>NC_133326.1:482325162-482942246 GCF_042186555.1 Aquarana catesbeiana | reverse complement strand
GTAAGCCAAAAATGCATAGTGAAAAGTTCGGCAAAAAAAAAAAATCACAGTTCATGGATTCACATGGGTGATCACATTAAAAAAAGTGGGTGTGCTTAAGTGCATCACATAATGGGTGAAAGATGGTGAATTTCCACGCATGCTCCCCCCACAGGTCCACATAAGGAGATGTACCCCTGCAGGGGTGAACAGCCTCACACTGAAATCAGCTCTTTGTCCCGTATGTCCTCCTCCTCATCCGCGATGAAACCACATACGTAAGTAGCGCCTACAAATGTAAACAGTGTTCAAACCCCACATGTGAGGTTTTGCTACGATTGTTAAAGTAAGAGCAATAATTATAGTGTAAGTCCTCCTCTGTAACTCTAAAAATAATACAATTTGGATATTTTTAAGTACTGTAGTTTGTTGCCATTCCACGGATGTGAACAATTTCAAAGCATTACATGTTAGGTATCTATTTACTTGGCATAACATCATCTTTCACACTATATAAAAAAATTGGGTTAACTTTACTCCTTTTTTTTTTTACTTCATTGAAGTGTATTTTTTCCCACAAAATTGCATTTGAAAGACCACTGCACAAATACAGTGTGACATAAAATATTGCAACAAACATCATTTTATTCTCTAGGGTCTCTGCTAAAAAATAAAATATAATGTTTGGGGGTTCAAGTAATTTTCTAGCAAAAAAATACTGATTTTACTTTAAGCAACAAATGTCAGAAAAAGGCCTGGTCTTCAAGTGGTTAATTATAAAACCAAAAATGTATTGCAGCTTACCAATCATTAGATGTGGTGGTTGTATTTGTTTAGTTTAGGCTTTTCCCCTCTGTTTTCACTTTGTGAACTGGCCAGTAAAACACCCATCAGAGTGCCTCCACTCTGGATGAAGGAGCACAGGGGGTACAATTGGACAGCAGCATTGTCAGTCTGGGGGGAGGGGAGTGGACTACCAGATTTAAATACACAAGCAAAAAAAGTTGAAGCTGAACTCTAACTACTAACTACTAATACTTAGTAGTTACAGCAAAAAGTTTTTTTTTCCTTTTGGGATAAAGGTTTTACATAAATAAATAAAACAGATCTTTGTAAGCACCCCTGTTAGTGTAAATGGTTTGTCTCATCCCTGTAACTGATACATCTGCACTAGGGGTTGTTCTTTTTTAAGACAATAGACTTACTGGCCAGATCACCATATGAAAATAAGGGGAAGAAAGCCTAAAAGAGAAAACGAAGGCAGCAAACACAGAAGAATTGTTGAGCTGCAATATAATAAATGTTTGCTTTCGGGTTTAATACCACGTTAACCGTTTGCCGCCTGCCCAAAGTCATATGACGTTGAGCGGTGATATCTGAATGAAGCCTGCAGCTATCATTATCTTCTTTTAGAGCCGGTGATTCCCTGCACCATAAAAATGGCCAAATTTAAAAGAAAATTACAATACCTATAATTTAATAGTTAGTTTTTATTAGTTAGTTGGTTAGTTAGTTATTCTTTCGAATTTCCAGATTTCGGAACTTTCGAATTTCCAAATTTTCCAATTTCCGGATTTTGGATTTTCAGATTTTTGAATTTATGAATTTCTACATAGTTACATAGTAGGTGAGGTTGAAAAAAGACACAAGTCCATCAAGTCCAACCTATGTGTGTGATTATGTGTCAGTATTACATTATATATCCCTGTATGTTGCGGTCATTCAGGTGATTATCTAATAGTTTCTTGAAGCTATCAATGCTCCCCGCTGGGATTTTCAAATATTCCAATTTACGGATTTCGGATTTTCACATTTTCAGATTTTTGAACTTGCGAATTTCGATCATAACGAATGACAAAAAACAAATGAAACAAAAAAGAAAACAAACAAATTTTTCAGCAGTGCACATGTCTAACATCCTTGTTTTTTAAAAAAAATACAATTTTCTTTCCTCTATTTCCAAAAACACGTGTCAAAAAATGAAATCTTCAAAAGACTTACTGTACCTCTTAAAAATACCTTGTGTTTGCTCTCCAAAAATCTAGTCATTTTGCAGTTGTTTCTACTTTCTCAGTGCTCCTGGGCCACCAGAAATGTAATATGTAGTCGATAGATTGTACTGTAAGCATAATTTATGCCCCTTGAAAGCATGAAGGGACTATTTGAATTTAGGGCCCCTCTTTGTGGCTAGGTTGTGGAAAATTCTCACATATGTAATATAAGCTTTACTGAAATAATGCAAGTTTAACATAAAATGCAGTCTTTTCTTAACATCCCTAGTCATTAACTATAGGCTTGTATGCTGCCCCGGCATATCTGCTTAGGAAAGAGTCCATGGCTGGTATCTTCTGGGAGGACTGCAAGTCCTAGCAATCCCCTACATGTGGAAGGCTCCAGGACACAGGTTTGTAGCAGCTTTGCTAGTATCAGGAATATAAGCACTCTCCCACATCTTGCTGGCTGTCTGTGTCTTTCCTTTCCATAAGGCAGGCTGTTTGTTGTGGGACTGCAGGGCTCAGCAGCCCCAGGCATGTTTGAGCCTCCTCCAGTTAGGACAGTCAGGATGAGAAGGTAGCTGAAGCAGGGATGAGCAGAGCCCCTACAGGTGTGTGGTGTGCTGGCTGATCAGGTTACATAGCAGCTGTCAGTCTGTCCTTGCTCCCATGTGGCTGGGACTTGTCTGGGCAACACTCCCTTCTGCTTTTATATGCACAGGAAAAAGGGCAGAGCCCAGCAGAAGCAAACATTAAAAAAAAAAAAAGAGAAATAAGTTAACTCTTTCTCTCCCTGCTGGGCAGCAGCTAACTAGCAGTTTCTGCATAAGTAACAATGCAGTGCAGACAGGGCTAAAATAATCACAGGCACCCTGTCAGTACCTGCCTACAAACAGTAGAAGAAGGGAAGTTTCCATCTATTTATGAAAATATCATTCATCTCTTAGAATAAATGCTGCTTCCTGCTCTTCCAATCCATTGCTCTGTGCTGGCATAGCTAAAAACCAACCTGCTCTTCCACTCCAGTTCTCAATGCTGGTAAAGCTGAGTGACCACCACACATCTTATTACTAGTGTCCTCACATAGACTTGTATTGCAAAGGAAGAGAGAGGTGTTACAGACCAGGTTTTTTCTGACTACTGAGTGCACTGGACAGAACTCTGGTACCTATTGGAGTGTACAGTTATATTTGGACACCCTGTACAACTACTGTATATCTAGAAAGTGAAGGTACGGCTGCTATAATGTTTATCTAGCTGAGTATCTATACCTATAACTTCAATTGGGCTTTATGGCTATTTTTTCACATTTAGACAGCTAACAAAAAAGACGGTTTCTACATTTCATCACTTAGTTTAGAATCCTGTAATATATCTAATTAAAAAAGTCCACTTTTTCTTTTTTTTTTTTTTTACTTACTGTATTTCCATTGTTAAATTAGCCTTTGTAGAATGTGTGAAATTTAAGGAGCACAACACAATGACTGTACAGTACCTGGCGATTCTTCCTTTGTTTGTGTGCCAGAACAAAAGTCATTAGATTGAGTTAACCTCTGTTCCTGAGGTCTAGAGAGGTGTAAGAAAACAGGATAACAAGTTTTCCACTTGTATAAACTGATAGAAATAAAACAATTTCATCCATAGAACAAGTCAGGACACTGATGTAACAAAAAACATCCCTGTCCCTGTCACAATTCTCTGTAGTAAAGGAGTCTTTAAATACATTCAAATATTCAGATCACCTTCAATTGGCTAAATAGACAAAGCTATACCATGTCTTATTTGTCATAATAGATGTTATTTTCAGCCATGTGATTGGCATGTTCAGCTTTGATCAGCTTTTTTTTTTTTAATAACAAACATGTCATAGTTACCTGCTCTGTGCAAGGGTTTTGCACAGAATAGCCCCTATCCTCCTATTCTGTGATCCCCCGGCAGCACTCCTGGCCCCTCCCCTTTCATCGAGTACCCCCACGGAGAGCCGCTTTCCAAGGGGACGCTCATGCGGGTGCGCTCCCGAGTCCTGCTGCTGCGTCTATTGACACAGACAGCAAGACTCACCCTGCCCCCGGCTCACGTGTCACTGGATTTGATTGACAGCAGCGGGAGCCGATGGCTTCCGCTGCTATCAATCTATCCAATGAGAACCCGAGACAGCGGCTGAAGCTGCTGGGCTTGTCCTCGATGCTGGAATGATTGGGCTCAGGTAAGAGAAAGGGGGGCTCTAGTGGGCTGCTGCAGCACAGAAGGTTTTCACCGTAAAGCATAGAATGCTTTCATTAAGGTGAAAAATCTAGAGGCTTTACAACTCCTTTAAATTTTAACTTCACCCAAAAGGGGAAGTTCTGCTTGTTTCCCTCCTTCTCCCCCCATGCTCTACCACACTTAGCACTTAGTTTTTATTTGGGGTGGGGCGGGCACATGGTTTTGACAGGTACAAGCTCCCACGTCCCCCCGGATCGCTGCAGCAATCTGAACAGAATTTCAACCCCTCCCCTCTTCTCTTGCAGCCTTCTGGGACACATCTCAGGTCCCAGAAGACTGCGGGACCATTTACAAAGCACAGCGTGGTTTGCGCATGTGCAGTGGGAAATTGGCTGTGAAGCCTCAGGGCTTCACTGCCGGTTTCCCTTAGTTAAGATGCCAGCACCTGGACCCCAAAGCTCACTGAAGAATTGGCTCGGGTGAGGACAGCACTGGATCCCTGGAAAGGTAAGTGTCCTTATATTAAAAGTCAGCAATTACAGTATTTGTCTTTAAAGTGGTATTGAAACCAAAAGTAAATATTTGTTATATTGCAGCTTAACAATTCTTAGATGTGGTGACTGCATTTGTTCTCTTTTTTAGGCACCTTTTACACTGCCCGTCAGTTTTTTAGGCAGACCTGATTGGAAAGTCCATGGAGCCCTATGGACAGGTGGGTGTAAACAGATTAGTATCTGTTTACACCTGTCTACCTCCAGATGCGACCAGGTCAAGTAAAAAAAAAAGCAAATGAATAGTTGCACTTAGCACTACCTATGTAGGTGTTTTGTTCACGATAGAGAGAGAGATGCCTGCAAGGTGGCTTGCCTCAAAAAAGTAGGTACTTATGTCATAGAAAAAATAGTGTACACCTCAAATAGTTCTTTTCACTGGGCCTTATGGAACAGGACCGTCCACTACTGTTTTCAAATCTGTGTAGAAGATGTTCACAATGGGAAAGATTTACTAAAACTGGTGCACACATAATCTGGTACAGCTGTGCATAGTACTTCAATGACCGGGATCCGACTTTGATCCGACCATACCAGGCCCTTTGAGTCTGGTATAAATCTTGAGGGGGGAACCCCACGCCAAAATTGAAAAAAAAAAACAAAAAACGGCGGCCCCCCCAAAGACCATACCAGGCTCTTCGGTCTGGTATAGATTTTGAGGGGAAACCCCATGCCAAAATGTGAAAAAAAAAAAACGGTGTGGATTCCCTCCCAAAATCCATACCAGACCCTTATCTGAGCATGCAGCCCAACAGGTCAAGAAAGGGGAGGTGAGAGAGCGCCCCCCCGGACCATACCAGGCAACATGTCCTCAACATGGGGGTGGGTTGATGGATGATGGGGACAAGGGTCTCTTCCCGACAACCCTGGGAGGTGGTTGTGGGGTTCCGCGGGCAGGGGGCTTATGGGAATCTGGAAGCCCTATTTAACAAGAGGGCCCCCAGATCCCGCCCCCCCATGTGAATGTGAATGTTGATGGGGACAAGGGCCTCTTCCCGACAACCTAGAGCGGTGGTTGTGGGGGTCTGCGGGCAGGGGACTTATCGGAATCTGGAAGTCCCATTTAACAAGGGGGCCCCCAGATCCCATCCCCCATGTGAATGAGTATGGGGTACATTGTACCCCTACCCATTCACCCCTAAAAAAAAGCAGAGTAGTGTAAATAAAAGAAAGAGACTGTTTTGACAAGTTCTTTATTAAAAACGAAGAATGCCCCCCATCGTAGCTTCAACGCGTCTTCTTTCTCCAGATCCATCACCAATGTGTTCTTCCTCCGGTCTTCTCCCTTTGCTGCTGTCTTCTCGCTCTGGTGATGTGTTTTTCCTCCGGTCTTCTCTCTCTGCTGCTGTCTTCTCCGCTGCTGTTGTCTTCTCTGCCGCCGACTCGTTCCTCCTCCGACACTGGCTCCCACCATTGTGTCATCTGTGATGTCTGCCAGTCCTTATGTAGCCATGGGGCATGGCCATCCAGTGACATCACCATGAGACTTTGCCTCTTTTAACACCTGACATGTCAGGCTGCAAGCTCAGATAAGGGTTTCTACAATTTCTACACAAGTCATTTTGTAATTCAATATTTTTAGAAATTGACTTTCGTTTTAAATCTGCAGCGCTGTAATTTTCTGTAAAATGCAATGCAATATAGCAACCTGGAGGAAATCTGTACACAAATGGTGTACAGAACACACTCCAAATATGGTGTTTCATGCTTGTGTGATTGGCTTACTGATTTTCCCAGAAGTCTGCACTAATATACAAGCTAGATTTGGAGCGTCCCCTGCATAAAAATACATAATTTTTGGTGAGATACACCTAATAGGAAATCACATCTAAAGGGATGCAGACATTGCAACTTTTCTCATTGGAGCCCTGCAAGTGCAACAGCTGCTGATTGATAATTATAAAATCACTCCCATTCACATTCACTTTTCACATGGACACAAAGCTAACAAGCTAAACAAATAGCTATTTTTTCACAATAATAAAAGGTAGGAATTTGCAACAAAGCTTTTTAAAATCCCTACAATTTACATATATCACCCAGAGAGGAATGTTTTTTTCTCAACAAAAGTGGAGTTACTCTTTAATGTTATTTCATCCAGTGTGACTACCAGCACAGGCCTTGTCAGCAACTGATTTGAATTTGGAAGAAATAACATTAAAGTGCTTGCAAACGCTTACATTCTGTATATCCAGTGAAGTGACTATCCTCAGGTGATGTACATCGATTAAAATGTGCAAATCCTCCTACATAAGTTGTACCCGTTTATCTGCACTGTCCTCTACAATGATCCCGAACACATATTTTACACAGGATCTGAAAGCAGCAGGGGGCGGGGATCTGATTGGAGGGAAGGGACACACCCCCTAACAGGCTTATTGAAAAAAAAAAAAAACACAGAGCTGAGTCTATGAGTCTTCAGCTTAAAGTTCTATCAGTGACTCAAACAGATAACAGAGGGATCAGAGAAGAACCAGACTTGGTGCTCTGGATTGAGGCGCGTACCCACTATAGAGGGATTTGCTTTGATCACTGTTCATGTCTGAGGTTTACAACCACTGTAAACCACACTGTAAAGTTCACTTTTAGTCTATTAACATTGTTTTTAAGTCCTGAGGCAGGGGGCATCTTTGGGCCCCCGAAATGCATTGACTTTTTTGTATTTTTCCCCTGACTTTAAATGGAATAAAGTTTATCAGGACCTGGAGTGGTGTGACTCTTCAGTTTCCATTTTTGTTACATTAAACTAAAAGTCAAGTAAACAGTGGAGATCCTCTGGGCGTGAAGCCGTCTGCCAGGAACCAGATCATTTACATTTACATGAATATCATACCTTTAAAGGAGAAGTATGGCCAAAGCTCTTTTGGCCATACTTCTCTTTTGGGTCACAGGAGTGCACTTAGTTCTGCACTCCTGTAACTCAGATTCAGGCAACAGTGGGCTTAAGCCCACTGTCGGCTGACATCATAGAGCCAGTCTAGGCTTTGTAGGGATCCTGACAATA
Source organism: Aquarana catesbeiana (assembly GCF_042186555.1). Lineage (NCBI taxonomy): Eukaryota > Metazoa > Chordata > Amphibia > Anura > Ranidae > Aquarana > Aquarana catesbeiana. The sequence continues at coordinate 482,934,513 of NC_133326.1, read as the reverse complement.
ATGTTGGGATCTGCTCAGTAGCCTGACTGGCAGCTGGTTCAGCCTCTCAGCACATTGCTGAGAGCCTGATCCAGCCGCTCTGGCCCCCTCCACAGACCAATGCCCAATTGCGTGCTGGAGGGGCAGAGCACAGAGCGGTGACTGAGAGTCATTGCTTTGTACTCAGAACAAACCTGAGAACTGAGGTCAGCAGTTTTTGATCACTCAGTTCATTATGGCTGTATTATGGCTGTATTAGTTTTCCTTTTTTATGTGTTTTTCCCTCTGTTTCCCCTGGCCAGTAACACACTTCCTGTATTATACAGACTCCACTCTGGATGAATTAGCACAGGGGGCATTTTTGTACAGCAACATTGTCAGTCTGGACAGAGGGGAGTGTTAGATGGATTAGCAGATTTAGATACTCTAACAATTTAAAGCTGAAAAACAACAGACTTACTGGTTGGATCACTAGGTGAAAATGGAAGAAAGAAAGCCTAAAAGAGAAACTAAATAACAGATTTTAGGATTGAGCGCTGTGGAAAAGTTCACTAAAGTCTCATACACACGATCATATTTTCTGCAGACAAAACCTTGGACTTTTGTCAGAAGGCATGTGCCTGGATTTTATTTTGCATACAAACGGCAAGGAATTGTCCGCCAACAAACACGAACATAGTGACGTACTACGTGGTTTTTCAGCTCTTTAGCGCCATCCTTTGGGCTCCTTCTGCTAATTTTGTGTTAGTTGAAGCTTGGTGAGTGTTTATTCGCGCTTTTCATTTTGCGCTTTTCATTTTGTGCTTTTCATTTCGTGCTTTTCATTTCATGCTTTTCAGTTTGTTTCTGAATGGCCTTTCGTCAACCAGACATGTTGCGTAATTGGAGGAGATAATGTGTTGCTTATTATTGGCCTTGGAGTTATTGCTTTGATCCAAGTCCAGTCCAGGAACAGGAGGAGTTCTTGGACCAAAAATTGGTTGCTTTATAAATCGTGACCAATTATGTCATATGGCTTTGCTGCGGGAGCTCCAGGAGAAAAATCCAGATGATTTTAGGAATTATCTCTGGATGACGGACCCCTGCTTTCACCAACTCTTGGCATTGTTGACCCCCTATATTAAGAAGTAGGACACATGCATGAGGCTTTTATTTTATTTTTTGGTTGAATAATAATTATTTGATTTGGTATATTTTTATATTTTTGGATGCAATTTTTGGTTAAGTTCTATTGGCAGATAGCATCTAATTTTATTTTGTTTTATTTTTTTAATCCACAATAAAAAATATTATGTAAGATAATACTTGGCTATGTGTTTTACTTCAGATGACAGTTTGGGAGTAGGCAGTTGCATTTAAAAAAATACAATGTAAAATTGAAAAGGGACACAAACATAGTTGTATCTTTGATCTTAAAAACTACAGGATAGGGGGCGTGGCTAGCCAGTGGAGCGGATGTACGCACACTAAAACAGCTCTGACTCATCCCGGGCAGTAAAGGGGTTTCACAGCGACTACAAGCCTCGTTCAAAGCTAACCACTGGCACACCTAGAGCGGGCTCACCATCTGATGCCATCCCACAAGAGAAAAGAGCATCCTAAAAAAGGGGAAGATGGCGGACTTCTTTACATTACCACGCCGTCTCCATAACCAAAATGGTGCCAGGGGCTATAAAGAAGACACACGCGGCTCATGCAAACAGCACGGAACAGCCCAGAAGCCGAATAGAATCTACAGCAGCAACAATAACAAGCAAGGGCACGATCACTACCCCCCACCTCCAGCAGCCTCCTCCAGCCCTGCAAAAAGCAAACAAAAGACATCCACAGCACCAGCAGACAATGAGGAAGTAAGCGGTTTCAATTCCCCTCTAGATTACACCAGGGAGTTACAAGACTCCATTACTGAATTCCCCACATTAAACCAGTCAGTCATGGACACAACCCTTAAAGATATGCTGGTGTCGCTCTGCTCAACTCTCCATGCTGACATACTGGCAATCACCCAGCAATTCAAATCTGAGGTTTCTGCAGTCTCCAACAGAGTCTCGCATATTGAATCTAAAATGGGAGAATTCACAACCACGCTTAACGACATGGTAGATGCCCGCAATGACAGAGACGATGAGATTATGAGTATTAAAACAAAATCAGCTGGGGGGGCGTGTCCGGACAGCAAGGGGAAAGGACGTGTGACTGCAGAGCTCCGCCGACCCTTCTACAATCCACGGCCATCTAGCTCCATCATCGACTGGGTGAGCTTCCAAACCCTCCCCAGCAGCCATTAGACATTCCCTTCACCATTTCGGGGGAAATTAGTGGAGCCCAAGCGGCCGTTCAAGCTGTTATCAGGCTCCGATGGGCGCCACATCAGAGAGACCCGCCCACCATCTTGCGGCCTGTGCGATCTCCTCCGTCCTCGGGCTCGAGTGCCGCAATCGGCAGAACGGAGAGAGGCCTTTCCACCCTCACCTGTGCGGACTGTTCCCGGAAGGAGGCTGAACTGTGTGGGGACCCGAAATACCGCCGGAGGGCTCGTGGCGGTGAGATCTGAATGTCCGCGGCCCACAGATATCCTGCGGCCTGTAAAGCCCCCCGGCATCCCCGGGCTCAAGTAATACCATCGGCGCACAGGGGGTCCGCTAATCCCTATATTCACACAGCAGAGGTCAAGGGGAGGAAGCTGGCTGATACAATCTCCTGAGAAAGCGCCAGGGGATTAATATAAGGAGATTCCCGGGCACTCACCGCACTCCGCCATCCTGCGGCCTATTATATGAGGTGCATCCTCCATATTAAGGTACTGTGAGCTTTAGGATTACTGTGCTGCTTTTCTTGTGCCCCCACTATTACTAGAACTGGGTCTTGAAGCAAACCTGTACCTGTTTAGACAGCTCAGACACCCAGATCTTTGATTAACCCCTGCTTCCAGCATTCAGATTGGAGAAGCCACAACTCCTCTACACATTTCGGCACCCTATGGGCAAAATTGGGGATCAGAGATCCTTCTATCGAACCACGCAACACTCAAAATCCTCCTCTACCATGGATCGCTTCCTAACTAGGCCTCAATCCCCGGTCCCGATTTCTCAGGGAGACCCAGAGGAATATGATAGCACCTTAATGACAGAGACTGGATCACAGCGACAGGCCATCCATCCCCACGCAACTTCCTCTCCTCACCTGGTCCTGACCCGGAGATGATGGATCTTAAACTCCAGGCCCTGGCCCAGCAGGTAACCAGAGACATAGCAAAAGAGATGGGGAGAATATCTAGAGAGCTCAGGGGAGAGATTGACGCATTTGGGAGAACACACAGCTTCTCTAGAGACAACATTTGATGAGTCTCTGCCCTATGTACAAGCTCTTGAAGAGGAAAATGCAATTCTTAAAAATTCAGTGTCCCAACTACAGCTTCAGCAGGAGGACCTCGAGAACAGAGAGCGACGCCAATACCAGAGAATACGTGGAGTCCCTGAGACTGTTGCTGACAACAATATCAGATCTTATCTCTTAGGTCTATTTAACAACCTGGCTCCTGAAGTTGTGGACATTGGCTGGCGCCTTGACAGGGCTCATAGGTCCCTGGCCCCTAAACCTCCAGCGGGGGCCAGACCAAGTGACATAGTGGTACATTTACACTTCTATGAGAGTAAAGAGATTCTAATCAGGGCCACACGCAACAGATCAGGCATTGACTACAAAGGTGACAGAATCCAACTGTTTAGTGGTCTCTCCCCGATCACCCTGGCTAAACGTCGCTCTCTACGACCCATCACCTCTCATCTACAGCAACACAAGGTCCCTTATTACTGGGGCTTCCCATTTCGCCTCAATGTTACTCTAGAGGGGGTCCAACACGTCCTACGGGACCTTCAAGAAGGTGATGCTTTCATAAAATGGCTAGGTCTGCCTCCTCTTCCTGCGGACATAGAGCAGGCTTTGCCTACCACTCCATGCCCAATGTCAGCCCCGTCCAGAATCTGGACCCCAGTGAGAAGCAGAGGATCAAAGGCCGACTCCACTCCCCAGCGCTCTCAACGCTCAAGACCTCCCACCTGATTTGATGTGGACATTCTTACCTGATCCATATCCTTATTACGGGTCCTGATTGATGTTTGATCCCCTGCTAGGGCCCACCATGTTTGCAGTGCGTCCCCTCCAGCAGACGCCCTGTGCAGTTTAGGCTACTGTTGTTGCCGGTTTACATTTCTGATATTGCAGTCCATTTTCCATAGGATGCAGTTGTTTTTTTTTTTGTTGTTTTGTTTAATGGTTCTTTCATGGCTCTATCTCCCCAGGTTACTCAGAGTTGTAATTAGTCAGATAACGCTATAGGCGGATCACTGTGACGGATAGTCGCGGGTCCCTTACCATTTTGGAGACGGCTATGCTCCCCTACTGGTCCTCAGGCTTCGGCCGAGGATTCCTGAGTAAACTTTGCTCAGGCCTTTTTGTGCAGTTGTTTTTTTTCTTTTTTTTCTCAGTTATTGGGCCACACAGGCCTCTTTGTTTTTAAGCAACATAATCCTTCATGACACTTTTTTTGGACCATCCCAAGTTAGTTCAAACGCTTTAGTCTCCCTCTTATTTTTCCATTTTTTTTTACTTTATGTTTTTTTATTTTTAGTTCGGTAAATGATCATCTCACGATAAGGGCTCTTTTGAACAGGCTAAGGCCTGTACTTAGGCCATGCATATATATTTCTATTATTAGGCTGTTGTCCATTGTTTTGTATATCCCGAAGCTGAAATGTAATGTTTATCTATGGCTTTAAAACTGTTATCATATAATGTGAAGGGTTTGAATTCCATTAAAAAGAGATGGATGGCCTTGAAGGAATTCAGGGCCTCCGGTGCGTATGTCATCCTGGTTCAGGAGACACATTTCCGGGCCGGGGGTTCCCTGAAATTTGCATCTAGACACTTCCCAGTGTCCTTTCTAGCTTCAGACCCATCTGGAAGGGCTGGAGTGGAAGTCTTGGTTAAACGTTCATGTCCCCTCCAGATCAAGTCCACCCATCTGGATCCTCATGGGCGTTATATAATCCTGGAAGGCACATATTTTTCTAACCCTATGACGATCATGAATGTATATGCTCCTAACACGGGTCAAATTAAATTCCTTACTGAAGTCTTTGAACGACTACACAGAATAGCTCACCCCTTCATGATAGTTGGAGGCGACTTCAATACTGTCCTCTCGCATGGATAGGAAATCATTGTTCCATGTAGTACCCCCTTCTGCTCCACAATCCTTAGCAAGTTCTTTCAGGAAGCTGTTTCGCACCCACCGTCTGTTTGATGCTTGGCGTATCAAGCACCCGGTTGGTCGTCAATATTCGTTTTATTCCCCTCCCAACAAGATGTTTTCAAGACTGGATTATTTTCTAGTGACAGCCCCTCTGCTTTCCCACACAGTGTCCTCTGAACTGAGTCCAATTACCTGGTCAGACCACGTCCTCTATACCTGGATCTTTGTCTCTCAGCTGCGTTCCCTAGGAGGTGTCATTGGAGACTTAACGAGTCCCTAATTAAACACCCCGAATCTAGAGATAAACTTCTCACCGCCCTAACTGAGTATTTTCACTTAAACACAGGTTCCGTGTCCAGCCCGTCCATCCTCTGGGAGGCTCACAAGGATTTTTTTAGAGGACAGTGTATCTCTGTGGGCTCTCAGAGAAAGAGGGACTCGGCTCTTCAGAGATCCTCTTTAATTTTGGAACTAGCGGCTGCCCAGCGCTCTCTGCTACATGCCCCCACGATGGGCCGGCTGCGCACGGTAACCTCTCTACCCAACCGTATAAAGTCTTTAGATATGTCCAAAATAGATACATCTATTATATGGACAAAACAAAAATTCTATGAATTTTTAAATAAACCACATGGGATGTTAGTATCTAGGCTTAATCCTAGGCCCTACCTATCTTTCTCGGAACACATAAAATGCTCTGATGGGACTCCCACCTACTGTCCGCAGACAATGGCCCAAGTATTTGGGGAATTTTACGACAAACTTTATAACTGCCTCTCCCCTGACCAAAGCTTTTGAAAAATTTATGACGGATCTTCACCTCCCCCGGTTTACTGAGACAGAGGTGCAGACTTTAAATGAACCCATTACTGAAGAGGAGCTCACTCGTACTGTCAAGTCCCTTCCTTCCCATAAAGCTCCAGGTCCAGATGGCCTTCCCAAAACTTATTATAAGACCTTCCTCCCGACTATTTCAAAACACTTGGTATCTTTATTTAACTCCCTTCTACAAGGTCAACGCCAATGCCAACAATTTTTACACTCTTATATCACGGTCATACCCAAACCGGACAAAGACCCTTCGCTTCCAGACAGCTATAGGCCAATTGTGCTTTTAAATTCTGATTACAAGCTCTTTACCAAAATTTTAGCTAACCACCTTTCTTAATTCCTGACGAAATTAATAGATAAAGATCAAGTGGGATTTGTCCCTTTTAGGCATGCAGGGGATAACACTAGACGAACCATTGACCTTACTGACATATTAAATAGAGTCCGCCGACCTGCCCTGATCCTTAGCCTAGATGCCCAAAAGGCGTTCGATCGATTAAGCTGGCCATACATGTTCGCAACCCTTACTAAGTTCGAAGTGAGAGGTCCTTTCCTTACGGCCCTCCATGCCCTTTACTCCAACCCTTCCTCTCAGGTCCAATTAGCGTCTTCTACATCCAGGTCATTTCCTATGTCAAATGGTACCAGACAGGGCTGCCCCCTCTCGCCTCTCCTTTTCATACTATGCCTGGAGCCATTGGCTGAGGTTATTAGATCACACCCAGATATATGGGGGGTTCCTATGCGACAAAGAGAATATAAACATTCTTTATTTGCCGATGACGTGCTTCTGACCCTCACTAATCTCCATGTATCACTCCCATCCCTACATGCCCTTCTATCTCAGTTCAGTTTACTTTTGGGTTATAAGATTAACACGTCCAAAACTGAAGCCCTACCTTTACATCTCCCTCCTGATGATCTCCTTTCACTTAAAAATTCTTATCCCTATCGCTGGTGCACTTCTTCTCTCAAATATCTAGGAGTACAGATCACCCCGTCAAATTTTACCCTTCATTCAGCCAACTACATCCCCTTATTTAAATCTATCAAAGATATGTTAAATAGATGGAACCCCCTACCGATATCTTGGATAGGCAGGATAAATGTTCTGAAGATGTCAGTGTTGCCCAAGTTATTATATTATTTTGAAACACTTCCTGTTCCTATCCCGATGGCACAATTGAAACTCCTTAGAAGATGGTTTCTCAATTTTATATGGAAGGACGGGGCCCATAAAGTAGCCAGTTCGGTCATTTTTTCCCCCAGGGGGCAGGGGGGTATGGGGGCACCGGACATCCATAAGTACTATTTGGCGTCCCACTTCCGTGCGGTGGTTTCTTGGGCCAGCTTGCGTCCCCCAAACAGTTGGACGGAGATAGAGATGGGTTTGTTGTTCCCGGACCACCCCTGTTCCCTGGTGTGGTCTCCTGCTTTATTTGCTGACCCCAAGCTCCACGACCTCTGTCTGGGACCCACGCTGTTCTCACTCAGGATATGGCGATCCTGCTATACCAGATTCTCACTAGCTTCCTCCTGCCCACCTCTCTCCAATGTGCTATTTAATCCCCTTCTACCTGATAGTCTCTCACACTCCCGGATGCTCCCTTGGGCCAAGGCGGGTTTGTTTCAGCTTAGACATTTCATGCACCCTGTCACCCGGAAACTTTACTCCTTCCAGGACTTACAAATAAAACACCCTATTCCAAACCAGCTGTTCTTTTCATACCTCCAAATAACACATTATCTAGCTTCCCTCTCACCTTCTCTTACTTTGACCAAACCTACACACTTCAAAGTTCTTTGCTCTCAGGGTCCATACCAACCGCAACTGATATCTGACATATATAGCCTTCTGCAAGAGAACCTTCCACTCTCCAGGGAGCCCCACACATATATGAGTAAATGGTCACTTCTGACACAACAACAAATCTCCCCATCCCAATGAACTAAAATTTGGACCTCAACATCCAAAATATCCTGATGTGTAGCACAAAAAGAGACAGCTTATAAAGTGCTTTTGTTTTGGTATAGGACCCCTGAGGTTATTCACCATTACGATGCTTCCCTCTCTCCTTTATGCTGGAGATGCAGAAGGATCAGAGGTTCCCATTATCACATTTTTTGGCAGTGCGATCTGATAGTTCCCTTTTGGTCCATGGTTGTGTCAGTGCTCTAGCGGATTCTTGAATCCCAGATCCCGTTAGACCCGGTTCATCTCCTTCTAGGTCTCCCATTCCCTGGTCTGAGAAAATCCTTGAACAAATTGGCATTGTATGTATTACTGGCCGCTAAAAGAGCTATCCCTGTGTATTGGCTCTCCACTCCCCCCCCTACCCAGACGCAGCTTATACAAACTGTTACTGATATTCGTAGAATGGAGCATATGACAGCCATGGTGGAAGATGCTGTGGAGAGATTTGATAGGATTTGGGCTCCTTGGGCCCGTTATATACAGGGCCCTTCATAGGGTTCCGGCTTCTGTTTTTCTATTAATGCCCCTTATCTATAAATTGAATTTTATAGTAGAGTTTACAGCAAGATGATCAACCTTTACTGATTTCATTTGGCTCTTATTTGTTGTTTATATTATAATAACTTCTGCTTACAATGTGTACTGATTTACTGCTATTGTAATCTTACACCTGCTTATTTTATTTTCTTGAGTGTTATAACTACAATATGTATACTATGTTTCTTTTATTTTTGAAAAATTTCGAAATAAAAATACAATTTATAAAAAAAAAAAAAAAATAGCTGATTTGGAAGACAGATCGAGATGCAACAACGTTAAAATACATGGAATCCCCAAATCGGTCAAACCCCCAGATTTGAAAGAATACTTTGTTAACCTCATAAAGGCAGTGCTTTCAGAAGCACTGTTAGAGGATCTTGTCATTGATTGCATTCACCGCTTACCAAGACCTAAAAACATCCCTTCCCATCCCCCCAGGGATACTATAGTTCGGGTGCATTTCTATCACATCAAAGACCAATTCATGATGGCCGCAAGACGCCGTGAAGATCTGCCTCCAGAACTGCAAGAGTTATACTTCTATGCAGACCTCTCTGCTTTCACTATGCAGCAACGCAGGCAACTGGGCACCATAACCAAACCACTGAATAACTATCACATCCCATACAGATGGCTATACCCAGCCAAACTGCTGATCACCAAAGATGGTAATTTACATGTGATAGCCAGTATTAAGGAAGGTCTTCGACTCTTGAGAGACTGGCAAATACTAGATCCACACAACAACGAGGAGGACACAAGGCATTCTCCCCCCTCTACTTGGACTAGCACCGATGCCGAAACAGGCTGAGAGCCTACTAATTATTCACTCCATCTTTAAACCCCCTGATGGACCAGGAATATGCCACAAAGTTCCTTCTCTTGTTTTCCCTCCAAGATATAGCGGTTGTTTATCCGCACAGATTCCTCACAGAATCGCTCATTTTTTATAACTTTAAATATTTTTTCCTCTTGTTTTCCTCCCCTCGTTTACCCTACAGGACCAACACAACAGGACTTCCATAATGGACTAAATTGCCACACTTGAACTCTTTCTCCAGCTCCTCGTCTCAACCAACCATCGAATTAAGAGCAACAGAACCAACACCAGGTATCATCAGATCTTACCAACCTTGATGCATAAGGTAGCACGGTACGTACTTTAAACACTCCCAAAATGGCATTAAACATTACTTCATTCAATGTGAAAGGCCTGAACAGCCTTCACAAATGACAAATGACCTGGAAGGAAGCAACCAGGCTCAAAAGTGACATTGTCTGCTTTCAAGAGACTCACTTTATCTCACTTAACCTTCCAACTTTTAGCCACCGTAACTTTCCTCATGTGTTTATGGCAAATGGCCCTAAAAAGAAAGGTGGAGTTGCTATTGCAATCAGGGATACCATTCCTTTCTCTTATCTTGAGACCCACCTAGATACATCAGGTAGATATATCATTCTGGTGTGTGAGATTTTCAAAATCAAATATACATTGGTGAATTTATACCTACTGAAGACAAACCAAATTCGCTTCTTAAAGAAAATTTGGAAAAAAGTAGAGTCCCTGAAACAGGGTCATGTGATCCTGTGGAGACTTCAACGCAATCCCAGACAAAGGTTTGGACCTTTCCAACCCCATGCGCCACCAACTGAAATGGTCAACTTTGGCCCAATTTATTGCATCTTCTGATCTTTTTGATGTATGGATGTGTCAACACTCCACAGAAAAAAGATTTTACTTTTTTTCTAATGTGCACCATACGTATTCACGTATAGATCTGTCTTAGTAGATAGATTCATGCTGCAAAAGGTTGTTAAATGTAATATACATGTCATATCTTGGTCTGATCACGCTCGCATTTCCATCAGTGTGCGGGGTCGGAGTGCCTGAAACGAGAGCAAATAGGTAGAGGAATGATATATTCACCCTCTCACAACCTGAAAATTTAAAATCAAGCAAAACCACACTGAAGGGGTTATTTGAGGAGTTCGCACTCTGGAATACACATAAGGTATACATAAGAGGTTTGCTCATACAACTGAGCTCCAAGCTCAGAAGGCAGCGGACGGAGCGGCTTAACGACCTGCTAATTAAAATACAAAACCTAGAAAGCATCAACAAACAAAATACTACACAAATACTAGAGACTCATTGTTTTACACTAGACAAGAATTACAGACCCATCGGATTTCCCAGCAGCAGGAGAACTGCTTTCGCAAACAACTATTGCTGTGGTGACAAGGCGGGGAAACTGCTGGCGAATCAGCTGAAGGATAAAATAGTAAAACAAAAAATCCAACACATGACAAATATCAAATCAGGAAAAGTGGTGTCAAATCCCAATGAAATAGCAGACGCTTTTTGTGACTACTATGAAGCTTTATACAATCTTAACGATGACCCAGACACATTTCAACCTTCTGACAAATTGATAACTGAATTTCTAACACCATTACACCTACCTAAACTATCCCCAAAACAACTATCTATACCTAATATACCGTTCACAATCCCTGAAATTGAAAATATAATCAGAAGCATGCCTCACAACAAATCACCTGGACCTTATGGATTTTCACCAGAATATTATCAGCTGTTCCAAAATGAATTATCCCTGTACTTAAAACAGGTCTTTGATGCCGCAATGTCTAAAGCCCCCTTCCTACCAGAAATGCTGATAGCTACAATTATCACCCTGCCAAAACCAGGCAAAGAACCCTCAGCTCCACAAAATTTCAGACCCATTTCTTTATTGAATGTTGACGTTAAATTATATGGCAAACTAATTGCTAATAGATTGTCCCCCTTGCTACTGAAACTTATCAATCAAGATCAGGTGGGTTTTGTGTCTGGACGCCAAGCAAATGACTAACTAGAAGAATGATAAACATTCTTCACCTAGCTGAAATATCTAAAAGGCCTTCTCTGCTTCTCACCTTAGACGCAGAGAAGGCCTTTGACAGAGTGCATTGGGGTTATCTATCTAAAGTTCTGGAGAAGTTTGGCCTGACTGGCCCGATCCAAAGGTCTATCTTAGCACTGTATTCCTCTCCATCTGACCTACGTGTAGACAGAGGGCATGTTCTCCAGAAACTTTCATATAACTAATGAAACGAGACAGGGGTGCCCATTATCCCCACTAATTTTTGCCATGGTTATGAAGCCCCTAGCGGAAAAGATCAGAACACACCCATAATCCAGGGTATCCCCTCCCAGGACAAACAACACAAAATTTCATTTTTTGCAGACAATGTAATATTGACCCTGTCTAATCCTTATAAGTCACTCACAGCAGCACATGCGACCCTTTTATTATTTAGCAAGGCAACTTACTATAAGGTCTACACATCCAAGTCTAGCATACTAGGAATAGCAATTGATAAAACCACTAAATCCACCCTCCAAAAAGACCTCCCTTACCCGTGGTCCCCAAACTCTATATCTTATTTGGGAATTCAGTTAACCTCCCCTATCTCCAATTTGTTCAAGGCCAACTACTACCCCCTACTAAATGAATTCCAACAGGAAATTTCCAGAATCCAGAAACATTATATCTCCTGGAGCGGCCACCTAGCAGCGTATAAGATGCTATTACTACCAAAACTAACATACTATTTTAGGGCTCTCCCAATTCTGCTTCCATCATCCTTTTTTACCTCCATACAGAAGCAATTAGCCATCTTTGTGTGGGCAGGCAAAAGAGCTAGATTTCCCTCTCAAATGCAAGGGAAATACAAATCGGCGGGTGGATTAGGCATCCCAATTCTGAAAGATTATTACATAGCGGCAATACTAGAACAGCTTAGAGGCTTGCTTGATAAAAATGAATCCAAACCATGGTGCCAACTAGAACAGGCATGGCTGTACCCTAACTCACCACTGTCCCTTCTGTTAGCACACAACTTACAACATACACATATTACAATAGATCATCCCACCATGCAAGCCTCGTTAAATGCATGGACATATTTAAAAGAAGCATCTCAGCCAACTGCTCATGTCACAAACATTCCTGTCCCAATGGAATCCCTACTTTGGCTGATCCCGAACATATCCCTGACCCACTGGCTGAGAAGGGGCATTCGCCTCTTAATTGACCTTCGGAATGGTAACAAATTGATGTAATTCCCATATATTCATACTAAATTTAGGATACCTTCCTCTGAGTTCCTGACATATTTACAGATATCCTCCTTGCTTCATCAACTGAATATATTTTACACCCCAATCCCCACTCAAATATGGAAACACCTAAATTCCTCTAATTCCAAATCAAAAGGAATATCCCTGACTAAATTCCAAGTCAGTCTTTCTCAAACTTAACCTACTAATTAAGTGGGAAAAAGACCTAGGTAAGAGTTTCATAGAAAAACAATGGCTCTCAGCGATTAAATGTAATCATCGGTTCTCGAGGTGCTCGAATTATGAGGAACTGGCAGTAAAATTTCTTGCAAGATGCCACTTTACTCCATACATAGTAGCCAAATTCTCAGATGGTAACTCAAATCTCTGTTGGAGGGGTTGCGGTCAGGTGGGGACACTGGTCCATATGGTTTGGGTGTGCCCTCACCTACGTGGCTTCTGGCTAGAAGTATTCAAATTGATTGCAAAGGTTACTGGGGTTATTACCCAACCTTCTATAGAGAAAGCAATTCTGAGCATAAACATGTCGGAATATCCAATCTCAGTCAGATCAATAGCAATGCACATTATATTTGCTGCCAGATCTCTGATGAGGAGCAAATGCAAAACCAATGAGATACCAAGCGTGAGAGAACTAATTACAAAAGTCAATACTGTGGCAGAATACGAAAAGATACTGGCATACAGGGACGGCTCAAATGCAAGATATGTTGCCAACTGGTCCATCTGGAACCACCTAACTCATCCCAGGGTATAGTCTTATACTTTGTTACATCGTCTTGTCCTTCCTTACTCCCCTCCTTCCTCCTTCCCTTCTTCTCCTTATTCATGTTACTGGTGAAAAGTTAAAATTTTACCACCATCATGTTGCTATAATCCAGAACTACACAAGGTTATGTTATAACATTGTTCAGTTAATACAGGTTACTTTTCCTGCGTATATGATTCAATATGTAGATAGACTTTTTCTGTAGTCAGTTGAGAATAGAGTGACTCTTGAAAAGTCCACTGAAGAAATCGAATAATATGACTTCATTCTGTAAGTGGCTTATTGTACATTAAGTGTTACTTCAAAAGTTCTATTCTTTGTACAACAACCTTTTCCAATAAAAACTATTGGAAATAAAAACTACGGGATAATGGTGTTGTGGTAACTTGCCCAAATAAATTTAAAAGCATAATAATATTATTCTTGATATCACTAGAAAAAAAAAGACTTTAAAAATTAGTTTGCAATAACTCCATCAGTATCACCAGCAAAGCAGCTTCTTTATTAGCCCATTAAAGAAGAAGAGAATTGTGCGCTGCATTTCGGGATTTCATAATTTTTCACGTCACAAATGTTAATTCTCCATTACGAACTCTTGTTTACAAGACTGACCGCTACTGGCTCGTCCTTGCTTCCCAGCATGCGTGTTTGTACTTTGGACTTTTGTCTGTCGGACTTGTGTACACATGCTTGGAAAATCCAACAACAGACATTTGTCTGCGGAAAATTTTAAAACCTGCTATCCAACATTTGTTCACGGAAAATCCGACAACAATTGTCCGATGGAGCATAAAAACGGTCGAATTTTCCGCCAATAGCCTGTCATCACACAATTCCCATTGGAAAATCCGATCGTGTGTACGAGGCCTAAGTGTGTTGAGATATGAACACTTCTGGGTTCAGAGCTGCCAAATCTTTACCCCTTTCTGATAGTAGCAAAAAAATGCTAAAGACAAAAATATAGTAAATCATAATAAAATATTTAATATATTAGAAAAATAAACTTAAACACATAAATAAAAACACAAAAACGGGTGAAACCAATATAGTGAAAATATTTGTAAATATCTTTGTATAGAAAATATGTAAAAATCTCTCCTGCGCTCAGGTGTCCATGAACCGAACGTGTGGTGCGACCGCCTAAAAAGGTAATGCCTAATGTCTTGCAGCCTTCCTTTGAACAATGGGTATTCATGCTAGAAAAAAAACAGAAAAGAAGGAGGGCGCACCAACCTAGTGCATTACCACTGATAAACTTTAATGCAGCATAAAAACAGTAAAAATTATACTCACAAACGAGCTTGCAAAACCAGCTTTGAAAAGGGCGCAACAGCGCTGTTTCTGTGAATCGACACACCAGGACCTATTGCCAAGAGGGTCAAACCGGTGCAAATGGCCATTGCACTAGATTGGTGCGCCCTCCTTCTTTTCTGTTTTTTTATAAAAAATATGTTACGCATTAAAAAAAAAAAATAGAACAGCATTTTTGTCCAGTTCTCTGCTTATTATAAAGCATATATTCAGGGCATTTAAAGAAAATAAATAACTAAATGGTTGACCCATATTTGCTAAAGGAAAACATTTTGTTTTATTGAAACATAAAAAATATTATGAAATCATCACTTGAATTACCATTATTGACACTTGAAAATATGTGACTCTATCTAGTGATATACATTTTTGGAATGATATGTGAAGGACGCCACTTTGACTATAACATGGTCTTTTTAAAAATAAACTAGATTACATCATTAATATTTCTGGGAAAAAATATATGTAGTAAGGAAAAATGTTATTGAGTAAATAGTATACTGTTGTCTACCTTGTTCCCTGAACAGGCTTTTTTAAGGTTCCATTATTATATCTTATGTAAAGAATTCTAATTTTACTAGATACAAAAGGCAAGTAAACATCGTTTACTGTCATACACATCTTTTTCTTGCAATCTTCCATAATGTCTTCTGATGGAGTCAATTTTGTTCACTAATGCTAGGGCAATACCAGGAAGCCCTAAAAGTGGAACATTTTCTGAAAAATGCTTTATTTGTTACTATTTTTTACCACAGGTTTCGAAAGATGGTAGAACAAACCCCCAAAAATCTTCAAATATATTAAAAGTAAAAGGTCAGGAGAGTTTAATAAAAGACCACATAGACAAGTTCTTGCTGGAAAAAATATTTTAAGCAACAGACAGCATGAGTTCATGAAAGACAGAGTTGTCAAACAAATCTGATTTCTTTTTATGAGGAGGTAAGTAAAATCTTGGACAGAGGGGTGGCTGTGGATGTTGTATATTTGGATTTTGCAAAAGTGTTTGGCACAGTTGACCACATATGGCTTATGTGTAAGGTGAAGTCTACAGGCTTGGAAAGATCAATTTGTAAATGGATAGAAAACTGGCTAAAAGACAGGATTCAGAGAGTAGTGGTTAATGATTCTTACTTGGAATGGTCTAAAGTTATCAGTGGTGTACCCCAAGGTTCAGTGTTGGGACCCTTACTTTTTAATATCTTTATAAGTGATATTGGGTCTGGGATTAAAAGTAACATTTCTGTCTTTGCAGCTGACACCAAGCTATGCAGTGGAATAACGTCCTTACAGGATGTCTCCAACTTACAAGCTGACCTCAATGCACTAATTGGGCAACTAAGTGGCAAATGAGGTTTAATGTTGATAAATGTAAAGTTATGCACTAGGGGGAATACAACTGGGGGAATCCATAGTGCATAAGGATCTGGGGGTTTTGGTAGATCATAAGCTCAATAATCGTATGCAATGCAAAGCTGCAATTTCCAAAGTGAGCAAAGTTCTTTCTTGTATTAAGAGAGATATGGACTCCAGAGAGAGGGATATCATTGTGCTCCTGTACAAACCATTAGTAAGACCTGGAATATACAGTTCAGTTTTGGGCACCAGTTCTCAAAAAGGATATCGGAGAACTGGAGAAAGTGCAGAGCAGGGCAACCAAACCTATAAGAGGCATGGAGGAGCTCAGCTATGAGGAAAGATCAGAGGAACTGAATTTATTCACTCTTAAGAAGAGGAGATTAACTGCTAGCCAACCAGTCACCACATTTATACTGCGGCAGGTTGGCACGGCTGCACAAATCTCCGTAGCTGTACATCGCTCCTTTAAGATGTCATAGCAGGTGCGCACGCACGCACCAGCCACGTGTCCCCAGAGCCGATGCGAGTGCCCGCTGGGACCCGCGATCGCTTGTGACAGAACAAGAACGGGGATGTGTGTGTAAACACACAATTCCTGGTTCTCTCAGGGGAGAGGAGACAGATTGTGTGTTCATACTAAGAAGGAACACAGATCGGTCTCCTCCCCTAGTCAGTCCCATCCCCCCTACAGTTAGAACACACCTAGGGAACACAGTTAACCCCTTGATCACCCCCTAGTGTTAACCCCTTCCCTCCTAGTGACATTTATACAGGCTATTTTTAGCATGATCGCTGTATAAATGTCAATGGTCCCAAAATAGTGTCAAAAGTGTCCGATCTGTCCACTGCAATGCCGCAGTCCTGAAAAAATTCGCAGATCGCCGCCATTACTAGTAAAAAAAAAAAAAAAATAATAATAATAAAAATGACATAAATCTAGCCCCTATTTTGTAGACGCTATAACTTTTGCGCAAACAAATCAATATAAGCTTATTGCAATTTTTTTATCAAAAATATTTAGAAGAATATATATTGGCCTAAACTGATGAAGAAATTTGTGTTTTTTTGTTTTATTTGGGATATTTATTATAGCAAAAAGTGTTGTGTTTTTTTCAATATTGTCGGTCTTTTTTTGTTTATAGCGCACAAAATAAAAACTGCAGGGGTGATCAAATATCACCAAAAAAACTCTATTTTTGAGGAAAAAGGACATACATTTTGTTTGGGTATAACGTCGCACGACCGTGCAATTGTCAGTTAAAGTGTTGCAGTGCCGTATTGCAAAAAATGGCCTGGTCAGGAAGGGGGCAAATTCTTTCGAGTTATTCACTTTAAGGTCATCAAGGGGCACTCTTTACGTCTAGAGGAAAAAAGATTTTATCTCCAAATACAGAAAGGTTTCTTCACAGTAAGAGCTGTGAAAATGTGGAATAGACTCCCTCCAGAGGCGGTTCTGCCCAGCTCAGTAGATTGCTGTAGCCTCCCTGGTGGTATGATTATGTCAGATTTTCGTGTCTTAAAGCGGTACAATTATTTTGCATAGAAATTTGGCGTTTTTATTGTAGGCCTGTAATTCTTAGCAATAACACACTTAAATCTGTCCACCAAGAGTCTAGCAGATATCCCGGGTATGATGAAGTTTGAAACACAAAATCATAAATTATAATATAAAAAAACAAAAACAAAATAATTATAGAAAATAATAATATAATAATATTAAAATTAATTTCCCCACAATTAACTATTGCTCAATGCTGCGAGTGTTCTAATTTACTATCGCTGTTTTCTAGCTGGTCTAAAACCACTTTGACCTAAAGGGACACTTTATGGTTGCTATGGACAATTTCCAGTTTCCAGGCAGAAAGAACAGTATATATAATACTGCATGCAGGGCATTGAACAAAGCACTAAGGAACAAAAGGGATGTGAAATAATTTCATACAATAATGTAATCTGTAAGATTACACTGCACTGTATGTATTATGATTTTTCACTTTTTTGAATTTGCCGCCAGGTTCCGCCTCCCCGTGCGTCACTCGCAGGGAACGGAGCCTGGCACAGAGAGGCTTTGGGCGGAGGACAGAGCCCACGGACACAGTGGGGGGACATTGCAGGATCCTGGAGACAAGGTAAGTATACCGCACCAGGATCCTGCAATGCAATCCCGAGTGAGGCTCGGGGTTACCGCTAATGGTGCTGAAATTTAACCCCGAGCCACACTCGGGAAAACTGCCAGGGAGGTTAAAAAAAGGTCTGGATTTTTTCCATATATTGGCATATTTATAACTGTATATGCAGACTGACTGCATTACAATAATAGACACAGATGGTTCTTTTGGCCTAAACACATACCTCTCAACTTTTTGAAATGGTATCAATGGACACCTATTAGCAAAAGTATTTAGGCACAGGACACACACTGTCTGCCATGCCCCCTTAAAGGAGAATTATACAAAAAAAAAAAAAAAAAGATTAGTTAAAGGGGTTGTAAACCCTCAAGGCTTTTCACCTTAAGGGATTCTATCCCTCAAGGTGAAAAAACTCCTGTGATGCAACATCCCCCCAGATCCCCCCTGTACTTACCTTAACCCAACCTTTCCAGCAAGGGGAACGAGCAGAGCAGCTCCAGCCCCTGTCTCGGGTCCTGATTGGATAGATTGATAGCAGTGCAGCCATTGGCTCTTGCTGCTGTCAATCAAATCCAATGACGCGGGAGCCGGGGGTGGGGCTGTCTGTGTCAACGGACGCAACAGCTGGTCTCAGCAGCATGCCCGCATGAGTGCCCCGAGGGAGAACGGGTCTCCAACAGGGCACACCAGAAGAGGAGGATCCAAGAGCGCCGCTGAGGGACCCCAAAAGAGGAGGATCAGGGCCACTCTGTGCAAAACCAACTGCACATAGGAGGTAAGTATAACATGTTTGTTTTTTTTTTGTTTTTTTGTTTTTTTTAAAGGAACCTCTACATATCCTTTAAACCCACAAGTGCTTTTTTTACCATTACTATTCCTTTATATTGGCTTTTGACATTTACAAATGCAGCAATTTAGAAATTGGATGAAAAGTTTAGCACTGGGAAACACTTTTTGAAAGATAAATAGTGCATTTTTATACAACTATATAGATCAGACCAAAATGAGGGACAAATGAGCAGGAAAGAGGGACAATCCCTCAAAATCAGGGACAGATGGGAGCTATGCTAAACATATAGCAACATTTAAATTGTGTGTGATTGGATTTACATCTATTTAATATCAGGACCAAAGTTAAAAATAATAGATTCAAACCCACAACGCTTTGCACTCATGAATATCAGTAATTATGGAGAATAAAAGTATCTAAACTAAAATGGCCAAGTTCAATTTCAAGGCATACATCCGAGAAGAAAGTAGTGAATTACTTACAAAGGCAAATAAGCAGAAAATATAAGCGACTGAAACTAGGACAGCCATCTATAGTCACTGAGAATGAGTCCTTTTTTGCATACAGCAGTCATTGTGCATTGCTGCCTTTATACTGACAGCATTTCTTTCAATACATACATATATTAATTCTGCACCCAGCTCAAAATGCAGGCAAGCTGGGAAGTATGAAATGTTTCTGTCCTTTCCAATACAGCAAGGTCAACAAACACCAACTTTCTGCTAGACATGAGAAATGAGCAGTTAAATAACAGAAAAAGGTTAATCACTGGACTTAGCAAGCTGTTCTCAAAAACACCTAAATGTATTCTGCTTAGGTGAAGAGCAGATTTAAAATGCAACTCTGGTATAAAGAACTTTGCACTGCTGCTGGTAGATTTATATATGGAAGCGTGTTTCCATAGTTTTCCCATATATCACGGACTTGATTGACACTTTCTGCCCTGTAAATCTGTAGATTTGTGCTCCATTTTTCATTCTTTTTGTAATGTGTGACTAACCAGGGCTAATTGATATTTTAAAAAATTGTATCATGTCATTCTCATCTACTAAGCTTATTCAGTAATAGTCCAACACAGATTTGCGTTTTTGCTAGTAAACTGAATCATCCACCAGATTTTTTATATACTATTTTACCAAAAGTATTGGGACGCCTTCCTTTACATGCACATGAACTTTAATGACATCCCAGTCTTGGTCCATAGGGTTCAATATTGAGTTGCCCCCCCCTTGCACCTATAACAGTTTCAACTCTTTTGGGAAGGCTGTCCACAAGGTTTAGGAGTGTATCTATGGGAGTGTTTGACCATTCTTCCAGAGGCGCATTTGTGAGGTCAGGCACTGATATGGAGGAGAAGGCCTGGCTCGCAGTCTCCGCTCTATATCATCCCAAAGGTGTTCTATCGAGTTGAGGTCAGGATTCTGTGCAGTAGGGATGAGCTTCGTGTTTGAGTCAAACCCATGTTCGACTCGAACATCGTCTGTTCGACCGTTCGTCGAATTGCGAACGATATGGGCCGTTCGCGCCAAATTCATGTGGCGCGTCACAGCTCATAATTCACTGCGGCATCGCAGTGCATTGCTGGCTGATGATTGGCCAAGCATGCACTATGACCCGTATGCTTGGCTAATCACAGCGACGTCAGTAGAGAGAGCTGTAATTGGCCAAAGCCAGGGTGGCTTTGGCCAATTATGGCTCAGGGGGTTTAGAACACGCCCCACACTATATAAGGCCACCTGCACGTCGGCCCTGTGTAGTGTGTTCCGGCATGCTGAAAGATAGAGAGAGAGAGAGAGACAGTGTCATTTCATTTGAGTTAGATAGATTAGGCAGGACAGTCAGTCAGTTAGCTGCACTTACAGTGTATTGTGTATATATATGCATCCCAGGTGTTGTGTATATATATATATATATATATATATATATATATATATATATATACACTGTATTCAGTTTAGCTAGATCCTTTCCTGTTATCTTCCTACTGACAGGCAGGCTTGTCTTGTTACAGTATTTACAGCTACCTGAAGAAAATTGCTGGTGTTCTTTTGACCTATTAGTACCACAGTCAGGCAGCTAGACTATTTACAGTTAGTGTAGTGTGTCCTCCTCACAGTGTTCAGCTAAAGCTACAAGTTAGTTTTGTGTGACCTCTGCACAGTGTTCAGCTAAAGCTACAAGTTAGTGTAGTGCATCCTCCTCACAGTGTTCAGCTAAAGCTACAGGTTAGTTTAGTGTGACCTCTGCACAGTGTTCAGCTAAAGCTACAAGTTAGTGTAGTGTGTCCTCCTCACAGTGTTAAGCTAAAGCTACAAGTTAGTGTAGTGCGTCCTCCTCACAGTGTTCAGCTAAAACTACAAGTTAGTGTTGTGCGACCTCTGCACAGTGTTCAGCTAAAGCTACAAGTTATTTTAGTGCGACCTCTGCACAGTGTTCAGCTAAAGCTACAAGTTAGTGTAGTGCGTGCTCTGAACAGTGTTCAGCTAAAACTACAAGTTAGTGTAGTGCGACCTCTGCATAGTGTTCAGCTAAAGCTACAAGTTAGTGTAGTGCGTCCTCTGAACAGTGTTCATCTAAAGCTACAAGTTAGTGTAGTGCGTCCTCCTCACAGTGTTCAGCTAAAGCTACAGTTTAGTTTAGTGTGACCTCTGCACAGTGTTCAGCTAAAGCTACAAGTTAGTGTAGTGCGTCCTCTGAACAGTGTTCATCTGAAGCTACAAGTTAGTGTAGTGCGTCTTCCTCACAGTGTTCAGCTAAAGCTACAAGTTAGTGTAGTGCATCCTCCTCACACTGTTCAGCTAAAGCTACAGGTTAGTTTAGTGTGACCTCTGCACAGTGTTCAGCTAAAGCTACAAGTTAGTGTAGTGCGTCCTCCTCACAGTGTTCAGCTAAAACTACAAGTTAGTGTAGTGCGACCTCTGCACAGTGTTCAGCTAAAGCTACAAGTTAGTGTAGTGCGTCCTCTGAACAGTGTTCATCTAAAGCTACAAGTTAGTGTAGTATGTCCTCCTCACAGTGTTCAGCTAAAGCTACAAGTTAGTGTAGTGCGACCTTTGCACAGTGTTCAGCTAAGGCTACCTGTAGAAGGTTGGTGGTGTTTTCCTAATCCTATCACTACCGCAGGCAGCTAAAGTATTTACACGTTAGTGTAGTGGGACCTCTGCAAAGTGTTCAGCTAAAGCTACCTGTAGAAGGTTGGTGGTGTTTTCCTGATCCTATCACTACCGCAGGCAGCTAAAGTATTTACACGTTAGTGTAGTGCGACCTCTGCACAGTGTTCAGCTAAAGCTACAAGTTAGTGCAATGCGTCCTCCTCACAGTGTTCATCTAAAACTACAAGTTAGTGTAGTGCGACCTCTGTACAGTGTTCAGCTAAAACTACAAGTTAGTGTAGTGCGTCCTCTGAACAGTGTTCATCTAAAGCTACAAGTTAGTGTAGTGTGTCCTCCTCACAGTGTTCAGCTAAAGCTACAAGTTAGTGTAGTGCGTGCTCTGAACAGTGTTCAGCTAAAACTACAAGTTAGTGTAGTGCAACCTCTGCACAGTGTTCACCTAAAGCTACAAGTTAGTGTAGTGCGTCCTCTGAACAGTGTTCATCTGAAGCTACAAGTTAGTGTAGTGCGTCCTCCTCATAGTGTTCAGCTAAAGCTACAGGTTAGTTTAGTGTGACCTCTGCAGTGTTCAGCTAAAACTACAAGTTAGTGTAGTGCGACCTCTGCACAATGTTCAGCTAAAGCTACAAGTTAGTGTAGTGCATCCTCTGAACAGTGTTCATCTAAAGCTACAAGTTAGTGTAGTGCGTCCTCCTCACAGTGTTCAGCTAAAGCTATAAGTTAGTGTAGTGGGACCTCTGCACAATGTTCAGCTAAAGCTACAAGTTAGTGTAGTGCGTCCTCTGAACAGTGTTCAGCTAAAGCTACAAGTTAGTGTAGTGCGACCTTTGCACAGTGTTCAGCTAAAGCTACCTGTAGAAGGTTGGTGGTGTTTTCCTGATCCTATCACTACCGCAGGCAGCTAAAGTATTTACACGTTAGTGTAGTGCGACCTCTGCACAGTGTTCAGCTAAAGCTACAAGTTAGTGTAGAGCGTCCTCTGAACAGTGTTCATCTAAAGCTACAAGTTAGTGTAGTGCGTCCTCCTCACAGTGTTCAGCTAAAGCTACAGGTTAGTTTAGTGTGACATCTGCACAGTGTTCAGCTAAAGCTAAAAGTTAGTGTAGTGCGTCCTCCTCACAGTGTTCAGCTAAAACTACAAGTTAGTGTAGTGCGACCTCTGCACAGTGTTCAGCTAAAGCTACAAGTTAGTGTAGTGCATCCTCTGAACAGTGTTCATCTAAAGCTACAAGTTAGTGTAGTGCATCCTCCTCACAGTATTCAGCTAAAGCTACAAGTTAGTGTAGTGCGTCCTCCTCACAGTGTTCAGCTAAAACTACAAGTTAGTGTAGTGTGACCTCTGCACAGTGTTCAGCTAAAGCTACAAGTTATTTTAGTGCAACCTCTGCACAGTGTTCAGCTAAAGCTACAAGTTATTGTAGTGAGACCTCTGCACAGTGTTCACTTAAAGCTACAAGTTAGTGTAGTGCGTCCTCTGAACAGTGTTCATCTGAAGCTACAAGTTAGTGTAGTGCGTCCTCCTAACAGTGTTCAGCTAAAGCTACAGGTTAGTTTAGTGTGACCTCTGCAGTGTTCAGCTAAAGCTACAGGTTAGTGTAGTGCTTCCTCCTCACAGTGTTCAGCTAAAACTACAAGTTAGTGTAGTGCAACCTCTGCACAGTGTTCAGCTAAAGCTACAAGTTAGTGTAGTGCGTCCTCTGAACAGTGTTCAGCTAAAGCTACAAGTTAGTGTAGTGCGACCTTTGCACAGTGTTCAGCTAAAGCTACCTGTAGAAGGTTGGTGGTGTTTTCCTGATCCTATCACTACCGCAGGCAGCTAAAGTATTTACACGTTAGTGTAGTGCGACCTCTGCACGGTGTTCAGCTAAGGCTACCTGTAGAAGGTTGGTGGTGTTTTCCTGATCCTATCACTACCACAGGCAGCTAAAGTATTTACACGTTAGTGTAGTGCAACCTCTGCACAGTGTTCAGCTAAAGCTACCTGTAGAAGGTTGGTGGTGTTTTCCTGATCCTATCACTACCGCAGGCAGCTAAAGTATTTACACGTTAGTGTAGTTGGTGGTGCTCTCATGCTGTAGGCAGGCAGTTGATTTTGCTAGCTGCAGTATCAGTATATATATATATATATATATATATATCCCAGCTTAGTGCAGCTACAGGCCATTAGTATGTCTGGAAGGCCAACAAGAAAGGGCAGACAGTCACAAACCAATAAAAGAGGGCAAGCAGGCTCTGTGTCTAGAGGCAACGGTGCTGGTCGTGGAGACGGTGCATCCTCATCAGCACGTGGCCGTGGGACACGCTTGGCCTTTTTTTCGGGAGCTGGCCGTGTTGAGCCGCAACATGTGGAAGACTTGGTCGAGTGGATGACCAAGCCGTCCTCATCCTCTTCATCCTCCCTCACTCATGCTTAGGGTACTTTGTCTGGCAAAGCAGCTGCCAACGCAGCCTCTTCTCTCGGCTCAATGGCATCAGTGACTCCTTCCCTAGCCCCACCATGTCCTCCTGAGGAGTCCCCGAACTGTTTGACCACAGTGTTGGGTACATGCTTCAGGAGGATGCCCAGCGTTTAGAAGGCTCTGATGATGATACTGAGCTAGATGAAGGCAGTAACGTGAGCACAGACAGAGGGGGTGCCCAAGAAGGACACCAATCTGGCAGTTATGCTTCCCCTGCTGCAGCATACTGCCAGGTTTGCTCCAGTGATGAGGAGGGAGGGGATGATGAGGTCACTGACTCAACGTGGGTGCCTGATAGGAGAGGGGTGTTGGAGGAGGAGGAGGCGGCACATCACCAACGAGGCAGGATGCCCTCCAGGGGCCAGCCTAAGGGCAGCACACTAACTGCATCACACCGCAAAGCTCTGCATGTGCAGGGCGCTGCTGTCTCTGTGCGTTATTCCAAAAGTTCTTTGGTGTGGGCCTTTTTTGAGACGAGTGCATCAGATCGCACCGCTGCTATTTGCAACATATGTCTCTAGTGTATCTCACGTGGCCAAAACATCTCCCGCTTGAACACCACATGCTTGACCAGACATATGTTGACCTGCCATGCAGTTCATTGGCAAGCATATCTAAAAGACCCACACCAAAGAACAAAGAGGACCTCTCCTTGCTCCTCATCAGCTGAGATCTCCAACCCCACTATACCTTCAGTCCTCTCTGAGACCTGCACTGAGAGGAATGAAGGTGTAGAATTAGGTAAACCGACGTCAGATTGTACCAGGCAAATTTCCCTGCCCCAGCTGCTGCACCGCCGAAAGAAGTTCGCTCCCAGCCATCCACATGCCCAGCGGTTGAATGCTAGCTTGGCAAAATTGCTAGCACTTCAACTGCTACCTTTTTAGTTGGTAGACTCTGCCCCCTTCTGTGAGTTTGTGGAATGTGCGGTTACTCAGTGGCAGGTACCCAAATGCCACTTTTTCTCACAGAAGGCGATTCCGGCTCTCTACCGGCATGTGGAAGGCAATGTCTTGGCCTAGCTGGACAGGGCAGTCAGCGGTAAGGTGCATATTACCGCTGACTCATGGTCCTGCAGGCATGGACAGGGACGTTACCTAAGTTTCATGATGCATTGGGTCACTCTGCTGGCAGCTGGGAAGGATGCAGGACAAGGTGCAGTAGTGTTAGAGGTTGTTCCACCACCACGCCTCCAAAATGCCACTACTAATGATTGTAACACATCTCTCTCCTCCACCCCCTCCTCTTCTTCTTCCTCTATGGCCTCTTCCTGTGCTTTGTCCTTGGTACGCAGGCCAAAAGATGCCATGCGGTGCTTGAGCTGGTGTGCTTGGAGGACAGGAGCCACACTGGGGCAGAGGTTCTGTCAGCTCTGCAGGGGCAGGTTCAGGGAGGTTCAGAGGTGGTTGACGCCACGCCAACTTAAGGCAGGAATGGTGGTTTGTGACAATGGCACCAACCTCCTGTCCACCCTCCGACAGGGACAACTGACCCATGTGTCCTGTTTGGCTCACGTCCTTAACTTGGTGGTGCAGCGGTTCTTGGGCAGGTACCTGGGCTTACAGGATGTCCTGAGGCAGGCCAGGAAAGTCTGTGTGCATTTCCGCCGGTCATATAATTCCAGTGCTCGGATGACAGACCTCTAAAAGGAGCTTAACCTGCCCAAGAACCGCCTAATCTGTGACATGCCCACCAGGTGGAACTCAACGTTGGCCATGCTTCAGCGGCTGCACACGCAGCAGAGGGCCATCAATGAGTACCTGTGCGACTATGGCACCAGGACAGGGTCAGGGGAGCTTGTTTTTTTTCCCCATGCCAGTGGGCCATGATCAGGGATGCATGCACTGTCCTGTCACCATTTGAGCAGGCCACAAGGTTGGTGAGCAGTGACAGTGCATGCATCAGTGACACTGTCCCCCTTGTCCACCTGTTGGAGAACACGCTGCGTAGAATAATGAACAGGGCACTTGAGGCAGAACAGAGGCAGGAAGAGGAGGACTTCCTTAGCTCTCAAGGCCCCCTTTATCCAGACAGTGTTTCTGCGTGCCTGCCGATCACACAGGAAGAGGATGAGGAGGAGGAGGATTGTGTCAGTATGGAGGTGGAGCCTGGCACTCAGCATTAGCAGCAGTCTTTAAGGGATCAGTCCCAAGAAACACATGGACTTGTACGTGGCTGGGAGGAGGTGGCTGCGGACCATGTCATCCTTAGTGACCCAGAGGACTCCGGACCCAATGCCTCAGCAAACCTACGCTGCATGGCCTCCCTGATCCTGCAAAGCCTGCGTAAGGATCCTCGTATTCGTGGTATCAAGGAGAAGGACCAATACTGGCTGACAACCCTCCTTGATCCACATTACAAGGGTAAGGTTGCGGACCTTATCTTGCCGTCGCAGAGGGAGCAGAAGATGAAACATCTTCGGGAGGCCTTGCAGAAAGGTTTGTGCAACGCGTTCCCAGAGACTGGGAGGTTACAAACTCCTGTTTCTGGACAACGTGTTGCTGAGGCTTCGGTCAGTCAAAGAAGGAGTGGTGGAGAAGGTGGCCGCCTGACCGATGCGTTCAGACAATTTTTTAGTCCTCAGCCCCAAGGTATGATCGGTTCCAGCAACCATCGCCAGCGTCTGTTTTACATGGTGCAGGAATACCTAGGGGCAAGATCTGACTTGGACACCTTTCCCACCGAAAATCCTCTGGGTTACTGGGTCTTGAGGATGGATCACTGGCCAGAGCTTGCACAGTATGCAATTGAGCTACTGGCCTTTCCTGCATCCAGCTTTCTTTTGGAACGCACATTCAGTGCTGCTGGAGGCTTTGTAACCGATCACAGGGTGCGTCTTTCCACCGACTCGGTCGATCGACTGATTTTCATAAAAATGAATCAGTCTTGGATCACCACCAGCTACCAAGCACCTGATGCTGATGTAACCGAATAATTTTTTTTGAAATCTCAGATCCCTTCAAAGACTGCCTAATCTGATGCTGAGTGACTATCCTGTTATGCTGAGTAATTATCCTCTTCCTCCTCAATGATCATGCTGATAGCTTGTAAGAACATTTTTGGTTCTGGGCACCGCCACCAGTGCCTAAGGCCCAATTTTTAAGCCCCTGTTTAACAAGGGCATGTAATTACAATTTGTGATGCAATTCTTTGCAGCAGGGCTAGTTCCTGCTCTCCAACTAGAGTATCTGTGAGGGGTTGCAGTGTTGTGGCACCAGCACCAGTGACTAAGACCCAATTTTTCAGCCCCTGTTTAACAGGGGCGTGTAATTACAATTTTTGATGCAATACTTTGCAGCAGGGCTCGTTCCTGCGTTCCAACTAGAGTATCTGTGAGGGGTTGCAGTGTTGTGGCACTAGCACCAGTGCCTAAGGTCCAATTTTTCAGCCCCTGTTTAACAGGGGCGTGTAATTACAATTTTTGATGCAATACTTTGCAGCAGGGCTCGTTCCTACGTTCCAATTATGCCCCATACACACGGTCGAACTTTGTTCGGACATTCCGACAACAAAATCCATGGATTTTTTCCGACGGATGTTGGCTCAAACTTGTCTTGCATACACACGGTCACACAAAGTTGTCGGAAAATCCAATCGTTCTAAACGCGGTGACGTAAAACACGTACGTGGGGACTATAAACGGGGCAGTGGCCAATAGCTTTCATCTTTTTATTTATTCTGAGCATACGTGGCACTTTGTCCGTCGGATTTGTGTACACACGATCGGAAATTCCGACAACGGATTTTGTTGTCGGAAAATTTTATATCCTGCTCTCAAACTTTGTGTGTTGGAAAATCCGATGGAAAATGTGTTGTGGAGCCCACACAGGTCCTATCACACATTTTCCATCGGAAAATCCGACCGTGTGTACGGGGCATTAGAGTATCTGTGAGGGGTTGCAGTGTTGTGGCACCGGCACCAGTGCCTACAGTAGGTGACCGCGATATTGTGTCAATCTCGCCACATTTCTCGGCGAGATTTGACACCTGCGAGCCCCGTCGTGGGAGCCAGCGCCGAGATGGCTCACTCATTGGGAAAGGAAAACTTTTTTCCTTTCCCGATGAGTGATAGGCAATGCTGACAGCTGTCTGGTATGAATCCTGAGGGGGGAACGCCACGGCAAATTTTAAATAAAAAACTGGCGTGGGTCCCCCCCCAGGGGCATACCAGGCCCTTAGGTCTGGTATGGATTGTAAGGGGAACCCCCTACGTCGAAAAATCGGTGTGGGGGTCCCCCCAAAATCCATACCAGACCCTTATCCGAGTGTGCAGCCGGCCGGCCAGGAAAGGGGGTGGGGACGAGCGAGCTGCCCCCCCCCTGAGCCGTACCAGGCCACATGCCCTCAACATGGGGGGTGAGTGCCTTGGGGGAGGGGGGCGCCCTGCGGTCCCCCCACCCCAAAGCACCTTGTCCCCATGTTGATGAGGACAAGGGCCTCTTCCCGACAACCCTGGCCGTTGGTTGTCGGCGTCTGCGGGCGGAATCCGGGAGCCCCCCTTTAATAAGGGGGCCCCCAGATCCCGGCCCCCCACCCTATGTGAATGAGTATGGGTTACATGGTACCCCTACCCATTCACCTAGGGAAAAAAGTATCAATAAAAAAAACACAGTACACAGATTTTAAGAATAATTTATTAGGCAGCTCTGGGGTCTTCTTCTGACTTCGGGGGGTCTCCTTCCAACTTCTCCCAGTGTTCAGCCTCTTCTCCCGGTGTTCGACCTCTTCTCCCGGGCCCCTCCATAATCTTCTTCCAGCTCTTTTGCCAGCGAGGGGCCCGGTCTGCTGCCGCTGTCTTGTCGCCGCTGTCTCGTTGCTTCCTCTCCCGAGCCCCTCCGCTATCTTCTTCCAGCTCTTTTGCCAGCGAGGGGCCCAGTCTGCTGCCGCTGTCTTGTTGCCGCTGTCTCGCCGCTTCTTCTCTTCTTCTCTTTTTTCGGTGTTGACACGACGCTCTCTCTGGCTGGAATGCTGTGTGCAAGCTGCGGAGCCATTTATATAGGCAGTGACCCCGCCCCCTTGTGACGTCACAGTCCCAGCATGCGCCGGGACTCTGGGGTCACGCCCCCTTATGACGCCATTCATTCACATAGGGTGGGGGGCTGGGATCTGGGGGCCCCCTTATTAAAGGGGGGCTCCAGGATTCCGATAAGCCCCCCGCCCGCAGACCCCAACAACCAAGGCCAGGCTTGTCGGGAAGAGGCCCTTGTCCTCATCAACATGGGGACAAGGTGCTTTGGCGTGGGGGGCCGCAGGGCTCCCCCCTCCCCCAAGGCACTCAACCCCATGTTGAGGGCATGTGGCCTGGTACGGCTCAGGGGGGGGGTGCTCGCTCGTACCCACCCCCTTTCCTGGCCGGCCGGGCTGCGTGCTCGGATAAGGGTCTGGTATGGATTTTGGGGGGGACCCCCACGCTGATTTTTTCGGCGTAGGGGGTTCCCCTTACAATCCATACCAGACCTAAGGGCCTGGTATGCCCCTGGGGGGAACCCACGCCGTTTTTTTTATTTAAAATTTGCCGTGGCGTTCCCCCCTCAGGATTCATACCAGACAGCTGTCAGCATTGCCTGTCACTTATCGGGAAAGGAAAAAAGTTTTCCTTTCCCGATGAGTGAGCCAGCGCGACATGCACAGTACCCTGTTGCCAACAACCAGCGCAATGGTATCGAGCTGGAAACAGAATCTCGCGGTCAGGTACTGTAAGACCCAATTTTTCAGCCCCTGTTTAACAGGAGCGTGTAATTAAAATTTTTGATGCAATTCTTTTGCAGCAGGGCTCGTTCCTGCATTCCAACTAGAGTATCTGTGAGGGGTTGCAGTGCGGTGGCTCCACCACCACCACCAAAGGCCCAATTTTTCAGCCCCTGTTCAACAGGGGCTTGTAATTATAATTCTTGATCAAATATTTCACAGCAGGGCCCGTTTCTGCGCCCACCAAAATTAACTGTGAGGACTTAGTGTTGTGCCACCAGCACCACCACCACCAAAGGCCAGATTTTTCTGGCCCTGTTCAACAGGGGCATGTAATTACAATTCTTGATCTAATATTTCACAGCAGGGCCCGTTCCAGCACCCACTAAGAGTAACTGTGAGGACTTACAGTGTTGTGGCACCAGCACCACCACCACCATCACCAAAGGCCCAATTTTTCTGGCCCTGTTCAACAGGGTCATGTAATTACAATTCTTGATCTTATATTTCACAGCAGGGCCCTGTGAGGGCTTACAGTGTTGAGGCCACAACAACACCTAAGGCCCAAAATTCTGCTGAGTATATAGGGAAGGCTCCTACTTTCAAACATCCAACTTACAAGCAACTCCTACTTGCAAACGGAAGGATACAACAGGAAGTGAGATGAAATCTACCCCATAGGAAGGGAAATTCTCTCCTGTAAGATTTAATATGGGAAAAATGTTTCTCCTTTCCACTGATGCTTTATCACCAATCCTTGTTTCACTAAGAACTCCAAATTTTCAAAAAACATTTGTCATTGGGACAAAAAGTGAGGTGAAATCTTCTGAAGAGGAGCACAGACAGCAAAACAAATGTCACAGGGGTGATAACCCTTCCCTCTATTTTCCAAAAAGCTTAAAAACAGATTTTTTTGGCTGGAGCTACACTTTAAAAATGTACCAGTTTAAAATTACAAACAGATTCTACTTAACAACAAACCTACAGTCCCTGTCTTGTGTGCACCGCCTGTATACTGCTGTTCAGAGTATATAGGGCCTGGGGGCCCCACGCCTTTCCTTTTTTTAATTTGGGTGCGGGGTTCCCCTTAACATCCATACAGGACCCAAAGGGCCTGGTAATGGACTGGAGGGTACCCATGCCGTTTGTCTCACTGATTTTCATCCATATTGCCAGGACCCGACATTACATTAAAGCCACAAGCAGTTTTAAATTACTTTTTTTCCTTTAAAAATGTCATTTTGTGCAGGGACTGTTCTAAGCACAGGAAACACGCGCCACTTTACAGGCATACTATAGACACCCCCCAGGTACGATATTTAAAGGAATATTTCACTTTTTTTTTTTTTTACTTTAAGCATCATTAAAATCACTGCTCCCGAAAAAACGTCCGTTTTTAAAAGTTTTTTTTAGCATTGATACATGTCCCCTGGGGCAGGACCTGGGTCCCCAAACCCTTTTTAGGACAATACCATACAAATTAGCCTTTAAAATTAGCACTTTTGATTTTGAACGTTCGAGTCCCATAGACGTCAATGGGGTTCTAATGTTCGTGCAAATTTTCAGTCCGTTCGCAGGTTCTGGTATTCATAAGAGACCCAAAGGGACTGGTAATGGACTGGGGGGATCCCATGCCATTTATTTCAATGACTTCTTTTATCTGTATTGCCGGGACCGACAATTCATTATAGCCGCGAGTAGTTTTAAATTACTTTTTTCCTTTAGAAATGTCATTTTGTGCAGGGACTGTTCTAAACACTGGAAACATGCACCACTTTACAGGCATACTATAGACACCCCCCAGGTACGAGATTTAAAGAAATATTTCACTTTTATTGTTTCACTTTAAGCATTATTAAAATCAATGCTCCCAAAAAAACATCAGTTTTTAAAACTTTTTTTGCATTGATACATGTCCCCTGGGGCAGGACCCAGGTCCCCAAACACTTTTTATGACAATAACTTGCATATAAGCCTTTAAAATTAGCACTTTTGATTGTTCATGTTCGTCTCCCTTAGACTTTAATGGTGTTCGCATGTTAGAACAAATTTTTTGCCTGTTTGCATGTTCTGCTGCAAACTGAACCGGGGGGTGTTCGGCTCATTCCTATTTAGTGTAGTACATTTCAGTGCATTATTGCAAGTTTAACCACTTAAGGACCAAGCCTCTTTCTGAGATTTGTTGTTTACAGTTAAAAACAGTTTTCTTTGCTAGCAAATTACTTAGAACCCCTAAACATTATACATTTTTTTCTAACACCCTAGAGAATAAAATGGTGGTCATTGCAATACTTTCTGTCACACCGTCACACCGTTCTTACAAGCGCACTTTTTTTTCTGAAAAAATACACTTTTTTAAATTTAAAAATAAGATTAGCCCAATTTTTTTTTAGATTGTGAAAGATAATGTTACGCCGAGTAAATTGATACCCAACATGTCACACTTCAAAATTGCGCCTGCTCGTGGAATGGCGACAAACTTTTACTCTTAAAAATCTCCATAGGCGATGTTTTAAAAATTCTACAGGTTGCATATTTTGAGTTACAGAGGAGGTCTAGGGCTAGAATTATTGCTCTCACTATACCAATTGCGGCGATACCTCACATGTGTGGTTTGGACACCGTTTTCATATGCAGGCGCTACTCACCTATGCGTTCGTTTCTGCACACAAGCTCTTCTTTTTATTTTACCTTTTATTTTTTATTTTTACACTGTTCTTTAAAAAAAATTGTGTCACTTTTATTCCTATTACAAGAAATGT
Organism: Aquarana catesbeiana; assembly: GCF_042186555.1. NCBI lineage: Eukaryota > Metazoa > Chordata > Amphibia > Anura > Ranidae > Aquarana > Aquarana catesbeiana. The sequence goes on along the minus strand of NC_133326.1, from coordinate 482,901,413 downwards.
AAACATCCCTTGTAATAGAAAAAAAGCATGGCAGGACCTCTTAAATATGAGATCTAGGGTCAAAAAGACCTCAGATCTCATATTTACACTAAAATGCAATAAAAACAAACAAAAAAAATGGCCCTTTAAGAGCTATGGGCGGAAGTGACGTTTTAACGTCACTTCCGCCCTGGAATGATATGGAGATGGGTGGGGGCCATCTTCCCCTCACTCGTCTCCATGTCACACAAGGGACAACATCTGTTCGCCTCTGCCGCTGCGACAGCTCCAGTAAGTGGTGGAGGGCTCCGGAGCACAGCGGGAGGGGGATGGCCCTATCCCGCCGCCAATAAAAGCGATCTCGTGGCGAATCCACTGCAGAGACCACTTTTATCTTGAAGCGGACCGCCCACTGAAGAAGAGGATACCGGGGTTATGGCAGCTAGCTACCGACGTGTAACGATGGTGGGCAGTCCGGACGTGGTTAAAGCAGTATATTTCATTGAGTTATTACAGGTTTACCACAGTATATTGCAGTGCGCTAGTGCACATTTAACACAGTATATTTCAGTGCGTTATTGCACATTTTACGCAGCGTATTTCAGTGCATTGGTGCACGTTTAAAGCAGTATATTGCAGTGCATCAGTGCTGTTTTACTGTAGTATATTGTAGTGTGTCAGTGGAGTGTGTCTGTGTAGTGAGTACTCAAGTTAAAGTGCACCAAACACCACTTTTCATTGATCAAAGTGCATCCACATACATATTTCCCCATCTTTATTACATTTTGTAATAAGCCCCTCTGCATCATGTCTGGGAGGCCAACAAGGAGAGGAAGACATTCTCATGGCATTGTGAGGGGGCCAGCAGGGTCTGTGTCCACAGGCAAAAGTGGACGTAGTCTGTCCTCAGGCAGGGCATCATTTCCTCTGTTTAGTGATGTTGCCCATGGTTTCCAGCCACAACATGCAGAGGAGGAGGTGGTGGACTGGCTTACTAAACCATCCTCATCCTCCATCACCCAAGCAGAGACTAGTGCACAGTCCACCACAGCTGCCAGAGTGGCTTATTCTGCCTCCTTGTTCACAGATACCCCTGCCATAGCGCCAGCATCAGTAATGGAGGAGTCAACTGAACACAGCATCAGCCACTTGCTCCTTGACGATGCACAATCGTTACTTGATTCAGATCCTGGTTCTGAGGTTGAGGAAGGTAGGAACATGAACGTGCAGAGAGGGGAGAACACTGATAAACAACAAATTGGCAGTCATGTTCTCCCAACCGTAGTGTATTGCCAGGTTTGCTCCAGTGATGATGAGGATGGAGGGGATAATGATGATGAGGTCACTGAAGCTACTTGGGTGTCGGATAGAGCAGAGGAGGAAAGTGAGGGTGAGGCACAACCCCAACGAGGCATCCATCATGGAACAGTACAGATCAGCCACCCTATTCCACCAGATTGTGGAACTGTTATCTCCCAGCCCACTTCCCACAGCTCAGCTGTCTGGGCCTTTTTTAGCACATGTGCAGCCGATTTGCAAACTTTGCCTCAAGCAGATCAAGCATGGCAAAAACAACAGCCATTTGGGTACCACATGCTTGACAAGGCATTTAAACTCCCACCACTCAGCCAGTTGGCAAAAGCACCTGAAAGCCACACAAGGGGCACAATTCTGCTCCTCCTCACTCTTCAACTTTGCAGTCTACCCCCGCTATACATCATGCCCTCTCAGCAGCCTCCACTGACAGGGATGACAGTATAGTAAAGGGTGTCACGGGTCCTTGCAGCAAATCTGCCAGTAGCACACCGCCAGCTGTAGAGTTTAGCAGACAAGTTTCTCTGCCCCATCTGCTGCAGCAAAAAAAAGAAAAAATACGGTCACTGCCACCCACATGCCCAGCATCTAAATTCAAGCTTGTTAAAGCTGCTGGCTTTACACCTCCTGCCTTTACATCTGGTGGATGCCTCCTTCCATGGTTTTGCAGAATGTGCTGTACCACAATAGCAGGTTCCCAGTCACTATTTCATTTCAAGTAAGGACATTCCAGCTCTGTATCATCATGTGGAAAGCAATATTGAGGCATTGTTGGGCAAGGCAGTCAGCTGCAAGGTCCACGTTACTGCTGCCACGTTGTCCAGCAAGCATGGCCAGGGATGCTATTTCTTTGCGTTCAAAGCACATTGGGTAACTCTGAATGCAACTTTGAAGGATGCAAGACAGGGCTCAGTGCTGCAGCTTGTTGTGCCACCAAATCCCTATACAGGTACTGGTGATGATGTGAGATTTGTCAGCTCCACCCTTCCTCCTCCTTCTCCATGCCCTCCTCTGCTGAATTGTCCTATGAACCATCAGTACCCCCTAAGGGGCTATTTCGTGAGTCAGGCTAAAAGGTGCCATGTACTGCTTCAACTGGTCTGTGTAGAGGACAGGAGCCACACTGGAGCAGAGATTCTTGCAGCTCTGCAGGCGCAGGCCAGAGGTGGTTCACACCACGCCAGCTGGAGCTAGGAATGGTTGTGTGCGATAATGGCACAAACCTCCTGTCCACCGTTAAACAGGGGAAGTTGACACATGTGCCATGCCTGGCACTTGTCCTCAATTTGGTGGTGCAGCATTTCTTAAGCAGGTACCCAGGGTTGGAATACCTGCTAAAGCAGGCAGGAAGAGTCTGTACTCATTACAGGCAGTCATACACAGCCAGTGCTCTGTTGGCTGAAATTCAGCAGGAATTCCACCTGCCCATAAACCCCCTTATTTGTGACATGCCCACAAGGTGGAACAGCAGCTGCACATACAGCAGAGGACCATCAACGAGTACCTGTGTGAGTATGGCAAAATGACAGGCTCAGGCCGATCGCTGCTGATAAAGGATGCATGCACTGTACTGTCACCATTTGAGGAGGCCACAAGGGCATTTCTGAATGGGCATTCAGTGCTGCCAGAGGTTTTGTGATAGATAAGAGAGATTGTCTGTCCACAGACTCCATGAACTGGCTGATATTTATCAAAACAAATCAGTCCTGGATTAGCAGCAGCTATCAAGCCCCTGATGCTGATGTCACTGATTAAGTGCTTTCTGTATCTGGAATCTCTGAAAGACTGTCTAGACTGTCTAGCTTTATGGGTGTTTATTTCATCTGGAAGAAATTTTTTGGTGTAGGTTTCATGGGCACAATTAACACCCAAGGACCAATTTTTCCACACCTGTTTGACAGGTGCATATTATTTCAATTTTTGACAGCAAGGTCAATTCTTGCTTTCATCAAGAGTACCTATATAGGGTTACAGTATGAAGGCACCACCAACACCCAAAGCCCAATTTTTCTGTTCCTGTTACTTCTATCCAAAGTCTGCGAAAGAGACACCAGAATTTATCCAAAACATCGCTAATCTTGTTCTGAGTGCACTCAATAGTGGCCTCATCATACAAACTGTCTCCCCAAGCCATTGTTTACAAAATAAAGAACGTTTGCAGGGATTTTTTTTTTTTTGGCTTTATAAATGTCATTATTGCTGCAGCAGGTTCTATACACGGTACAGATGTGCCACTTTACAGGCAGACTAAGGGCACCCCCCAGGCACTATATTTAAAGGATCCATAGGTTATGGTACACTGAGGCAATTTAAAAATTAGGAACTTTTTTCCTCAATGCTCTTTACCAAAGCAATGCACATTTAATGCGGTTTAATGTCTGCTCGGTATGTACATTGAAAAACTACAGCAGTTATATAGACCCAAACGCTTTAGAAAAAAATCACTCTTTAATTGTAGGAATACCAGCTTACAGTACATTGCATTCTATGTACACATAAGGTTCTAACACCCAAAGATCCCAGTACATAATAGTGTATTCTCCTAACTTGATTTTGTAATTGGTAAGGATGATTCAATTAGAAATTGAATGGGCTGAAATACTTGTAACATGTTGTACATGTGATAGAGAGTTAATTTTCGAAAACTTGTTAAACTCATGATGTCAACATTTATGCATTCAGATAAGAAACTGTGTCTTTCATATTTATTTATTGAAAGCATTCCTGGATATATTCAAGTAGTTTTGCACTCAGATGCTGCCTTTTACTTCTGACATGCTTGCCCTCAGTAACACTGAGCTAAAAAGTTTGAGGTGTTCTTAATAAATACAGCAGAGCAAACAGAGTACAAACTATCCACTGGGTGATACAATCATTTACCAACTCAGTCTCCAAATACCTTTAAAGAGACCTAAATATGCCTACAGCAGTCTCCCAAACATTTCTGTCATGGCCAAATCTCATATCTTGGTAGTGCCAAATTTTGCTTGTCTCTTTCTATCTTCTGATTAAGGGAGAGGTTTAGTTGCATGTTCCGACACTACATGGACGTGTCAGAAATCTTGTTAGAACAGCCTGGCAGTTGGTTGTGATATGAAGGTTTAGGAGGCTATTGCAGAAATGTAATACCTTCATACATTCAGCAGTTTGCCCCATTACCTGGAAGTGTCAGAAATGTTCTTGTTAGAACAGCCTGGCAGTTGGTTGTGATATGAAGGTTTAGGGGGCTATTGCAGAAATGTAATACCTTCATACATTCAGCAGTTTGCCCCCCTTCTTCCCAGTGATACATTTTCTGTAAATCATTTTATGTGTATAGAGGAAGCACCTTGATCCACACCATATACTATGCACATGCCTGGTCACTTGTCACAAACTCAGTCCTGCCTCTTGAAAAAAAGACTTACCTGCTTGATTATATAGAGCATCTCCACTGCTCACTAGAGTTTTTGCTCTAGACTATTAAAAGGTTAGGGGAGAGGAGATGGAGCATGTGCTATCTTTGAGTCAGGATAGGAAGTATTGTTAAAACCCTTTTATGACCCCAAAGATATCCTTAAAATGCAAGCATAGATTACACTGCAAACTAAAGTACGTAAGCACTGTATCTTATAAACCTAAAGCTACAATCCTATGAAAAAACACCAACGATTGGGCTCCTGGAATATAATGCACATAAAGCATCATATCTGGATAACTTAGGCCAGGGGTCTTCAAACTAAAGCCCTCCAGTTGTTCAGGAACTACAATTCCCATCATGCCTAGCCATGTCTGTGAATGTCAGAGTTTTACAATGCCTCATTGAATGTGTAGTTCCGGAACAGCTGGAGGGCCGTAGTTTGAAGATCCCTGACTTAGGCAGTCTTTACTGAAAAGGTGGGAGGTCATCCAGGGTACAATGCTGAAGAAGAGAAGTGCTTATCCATTGTCCACTAGTTTAGGGCAAGAACGTTACTATGTGATGGTAGTACAGTTGGATAGTTAGGGCAACACCTGATATTTTAGTTAGAATGAGAGATAAGGTTTAGTTTACAATTACGGTCAGGGAGTAATAATAATACATAAAAAGAACTTTACTATGTGATGGTAGTACAGTTGGATAGTTAGGGCAACACCTGATATTTTAGTTAGAATGAGAGATAAGGTTTAGTTTACAATTACGGTCAGGGAGTAATAAAAATATGTGGTTGAGTTGCATTTTTACCATTTGTCACCATTCACCTCTTTTAATTTGTACAGTGATAGGGGGGAGTTGTACACATGCCACAGCACTTTGCCCCACGGCCGTAGCAAAAATGATTCCCCTTGTCGCATTTGGAGGGCAGCACCGTTGTGGTACTAGGCCCATTCAAGTGAATAGGGCTGCACCACAAGTGCCCCAGAACACAGTTGCAGTGCAGTCGTGTGGCCTTTTTAGAGGTAAAACGAATAGTTAGTAGGTAACATTTTGCCTCCCAGCCACATGTCAACTGTCCTGAAAAATGATCCACCATGGATTGCTTCTGAAAGGGGAATCAATGGCTGCCAGACACATGTAAACAAGCTCTAAAAAATACGGGCAACATTTTAAATAGTAATAAAAAAAATGCTTGTTTTCTTTTCCTTTGATATTCTCACACCTTTTCTAAGTGATAGTTAAGTTATTAATACATGGCTGAAGTAAATATTAGACCTTCTGTGAAACTAAGTCAAAGCACTGATGAAAGTAAATTTTTCAATCTTCAGTGTCTTAGACTTTATAAACAGCAAGGTCAACAAAGGACATTTTAATAGGATGTTGAAGAAAATCACTTATGATGAGATTTCAGGCAGCATAACATGCAAAGTTGATCTACAGTCTGGCAAAAGGGCTCTCAAAACCTGCTTATCATTCTGTTCCTCAGCTGCTTCATTAATACTTTCAAAAATTTCCTGCATGTTTTCCTGTGTTCTCAAGTACCACATTAATTTGATTGTAAGGGTGATCTATCCAGCTGAGAAAGAGTTAATAGGAGAATGATGTTTGCCTGTCTTCACAATCTCGGAGAATTACATTTTTTTCTTCCTTATATACCAAATCCAGGAAAAAAAAATTAAATGGATATGTTTTTAAATGTTTTATTATATTATTGGGATGTTAGAAACGTTGGCCAGCTCTCTGCTTTTCATGACCTGACAGGGAAGATTAAAGACAACCAACCAGTTACTGAATAGGCTAAAAAAAAATTAAAACATGGAGGAAAGTACTGTATTAACTACGTTTTTCAAAATAGTTAATCTATCAAGGTTGCAGCACCCTCTGACCCAATGGCTTATATATCTTTCTGGCTTAACCCTTTCATGACTAAGCCTATTTCTGATATTTGATGTTTACAAGTTAACCACTTGCCGACCGCCTCACACAGATATACTGCGGCAGAATGGCAGGGGCAGGCAGAATCACGTACCTGTACGTGATCTGCCTCCCGCAGGCAGGGGGTCCGATCGGACTCCCCCGGTGCCCAAGGCGGTCGGCGTTTGTCCCCCCAGCGATCGGAGGTGAGGGGGAGGCCATCCATTCGTGGCCCCCCTCCCGATCGCTCCCAGCCAATGGGATCATTCCTCTGCTGCTGTATGGTAAACAGCAGCAGAGGAAATGATGTAATCTATCCTTGGCTCTGTATTTTCCATTCCGGCGCCGAGGAGAGAAGACTTCAATGTGAGTGCACAACACATACACACTCAGTAGAACATGCCAGGCACACAATACACCCCCCGATCCCCCCCCAATCACCCCCCCCCCCCATCACACTGACACCAAGCAGTTTTTTTTTTTTCTGATTACTGCATTGGTGTCAGTTTGTGACAGTTAGTGTGGTAGGGCAGTTAGTATTAGCCCCCTTTAGGTCTAGGATACCCCCGTAACCCCCCTAACAAAGTTTTAACCCCTTGATCACCCCCCGTCGCCAGTGTCACTAAGCAATCGTTTTTCTGATCGCTGTATTAGTGTCACTGGTGATGCTAGTTAGGCTAAATATTTAGGTTCGCCGTCAGCGTTTTATAGCGTCAGGGACCCCCATATACTACCTAATAAAGGTTTTAACCCCTTGATTGCCCCCTAGTTAACCCTTTCACCAGTGATCACCGTATAACTGTTATGGGTGACACTGGTTAGTTAGTTTATTTTTTATAGTGTCAGGGCACCCGCCGTTGATTACCTAATAAAGGTTTAGCCCCCTGATCACCCGGCGGTGATATGCGTCGCCCCAGGCAGCACCAGGTTAGCGCCAGTACCGCTAACACCCACACACGCAGCATACACCTCCCTTAGTGGTATAGTATCTGAACGGATCAATATCTGATCCGATCAGATCTATACTAGCGTCCCCAGCAGTTTAGGGTTCCCAAAAATGCAGTGTTAGCGGGATCACTTAGCGAGCCCAGAAACCTGCTAGCAGCTGCGTTTTGCCCCTCCGCCTGGCCCAGCCCACCCAAGTGCAGTATCGATCGATCACTGTCACTTACAAAACACTAAACGCATAACTGCAGCGTTCGCAGAGTCAGGCCTGATCCCTGGGATCGCTAACAGTTTTTTTGGTAGCATTTTGGTGAACTGGTAAGCACCAGCCCCATGCAGCGTCAGGTTAGCGCCAGTAGAGCTAACACCCATGCACGCACCGTACACCTCCCTTAGTGGTATGGTATCTGAACGGATCAATATCTGATCCGATCAGATCTATACTAGCATCCCCAGCAGTTTAGGGTTCCCAAAAATGCAGTGTTAGCGGGATCAGCCCAGATACCTGCTAGCACCTGCGTTTTGCCCCTCCGCCCGGCCCAGCCCAGCCCACCCAAGTGCAGTATCGATCGATCACTGTCACTTAGAAAACACTAAACGCATAACTGCAGCGTTCGCAGAGTCAGGCCTGATCCCTGCGATCGCTAACAGTTTTTTGGTAGCGTTTTGGTGAACTGGCAAGCACCAGCGGCCTAGTACACCCCGGTCGTAGTCAAAACAGCACTGCAGTAACACTTGGTGACGTGGCGAGTCCCATAAGTGCAGTTCAAGCTGGTGAGGTGGCAAACACAAATAGTGTCCTGCTGCCACCAAGAAGAAGACAAACAGGCCCGCCGTGCCCATAGTGCCCTTCCTGCTGCATTTGCCAATCCTAATTGGGAACCCACCGCTTCTGCAGCACCTGTACTTCCCCCATTCACATCCCCAACCAAATGCAGTCGGCTGCATGAGAGGCATTTTCTTTATGTCCTCCCGAGTACCCCTACCCAGTGAACCCCCCCAAAAAAGATGTCGTGTCTGCAGCAAGCGCGGATATAGGCGTGACACCCGCTATTATTGTCCCTCCTGTCCTGACAATCCTGGTCTTTGCATTGATAAATGTTTGGAATGCTACCATACACTAGTTGAGTATTAGCGTAGGGTACAGCATTGCACAGACTAGGCACACTTTCACAGGGTCTCCCAAGATGCCATCGCATTTTGAGAGACCCGAACCTGGAACCGGGTACAGTTATAAAAGTTAGTTACAAAAAAAGTGTAAAAAAAAAAAAAAACACAAAAAAAATAAAATAAAAAAAAAGTTGTCGTTTTATTGTTCTCTCTATTCTCTCTCTATTGTTCTGCTCTTTTTTACTGTATTCTATTCTGCAATGTTTTATTGTTATTATGTTTTATCATGTTTGCTTTTCAGGTATACAATTTTTTATACTTTACCGTTTACTGTGTTTTATTGTTAACCATTTTTTTGTCTTCAGATACGCCATTCACGAATTTGAGTGGTTATACCAGAATGATGTCTACAGGTTTAGGTATCATCTTGGTATCATTCTTTTCAGCCAGCGGTCGGCTTTCATGTAAAAGCAATCCTAGCAGCTAATTAGCCTCTAGACTGCTTTTACAAGCAGTGGGAGGGAATGCCCCCACCCCCCACCGTCTTCCGTGTTTTTCTCTGGCTCTCCTGTCCCAACAGGGAACCTGAGAATGTGGACGGTGATTCAGCCAGTTGACCATAGAGCTGATCAGAGACCAGAGTGGCTCCAAACATCTCTATGGCCTAAGAAACCAAAAGCTATGAGCATTTTATGACTTAGATTTCGCCGGATGTAAACAGCGCCATTGGGAAATTGGGAAAGCATTTTATCACACCGATCTTGGTGTGGTCAGATGCTTTGAGGGCAGAGGAGAGATCTAGGGACTAATAGACCCCAATTTTTTCAAAAAAGAGTACCTGTCACTACCTATTGCTATCATAGGGGATATTTACATTCCCTGAGATAACAATAAAAATGATTAAAAAAAATGAAAGGAACAGTTTAAAAATAAGATAAAAAAGCAAAAAAAAAAAGCAAAAAAAAAAAAAAAAAACCACCCCTGTCTCCGTCTCCCCCTGCTCTCGCGCTAAGGCGAATGCAAGCGTCGATCTGGCATCAAATGTAAACAGCAATTGAACCATGCATGTGAGGTATCACCGCGAAGGTCAGATCGAGGGCAGTAATTTTAGCAGTAGAATCTAAAGTGGTAACCTGTAAAGGCTTTTAAAGGCTTTTAAAAATGTATTTATTTTGTTGTCACTGCACGTTTGTGCGCAATTTTAAAGCATGTCATGTTTGGTATCCATGTACTCGGCCTAGGATCATCTTTTTTATTTCATCAAACATTTGGGCAATATAGTGTGTTTTAGTGCATTAAAATTTAAAAAAGTGTGTTTTTTCCCAAAAAAATGCGCTTGAAAAATCGCTGTGCAAATACTGTGTGAAAAAAAAAATGAAACACCCACCATTTTAATCTGTAGGGCATTAGCTTTAAAAAATATACATATAATGTTTGGGGGTTCAAAGTAATTTTCTTGCAAAAAAAAATAATTTTTTCATGTAAACAAAAAGTGTCAGAAAGGGCTTTGTCTTCAAGTGGTTAGGAGAGTGGGTGATTTGTGACATAAGCTTCTAAATGTTGTGCATAAAATGCCAGGACAGTTCAAAACCCCATGACCCCATTTTGGAAAGTAGACACCCCAAGCTATTTGCTGAGAGGCATGTCGAGTCCATGGAATATTTTATATTGTGACACAAGTTGCGGGAAAGAGACACATTTTTTTTTTCCCACAAAGTTGTCACTAAATGATATATTACTCAAACATGCCATGGGAATATGTGAAATTACACCCCAAAATACATTGTGTTGCTTCTCCTGAGTACGGGATACCACATGTGTGAGACTTTTTGGGAGCCTAGCCGCGTACGGGACCCCGAAAACCATGCACCGCCTTCAGGCTTTCTAAGGGCGTAAATTTTTGATTTCACTCTTCACTGCCTATCACAGTTTCGGAGGCCATGGAATGCCCAGGTGGCACAACCCCCCCCCCAAATGACCCTATTTTGGAAAGTAGACACCCCAAGCTATTTGCTGAGAGGTATAGTGAGTATTTTGCAGACCTCACTTTTTGTCACAAAGTTTTGAAAATTGAAAAAAGAAAAAAAAAATTTCTTGTTTTTCTTCATTTTCAAAAACAAAGGAGAGCTGCAAAATACTCACCATGCCTCTCAGCAAATATCTTGGGGAGTCTACTTTCCAAAATGGGGTCATTTGGGGGGGGGGGTTGTGCCACCTGGGCATTCCATGGCCTCCGAAACTGTGATAGACAGTGAAGAGTGAAATAAAAAATGTACACCCTTAGAAATCCTGAAGGCGGTGATTGGTTTTCGGGGCCCCGTACGTGGATAAACTCCCAAAAAGTCCCACACATGTGGTATCCCCATACTCAGGAGAAGCAGCTAAATGTATTTTGGGGTGCAATTCCACATATGCCCATGGCCTGTGTGAGCAATATATCATTTAGTGACAACTTTTTGTAATTTTTTTTTTTTTTTGTCATTATTCAATCACTTGGGACAAAAAAAAATAATATTCAATGGGCTCAACATGCCTCTCAGCAATTTCCTTGGGGTGTCTACTTTCCAAAATGGGGTCATTTGGGGGGGGGTTGTACTGCCCTTCCATTTTAGCACCTCAAGAAATGACATAGGCAGTCATAAACTAAAAGCTGTGTAAATTCCAGAAAATGTACCCTAGTTTGTAGACGCTATAACTTTTGCGCAAACCAATAAATATATGCTTATTGACATTTTTTTTACCAAAGACATGTGGCCGAATACATTTTGGCCTAAATGTATGACTAAAATTGAGTTTATTGGATTTTTTTTATAACAAAAAGTAGAAAATATCATTTTTTTTTCAAAATTTTCGGTCTTTTTCCGTTTATAGCGCAAAAAATAAAAACCGCAGAGGTGAGCAAATACCATCAAAAGAAAGCTCTATTTGTGGGAAGAAAAGGATGCCAATTTCGTTTGGGTACAGCATTGCATGACTGCGCAATTAGCAGTTAAAGCGACGCAGTGCCAAATTGTAAAAAGTGCTCTGGTCAGGAAGGGGGTAAATCCTTCCGGGGCTGAAGTGGTTAAAATCTGTATTTTTTGCTGGAAAATTACTTAGAACCCCCAAACATTATATATATTTTTTTAGCAGAGAATCTAGAGAATAAAATGGTGATTGTTGCAATATTTTATGTCACACGGTATTTGTGCAGCGATCTTTTAAACGCAACTTTTTGGAGAAAAAGACACTTTCATGAGTTTTAAAAAAATGAAACAGTAAAGTTAGCCCAGTTTTTTGTATAATGTGAAAGATGATGTTACGCCGAGTAAATAGATACCAAACATGTCACGCTTTACAATTGCGCACACTTGTGGAATGCGACAAAGTACGGTACCTAAAAATCTCCACAGGCGACATTTAAAAAAAAAAGTAACGGTTACCAGGTTAGAGTTACAGACGACGTCTAGTGCTAGAATTATTGCTCTTGCTCTGAAAATCGCGGCGATACCTCACATGTGTGATTTTAACACCATTTACATATGCGGGTGCGACTTCCGTATGCTTTTTCTTTGCTACTCAAGCTCGCAGGGATGGTAGCGCTTTAAAATTTTTTTTTTTTTTTTTAAATTTCATTTATTTTCATTTTTTTACATTGTGTTTTTTTTTTGCTAAACATCCCTTGTAACAGTAATAGGTGGTGACAGCTACTCTTTATGGAGGGATCGGGGGTCTAAAAAATCTCCAATCCCTCTTTTGCACTTCAAAGTATGCAAATCGCTGAAAACGACTATTCTGAATACTGTATATTTTTTAAAAAACAGCGCTATTGACAGCCGAGTAAGCAGGAAGTGACGTTGTAACATCACTTCCATGTTTACAGAGAGAAGACTGGAACGAAGCCGTTTCCGGGACTCCCAGTGGGACAGGAAGCCCGATAAGAATGGCGGAAGGTGGCGGGAGGGAGGGATGTCCCCTCCCGCACCTCCGGGACAACAACCGAGCGGCTTTTAGCCACATCGTTTGTTATCCCTGGATAGCCGATTGCCCGCTCTAAAAAACGGTACCGGGATGATGCCTGCAGCTGCGGGCTTACAAATATGGCTTACAGATGCATACAAATACCAAATACAGTATATATATATATATATATATATATATATATATATATATATATTTGTATTCAGAGTCTTCGAGTAGGAAATGCGATTCTCCTAAGAACCAAGGCCTGAGGTGTGCCATGGCCTAGATGGTCAGTATGCCTGAAAAGAGGGCATACCCTGAATGTAAAAATAAGAAAAAGTACCATGAGTATCTAAGAAGGCTGGGGGAAACGGGTGGGTGGGAACCCAGAACCTCCGACAACCTGGCCCTGACAGAGGAGGAGGGCCTACCCATACTTGGAATGGGGAAGTGAGAGGGTGAGTGCAAAAAGACAACTGGCAGGAGTGTGAAATGCTAGATACCTGATGGATGTGAAGAAGTAGGCGGATAAGGCTCATGCGCTATGGCAATAAGCATCGTCAAAAAATGGAGAAACCATGCCAGACACAGAACACTGGTCCCATCTGATTCAATCACGTCATGCTTCAGCCTGTGACCTGACAACCGAGACTGAATCCTGAACCAAGGAAGGAGGGCCAGACTCCATCCGGGGGAAATAAGTCCCATGGCATAATACAGTCATACCCAAAGTGACTGAAGCCCCCCTACCTGGAACAGGCTGGGGATCGGAAAAGATGACTGGACTGATGTCCCTAAGCAGTTCTCCAGGCAACATCCTAGACAAGAGATCAGAGCCGAGAGTGGAATCCAGAATCATGACGATGTTTGCCCAACCTACCACTTAAGGACCGTCAAAGGGATGTGGCTCAGCACACACCCTGAGAGAGACTATAAATCCCTGGGTGGTAACCAGGGCCTCTAAGCAACAGGATGTCAACTGAAAGAAGATTGACGACTGCTTCCGACCTAAGGGTGAGCCCAGTGGCGAAACAACATCTGCACCAAACAATTAGCCCTAGCAACGGGCAGGACTGATGAAAGTGAGTGCAAGCATGGTTGATAACGGTATGGATGCCAATACAGCCCAACCTGAGAACACAAACTAGAGAAATGACAGACAACCAGACATGAGAACAACAACACCCCTCTGTGCCTACCTAAGTGTGAAAACATGAACAGAAATGTCAAGACCACTGCGCATGAATGAACCTGATGACGGACCCCCCCCCCCTCGTGTAAGTAGTAAGTGAGCCTGAGTAACCTGCAGTGCAGAGACAGGTAATTAACTAAAAACTCAGGGCTGGTGTACCCACAGACTGTGGTGGGTAGACGTACAGGTGTGGTGAATGAACATGCATCTTATGATGTATGGTATACGGGTGAGAAGATTGTGGTCAACAATCATTAACAAACGAAACCTCAGCCCGTATGGATCTGTAGACATGAAAGATCCTGACATGTGAGCCCTAGCTAACTTACCCAGGTACAAACATGAACAAAGATACGATGAGACATGACAACCAACGAAGATAAAAACAGCTACCAGAGTGTATGCCATGACTGAACAACAACTCCCCTCTGAGAAATGCTGCGGCTGAAACGCTGTGACAGGAATGATTGAAAATGGCTGGGTGACCCTTGATATGATACGGCACCTCATCCCAATAGATTGAAAAATCAATTACTTTATAGATCCTTGTAAACTTACTTTATGTATCTTTATAACATTGTATACTCAATAAACTTCTTTTGACAAGGAAAAATCAAACTGAGAAGAGGAAGTACAGGGATTAGTTTCAGCACTTCTGTCATAGTGTTTTCTGTCAACATTGCTGTCCTTGCACTTCTGCCCCAAGATTTCTGTCAGAGCATTTCTACCTCAGCGTTCAGTCTCAGCCTTCCTGTCACAGCTGAGAAGAGGAAGTACAGGGATTATAGCGGTGCCAGAACATACACGTTACACTAAGATAAAAACCAAAAATATTTTATTGACAAAAAATTCTTTAAAAATATCACAAAAACAGGGTGTGCATCATAAACAGATGTGTTTAAAAACAATTATGTAGCGAAATTTGTTACGAGACTTGGCCTTGAAGGTGTAGCGGCCAGTTCCGTAGGTAGGTATTTAGATGTCCGACATGTTTCGCCAGTGATGGCTTCCTCAGGGACAGAAGTTTGTTACCTATAACGCTACAATTCAATCTATCAAAAAGAAAATTAACAATCAGGCAAAATTCTATAATCAAAGTTTAAGCATGCATATAGTACGAATGAGTATTTAAAAAAATATATGTTTGCGAGCTGTCAAACACGAATCATCCGCACTGACCCAAAGTGAACCCACAGAGGCCCCATGTGAACCAGGTGACAGATAGTCCCACTCACCCCAGAGCCCCCACACCCGATCCACCCTAGGATGGTAAATGTGTACCTGTAGGTCACCAGGGACAGGCGCAGGGCACCCGCAGCAAAGCCTCAGACATAGACTACCATAGGTAGCTGCAGGGGGCAGATGGAAGGACCTGGCAGAAAATATCTATATAAAAATATATAATAATAATGAATGGTTTTATATTGTAAAGATCATATGTAGTGGGCTCTGGACAAACCTAAAAGAGGCCCACTGGGACTTACAAAGTCTCACCTATACTTACAAAATTGCAATGGACAGATAGTATGCAGGACACCGATAAACGATTAATTCAGGATATTGCAGATGTCATAAATTGCATAATGGGTATGGCACTCTAGAGGTGACAAAGAAAAAGTTCATGTGTATAGCATTCTCATAAAAATGAATGCATAAATACAGCCAGCAATGTCCATGACTTCATGGTGTAGGCAGTTTATATTCTAAAATTTAGTAAATACATTGCACTTACTGTTAGATTTAGTGCAGTGGTTTAAACAGACGGCTGGTGTGGAAATTGCAGCAGATAATATCGCCCAGTGTGTCATGCTGAGAAATGAAAACAAGGCATGAACTAAGTGTGAGCTTGCTGTGAGAGAGAGAAAGAGATTGGGTATGACGAGATGAAGCTGTAAAATTAAGGTGCCTACCAAGCCAAGAGGTAGATGGCGGAGCGGTGTCCTGTAGATCCCTGGCGAGTGAATGGGACAGGGATGCCGGCATTCTTATGCCCCCCACACACGTGCGGCGTCTGACGTCACCGCACGCGTGAGCGGACAAAAACACAGCCATTGCGCATGCGCGACACACAAATGCCTCCGGGCCTACAAGGCCCAGAAGCCATAGCGGTGGTGTCCATAGCAACGTGTATAAACACGTTGTGGACATAGCGCTGTATTGGACGGCCAGGAATAGCAGCCCAATACCTGGAGAATGTTATGATCCTAGAATCACCAGTGAGCAGTGGCTACCAGCAGGCAGAGGAGGTTCCAATGCCCTTGGGTGTCCATACAGCTGCAGTAGATCCGTGATATGGGGCTAAAGCACCGGATGAGTTCTGCGCCGTACCGGGAAACCCACCGGGGCCACAGTGCAGAAGTGACCCAGCGGGTCCTGCAGAGGGTGGGGAGGGGGGAAAGGGGGAGGGTGAGGAGCAAAGGACCAGGCACCGAAGGGACACAGCCGGGCTCAATGGGGACGCGATGGGGAAGATGGAGATGGGTGGGCACAAGCCTCGGATCAAACTAAAGCCCCAAAGAGATGCCTGCACACATAGGCAAATACAAAAAGGGAAATAGGAAAGAAAGAGCAAGGGGGGGGGGCAGGATCCCAGGCGTATGCCCACATTTCATGCTCTGACAGCTCGCAAAGCTAATTACAATATTGTAAAGGTACATGGTGTAACAGCTAAGAAAAATAATAAATTTAGAAAAGTCATCCACATATATACTACAAGGAGAAAGTGAGTTGTTTGTTTAGTGACACCTACAGAACCTATGTCTGATGTTGTAAGTCAAAAAAATGACAAACTATAAAAGATAGAAACTAGATCCAGTTTAACCAAGGCGGGCTCAAGAAATGGGGAAAGAGGGATAGACGGAAGAAATTCAAAGGGTCAGCAAGTATATATAGTATAGTCAAAATACAAATACTTATGACTACCCCTAAGGGCTAAATCAGAGAAATGGCTTGAAACTAATATATTCGTTAAGCCCCGGATATCTGGTGGCTTCCAGAGTATGTATCCATTTTGTCTCCAATTGGAGTAATTTTTGATCGATATCACCCCCTCTGGCATGTGCAGGAATATGTTCCAAAGCTGTGAATCCCATGACATGGGGATCGAAGTTGTGAAAGTCCGCAATGTGTCGATTGATTGAGGTCGAAGTCTTGCGTTTGTATAAGGGTTTAATGTGGTCACGTATTCGTACGCAAAATGGGCGTTTAGTTTTTCCGACATAGTAGCTGCCACATATGCATGTGGCCAGATATACTACGCCGATAGTTTGACAGGTAACTTTGTGCTTGATTTTGTAAATTTGGCCATTTGGAAGCGGGGGTTCGCGTGTGTCATAAATGAAATTGCACATGTCGCAGTTGCCACAGGGAAATGTGCCAACAGTTATTAAAGTAGGATCGGATTTAGGTGCATGATGACTCGCTGTAATTTTATCACGTAAAGATAGAGAACGGCGGTAAGTTATCTGAGGCTGGGATTTGATGTATTTTTTAATGGTATTGTCTGCGGTGAGAAGAGGCCAGAACTTATTTAGAACATCCCTGACCTCTTTGTGGTGTTGGGAAAATTCAGTTATCACGCGGACGGGCTGAAATTTGTCCGCGCTTTTATTAGAGTATATTAGTTTTTTCCTATCCAATTTTCTCACTTTGTTGAAAGCCTGTTTCAACAATTTGTGACTGTATCCTCTTGTTTTTAGTCTCTCATAGAGATCCTGAGAGGCCACAAAGAAGTCCTTTTCATGCGTACAGTTACGTTTAATACGTAAATATTGGCTATATGGAATACTATTTAACAAAGGTTTCGGGTGAGCACTTTTTGCATGTAGGATAGTATTTCCCGAAGTTTCTTTACGATAAAGAGATGAGGAGAGGTTACCATCCAGATCCAGTTGTATTTCTAGGTCTAGAAAGGTGATCTTCCTCTGGCTACATTCCATTGTGAACTTGAGGTTGTATGAGTTTACAGCCAGGGTTTCTATGAATTTAGAGAGATGTTCCCGGGTACCAGACCAGAAAAAGATAACATCATCTATATACCTGTGCCACGATACCACGTGGCACAGGAAATCAAGGTCAGGGTTAGAAAAAAGTTCCATTTCCCACCCCCCCAGGTACAGGTTGGCGTAGGATGGCGCACATTTAGTGCCCATAGCCACGCCCTGTACCTGGAGGAAGTGGGAAGTGCCGAACATGAAATGGTTACGCGTCAAAATGAAACCCAGAAGGTCAATCACAAAGTGACCATAGGCCTCAAATTTAGGGCCTCTTTCTTGTATCAATTTGGAAACTACTCTAATGCCATTGTTGTGGGGTATAGTATTATATAGGCTTTCTACATCTAACGCCACCATCCACGTATTAGATGGAAGGTGCAAATCTTCCAAAATACGGAGGAGATGTATAGTGTCTTTTACATGAGAAGGGAGAGCCAGCACATGTGGATTGAGATATTTGTCCACAAGCGCACTTGCATTTTCCGTTAAACTTAGACATCCTGACACAATAGGGCGACCAGGGGGTTTTTTTAGAGATTTATGGAGTTTCAGCAGAGCGTAGAATGTAGGTATTCTAGGGTCTCGTACATTTAGGAATTTCCAAGTGTTGACATCTATGGTTCCTTTTTGATAGGCAGAAGAAATAAGTTCATAGTATTCCCTGGCGAAATTTTCGATAAGTGATCGTGAAATTGGTCGGTACCAATCCTTATTATCGAGGATGTTGCGGCACATGGATTCATATGCCGCAACATCCATAACGACTACGTTCCCTCCCTTGTCAGCTGGTTTTATTACCAGCCCAGGGTGGTTCTGTAGGGATTTAAGAGCCTGTTTCTCAGCAAGGGATAAATTGGAAGGATATGAAGTGGAAAAGTCATGATGTTTGATAGCGTTACTGATCTGTTCTACAAATGCCCAAATATTGGGGTTCACTGAAAGGTTATGGCATTGTAGCCTCAGGAGTGTCTTTCCCTCCCCCATCATCCTTTAAACCCAAATCCACTTCCTTTCCTAACCTTTCAGTGAACCGACACATTGCGGACTTTCACAACTTCGATCCCCATGTCATGGGATTCACAGCTTTGGAACATATTCCTGCACATGCCAGAGGGGGTGATATCGATCAAAAATTACTCCAATTGGAGACAAAATGGATACATACTCTGGAAGCCACCAGATATCCGGGGCTTAACGAATATATTAGTTTCAAGCCATTTCTCTGATTTAGCCCTTAGGGGTAGTCATAAGTATTTGTATTTTGACTATACTATATATACTTGCTGACCCTTTGAATTTCTTCCGTCTATCCCTCTTTCCCCATTTCTTGAGCCCGCCTTGGTTAAACTGGATCTAGTTTCTATCTTTTATAGTTTGTCATTTTTTTGACTTACAACATCAGACATAGGTTCTGTAGGTGTCACTAAACAAACAACTCACTTTCTCCTTGTAGCATATATGTGGATATATTTTTATATATAAAATGTATTATTTTTCTTAGCTGTTACACCATGTACCTTTACAATATTGTAATTAGCTTTGCGAGCTGTCAGAGCATGAAATGTGGGCATACGCCTGGGATCCTGCCCCCCCCTCCTTGCTCTTTCTTTCCTATTTCCCTTTTTGTATTTGCCTGTGTGTGCAGGCGTCTCTTTGGGGCTTTAGTTTGATCCGAGGCTTGTGCCCACCCATCTCCATCTTCCCCATCGCGTCCCCATTGAGCCCGGCTGTGTCCCTTCGGTGCCTGGTCCTTTGCTCCTCCCCCTCCCCCTTTCCCCCCTCCCCACCCTCTGCAGGACCCGCTGGGTCACTTCTGCACTGTGGCCCCGGTGGGTTTCCCGGTACGGCGCAGAACTCATCCGGTGCTTTAGCCCCATATCACGGATCTACTGCAGCTGTATGGACACCCAAGGGCATTGGAACCTCCTCTGCCCGCTGGTAGCCACTGCTCACTGGTGATCCTAGGATCATAACATTCTCCAGGTATTGGGCTGCTATTCCTGGCCGTCCAATTTAGCGCTATGTCCGCAACGTGTTTATACACGTTGCTATGGACACCACCGCTATGGCTTCTGGGCCTTGTAGGCCCGGGGGCATTTGCGTGTCGCACATGCACAATGGCTGTGTTTTTGTCCGCTCACGCGTGCGGTGACGTCAGACGCCGCACGTGTGTGGGGGGCATAAGAATGCCGGCATCCCTGTCCCATTCACTCGCCAGGGATCTACAGGACACCGCTCCGCCATCTACCTCTTGGCTTGGTAGGCACCTTAATTTTACAGCTTCATCTCGTCATACCCAATCTCTTTCTCTCTCTCACAGCAAGCTCACACTTAGTTCATGCCTTGTTTTCATTTCTCAGCATGACACACTGGGCGATATTATCTGCTGCAATTTCCACACCAGCCGTCTGTTTAAACCTCTGCACTAAATCTAACAGTAAGTGCAATGTATTTACTAAATTTTAGCATATAAACTGCCTACACCATGAAGTCATGGACATTGCTGGCTGTATTTATGCATTCATTTTTATGAGAATGCTATACACATGAACTTTTTCTTTGTCACCTCTAGAGTGCCATACCCATTATGCAATTTATGACATCTGCAATATCCTGAATTAATCGTTTATCGGTGTCCTGCATACTATCTGTCCATTGCAATTTTGTAAGTATAGGTGAGACTTTGTAAGTCCCAGTGGGCCTCTTTTAGGTTTGTCCAGAGCCCACTACATATGATCTTTACAATATAAAACCATTCATTATTATTATATATTTTTATATAGATATTTTCTGCCAGGTCCTTCCATCTGCCCCCTGCAGCTACCTATGGAAGTCTATGTCTGAGGCTTTGCTGCGGGTGCCCTGCGCCTGTCCCTGGTGACCTACAGGTACACATTTACCATCCTAGGGTGGATCGGGTGTGGGGGCTCTGGGGTGAGTGGGACTATCTGTCACCTGGTTCACATGGGGCCTCTGTGGGTTCACTTTGGGTCAGTGCGGATGATTCGTGTTTGACAGCTCGCAAACATATATTTTTTTAAATACTCATTCGTACTATATGCATGCTTAAACTTTGATTATAGAATTTTGCCTGATTGTTAATTTTCTTTTTGATAGATTGAATTGTAGCGTTATAGGTAACAAACTTCTGTCCCTGAGGAAGCCATCACTGGCGAAACATGTCGGACATCTAAATACCTACCTACGGAACTGGCCGCTACACCTTCAAGGCCAAGTCTCGTAACAAATTTCGCTACATAATTGTTTTTAAACACATCTGTTTATGATGCACACCCTGTTTTTGTGATATTTTTAAAGAATTTTTTGTCAATAAAATATTTTTGGTTTTTATCTTAGTGTAACGTGTATGTTCTGGCACCGCTATAATCCCTGTACTTCCTCTTCTCAGCTGTGACAGGAAGGCTGAGACTGAACGCTGAGGTAGAAATGCTCTGACAGAAATCTTGGGGCAGAAGTGCAAGGACAGCAATGTTGACAGAAAACACTATGACAGAAGTGCTGAAACTGAAAGCTGAGGCAGGAACGTGATAACAGAAACCCTGGGGCAGAAACGTAATGACAGAAATCCTGGGGCAGAAATGCCATGACCGAAATCCTGGGGCAGAAACGCTATGACAGAACGCTGAGGCAGAAATCCAATGACAGAAATCCTGGGGCAAAAACTCTGAGGCAGAAATGTAATGACAGAAACCCTGGACAGAAACGCTATGACAGAACGCTGAGACTGAAACGCTGAGGCAGAAAAGCAAAGATGGAAATCCTGGGGCAGAAACACTAAGACAGAAATGCTGAGGTTGAATGCTGAGACAGAAAAGCTGAGACTGAACGCCAAGCCAGAAATACTGGGGCAGAATGCTATGACAGAAAACGCCATGACAGATGGATGCCATGACAGAAAGACGCCATGATAGAAAGACGCCATGACAGAAATCCGTGAGCAGAAATGCTATGACAGAAATCCGGGGGCTGAAACACTGACAGAAGTCCTGGGGCAGAAACTCTATGACAGAAACCCTGGGGCAGAAACTCTATGACAGAAATCCTGGGGCAGAAACACTATGACAGAAATCCTGGGCAGCAATGCTGTCACAGAAATCCTGGGGCAGAAAAGCTATGACAGAAATCCTGGGGTAGAAACGCTATGACAGAAATCCTGGGGCAGAAACGCTATGACAGAAATCCTGGGGCAGAAACGCTATGACAGAAATGCCGAGACTGTGCGCTGAGATAGAAATGCAGGGGCAGAACACTATGACAGAAATGCAGGGGCAGAATGCTATGACAGAAATGCAGGGGCAGAACGTTGTGACAGAAATGTTGGGGCAGAACGCTATGACAGAAATGCTGGGGGTGAACGCTATGACAGAAATGCTGGGGCAGAACGCTATGACAGAAATGCTGGGGCAGAACGCTATGACAGAAATCCTGGGGCAGAAACGCCATGACAAAAAAAAGCTAAGACAGAAATGCCGGGGCAGAACGATTATGACAGAAATGCTGGGGCAGAACACTATGGCAGGAATGCTAGGGCAGAACGCTAAGACAGAAATGCTAGGGCAGAATGCTAAGACAGAAATGCTAGGGCAGAATGCTAAGACAGAAATGCTAGGGCAGAATGCTAAGACAGAAATGCTGAACGTTATGACAGAAATGCTGGGGCAGAAACGCCATGACAGAAATACTGGGGTAGAACACCCTGACAGAAATGCTGGGGCAGAATGCTGCGACAGAACTGCTGAGGCAGAAAACGCTACGACAGGAACGCTATGACAGAAAAACGCTGAGACTGAACGCCTAGTAAGAAACGCGGTGACAGAAACCTGGGGCTGAAACACTTTGACAGAAATCCTGGGGCTGAAATGCCATGATGAAACACTTGTGACTAAAGTGCTGGATGCCCGGGAGGCGTGTGGGGATCCCCTCCATGATGCCCCACGTAGGTACTGGGAGGTGAGCAGGCGGGTGAGCGCCCCCCATGAGAACCAGGAAGCGTGCAGGCATCTCCTCCATGATGCACGGCGTGAGACTGAACGCCAAGCCAGAAATACTGGGGCAGAATGCTATGACAGAAAACGCCATGACAGATGGATGCCATGACAGATGGATGCCATGACAGAAAGACGCCATGATAGAAAGACGCCATGACAGAAATCCGGGAGCAGAAATGCTATGACAGAAATCCGGGGGCTGAAACGCTGTAACAGAAATCCTGGGGCAGAAACTCTATGACAGAAACCCTGGGGCAGAAACTCTATGACAGAAATCCTGGGGCAGAAACACTATGACAGAAATCCTGGGCAGCAATGCTGTCACAGAAATCCTGGGGCAGAAAAGCTATGACAGAAATCCTGGGGTAGAAACGCTATGACAGAAATCCTGGGGCAGAAACGCTATGACAGAAATCCTGGGGCAGAAACGCTATGACAGAAATGCCGAGACTGTGTGCTGAGATAGAAATGCAGGGGCAGAACGCTATGACAGAAATGCAGGGGCAGAATGCTATGACAGAAATGCAGGAGCAGAACGCTATGACAGAAATGCTGGGGGTGAACGCTATGACAGAAATGCTGGGGCAGAACGCTATGACAGAAATGCTGGGGCAGAACGCTATGACAGAAATCCTGGGGCAGAAACGCCATGACAAAAAAAAGCTAAGACAGAAATGCCGGGGCAGAACGATTATGACAGAAATGCTGGGGCAGAACACTATGGCAGGAATGCTAGGGCAGAACGCTAAGACAGAAATGCTAGGGCAGAATGCTAAGACAGAAATGCTAGGGCAGAATGCTAAGACAGAAATGCTAGGGCAGAATGCCAAGACAGAAATGCTGAACGTTATGACAGAAATGCTGGGGCAGAAACGCCATGACAGAAATACTGGGGTAGAACACCCTGACAGAAATGCTGGGGCAGAATGCTGCGACAGAACTGCTGAGGCAGAAAACGCTACGACAGGAACGCTATGACAGAAAAACGCTGAGACTGAACGCCTAGTTAGAAATGCGGTGACAGAAACCTGGGGCTGAAACACTTTGACAGAAATCCTGGGGCCGAAATGCCATGATGAAACACTTGTGACTAAAGTGCTGGATGCCCGGGAGGCGTGTGGGGATCCCCTCCATGATGCCCCATGTGAGTACTGGGAGGTGAGCAGGCGGGTGAGCGCCCCCCATGAGAACCAGGAAGCGTGCAGGCATCTCCTCCATGATGCACGGCGTGGGTTCCAGGGAGGTGAACTGGCGGGTGAGTGGCAAGTGGGTGGGTGGAAGATGGACGAACGGACGCCCCCCCTGGAGAAGCGGGCGGCCGGCCCCCACAGCGCTGGCAGGAAACACAGGGATGGAAGGGAGAAGGATGAGGTGGAGGATGGACAGAGGACACCCCCCCAACACCATGGGAAGTAGGCACCTTGGCCAGATGGAGCCCTGGGGAAGTGGGTGAGTGGAGGACGGATGAACGGACACCCCCCCACATGACCGCCGGGAGAAGCAGGCAGCGCACTGGTCAGATGGAGCCGTGGGGAAAGTAGGTGGAGGATGGAAGGATGGCCCCACCTGCTCTCCTGCTCTCTCCCGGCATGAGCACCGGGAGAAGCGGACGGGCTGCACGCTGGCTAGATGGAGCTATGGGGAAGTGTGGGGGGTGGATGGAAGGACGGACGCCCCCCCGGCATGAGCACCAGGAGAAGCGGGCGGGAGGCACACTGGCCAGATGGAGCCGTGGGGAAAGTGGGTGGGTGGAGGATGGATGGACTGCCCCCCCGGCAGGAGCACCGAGAGAAGCGGATGGGTTCCCCCTCCCACGATGCAGGATGGAACATGGGGCTGCAAGGGAGGACAGGCAGGGTGGCCCCCACGATGCTGGTGGAACCCAGGGATGACAGGGGGGTGGACTGGGTGGTCCCCGATGGTGCCAGGGAGAGGAACCTACACCATTGCTGTGGCCGACTGCCGCTCTGTAAGGAGGCCGGAAGTGACGTGCGTCCACCCAGAACCTCCGACAACCCGGCCCTGACAGAGGAGGAGGGTTAAATAGCCCTCTCAAACTCCTCAAATACATATCCTCTGGCCAGCCTTGTATATATATATATATATATATATATATATATATATATATATATATATATATATATATACACATATACATATACATACACACACACGTTAAATTAATAAAATCCTAGATGCACACCGTGAGGGAAATCAGGCATATAAACATGAAGGCCATGGAACTTGCAGGTATTTTAAAGAGCATAAATAATTAAATTCAGGATTTATTCACCAATGTTTTGGTGGAGTAAATCTCGCCTTTATCATGGCAAATGAATCAAATGCCACACAGCCTTCACTACACCACCGAATGTAACCACACCACCAGTTAGTGACATCAACACCAACATTAAAACTTTAAATCAAAACATCACTTTATATTGTACAAAAAGACATTGGTGTACTAATGAGTGTATTAGAAATCAACAGATGTACAAAACCAACCATGAGAGCAGTCCGATGCAACACTGGTAAAAATCACACGTATACTTATGTTATAACAGAGCATAGTAAGTCAATACAATGCTGCATCTTATATAAAAACATTAGCACTAGTTTAGTTTAAAGTAAGAACAAGCTTCAAGAGATTTTTTTTTTTTTAATTCTTTTATTTAAAATTTCACAAGTAAAATACATAGAAAACATAAATCCAAAAGATTATGTTTAAACAATAAAATAACATAACATTTGTACAAAATATATTTTAGAAGTACATTTTCAAACAAGTATTTACAATATTTACATAACCCTCCCACTTCCCTCCCAAAACCCCCCCACAAAACCCAAAAGTACATAACTACAATAAAGATAATAAAGGACATTTCACAACAATAAATATATCAAGAATATTTCAAGGCAAAACAACAATAAAGATAACAAGAACATTTACAAAACAACCCATTCCCCCCTTTATTAGCGAAAAAAGACAAACTATCCCTATTATATACTATCCCTCCACCCTATCCCTACACAAACAAAAAACACTCCTATACACTCTCCACACTGTCCCTTTATCACCATCTGCGCTCACCCTGAAAAACAAAAATAAAAGGTTAATCATTCAAGAATAAACATCAGTAACATAATCCAAATATTTACATTATATACACCATTGTTTCCACTCCTCCAATTTCCATAACTTTCTTGCATTCTTTTCTCCTAACTTCTTATAATCATAATATGCATAATTGTAAATCTTTCCTCGGACCATGGCCACGCATTCTTTCACTTTAACCACTTCCTGCCTAAAAATCAAAATATTCCAAACATCCCACAAACACTCTTTAATACAATACACAACAATCCATAACAACCTCTCCTCATTCCTCCCTAAATCACACAAACTATATAACACCATCTCATACGTTACACTATTCACACCAGTCTATCCCTCAACCATTTTCTCCATCCTTTTCCATATTTTCTTCGCATAGCGACACTCCCAAAACACTTGTACCACCCTCTCAACCCCCCCACACCCCAGTCTCGGACACACCTCACTGTCCACAAACCTTCTCCTCCTCTGAAACTCCCTTGTAGGCAAACACCCATGCACCCCCATCCACGCAATATCCTTCTGTCTGTTATCCACTCCTTTACAGCACACATTCTTCCAGACTTTCTTACATTCGGCTACTCTTAAACCACCTATTCCTTCCAACTCCTCCCTTTCTTTCAGTATCTGCATTACCTTCTTACTTTCACACCATTTATCTCGCGTCACATCTTGCAACCCATACCTCCTCATACACCTTTCAATCCTCACATAAAACCAAGGCGCAACAAAACATACAGGTTTCCTCAAATCAACTTCTCACAACTTATATTTCCTTAACACACTTCCACACGCATATTTTACCATACACCCTGCAACATTTTCTTTCTCACTTAATCTCACACACACATACTTACATACTTCACCACCAGAAATTTCTCAATACTCACCATACCTTTCTCGCCATTCATTACACCTTTCATCACTTCCTCCCTCTTCAACTTCTCCATCTTAGACGACCAAAAAAAGGAAAAACACACTCTCACAAATTGTTTCATCACTCTATCTGGAGCTGGAAACACATAATATAAAAATAACAAAATCGGCATCACAACAGCCTTCACAATCAACACCTTCCTTTCCAACGATAAAGTCCTTAAAGACCAAAATTCTACTTTCTTTCTTACTTTCACTAACGCATCCTGACAACTCTCTCTCCCATACAAATCAGAATCAAACTTGACACCTAAAATCCTCACTCCTCCCTCACAAAACTTCCAACCACATTGTTCAATCCCCCTCCATACACCAAACAATTTACACTCACTTTTCCCCATATTCACACAAAAAACACTCACCATACAAAAAATCTCAATCAACAACTTCACTCTTTTTAGCCCTGCCATATCTCTACAAATCACTGTAACATCATCCATATATCCTATCACTTTCAAAACCCTGCCACCACTCCCTGGCACCTCCAACCCTCTCACACACTTATCTTTCATCAACATCCTCAACAAGGGTTCAATCACACAAATAAACAATACGGGCGATAACGGGCAACCCTGTCTCACTCCCGACCTAATGCTTATATCACTCGTCATCCACCCATTCACCAACACCTTACTTACCATACCTCTATACAAACACTCAATCCACCCAATCAAAACCTCAGGCAACCCCATCCTCAACACTTTAAACATAAAATCAAGCGACACTCTGTCATATGCTTTTTCAAGATCCACAGCCAACACTGCCACTTCCTGCTTCCTCTCCTTACAAAACCATAACACATCCCTCAAGCTCCCCAAACTTTCTGCAATAGACCTCCCAGGCACCGCACACGCTTGCTCCTCTCCCACCAATTTCTCCACCACCGCACGTAACCTATTTGCCAACACCTTTGCCACCACCTTATAATCTACATTCAACAATGATATAGGCATCCAATTTTTCAACTCTCGCTTGTCACCTTTTTTATAAAATAAAACAATCACGCTTTTCAACATAGATTCAAGCATCCTCCCCTCTTCCAAAACTTTCATCACCATCTCATACATGCAATCACCAATCACCTCCCAAAACATACAATAAAACTCAACTGGCAAACCATCACTCCCAGGCGTCTTACTTTTCTTCATACTCCCAAGACATTCATCAACTTCAGCTCTGCTCACTTTCTCCCTAACATACTCTAGTCCTCCATATCCAGACACATCTCCACCTGCTCCAACACTTCCTTCTCTACCCTCTCATCCCTCTTCTTTTCCATATATAAATCGGAATAAAACATCCAGATTTCCTCTCCCAACCTCTCTTTCCCACTTACTACCTGTCCATTCTCATCCAACACACTTGACAAATCCACCTTCCCACCATATACCTTTTTAAAGAAAAAACGCGTACATTTCTCATCCTTCTCCTTCACTACCATCCTAACTTGCAAAATAATCTCTCTCCCTCTCCGCTCCATAAAGACTCTCAATTTTCCTCTTGCTTCCACTAATTCACACCCCACATTCTTTTCCCATTCCCTTAGTTCTTCCAAATATTCCAATCTCTTCAACCACCATTCATACGCCTCACATTCCTTTTTCGCAATCTCACAACCTTTCCTTACAAAAAACCTCTTAGTCTGACCTTTCACCCACTCCCACCACTCAATCACACTTAAAAAAATCATTCCTCCTTTTTTTAAGTTTACCAAAAAACTCAACATACTCTCTTTCATACCCTCATCTTCCAACAATTCCACATTCAACTTCCACACACCTTTACCATACATTACCTCCGATTCCATACTCACAACACACTCGATCCGACCATGGTCCGAGAAAGGCTCCCGCTGAATTACAAAGGATTCCGGCTGTAAATTTTTGGAAATGAAACAAAAATCAATTCTAGATTTCACAGTACCCTTATCACAAAAATAAGAAAAACCACTACCTTCACCCACATCCCTTAACCCAAACAGCCGCAAAATCTCACCCAACTCTTTCCCAGACTTATCAACATCCCCACCACCACCTCCACTCCCACACCTATCCCCACTACGTAAAATACAATTATAATCCCCCAACACAATAATAGGATCCCTCCCCCCCAGAAAAACGTAATCTTTTCAAACAGATCCAATCTCCCCTTTTTATCAACTGGTGCATACACACAAAATAACTTAAAACAAACATCCCCATACTCCAAAGTAACAAATAAACAATGTCCCACCTCCACCTCCATCTTCCTTAAAATCTTTATTTTATTATTTTTAATGAGCACCCCCACGCCACTATTCCTGCTCCGACCCAACGACCATACCACATTCCCCTGGGTCCATCTTGCAGTATGTGGTTCCTCCCTCATGTTGCAGTCCTGCAAGCAAAAAATATCTTCAGCATACCCAGACAAGATATTAAAAATTGCTGCCCGTCTAGATGCCATCCCAATGCTTCTGCAATTGAGGGAAGATACCCGTAAGAGCATAGAAAATTAGGAAGGGATCATATTCCTGTCATGATTTTTTCTTTTTTTCCTACTTTATCCCTGGCCCTAGTCCTAGGTCCCACACCTGACCCAGGGCTCACCCCCCATTATTTCTTTGCCATCCCCTTTGGTACCTTGCAGTACCCTATCACCTCCTGCAGCTCGGACACCTGACCAGTGCTAACATAAGATGGCGCCTGCGAGGAGTTGGAGTCAATCACCATATCCGATGCCCCAGGGTCTGGAGAGTCCAGGAAGGAGCCTATGACCTGGGAGGACTCAGCTATCTTTCTTTTTAGGGAAAGCTGCCCTACCTCCATCTCCTCCTCCTCTGATTCCTCCGATTCCTCACCGTTCCCCTCCGACTCCCCCTCGGCCAGGAGGTGCCCAGGGACACTCTCCTCTGGTACAGAAGAGGCCCCTTACTCCCTCACAGTATCAACAGGGGAGGGACTTGACTCACCCTCCATAGGTGGGCAGACATCAGCCCGCACCACCACTTCCTTGGGCAGCACTACAGCCTGCTCTACGGCGTTCACCATGGTAGTTGGAACGGAACCCAGTCTGGCCACATCCGCGTAGGATAACACCTGCTTGCCCACAACCACCTCAGCCTCCACAGCTTTTCCCGCCACAGCTACTGGAGTGGGCTCAGACGCTCTGTTAACCTTTGGGCACTGTCTTGCAAGGTGCATCCTACTACCGCAGATGTGGCAGCTCTTCTTCTCCAGGCACTGACCGGCTCCGTGACCCTGCTTAAAGCAATTGCGGCATGTTAACCCGGCCTCGCACTGGTCTTTGGTGTGGCCGAACGCAAAGCACTGCCTGCAGAAGAGGGGCTGGCCAGGGTACCACAAGTAGCCATGATTCCTCCCAAAGGAGAAGGACTGAGGGGGGTGCCTGATGCCACCTATACCCTCCTGATCCGCCCTAAAAATCACCCAGAATTTACGCTGCCCATTAAAGGTACCTAGCACATTTGTCAGCTTCACGCCTGCTAAAACTGACTCGCAGTACCTGAATAAAAAGGCAGCGATCTCCCCATCCTGTACAAAAGGATTGTACATATGCACAGTGATGGGGACCCCCACTTTCGTCTCACTCGACAGGAATGTGATCCCTTCCAGCATCTCGTCGCCCTCTTTTTCGCCCTTCTGTAGCATACATGTCTGCAGATCTTCCTTTTTTTCAGAAAGTAACGTCATACATTCCAGTGGTAGGGAAATACTGCATGCAAAAAATGGCTTCTCTCGGCATCCCAAACAAGTCTTCAATCAACTGCTTCTGAATGAAGTGCAATCCAACATCGTTCCTTCTAGGCTCGGCCACGACCAGCCTCAAAGTGTTTGGTGCGTTTGAAGGCCCCACCATACCTACGCCCACCAATCCTACAGCCAACTCATGGATGGTAGGGAAAGGCGTACACTTCTAGTGGCGTCCCCCCCAATAGCAGCATGGGATGCACCCAAAGGAAACACTCCACGGCCAAGAGGGACTGGCACCAGTCGTTACCTAATGACCAGAGCAAGGCAGAAACTACACTTGATCTTAGCCAAAAGGCCAAGAAGCGAAGCAAAGAGTTCATTTAAAAAAAAATAACAGGAGGTTAATAGTGGAAGGAATTTTCCCAGGCTCAATGTACAGCCTAAATCCTTCATCATCTGGTGTAGATCGTGTAGAGCAGTCATTCTCCACCAGGGTTCTGTGGAACCCTTGGGTTCCTCCAGGGGCAGCTAGGGTTTCCTTGAGCTGTGGCTAACTGACCTTCCATCATAAAGGGCCTGCACAGCCAGTGATATAACTGCAAGGGTGTTCTTCTGGCTCCCGCTGTCAGGGGGGCTTTCTTCCCACTTATCACCACCAATGTAAGGGGCATTTTACCTAATGACCTCTGATGTACTAATGTTACTAGGGGTTCCCTGAGACCAGAAAATTATTTCAAAGGCTTATTACGCCCAGTGAGTCGAGAATGGTATTAGGTGGAATCAACCCAATATCATTAAAGGAGAATTATGGAGTATACAAAAAAGGAAAAATCATACATACAGTACTTACTTCCATGTGATGCTGCTGTCCCACACTGTCTCTAAATTTGAAAGGTGAGCGATCACCTCAACACTAATTAGTTAGCTCTCAGAGCAATGACTGTCAGTCACTGCCCCTGCTTTGCTCCTCCAGCGCTCATTGGAGAATCAGACTGGGAAGAGGGCAGATGCAGCTGGTTCCTAGCACTCAGGCATGCTCTCAAAGGCAAATCCTTCCTGAACTTGCTGTGCCCTGTCAGCTGATAACAGGCAATAGTCTGGGTCACAGAAAAATATTAGTAAATGTACCCGTGTGACCCAGAAGTATGGCCAAAACACAATTTGTCCATTTGTTTGCTACAGGGCTGCTGCACTGGGGTATATATTGATCCTGCACTTCCGGGTATCAGGCGCAAGTGCACGCTGCCGGTGGCTCGCTCCAGCTGTGATTCTACACAGCAGGAGCTGATCAGCAGGTCCTGCAGACCCGATGTTCGCCAGCACCTGCTCATCATTCAGGACACAGGCAGAACAGCGATTTGCCTATGTAAACAAGGCAGATCGCCGTTTAGTCAGTAGGGAAGGCATTAATACTGTGTCTCTGCAAAGCAGGCACATGGATCCATGCTTTCCCCTAGTACAGGCACCTCCCCACTACAGTAAAACACCACCTAGGTACACAGTTAACCCTTGATAGCCCTGATGTTAACCCCTTTCCAGCCAATGCCATTAGTACAGTGACAGTGCATATTTTTAGCACTGATTTCTGTATTAGTGTCACTGGTCCCTAAAAAAAATGTCAAAAGTGTCAGTTAGTGTCCAATTTGCCCTCCGCAATATCGCAGTCCCGCTATAAGTTGCTGATCGCCGCCATTACTAGTAAAAAAAAATAAATAAATAAAAATTCTATAAATATATCCTATAGTTTGTAGATGCTATATCTTTTGTGCAAATCAAACAATATACGCTTATTGGAATGATTTTTTACCAAAAATATGTAGCAGAATACATATTGGCCTAAATTGATGAAAACATTAGATTTTTAATTTTTTTTTTATTGGATATGTTTTATAGCAGACCGTAAAAAATATTGTTTTTTTTTTTTTTTTAAACTGTTGGTTGTTTTTTGTTTATAGCACAAACAATAAAAAATGCAGAGGTGATCAAATAGCAGCAAAAGAAAGCTCTATTTTTGGGAAAAAAAGGACAAAAAAACTGTATTTGGGTACAGTGTCGCACGACTGACAAATTTGGGTACAGTGTTGCAGAATTGTCAGTTAAAGTAACAGTGCCATATCACAAAAAAAATCTGCCTGGTCAGGAAGGGGGGTAAATCTTCAGAAGCTGAAGTGGTTAAAGGATTCTATGGTCACATTATATGCTTTCATTTTATAACACCAGTATTGTGATATCAATATAAACACGATTTATTTTTACCAATCCAGTGTAAGTTTACTTGAAAAATCTCCTTTACTGTTGTGAGTTCTGCCTGTCTGCTGGCCATCTCTTATTACAACTTCCTGGATTCCATGCATGCTTTGTGGTCTCTGTGCGTTTGGTTAATTTTGATTTGCAAGGACTACATATTCCATGATACGTCACTGTCTGCAAGCAGTGATGATGTGGTGTTTACTTTGGTGGCCCTTTATTCCAGATATTATTTTATGTACAGTATGCTCTGTGTATTTAACAAATTGCCAATGGCAAATGTGATTCAGGCTTGGAAATGTAATTATGCAGAAGAAGTCTGCAATGTGAAGGCTATGGACTTGAGGGTATTAGGGTAGGACTTTGAAAGGAAAAAAAAACACTCAAGAATGTTCTGTTACAACTCTCTATGATGCAAAATGCTCTAAAATAACAATAGAGGCTAATATTAATAAACAGATTATACAAAATTACTTTGTATAACAGAGATCAATATGAACTGGAGGTCAGTATTGAGGATGAAGCTGCTTTTTTCTTCTTGATTGTAGAATAACCTTTCTTTTCGCTGGTTCAATACCCCATTAGCAGAACAGCAAAACAGTTTCAACACATGAAGTTAGGCAGAATATAATTGGTGCTGAAGCTTTCGAGCAAAATGTGTGGGTTTTCAGAGTCTAGGCTTGGTGTTAAGGATTAGGGTGAAGGTTTCATTTTAATTGTTGAGTTAAAGTCAGTTGGGGGTTATGGATTAAAGAGGTTGTAAAGGCAGAAGGTTTTTTTATAATTTTTATCTGGGGGAAACTAGGATGGAAAAGGACCTGGGGGTCCTAGTAGATGATAGGCTCAACAATGGCATGCAATGCCAAGCTGCTGCAAGCAAACCAAACAGAATATTGGCATGCATTAAAAAGGGGATTAACTCCAGAGATAAAACGATAATTCTCCCACTCTACAAGAATCTGGTCTGGCCGCACCTGGAGTATGCTGTCCTGGGCACTGGTCCTCAGGAAGGATGTACTGGAACTGGAGAGAGTCCAGAGAAGGGTAACAAAACTAATAAAGGAAATAATAGAAACCTTTGCGCCAGTGGTGTCGATAGCAAATAATATATATGAATTACATATACTGGTGGTACATCTAGTAAGAAAACATTCCCAACAATAAAAAAAATTGTGAAAATATATAAACAATCAGTGTAAGCTGCTCCCCAATTTTTGAATAATCAAAAAAAATAGATAATCAAAAAAAGGAATGTAAGAAAGATAGGGGGCGCTAGATACCATAATATTCAAGTGCTCCAAAAAAAAAATATATATCTCCTGCATTACCAAAAAAATGGAAATGTAAGAAAGCTAGGGGGCGCTAGATACCATACTATTCAAGTGCTCTAAATACATATATCTCCTGTGTTACCAAAAAAAATGAAAATCATAATATTGACAAAAAATAGTTAGATTACACATTGAAGTGCCCACATTAGTGAAAACATATATAGTGATTGATTGTCCACATAAAAAAGTGATTGAAGTAGTTGAAGTGATATCTTTCAATATTATCCCAATCTTGTTGCTGTAAACAAAAGGTTTTCCATCACCAAAGAAACAAAAGAAAAGGAAAACACCTCGAAGTAGTAGATATCTGCTTACCAGATACCAATGACTCCTTTAGTTAAAAAGAGAGTCACTAGCGCTTGTGCAGGGTTGTGCCTGCTCACATGGATGGCCGGGCTGTGGTTGGTATTATAGGCATGGATCATTCCCGTCAGGCTCATTCAAGATAAGATAAGGATACATAGGAAACAAAAACAGTCTCCATAGCGTGAAACCATTTATTAAAAAAGTAAACAAATTAAAAAGCCAAATGGCCGCTTACATTGGTGGGTGCCTACCCGGCACTGGGGCTGCTTGCATGTCAGGGTGACTTCGCAGTCAAAAAAAGCCTTTCATGTCTCCTCCACGCTGGCGTGCGTTCCAACTTACACAGGGGGGCAGCCAAAGGATCCGGATGTTGTTGGATGATAGGACATGTGACCACGTACCGCTCCGACGTACGTTTCGTAGTGAACGTCTTCAGGGAAGCGTACGTTGGTCACTAAAATGGTGGCTTTTATTAGGAACAGGAAGGGGGCGGGTAATTGGCAAATGGGCCACAGGAACTGTGCTCAAAGCAATAAAGTTGGAAAGTTCAACTGTGGTCTGGAGCTTAGCTCCATCTTGTGGATATTTACTATATTGTTCACAAAAGCGCCTTATTTAAAAACGAATGTGACTTTTTATTAGGAACAGGAAGGGGGCGGGTAATTGGCAAATGAGCCACAGGAACTGTGCTCATAGCAATAAAGTTGGAAAGTTCAACTATGGTTTGGAGCTTGGTTCCATCTTGTGGATATTTACTATATTGTTCACAAACAAACTCCTTATTTAAAAACAAATGTGACTTCATATCAACCATCTCCTAGGGGGAGGTGGCATGTTATTATAGTCCCCCTACTGGTTAAAAACAGGTAAGTAAATCCATCCATATAGGTGGTGGGGAAGTGAGAAAAATATATAAGTGAATAAAATTAATGGTGGTGTTTTTTATATAGAGAAAAAAACGGGGGGGGGGACTCATGTAACCCTGAATACTATAACAGCCCCAGTCTCGGTTTACATACAAAAATGATTACAAAACTCAATAGTATTTAATAAACCTTAAAAGGCTGCAATATGACCTATCCCCGTCTGACTCAAACAATAAAGAGGACAAAGAAGCGGGGGGGAAGAGTATTCCATCTTCCACCCTGGACAACTATCTCTGACCACAACCATAATACAAGTGGTGCCCAACTCACTCTCACGATCTGACGTGGACAGATAATAATATTCCTAGACACTCCTGGGCTCAATCATTTGTAAGAAAGCAATTAAGGTCCAGATCTATATTCATCCCATGTGGTTGCATAGTCCGTAATTTATAAAGCCAGTACGTTTCATTCCTAGATATTGCCCTTTTCATATGGGTACCTCTCCAATCCCTAGAGATTTTGTCGATCCCATAGAATGTACATAGTGATGGGTCACTATCATGGTAAAGTTTGAAGTGTCTTGAGACACTATGGTTAGGGTATCCCTTTTTAATATTTGTTAAATGTTCATTTATTCTTACTTTCAGTTGGCGTGTGGTTCTGCCCACGTATTGAAGGGAACATGGGCATTCCAGAACATATGTTACGTGGTCAGAATCGCATGTGATGAGAGGTTTGATATCAAATTGTTGTTGTGTTACTATAGATTGGAATTGGGTCTTCTTTTTCTTGGTACCTGGTTTTAGAGCACTTGAATAGTATGGTATCTAGCGCCCCCTAGCTTTCTTACATTTCCATTTTTTTGGTAATGCAGGAGATATATATATTTTTTTGGAGCACTTGAATATTATGGTATCTAGCGCCCCCTATCTTTCTTACAAAAACTAATAAAGGGTCTGGAGGACATTAGTTATGAGGAAAGGTTGTGAGCACTGAACTTGTTCTTTCTGGAGAAGAGATGCTTGAGAGGGGATATGATTTCAATGTACAAATACCCAAATACCATACTGGTGACCCCACAATAGGGATAAAACTTTTCTGAGTAAGGGAATTTAATAAGACACATGGCCATTCACTAAAATTAGAAGAAAAGCGGTTTAACCTTAAACTGCGTAGAGGGTTATTTACTGTAAGAGCAGTTAGGATGTAGAATTCCCTTCCATAAGCAGTGATTTCAGCGGGAGCATCGATAATTTCAAAAAACTATTAGATAAGCACCCCAACGACCACAACATACAGGGGTATACAATGTAATACTGACATAAAATCACGCACATAGGTTGGACTTGATGGACTTGCAACTCCAGCCAAACTCTTGGGGAAGGTGCCCAGATGATGGCTAGGAGAGGCTATAAATTGTCTGGAGCCTGGCAGAACAGTGTTCTTCCTCAGGTAGAGAGGTTCCCAACCAAAAAGGCTTCTGCCCATCTTGGCAGTTTAGCTGAAGATCCTTCTAGTTTCATCTAAGACTCAGCTGTGCATAGCTGGGGGGGGGGGGGGGCTATTCTGCTGCAAGTTCCCAGAGAGCTAAAAAATGGGTTTCACCAAGGATCCAGTGTGGAGGCCTGAGTGCGGAGGGAGATATCCAAGTCCCAGGGGCACTGTGAGTACAGACCTGAGAGGGTATCCAAGTGATTGCTACTCCTGTTAACCTCTTCTGCACTAGTATTAAGGCTTGCCAGGCCTAGAACAATGTTTATGGTGTACCACTGCTGTCCACACTGCATGTCCTACTGATCCAGGGACTGTTTTAAAAAGGGACTGTAGCTTCAAAGAGTGTACTCACATTTATGTATAGTGTTCTGGAGTATCCCACAGCCTTCTTAAGCCTATCCAAGTTACTCTGCAATAAACTTGAAAAAGGCAACCCTTGAACTGTTTATTTCAACCAAAGGAGTGAATGTTGCTGTTTGCCTGGCTGCTGCTACACATAGGGGAAAAAACTGGGACACATATCAGCTGCTCCGGTGGTGGTAGAACTACAATTATAAAATACATTTGTATGTAGCACATATTCTACATAAGATTGGGTGCTGCACCACTTGATTTACCATTCTTCAATGAAATCCCCATTTCAGAATGTAAAAGCCAAGTGGTGTTCATTTGATTCTCCCTCCCACTATATGCTGGAAATCTCCAGAAGGCAGAGGGAAGTAATCAAACTTGCAGCCTAAAGCTGGGCAAGAGCCCAGAGCAGACTAAAGCAATTGCATGCTGTCCTGTTTATTATACCAGAGGCACGAGAACTAAATGTGCCTAATACTTGCTAGCAGCCTGTCTAGGAGGGTGCTACTGTACATACCTTTGGCAAACAAGTGAATGGGCAGCAAAAGCTCACTCTGTGCAGTATACATATAACCCTAGTTCTTTAAAGTTATTTTCAACCAAAACTAAAACTGAAACCTTCATATGAATTCATAGAACAAAGCTTACCTGTTATACAGTTACATTTTTCAGCCACAATCTTATTCATCTGTAACATGGTGATCTTGGACATAACTGCTGGTGATGCTAGAACACAGTCACCAATCAAATTTAATGCTGCCTTGGAAATATGAATGTGATTGGTAATGCAGTAAGGGAAAGAGAGAGACAGAGAGCGAGAGAGACGAAGAAAACAACACAAACTTCAGGAAGTACCTTCTTACCGCCATCCCACAGACTCTTCATAGATGTGTGTGTGTGTGTGTCATTTGCTGTACTAATACATTGCAAGGTCAATGTTTTAGGCTACATGGACAAGGATGAAAATATATGGTATATGGCCATAACATTTGCCTGTATTTACATTGTTCTCAAACCCCAGCTGCTGATGTATTTTTGTCCATTATACCATGTTACAAAATGCACTAGGGGAGATTACTAAAACTGGTGCACACCAGGGGGATGATTTACTAAAACTAGAGAGTGCAAAATCTGGTGCAGCTCTGCATAGAAACCAATCATCTTCCAGGTTTTATTGTCAAAGTTTTAGGCCCCTTTCACACGGAGCGGATCCGCTCAGCGGACTCCGCCAGCTCAGAGGAAGCTGCTGACTGTGCAGGGACGGATCTGTCATAGCCCCGCTGTTCTCTATGGGAGACCAGATAAAAACGGATCCGCCTGTCTATTCTCATCCGCTCCCATCTGATCCACTGGACGAATTGAACATATCGCCATCCATCTGTTTTCAGGGGATTTTGTTGGATCGCATGGCAGGCGGGTGTCAGTAGACACATCACCATTAACACGCGCCTGCCCATACAAGTCAATGGGTGGCTGGATCAGATCCGCCTGAAAAACGGACAGGTGGATCCGATTGGGCCTATCATGTGAAAGAGGCCTAATTGAACAAGCTGAAGTTAGAAACTGATTGGCTACCATGCACATCTGCACCAGATTCTAAATGCTTCAGTTTTAGTAAATCAACCCCAGAGTCTCATGCAGCTGAGCATAGTAACCAAGCAGTTTTTAGGTTTCAGGCCGGGTTCACATTGCTCCGACATGAAAGTAGTGCGACTTTGACGCAGCTTTAACGCAACTTTGAAGCAACTTCAGTGAATGCCTGTGTGATCTTCCTGTAATGTCAGATCCAAATCACATCAATTAAGATGAGGATTCGACTTGGATGCAACTTCCATTCAATTCTATGGGCTGAAATCGGACAGAAGTCGGACCAAATGGTGCAGGAAACCTTTCCAAGTCGGACCAGTTAAGATGGCTCTCATAGAGAAACATTGATTTTTACATGTCATGTGACATGTGCTCTCAAATTTGGAGAGCATGTCACACCAGTGTGAACCAGACCTTATTTTCAAAGCCTAAGGGCTCATGCACACAGGACGTTTACAGAGCTACAGCCGTGTTTTTACATTAGCGTCATTGTTGTTGTGGAAAATGTTATGATTAATGTATTGTCATTGTCTTTATACTTCCAAGTCATTATTAAACTTCATTTTGACATGGATACATATATAATCTTATTACAGCTAATATGACCCAGGTGGCTAATTGTACATCTCAGGATACACCACAATCTAATCCTTCTCCTTGCCATGTCCACCCTCTGCCGGGTCACTGTTTTGGTTGCTGCGGGTCACGCCTCTTCAGCTCCCGTGTTGAGGATTTTCCACTGCTGCCTTTGTAAATCAGTCCTATGGACCATTTGACCATATGTAAGTATGGGAGGCCTCTATGAGGCCACATACTTCTTTTTTGACCATAACTACCATTGAATGTCATATTTTATTGATACCTACTATCTTTTAGATATTCCACATATACACCAACTCCTGAGGAAGCGAGCGGAGCTCGCGAAACGCGTTGAGTACAAAAGTTGTATATGTATATTATGTACCATATTATTGTAATCAACATTTCTGTTCAAACTTTTTTATTGAAAAGAAGACATAATGTATAACAGGCATTACATATGTCGTACATAGGTTTAGGTTTTATACATACATTTTTACCCCAATGGAGGTTGCAGTGTAATAATTTTCGGGGGTAAGAAATGAAGTAAAGTCCGGGGACAAACTTTTTCGCAGAGATAGCTGTCGACATTGTGTAACAGTTTCCTATTACGGTTAGATAACAAAACAGGATTAATAAAAGAACAATAACGAAGTTTGAGTGTTAGAACTTTCACGTGGAAAGTAGATCTACGAACATATGTAGAGCTAAAGATTGGTAGACTTTGTATAATCTACAATAAAGTTACCTGTAAAAAGAGCGTAAGAGGAAAAAGAGAGTGAAAAGGAGGAAATCAGAAGAATGAAAGGTATAGGAAAGATAGAGAAAGAATGGGGAGAGATAAGGAGGGGGAAGGGGTGGTCGGGGAGAGCGCAGGAACATCCAGGTCACCGACATATCTATCTGTGTTTATAGCGGGCTGCTTAAGGTTTGAGGAGGTTCTCATCAAAATCTGGGGGTAAAAAATTTTCAATCCAGGGGTTCCAAATTTTGATGTTGGGGGATCCTATCAAGTATCGTGGCTTCTACTTTGCTGTGAATCATAGCCTGGGTAACCCTATTTTTGGCCTCAGCTAGAGAGAGTTTCGGGGTTTTCCAGGCACTAGCTATTGTCTGTTTAGCTGCTGTTGTGAGCTGAAGGAGAAGGCGGGTCTGAGATCTGGTGAAATCTGATGGGATAAGATTCAACAGTGCTATAGCCGGGTCAGGATCAATTCGCTGTTGAAATAGTGTGGAGGCCATTTGGAAGATCACTGCCCAAAGTTCCTGAGCTATTGAGCATGTCCACCATATATGTGCATGGGTACCTCGCTCATTACAGCCGTGGAAACAAGTAGCTGGATAATTTGGGAGAAATTTAGAAATCCTGACAGGAACCAGATACCACCTCATAAGTACTTTGTAATTCGCCTCTTGTGCGATTACATTTTGGGAGGATAGTTTAGTATTGGACCAAATGTCAGACCAATCCTCTGCATCAAGGTCTAATGCGAGATCTGTGGACCACTGCGCAGCATATGAGGGAAGGTTGGTTGGTGGAGAAGTCAGATGAGCATATAGAAGAGAAATTAGACCAGGGGCGTGAGGGTCGGAGTTACAAATCCCTTCAAAAATTGATAAATCATCTAGTGCAGTATGTGTACCTATTGTTGTTTGGATAAAGTGGGATATCTGTAGGTATCAAAAGACTTCTGTGGTGGGGATATCAGCTAGATTTTGTAGTGAGGCAAACGACTTTATATCAGATCCAGAAACAAAATCGCATATGTGATATAGTCCTGCCCTGTGCCAGACTTGGAATGAGCTCGGGTTAACTTGGGCTGGGTAGAATTTCGGATGGTCTAGATAAGAAAGTAATGGAGAATGTGGAGATTGTAGTTTAAAGGGACCTCGGAGTTTGTCCCATAGCTTAAGAGAGTGTCTTGTTATAGGATTACTAATTGAACCACGAGTCGTGGGGGGCAACCATAGTAAGTTAGATATTTTGAGTGGGTGTAGGTCAATAGCTTCCACACTGACTTAAAGTGGGATTTCATTTTGTGAATGATACAGTGTAATTTGGGCCAGCTGGGCAGCATGGAAATATCCCATAAAGTTGGGGAGACCCAATCCCCCCTTAAGTTTACTACGAAGCAGAACTGTTTTAGAAACTCTAGGTCTAATAGGGCCCCAAATGTATTTGGACACTCGTGTTTGAATGATTCGATGATAGTAAAAGGGGATTGGAATTGGAAGGACTCTATATAAATAAAGCAGTTTTGGAAGTAAGGACATCTTTACAGCCGCTATCCGACCTAGCCAAGAGGTACATATCGGACGCCACGCTTCCAATAGGGCTGTTAAGTGTTTTAACATGGGGAGATAATTGGTTCTAAAAAGGTAGACCAGGTCGCTGGTTAATTTAATACCAAGATAAGCTATTGACGCTGGAGCCCAAGTGAAGGGGAAAAATTCCTTTATATGGTCTAATTCGGATTGTGGCAAAGATACGTTGAGAGCCTTTGATTTAGATTGGTTAACTTCCAGACCTGATATTAGGGCAAATTTGTCTAGGAGATAAATTAGGTTGGGGAGTGTAGTTCGAGGAGAAGTGACGAATAGTAGTGCGTCGTCTGCAAATAAGCATAATTTGTGTGATGTAGAGGCTATATCAAGGCCTTTGATATTTGGGTTTGCCCTAAGGAGGGCTGCTAGGGGTTCTATCGCCAGTGCGAATACAAGGGGAGAGAGGGGGCACCCCTGTCTAGTACCTCGTAAAATTTGGAAACAGTCTGAGCGGTATCCAGAGTATTTAACATAAGCCTGTGGTTGATTATATAGGGAGTTAACCCATTGTAAAAAATTGGGACCAAATCCCCATCTCTGGAGTACATAGTTAAGATAGGGCCATGAGACTGTGTCAAACGCCTTACGAATATCAAGAGAGAGTAGATGCATGGGGATCCGGCGTGTTCGGGCTAGGTGCTGAAGCAAAATCACACGTCGAATGTTGTCACTAGCTTGGCGTTTAGGAATGAATCCAACTTGGTCTTTATGTATAAGGCCACCTATAATTGGATTGAGGTGTAGCGCCATAATTTTGGCTAATATCTTTATATCCAAATTGAGTAAGGATATGGGCCTATAGTTAGACCATAAGGAGTTGTCTGTGTTAGGCTTGGGTATCATAGAAATAATAGCTGTCAACGTATCTCGGCCAAAGGAGTGTTGTTTAAGGAGAGAATTGAAGGTGTTAGTAAGAAGGGGGGCTAGAGTGGGAGCAATTTTTTTAAAGTAAGAGCTAGATAAACCATCGGGGCCAGGTCTTTTGTGAGGTTTAAGAGATTTTATGGCAAAAAGAACTTCATCAGACGTAACGGGGCATTCCATAGACTCTCTGTTAGCCTGTGATAGTTTTGGCAGGGTGATGTTTTGAAACAATGATTCAGCTTGTGTCGCTGAGAATGTACGTGTCGGAGTATATAATTCAGCTAACTTCTTACGGAATTCTGCAAGTACTTTAACAGGATTACTCGTGAAGTTATCCTTGGCCAGTTTGAGTCTGATAGGATTATGCACCCTTTCCAGTCGACGGAGTCTTAATGCCAGGAAGGTATCAGGCTTGTTAGCTTTTGTGTAGATTGTGTGGTTAAATCTCCGAATGGTTTTATCTGCTGATTCTGCTAAAATTAGGTCTAATTCAGTTTTTGTTTTTTCTAGTAAGATCCTATGGGGTTCAGTAGGAGCAGATTGGAATTGGAGGAAGAGGCGATGGCACTCAGCTTCTAATTGTTGGGTTTTAAGTTTTTTATCCCTTTTGAGTTGGGTGGATATGGATATACAGGTCCCTCTAATCACGGGTTTGTGGGCCTCCCATAATAAGACAGGCGAGATATCAGGTGTGGCATTATGCTGTATATATTCTTTGAGGGCTAGTTGTATATCAAAGCAATAGGATTGATTAGTCAAATGTGCCTCATTTATACACCATGTGCGATCTTTGGATTGGGGGATCAGGGAGGAAACTGTTGTGACTACTGCGCAGTGGTCTGACCAGGTGATTGGGTGTATGTTTGAATGGAGCAGGGTTGGCGAGGATGAAATTGGGATAAAGATGTGATCAATCCTTGAAAAGGATTTATGTGGGTAAGAGTAGAAAGTATCGTTTTTCTTAGCGGGATTGCATTCTCTCCAAGTATCCAATAAGGAGGCTTGTTGGAAAAGTTTGCGAAATGTTATAGAAGAGGAGTAATGTTCAGAGGCATAGGGAGACTAATCTAGGTGTGGGTGTAGTACTTGGTTGGAATCGCCACATAGGAAAAGGGTACCTTTGCAGTGTGCTCGTATCACTTGTAAGAGATGGGAGAAGAAGGGGTTGGGATTAGTATTGGGGGCATAATAGGAGACAACAGTAGTTGTCACGTCTTGCACATGCCCAACTAAGATAATGTAGCGACCTTCAGGGTCTTTGATTTCATTAGTTAAGATAAACGGAAAAGTGCGGTAGAATGCAACAAGAACACCCCGTTGCTTAGTGGCTGCAGAGGCAGTGAACACTTGGGGGTATTTGGAGCTAAAATATTTAGGTGTTGCTTGAGTGGAAAAGTGAGTTTCTTGCAGGGCTGTTATACCAGCCTTCAGGGATGCAAAAGTATGGAAGGCC
Source organism: Aquarana catesbeiana (assembly GCF_042186555.1). Lineage (NCBI taxonomy): Eukaryota > Metazoa > Chordata > Amphibia > Anura > Ranidae > Aquarana > Aquarana catesbeiana. Next base: position 482,857,467 of record NC_133326.1, on the reverse strand, counting down.
TTAACCCTTTTGTTAGGAGAGTTAAGTCCCTTTACATTAAGGGAAAGTATTTTCAAGGGGGCCATTTAAGCACTTTGGGAAAAAGATTATTGGGAAGATATTTGTGGTTCACGCGGTACCCCCAACCTAGTGAGGGACAAGCAGGAGAAGAAAAGTATAGGGAAAAGTGAAGAAAGGGAGGAAAAGAGGAAATAAGAAACAGTGGATAAGTTTTGCAGGAGAAGTAAGTAAGTGTAATAACACTTGGTGCGTTGGACTTAGCCCAACAAGTAGATGCCCGCACCCCCAAACCAACCGGCTGGGAAGGAAGCGCGTGCATCTTACAGGGGGGAAGCAGTGACAGTTCCCCACCGCAGACTGAGAAAAAATATGAACACTATAAATCTCAAACAGTCCAAACAGTTTGTGTCAAGGAATTATTAATGTACCAAACTGTGACATATAAATACTAGACCCACCTAGTAGGATAACTCAGTGTCATAAAATCAGAGAGAAAAAAAAAAGAAAAAGAAAAAAAAAAAAAGTAGAAACATAGGAGGGGGTAAGGAAAGGGAGGGGAGGGGAAGGAGGAAAAAAGGGGGGAAAAAGAATGGGGTAAGAGAGGAAGGTCAGGCAAGAAGGGAGGGGGGAAAAAAGGGGGAGGGATAAGGGCAGGGAAGCAGGGGAAGGAAAAAAGGGAGGGAAGTGGGGTTGGAAAGAGAGAGACAGATGGCACAGTTAAGATAAAGATTACCAGTGAGTTTTCAAACGTGTAAAGGAGGTCATCATATCAATATTCTTTACATTCCGGTAACTAGTACCTCCCGAATCCCAACTAAAGGTTAAGGGAGAAAACGAGTAATGATAAAACTACAACATAACATTTAAAAGTTAGCAATCTCAGAGTCTTAGATTGCTGTTAAGGGTATGTGTGAACCAAACAAAAATAAAAAAAAAGGAGAGAACAAGAATGAATGGAACCCATCAAAAAGGATGTATCCAAAATATTTGCCCCCAAAAAAAGAAAACAATAAAAAGAATAAAAGAGTAAAGGGGGCGTGTTCGGTGCATCTCATTTTGGGAGGAGTTCCTACAGGTGTAATAATGCCTGTACACTGTATCAGGGTGAAACCACTTCAGTTTCTGGTCCAAATAATAATAATCAGATGACCAAAAAGTTTCTTGCGGTGTTAAAGATGATCCGTGGTTAAACAAAATTCAATCAACGAGATGTGTGAGCTTTTGGATCAAACAGACTTGCTTGGCGTGATGGGGTTCCCTTACGGATCGAAGAGGGGCCTTGCTGATTCTGCTTTGGTGTGGTGGTATAAGGGTGGTATGTTGAGGGTGCTGGCGTACGCGGCAGTGCAGTCTCAGATTGGTGTAGAGGAGGGGACAGATGAAGCGATTCGAGAAGGCGTTGCAGCGATTCTGGAGAAGTGGAGGAATGTTGCTGTCCCTGATATGTAAATTGAAGGGAGAAAGAGAAGCGTCAGGTATATTTTATCTGATACTGTATCAGAATTTGCAATTGCGGCTTCATAGCATGTCGTTTAGCTATGGTAAGGGGTGCCAGATCAGAGAAAAGTTGGTAATTGTGATCTTGGAACTGGAGAGCGTCTTTGTTACGGGCAGCTGTGAGAAGTTGCTCCTTTGTGCGGAAAAAGTGTAGTTTGATTATTATATCACGCGGGGGGCCGTCTTGCTGGCAACGAGTGAGCGCTCTGTGGATTCTATCAAATTCCAGGCGTTCAATGGGTATGGAGGGGCAGAGTTCTTGAAAGAGGGCTGTAGTAAAAGATTGTATGTCATCGATCACTTCAGGGATACCTCTGAGGCGTAAGTTGGACCTGCGTGAACGATTTTCCGCGTCCTCCAGGCGTGATAGTAACGTGGCATTTTCCTCACGGAGGGCCGCCTGTTCTTGGACATGCTCTTGAATAGTGAGTTCTATGTCATCTACCCTTGTTTCTAAGTCTGCTGTACGCTGTCCTAGCTCCCTTATCTCACGTGACAGTCTATTGGTGATTTGATCAGATGTAACTTTCAGGGCCTTGTTAAGCATCTTTTCCATATGTTTCAGGAAGTCAGGCTGTGACATACCTGGTTGTGAAGGAGCAGGGGAGCCGCTGTATGCAGGATGTGTATCCTCATCTTCCTCACTGTCTGCTCGGTCAGATCTGGCTGGAGATGCAGCGTGTTGTGCAGCGAGAGCCTTTGCCGCCATCTTGGACGAGGCGCGGGCCAGGGCCTCCTTGATCGGTTTGGGCTTGCTTTTACCCCTGTGTCCCGTTAAAACCATCCCGGTTGTAGCTCGGGATTAGCGGGAGTGGATTGCTTGATGTCTGGATCGATTAGACGGTCCGAGAGCGGAGTAAAGTCTCGAGTCTGCGGCGGGGAGTGCGGAGCTCTAAGAGGAAGCGTCCTCCATGTTAAGCCTCGCGCATGCGCCCCCCTGTAATCAACATTTCAATGGTCAAACGATGTCTTATGATGTTTTTATGCTCATTTTTCATCATGTTTTTCGAAATTCTATAAAATTCTATACTATTTGCTATGACCTCTATGACCAACTCATCTAAAGTTCCACGGGCGAATTTCTTTTTTTTATTATATGATATACAGGGATGGTGTTGTGTTATATTAAGAGACAGTACCCAGACCGCTCTCCTCTTTTCCATGTATTGTCATTAAAGTCTGCCAGTGTCTGTTCTCTCGCAGCCCACTCTAAAGAGCTGACTGGGGCAGACTGATGCTGGTTGAGACCTGTTAGGTAGTGGAAAACTTCCTGGTGTTTGGAGAGAGGTGTTTGCGGAGAGAGGACATGTCCACCAGCAAGGGGCCCCTATGCAATGCACAGAACGATCGTCTGGTGGGGGTGTGTTCGCTCTGCAAAGACATTATCGATTTAGCGGTTGTTTGCCCTTGTCACCCCGGTATGCCTGATCAACATAGTTGGGGTGCCATGACGTACACCTGCAGATAATCTCCCATCCACGAGGAACTCTAGTCATCGTCATTTGGTTGTATGTATTTTGTTGTGTTGTTAAATCCTTATATGGTCATTCACATCTTGTGTTCATTTCCTGTGAGGTCACAAGCTTTGTGTATGAAAAAATGCGCCGCGCCTAGGGGTGTACCTGAATAACTGTAAATCTGAGTACAAATTACAAATAATATAACGTGCAAATCAAATAGAGCTTAAAAACTGTGATCACTTGCTAAGATCACCTGCTGTGTGAATCCTATAACCATGCACATTAAAAATGTCTAGTGCAATAAATCACAAAGTGCAATGTGCATAGAAAACCATAATGTGGTAAATATAAAATCATCAGTGATCAAAATAAAATCATTCCTCATGAGGTGTACATACTAAAAAATGTTACACATATATAGATCCACTGTGATTAAAATAAAAGGGAAAAAATAAAACAATGTATATAATCGTAAAAAATGGTGAGAAACACAAACAGAATAAATCAGTCACATGCGTGGGAAAATTGAAACTATAATCGCCCTAATTAAGGTGTTCAAATCACAATCGTGAAAAAATCTTCCAATCCAGTAACATAAAGTGACCAAGTTCAAATAAAAGTCAGTATAATGGTGATGGTTCAAAGAAAAAGTTCCAGTTTTGAATCAAACGTGCCAAAAGAAAACATGCTGTGAAGTGCCTTGGTGACCCCCAATGTGATTGCGCTCACCTTGGAGCGTGTGACACAGGTTTTAATTGTGTCAATACACGCTTTTGGAGCCACCCCTGGGCTCAGTTATAGGTACAGCTGATTCCCACACTAGGTTCTTTATGGCTCCACTCATATCAGACCATATAAAAGAGAAAGGCTAATATAGTGTAATACCGTAGGATACTTTTATTAAAATCACAACCAATCCCCACATGGGGTACTCACATTTATAAGGTGCTCATGTGCACCAAACATAACATTGGAAAAAACGGCTGTGCGGCGTGCTGCGGGGTGTGAGAGCTCCACAACCCAACTCTGTGCTGATCGCTCCGTCCTGGCCCCTCCCCTACGCGTCTTCGACACAGGGAGTCACGTGTCTTCATCAGGGGGATATGATCACCAAGGCACTTCACAGCATGTTTTCTTTTGGCACGTTTGATTAAAAACTGGAACTTTTTCTTTGAACCATCACCATTATACTGACTTTTATTTGAACTTGGTCACTTTATGTTACTGGATTGGAAGATTTTTTCACGATTGTGATTTGAACACCTTAATTAGGGCGATTATAGTTTCAATTTTCCCACGCATGTGACTGATTTATTCTGTTTGTGTTTCTCACCATTTTTTACGATTATATACATTGTTTTATTTTTTCCCTTTTATTTTAATCACAGTGGATCTATATATGTGTAACATTTTTTAGTATGTACACCTCATGAGGAATGATTTTATTTTGATCACTGATGATTTTATATTTACCACATTATGGTTTTCTATGCACATTGCACTTTGTGATTTATTGCACTAGACATTTTTAATGTGCATGGTTATAGGATTCACACAGCAGGTGATCTTAGCAAGTGATCACAGTTTTTAAGCTCTATTTGATTTGCACGTTATATTATTTGTAATTTGTACTCAGATTTACAGTTATTCAGGTACACCCCTAGGCGCGGCGCATTTTTTCATACACAATTTATCGCACGGTCATGAATACGTGATCTGCGTCTGTAGCCGGGTAGCTGTTTGGTTGAATTTCCATTAAGGCACTGGATGATTGTGGCTCGCAAGATTTTTTCCATAATTAGGTCACAAGCTTTGTAAGAGGTGTTTGGCTGTTGGAAGCCCAACCCTCGAGTTTTGGGACTTCCTGTTATGCTAATAAAGAGCCAGGACACTGCTTGGCAGGGGGGGCTTGCTGGGAGTGTGATGCTGGAGCTGAGAACGTAAGGATGTGTTGTGTCTGTTTTGTAAGGAAGGGGCACACACCAGAGGAGGGCTACACCAGAGGATGGCATGCGATCAGAAGGTGAGAAGCATTTATATCATTAGACGAAAATGTTATTATTATTAGAAACAGGAGATTGGGCTGTGTGCTCTGTGTGCAGCCAAATTTCCATTTCAGGATGGTGGGCCAGGTACTTTATGGAGCAGACAGAACCCCCCTCCACATCGGCAAGAAAAGGGGGGAGAACGGATCCCAGCCCAGGACATCTCTTTCCAATGTGTTGGGGAGCCTCTGCTCTGCAAAAGAGCTAATTTTTCGTCTTTTGAAATAATGCTGGAAGTTTGATCATATGTCTGGTGTGTGCCTGCGTGTGTGTGTGCGCTTTGCATCTCGAATGTTTGTGTAAGGTGACTGATGCTGTGTAACAAGTTTGTAATGCATTTGAGAAATGGATGAATTGTAATTATTACTTATGTATGGGACAAGTAGATTTCATGACTTTTGTATAGTGGTTAATTGTCTCAAGACACAGACTTTGTTGAAGACGGCTGCTGCATTTTCAAGTGGGCATGCAGCATGGGGGGAGGGGCGACCAAGCATTTTACAATGGTGAAAAGTTGGCTGCTCCCTGTGGACAATAGAAAGGTTTTGTTTTGAGATGAAAAGAACATGCAAGCATTCACTGTCTGTATATCTCAATGTCTTGTTCCTGTGAAAGCTGATGTGAACTGAGTTTGAGAAGAGAGGGTATGTTTGAGCCGTGTAATTGTGGGTTATGTGGCTCGGTTGTTTCATTGGATAGCATGTGTTCCTAAGTTGTGCTTTTTCGTAACTCTAATGCCCCGTACACACGGTCGGATTTTCAGACGGAAAATGTGCAATCTGAGCGTGTTGTCAGAAATTGCAACCATGTGTGGGCTCCATCGGACTTTTTCCATTGGATTTTCAGACACACAGTTTGAGAGTAGGCTATAAAATTTTCTGACAACAAAATCCCATTGCGTCAATTCCGACCGTGTGTGGACAATTCCAACACACAAAGTGCCACGCATGCTCATAAGAAATTCCGAGACGGAACAGCTCGGTCTGGTAAAATTAGAGTTCGGAATGGATAGAGCACTTTCGTGACGCTGCAATGTAAAAAATGGTTTAATACAGTGCACTCTCTTCTTATTTATAATGTAAGAAGAATGTAGTTTTGCTGCTCATATTCACACAGAGTTCTCACAAACTTCTTTCTTTATTATTTATTGTGATTGCCTCAATATATTTTGATTTGTCACATCTGACCAAATTTGTTTTTTGTATTTTTTTTTTTTGGTTTTGTCTTTTTTTCAAGGCTGATGTTTTTTTTTTAATTGGTTTTACTCCATAATATTTTTGGGTGTGTTTTGTGTGTCAAGTTACCACAACACCATTATTATCTTGTATTATTTAATCTCAAGAAGGTTGCTTGGTGTTGGTGTCCCTTGTTAATTTCACATTATATTTTTGAAATGTACCTGAATCCTCACAAACAAACTGTCCTTTTTGAAGGAAAACACACATAGGCTAGTATAATTGAACCAAAAATTCCTTTATTAAGGGCTCAGAACCAAACAAAAAGGGAGGCAACGCTGGAGAAACAACATAAATTGGCGAAGCCTTGGACCCCCAGGGTACACATCAATTATTTTACAGCAAAATTGGTGGCCAGAGGAGTCCATATCTAAGGGAGTGCAGTCTGGTCCAGAAGTCCCAGAGATCCTGAAAGCAGCAGATGACATCTGTGTCCCCAGGCTGTGGTACTACAAGAGGCTGCATCTTTTGCCAGACCAGACTGAACCCAGGTCATCACTCTCTGGTCTTACTTCCACGCTTCCTTCCCGGCTGTGGCTCTGGTGTTGGAGGTGTGGCAGGAGGAGGAGTAGGACCTGGAGGAGGAGGACCTGGAGGAGGAGGAGTAGGACCTGGAGGAGGAGGAGGACCTGGAGGAGGACTATGTGTGAGGTCACAAATGTGGGTCGCACATGTTATTTGGCCCCTCAACCCCTTATTGAGAGCTTCCAAAATTAAGAACTCACACAAGAGTCGTTGGCCCTTCTCAGGGCCTCTGTAGCCTTCCAAAAGAGGCCTATGGCAGCCTCCTCCAGGTTACTTCTCTTGCTGCCACTTTGTCTTTGAAGGTGAGGGTAGGGACATGGGTATCGGGCAGCCTGCTTGGCCCGGCCACCTCCTGGCTGAGACTTCCCTGTGTATGAAAAAGGGACATGGTTTTAATTTTTGCTTCATCAATCACAATCATAAATTAGCAATCCAAACTAACATATATTTAACATCATTGATTGGACAACCAGAAATATTTAGAAGAATGCTATACCTGGCTCAAGCTGGGCTCCTCCACATGTTGCTGCCTGGAAGGCCCAGGTTGGGCGTCAGAAGCCTCAGCTGGGGGGGAAAGAAGCATGGAAAGAAGAGTGGAGAGTGCTGGCCTGGGTTCAGTCTGACCTGCCAGAAAATGCAGTCTGTCATAGTACCACAGCCTGGGGACATAAATGTCATCTGCAGCTCCTGATCTCTGGGAATCCTGGACCTTCTTGTGCTCCCTTAGATAAGTGCTCCTCAGACCACCAATTAGGATCTTAAAATAGGTGATGTCTGCCGTGGGGATCACTGTCTTCACAAATTCCAACAAATTATTCAGCGCTGCCTTCCTCTTTGTTTGGTTCTTATAATCAGGGTGGTTTATCTGCCATAGACAGGGCAGCTCCCTAAACATATCAATGAAGATTGCCATAAAGTCCTTATCTTTCAAGATATCCATTTTCACTGCAAGACACAACACAAGACAAACCCTAATGTCAGCCTAAAGTCTTCTAAACTTGTGCAAATACAGGCCTCAATCTAGAAGCAGTATAGGCCCAATGTTAAATCTTACCTTCGCAATCATGATCGGTGCCTCCGTTACTTCTTCCTCCGCTCACAGATCGTACGTACTACGCACGCGTGTTACGCTTTATGGACACTGCGCATGTGTGAAACTCCGTCTGCCCCTGACATTCTTTCTAGTCTATTCCCCGCCCCTTCTCGTTCAGTGCAGTGTGGGAAGAGCACATGGCGGAGTCAGAGCAGGTGTCTTATAATTACACCAATGAGGAGGAGGAGGAGGAAAGCCCGGAGGCAGAAACGTCCCGATCCAGAAGGAGACGATTTAAGGCCTCAAACATGTCCTTTGGGGAGATGTTGGAGATGGTCGACATCCTGAAGAAGGCCGACTATGACGGGAAGTATGGACCTTACCCCAACCCCAATGTCAGAAAGGCCAAGATAATGGCGAAAGTGGTCAAGAGTCTGCACCGGAATTTCGGGGTACGACGATCGAAGGATCAGCTCAGGAAGCGGTGGTCGGACCTCAAATTAAGAGAGCATGAGCAGTACAGAAAGATCCGGAGAGTGCTGCAAAAAAGTAAGTAGTTGTGCTGTGTTCCTATTCTTTATGTTTATTTCGTTCGTGCTGCTCCATGTGCTTTTCTTAACTGTTATCCAGTTTAAAATGGCAACTTTCATGTTCATGGGCACATTATTCGTTCGTATGAAACATTGTTCGTTCGGCCTAGAAAACACCATTGTTTTGGCCATATGCATTTGCCCACATTTATTATGGCCTACTTGTCTGCAAATAATTTGGTTGTGTAGATGAGTTTGTAACTAGAATGAAATGCAAACTAGATTCTGTGTAAGGAGAGGACACACAGCAGCAGTTTTCACATCTGGACGCTGGAGCTCTAGTATGGGACACAAGAACACATTTTTATTAGGGGGTCCCACACAGGTGCTCCAGTGTATACTATAGGGGTGTCATCATCTAGGAAGCTTGTACAAAACAGGTAAAGTATTGAAGCTTGACAAAGGACACTTAAAATTCTACATCTTGGAACTGTGCCAAAATAGACAATTGTACCCCACTTCCAATCAATGTTTCATATTCCTATTTCTGCCATGAAATATCTGTGTGCTAAGTATATCTATTTTTTTTTACATAGGGGAGAAAAGACTCGGAGGACACCCCTCATCCGAGGAGACCACAGACCCCCCACCTCTGAAAGAAGGAGAAATCCACCCAAGCCAAGCAGAGCAGGAGGAGGAAGACGTGGTGGAAATTGTCACCACAACAGGTGAGGGTCTGCGACCACAGGCTCGGGTAAGAGATGGATGCCGGCATATTTATAATACATGGTGTGTTTTTGTTTCTATCTTTTCAGGTGATCGTGATGTTGTGGATCCAGGGCATTTCACCTTGGAAAGTGCACAGATCCTGATTGGGGAGATCATGGGGTGTAATAGGGACTTGGAAAACATCCTGAAAAACATCAATGATGTTCAACAAAAAAATGAAGAACATCATTGATGTTTTAGGGAGAGTTTAAAACCCCTCGAAATCCCTATTTTTTGGGGGGCTTTTTGTGACCTAAAAATGTTTTGAATTTTTTGACATATTTGAGAAAAGCCAAATTTTGAAGAGGCACACAGTGTGTCAACATGTGCTATCTGCCATCACGGGAGATCAATGGAAGCATTTTGGGGGTGCAACCCCTTCCTCAATAATAAAGTAGCTGTGAGGAAGGGGTTGCACCCACAAAACACGTCCCTTGATCCCCCGTGATGGCAGCTAGCACATGTTGACATTCGGCAATTGGTGTGCATCTTCAAAATTTGTCTTTTCTAGGGGTGACTTCACCCCATCTGGACACAATATCAAACACAGTTTGTAAATACTCATGTCTGATATTGCCTTCAGGTTCTACCAAATGTGAACTTTGTAAGTTCAAGATTTGCGTCTTTCTCGTTGGTTTTAAACATGCCTGTTTTTATGAGGGCTTTACGGAGTTCTCACCTATATGGAACAACGAGCAGTTGAAGAAATTAAACTCTGTTGGGAAAAACAGGTGGTGGGAAGAGTGCGGGTTGGTCCGACTGGCCCAATTGTATAAGGATAAGGTTCTCAAGTCCTTTCTGGAGCTAAGAAGTGAATTTGGTATTCCAATGGAAACATTTTACTACTACCTCCAGATCAGACATGCCCTGGATAAACAGTTTAAGTCTAGGACGGTGGAATGGAGCAAGGCCCCCCTTCTTAATAGCGTGGTATCAACATCTAATTTTAAGGGAATGATTTCAAGGATCTATGTACAACTGATGGCTAGAATGGCAAATATACAAACGCTCGGGCGTGCAAGGGAAGGATGGGAGGCGGATGTGGGGGAGTTGACGGACGACCAGTGGAATAGAATACTGGCGCTAGGCCCTCTGGTGTCGGTCTCTCCGTCGCAGCGGGTGTCCCACCTCTTGCTGATACACAGAGCTTATTACACCCCAAAGAAGCTGTTCAGGTTCGGTCGCAGAGTAGATGAGAAATGTCCTAGGTGTGGTGAGACGGGAGATCTCATACACATGATGTGGAGATGCCCAAAATTAGCCAGATATTGGCCCGAGATCCTGAAGATTATTGAATCTAGGTTCGGGATAAGTCTGGATTCGGAGGCTAAGGCGTGCGTACTGGGTTTAATTGGTCAGAACATGGGAAACAAGCTTAAAATTACAGCAGTGGTAAGATGCCTCTATCAAGCGAGGAAATTGATAGCACAGTCCTGGCTTTCAGCGGCCCCTCCTACCCTGGAAGGCTGGGTTAGAAATATGAATGTGCTGGTGAGAACAGAGAGAATAATTTATATTAGAAGAGGAAGCTATAGGAAGTTTAGGAATATATGGGAACCGTGGATCCAGGGGATGGGTATTGATCGGGGGTGCCTGTAGGCTGGGTATTGTCTGGGGGTTCCTGTAGGCTGGGCCGTAAAGAGTCTTGAGATTAGGTATGTGGGAAAGGGACGGAAGGGTAATCGGTAACTGTCGAAATATCTTTCAACTGTAGATTAGATTATTGTGGTATGGTGTTAGAGTTTCTCTTGATAGAGCCAGAGGGTTGGGGGGGGGAGGGGTGGGTATAAAGGGAATGGGTAAAAAAAAAAAAAAAAAAAAAGGGTATGACGGTAATTGGGTGAGTTACTAGAGGGGGTCGTGCCGGGCCTCTGGAAATGATTTTATATTTATATTGAAATGTGATGTTGATTTATGTACTTGTATACCTTGAAAACTTAATAAAAAGGAAAAAAAAAAAAAAAAAAAAAACATGCCTGTTTTATCTTAAATGGACATTTCTACTTTTTCTAATGTGACCCCAAAAATTGTTATACAACAAACATGTTGGTTTGTTTTCAAAACCTTTTCTAAATGCACATGTGATTGTGCTGGTATCAAAAAGATTGTTAATTAAGAATGTGTGGATTATTGTTTCAACGCTCCAACACTTTTGTTGTGCTCTAATTGGTGTTTTCACTGACAATGGGGGTTATTTTCTAAGGGAAAATCCACTTTGCACTACAAGTGCAGTTTCAACTGCACTTGTAGTGCAAAGTGTCTTTTCCTTTAGTAAATAACACCCAACAATGCTTTGTAATGTTACACAATCACGCCATTTTCAGGCCTCACCACATTTCTGTCAGGGTCAGATAAAAGAAACACAAGCAGTAAATGTCACCAAAGATTTTAGTAGGTATATTTTTTTTTAATTTGAAAAAGGTTTCAGACATTGTCTGGCATCTTGATAGCCTCCCTACCCACAAAGTATTCAAGGTATCTTAGACAGACATCATGGGCACTCAGGGGGGGCAAGCCAGGATGGCCACTTTCAAGCGCCGTCAGGGTTGGTTCATTTTGAATTCCAGCCTCAGGCCCAACTGATCCAGCATAGTTGGCAGAATGTTTCCATAAAAAGTTGTGTAGAACACAGCACGCCAGGATGATATGATTCAGTTTGTACTCCTACATGTGTATGGGTGTAAGAAATAGGCGAAACCGGCTGGCCATGATTCCAAACATGTTCTCCACCACTCTTCTGGCTCTGGCCAGCCGGTAATTAAAAAACCCTCTGGTCCGGGGTGAGGGCCCTGATCGGGAATGGCCGCATAAGATGGTCCCCCAGCGCAAACGCTTCATCTGCAATGAAGCCGAATGGGAGTCCTTCCACATTGTCTTCTGGAGGTGGCAAGTCCAAGCTGCCATTCTGGAGAGGCCTGTAGAACTCCGTCTGGGCGATGACTCCACCATTGGACATCCACGTCCACATACAGGAACTCGTAAGTTGCCGACACCACTGCCAACATCACAATACTATTGAACCCCTTATAGTTGAAATAGTATGACCCCGAGTTGGGTGGTGGGACGATGTGGACGTGTTTCCCATCAATTGCCCCTCCGCAGTTAGGAAAGTCCCACCACTGGGCAAAGTTGGAGGCCACAGTCTGCCATTCCTGTGACATGGAAGGAAACTGTGGAGTCAAACAAGAAAAAAAAATTAGTAATTTTGCACCTAAACAGGGAAAGCAGATTAGACACAAACATTCTTGGCCAACATCAAGATAACATTTATTTGAGGGAGTTTTTAAAGACCAAAGTATAAGGTACACCTATCAGATTCCCCCTCCCCCACCCCCTCTCATGGGCCATTTCTAACATTATAGGGGGGGGACTCTTGGACAGGTAACCCTCTCCACTTCATTGAGAGATGAATGCCTAAATAATGGGTATTACTTTGGCCAGCCCCTCCTTAGTAACACTATCGGCAGCCCACTGGACAGGTAAGAAGTGTCATAATACAAAGATATAAATACACATTGTACACATTTGAGCACATTTGGACATTCTGCTATTACCTATCAAGATAATAATAGTATACAAAAACTTTTAACAGTACCATTTGAAAGTATACATGCAGGCCCTTGCACTACATGCTTTGGGGAATTCATCCATAAATCTGACCACAAAAGAGATGGGTATAGTGTGTATGGGTTTGGCAAAGTCAGCAGATAGATGATTGAGGATAGATAGAGAATTTTTATCAGCTCACTTAGCAATTGGGGGGAGGGAGGGTTCCAAATGATTTGGGGACCCAAAAAAAAAGCCTCTGACACTCTGCCTGAATTTAAAGCACAAATAACATTTAAAAACATTTTAGGGGGTGTTTGGGGTAAAGCACTACTATGGAGCTGACAAAATACATTGTTAAGTGACTACATGAGGTGAATATAGGGCCAGGAGACCATGCTGGGGAGGTAAGTGAAGGCACATATGTATGAAGGACAAAAAAAAATACAGAAAAATCCAGCATGAATGAGGACAAAGGGGACATTCACAGCATATTACAATCATGGTAATTAGGGAATGGTAATGGTAATTAGGGAATGAGGAAAGAAATACAATATATTATCAAACATTAAATACAATAAAATGTGATATTAAAGGATAAATCTTACCTTAATATACTACTTCTGCAGGACCTGGATGATGGCAGAACAGGTCTCCGGGATAATGATCCCCAGAGATGCCTGTCGAGAACTTGAGGTCCTGCAGGCTTCTCCCCGTCACCAAGTACCGCAGTGAGGCGACGAGCCTCTGCTCCGGAGTGATGGCTTGCCTCATGCAGGTATCCTGCCTGCCTGCCTGTGAATGCAGGTATCCTGCCTGCCTGCCTGTGAAGGCAAATATGTATGAAGGACAAAAAAAAATACAGAAAAATCCAGCATGAATGAGGAACATTCACAGCATATTACAATCATGGTAATTAGGGAATGGTAATGGTAATTAGGGAATGAGGAAAGAAATACAATATATTATCAAACATTAAATACAATAAAATGTGATATTAAAGGATAAATCTTACCTTAATATACTACTTCTGCAGGACCTGGATGATGGCAGAACAGGTCTCCGGGATAATGATCCCCAGAGATGCCTGTCGAAACTTGAGGTCCTGCAGGCTTCTCCCCGTCGCCAAGTACCGCAGTGTGGCGACGAGCCTCTGCTCCGGAGTGATGGCTTGCCTCATGCAGGTATCCTGCCTGCTGATATAAGGGGTCAGCAAAGCCAACAAACGGTGAAATACAGGGTCCGTCATGCAGAGAAAGTTCCTGAAATCATCAGGATTATTCTCACGGATCTCACGGAGCAAAGGCATGTGACAGAACTGGTCACTCTGAAGCAACCAATTCTTGGTCCATAAACTCCTCCCCACCCTGTTCATGGAATGGACTTGTGTCAAGGTCAGGACCCCAACACCAAGCCCCCGCACAGCACGAACTCTACGAGGAGTACGTATACGCAACATGGCTAGAAAACGGTCGGCTGCTCAGAACGAAGTAACAGAACGCACTGAAGAACAGCAAGGCCTATGAAGAGCGACCTGAAAAATAGTAACGTACGAACAAGAACACAATGACAGAGTCACGCGTCACTTGCTGCACGCACTGAAGAGCAGATACAAACCCACAAGCACAAACTGAAGAGCAGAAAATGATCTGAAAACCACGAGTCTGAAAAAGCACGAATCGTCTCTCACCAAACTTTTACTAACACAAGATTAGCAAAAGGAGCCCAAAGGGTGCCGCGTTCTTGGCGATCGGTAATTCCGACAACTTTGTGCGACTGTGTGTACGCAAAACAAGTTTGAGCCAACATCCGTCGGAAAAAATCCATGGATTTTGTTGTTGGAATGTCCGATCAATGTCCGCTCGTGTGTACGGGGCATAACACTTTTTTAAATGTTTGTCTAAGTGTTCATTTAGTATCTCAAATGTGTAATTTTGTGGGGAGAAATTTTTAGTTTTGGCGGGAAAATGCGTCATTTTGTTGTGGTCTGGCTTTTGTTGGAGTCACCATGTGGATCGGTGGCCATTTTGAAGACCTGTGGGCCTTCCTACTGGGGAAGCTGCTCCATTTTGTATTCCTTTGTGTGTGCAAAGCCATGTGGTATAAGCTGCCATCTTGTTTCTAGACTCCTTGTGTGTGAAAAGCCATGTGCTATAAGCTACAATCTGGCTTCTAGGCACCATTTTGTTTCCCTTTTTAAGTGAATTCTATTTTTGTACTGTTTACATACTTTTCAGGGAAGCTATTGCGTTTTCAGTATTGAATATTGGTTTTGAGTGAAATCTCTACTTTGCACTGAATTTCAATGGATAACAAGACTAGCTTTAACTGTGAGTTTCTTTTACTTTTAGCGGTGTGTGTTTAATTTTTATTTGTTTTGCGTTTTTGTGTCTTTAGCTGAGGGTTGTATTGTATAGCCTGCAATATATGAAACTAGGCTTACCCTCCCCTCCCTTTTCCTGTACATTGATATGTAAATAAACCAATTTGAGGGGTTTTAGAGCTGGGCATGCAACAGGAAGCTCTTTTCAGCATTTTATGTATCAACAGGAAGTTGGGGGGGGGTGGGGGTATCACGCAAGCAAATGAGATTTGTGCTTGGAAGGACAGTGGGAAAATATTGGCATTTGAAAGTGTTTTAAATATCTCCCAGCTGTCTTTTTAGTTTTATACTGTAATACAGTTTTGGGTAGAGAGCAAACAGGAGGCATCCAAGTTATTGTTGTAATATCTAGGTACAGAGATAAGCCGCAGTGTTTTGTAAAAAGAAAGCAGACAAAAGTGCTCTGTGTATATTCGTCTGGCAACGCAGTGTACGGTCGTACAGCGCAACGCGCTTGTGTATGCATACACTGTGAGGGGTAGAGACATAATTCGGGGTTGATCTGTGGTTGTTGGCGAATCATTTGGCATAGTTAACCTCCCTGGCGGTATGATTATTTCTGATTTTAGGTGCTGAAAGCGGTACCATTATTTTGCATGGAAATTTGGCGTTTTATATTGTAGGTCTGTAAATCTTAACAATAACACACTTAAATCTGTCCAAACCATAGTCTAGTAGATATCCCGGGTATGATAAAGTTTGAAACACAAAAACATAAATTATAATATAATAAATAAAAATAAATAATTAAAAAAAAAAAAAAAAAATAGTAATAAAATAAATTTCCCCACAATTCACTATCGCTCAATTCTGCAAGTGTTCTAATTTACTATCGCTGTTTTCTAGCTGGTCTAAAGCCACTTTTGACGTAAAGGGACACTTTTTGGTTGCTATGGACAATCTCCAGTTTCCAGGCAGAAAGAACAGTGTATATCATGTAAAATTGCATGCAGGGCATGGGACAAAGCACTGGGGACAAAAGGGATGTGAAATCATTTCATACAGTACTGTAATCTGTAAGATTACAGTACTGTATGTGTTATGCTTTTGACATTTTTTTGAATTTGCCGCCAGGCTCCGGCCTCGTGCGTCGCGCCGCTCGCAGGGAACGGAGCCTGGCACGGAGAGGCTTCGGAGGAGGACAGAGCCCTCGGACACTGCGGGTGACATCGCAGGATCCCGGGGACAAGGTAAGTAACGCCGCCCCAGGATCCTGCAATGCGATCCCGAGTGTGGCTCGGGGTTACCGCTAATGGTACTGAATTTTAACCCCGAGCCACACTCGGGAAAACCGCCAGGGAGGCTACTAGCTGTAGTTCCGTGCCAAAAGTGTTGGGACAACAAGCCATAGAGTTGATGCCTCGTTTTAGTGTTTCCAGTTGAGTGACTAGTAGTGCTTGTAGTCCGTCAATCCACCGTGTAAGAAGACACCGGGTGGTGGTCTCCGAAATGGGTGCAAGGGTTTTCCCTAGATGCAGGGGTAAGACGATAAGCCTATTCGCATCGCCATGTGCAATGGCAGTCCATGCAAGGGAAGGAATGCGAGGCTTCCCACAGTCAAACGGATGCACAAGAGCATGGAGTCTAGTTCTGAGGAAAAAGGCCATTAAACCCCAGAAAGATTGATATAGGTGGTCCAAGGATACTATTTTGGGTATCCCTCTGGAGTTGGTGTAGCGCGACTGTGGCTTCAGAGATCTGTAATGTTGAGTGAGTTGATGGATGCGTAGTACACGTTTGTGTGATTAAAAATACATAGGCCTGTTTTTGAACTTTGTGTGGCTGGTCCATGCAAAGATTTCAAAATGCTCTTGTGCTTTTCAATTTGTATTCTTTTTCTATCGCTAAAAGAGTGAAAGCAGCATTCCATCTGGTCGTTTTAATTTTTTTTTCATTTTCGTTTTTGAGAACTATGAAATGTCTCCCCCACATTTGTATCTAAATGTTTGTCTCTTTTTAATGTATGTATGTAGTAACATGTTTGAACCTACCGCGACAGCCCTCTTGCGTGTTGCGGCTGTTGTATTTTAAGTAAAAACGTGAAAGTAAGACTTACAGAGGGTTTAGTTATTATCGGTTTTGAGGAATTTACCAATTTACCAATGTACATGAATGTTGTATTGTTTACCATTCTTTGAAGGATAGAGTAATAACTTTTGTTTATAAGTATCTTTTCAGGTCCAAAGAGTTTCTGGAAGTGTGTGTACAGGTGTATAAGAAGGTAAAAGTATCATAGGCTATTTCACGGTTTTATTCTGCGCCATTCTAAACCCTGCATGTCTTCCTCCAGCTTGTAATGAGAAGGAAGAAAAGGGGGGATAATAGTGGTGAGAATGACAATTTTTCAGACCAATAATACTAACCTTTGTAATTCTAACCAAGTTTGTGCCAAGACTGTCTTTCTTTGATAGAATTTGAATCAGCAAGCAGCAGTCTGGTGAAGTAGGCTCCCATCCCAGATGCTAAGAACCTTTTTGTCACGGGTTCCAGGTATTACACCCCAGATGGTAAGCCACGCACAGGTTATGCAGTGACCACAGTCCCGATGTCTGGGTTATTGTCATATGAGATTTGTTTGGAGGTCAACCAAAAACAGAGTTGTACTTTCCTCATTAGTTGTCACCTACATTCTCAGTTGATGGGGTAGGTGCAATCACTGTAACATGAACTTCAAAAAGTCCACCACAGGGTTCACGAGTCCATCCTGGACCCTCACACAATAACCAGTTTACATTCTTTCCAACCAGGTGACTGGGTCATTGTAAAGAAGCTTGAGGGATGAGACCACGCCAGCCATTGCAAGAAGCGGATCAACCACAAATAGTAGAGAAGTATCTTCGTTAATTTTTATTTTTTGTTTAATAAATTTTGGCAAGGGTAACGATGAAAAGCATCCCAACTAGCTAAGAAAGAGAACAGGACACATGGTCGGGTATTAGTGCCCCAGCGTTGACGGCGGTACATGCTATATGTGACGTTCATATTGGTGTGAGGAGTTTTCACAGACTAGTAAAATCCAAACAGACACCTGTCAAAGGAACTTAACAAAACATTTCTAGAGGGTAAAATTAATTATAATTTTAACAATAGGTCTGGTTCTTGCCAGCTTTGGTATCGGGATAACTAGGTAGCCCACAAGTGTGCTTCAACTGTAGTTTGGTATAAATGCAGATCTACAGCTTATAAGGTAATTTCCCGTAAGGCTAGAGGTTCATGTGTGCTGGTGAAACTCGTCCCAGCATCTTATGTCGCAGCCGATCATGAGGATCTGATGGCGCGAGAGAAGGTAAGAATGGCAGGGACAGCTGGAAGGGAATTGCTTGTACACGGTGGGGGCTTGAGCTTATGAAACATTTGCATGTAACTTTTGAAGCTACAAGGAAGTTCCCACAGTCTAAGGGGGTTTCTGGGAATTCATAAGTAAAGATTGTTATATCTGGATCGGGGATAGTAGTGACAAACTTCAGGCCCATATGGATAAGGCTTAGATCCCTGCAAGGCAAAGCCAGAGCTATAGCTAGTGAAGATTGGAATCCTTTTCAAGGGTTTGGGAATCATTGGGGATTTAATTTTTATTTTGCAGTGGATCATAGTGAAGAAAGTAGGGGTATATATACTCATGTTGTTTTTGTTTCTATTCCTTCTATATGCCGTGATGAGGTGCTCCTGTTGCCTGATTGGACACGTGACCAGAGCCTGAGCAGATGACCACATCTTCCCTGATGAGATGCCCCAAAGCCCGACCCACGTACAAGACACAGAGGATCCCAGACCGACCGGCGACTACTACAGCTCACCACGTCATCTCCAACAGAGTCTATATGTCAAGCCGTGTTTTACTTTTTATGGACTAAGAAGAAGATCAGGATTCATCGAGGGACACATGGGATCATATGACAAGAGGAGGGACTGTTGTGGAAAATTTTATGATTAATGTATTGTCATAAGAGTCTCCCAGTGTCTGTTCTCTCGCAGCCCACTCTAAAGAGCTGACTGGGGCAGACTGACGCTGGTTGAGACCTGTTAGGTAGTGGAAAACTTCCTGGTGTTTGGAGAGAGGTGTTTGCGGAGAGAGGACATGTCCGCCAGCAAGGGGCCCCTATGCAATGCACAGAATGATCGTCTGGTGGGGGTGTGTTCGCTCTGCAAAGACATTATCGGTTTAGCGGTTGCTTGCCCTTGTCACCCCGGTATGCCTGATTAACATAGTTTGGGTGCCATGACATACACCTGCAGATAATCTCCCATCCACTAGGAACTCTAGTCATCATCATTTAGTTGTATGTATTTTGTTGTGTTGTTAAATCCTTATATGGCCTTTCACATCCTGTGTTCATTTCCTGTGAGGTCACAAGCTTTGTAAGAGGTGTTTGGTTGTTGGAAGCCCAACCCTCGAGTTTTGGGACTTCCTGTTATGCTAATAAGGAGCCAGGACACTGCTCGGCAGGGGGGGCTTGCTGAGAGTGTGATGCTGGAGCTGAGAACGTAAGGATGTGTTGTGTCTGTTTTGTAAGGAAGGGGCACACACCAGAGGAGGGCTACACCAGAGGATGGCATACGATCAGAAGGTGAGAAGCATTTATATCATTAGATGAAATTGTTATTATTATTAGAAACAGGAGATTGGGCTGTGTGCAGCCAAATTTCCATTTCATTGTGCGTTTTCCCGTGTTTTTTGGCATTAGGGTTTTTGGGCGTTTTTTCATTTAAAACACTCTATATAATGTCAAATTGCCTAAAAATGTCAAACGTGACCAAATGCGGCTTGGCACGTTTAGCCGCGTTTTTTGGAGTTTTTCGTTTTTACAGCTCATTTTTACTGCTCCTGGAAGCACAGGCTGCCGTTTTTTTCTACTGTCCCTAAACGCTTATGCTTCCAAACGCCTCTGACTGTTTTTTGGGTTTTTTTTTCTCATAAAATTTTTATTGAAAAATAATACAAGATATAAACAAAGCTCTTGAACAACAATGGTACAAAGAGATGTTAATAACACCCCAATACACCAACAGCAAAAGGGGAGATCATTTCAGCATAAGTTATACCTGGTAGGGGAAATAGAGAAGTGGGTTTGCCTTGTGGTTCTACCAATACAGGGAGTTTGCAGTCCCAATTGGGGTTGCTCGCTATCTTTTGGCAGACACTGAGAATAATTGGGATAATACTGGAGAGAGTATTTTCAACAGGTTGAAATATGGCCCTGTTGAGATTCAGGATTTTTCAGTGGCTAAGGAGGGGGGGACAGCCGTAAATGTGTTCTACACGTATCTGCTGAGGCAAGTGAATGAGAAGAGATGGAAGTCAGCAGGTGTTGTTGGAGATTGGGTGTCATATGTGGATATATGAGTGGGGTATGGGGGAGGGTGGTGTACGAGGGGGGTGGGAGAAAGGGATTGTGAGAGAGGGGCGGTAGAAGAGGAGAGGAGTAAGGGTGAGGCATGAAGGGGGGGGACTCTCTGACTCCCTTCTCCAGTTAACAGGTGATCTTAGGATAAACTTCAGGAGATCAGGTAAGTTTTGAGGGGAGGTGTCCCTTAGGGGGGGAGAAATGATAGGGAGTGGGGGTGTGAGGTCAATGCAGTGTATGTCGGTTTATAGTAGGTCTGGTCTAGTACCATTCTGGCTTTTTAGGTGGATGGGCAGCATACTTTCAAGTATTCAGACATTGTTTGATAGTGCGCCCAACAGGCCCATTTTTTGTTAAATCTCGTTGGGGTGTCACATGCAATGTGAATCAGTTTTTCCATTTCTGCTACCTTACGGATTCTGAGAAGGCAATCTTTACGGGTAGTTGTCTGTGGGGAGTTCCAGTAGATGGGGATGCACTGTTTCGCTGCATTGATCATGTGCATTGCTAGGGATTTGTGGTAGGAGTTGTGTGACAAGGGCAAATGATGGAGCAAGAATTGGGCTGGGGAAAGTGTTAAGTCATAAGAGGTAACCTGGGAGGTTATGCGACACACTTCTCTCCAGAATGCTTGTAGTGGGGTGCAAGACCACCATATGGAGTAGCGTGCCCTTCTCTTGGTGGCATCTCCAGCAAATGTCTGGTGTGGATGGGTAAATTTTGTGTAAAAGGGATGGAGTGCGGTACCATCTGGATTGGACTTTGTATCCATTTTCTTGTGTGGTGACATTAGAAGAGCCCTTGTGTATATTTAGGAAAATTTGTTCCCAATTCTCGGATGAGAGCGTAATCGAGAGGTCTTTCTCCCAGTTTTTACAGGCTGGGCTCTCATTGGCCTGTAGGTCCGCAAAAAAAAGGTTATGTGTAGAGGATATCAGGTGAGATTGGGGTGGCATCTGAATGCATAGTCTTTCGAAGGGGGTAAGTCGTCGTGAACATTGAGTTTGAGATGTTGGGCAAGCAGAAGGTAGGTCCAGGTGGGAATGGGTGGACTCTCCAGTCGGTTTGCGAGCTGGGAGGCTGAAAGAACTTTCCCATAATGAAAGAACTGATAGGTTCTAATTTGGTATTGTGGCCAATGGTTCTTTAGGTGGGGTCAGTGCATACCTGGAGGGAATGCAGGGTTTAGTTTTACCGAGGTTAGAGGTCCAGGGACGGAGGATATAGTGGATTGGGAGCACAGTTTCCGGAAACAGTGCAAGGTAGGTCCTATCAGAGGATGGAGACGTATCTCGTGGGGATATGACTTGGGGTTGTCCAAGGCAGAGCATACAAAGGTAAGGTTGTAAAGGAAGCTTCTAAGGATACTCAATCTTTATAAGGAGAGTGGACATTCCAGTCCACTATTCTGGTGAGGTGAGTAGCTGTTTGGTAATTGTGAAGATCTGGTAGGCCAATTCCTCCTAGTCATTTAGGTTTGGTGAGTTGTTTGAAGTTGATTCTAGCCCCATGTTCTCCCCAGAGGAATCTGGAGCAGATGTGTTTAAATGTTTTGAAGAAGGATGGTGGAATTTGGATTGGGACCGTTTGCAGGATATAAATCATTCTTGGTAGGGCGTTCATCTTTAGGACGGCCGCTCTGCCAAACCATGAAAAGATTGGTTTGTTCCAGTGTTTGAGATCACAGGATAGTTTGTATAAAAGAGGTATATAGTTTTTCACATAAGGGTCAGGGAGTTTAGAGGGGAGTTGTATACCCAGGTACGTGAACAACCCAAGTTTCCAAAGGAATGGGAAGTTTTCTTTGCATTGATCTACTAGGCGTTGGGACAGGGATATGTTAAGGGCAAAGGACTTTGAGAACTTAATTTTGAGGTTAGAGAGGGGCCTCTGACAGTTTATGTGTGCATGGACACATAGGCTAACATGGAGGGGCTTTTAGAGACAGTTAAAAAAACATCAAACGCCCCTAACAGCAGCTGTAAAAACCTCGCATAAGCCCTAATTGAACAAGCTGAAGTTAGAAGCTGATTGGTTACTATGCACAGCTGCACCAGATTTTGCATGCACTCGTTTTAGTACATCTCTGTGTGCCGGTAATCTAATGTAAGCACTGATGCTTGCGATTACATGTGCATGGAGGTCACATTCAGGTGAATATGTCCATGCACATGCGTGCATGTAATATGGACAGCTGCAGCTGGGGCTCCCAGGTGCTGTAAATACAGACATATTTTTTGATGAATGGCTATATTTATGACTGTGTGCATGTAGCCTAAAAGTGAACAAATATGTAAACATTAACCCCATATGTGTTTATTTTTCGGTTCCTTTTTTTGTTTGCAATATTTATTTTTCCTATGCATCAGTTACATTTTCCTATGCATCATATACTGTGAAAATATTAAATCATTTGCAAAGTAAAAAAAAAAGAAAAGTGAGTTTTCCTCTTTTAATTGGATAACGACAGCAGCGCCATCTCCGATATATCATATATAATGATTTTTCTGTCCCACCAAAAAAGGAAGTCACACTGTACCCTCCACTGGTTTTTCCACTGACATATTTCAATCTCACGAATGCTGATGGTTATTTTCCAATTCTTTTGGTACGT
Source organism: Aquarana catesbeiana (assembly GCF_042186555.1). Taxonomy (NCBI): domain Eukaryota; kingdom Metazoa; phylum Chordata; class Amphibia; order Anura; family Ranidae; genus Aquarana; species Aquarana catesbeiana. The sequence continues at coordinate 482,834,486 of NC_133326.1, read as the reverse complement.
TTAGTTTTACTTGTTCTCTAATTCTCAGAGGCTTATAAATATATGTATATTTTTAAACCAAAAGTGTGAAGCACCTAATTAATGAATCTGCCTTTGAACAGATGGTATGTTTTATTCATTGTGTACTTTTTTTTTTTTTTATATTCTGCCCCCGTTCTGTGTAAGAACTAGTAGAAATCTTTTTAATTAAACCCTTTTGAGTCTTAGTCGATGGGGTTAGTTTTTTAATGAGATGGAGAAGGGGTCACTTCACGATCATTACCTGCATAGGGTGATTTCAGTGATGTAATGAGACAGAACAATGAGAAAGCAACACTGGAAATGTGTGAAACAAGACAAACTGGTGAAGAGGAGGGTGAGATGTGAACAGATGGAACAAGGGGGAAAAAAAGCCAATGCTCAAAAAGAGATTGTTTCGTTGAGAAACTGTTGTGTGTGAGTGCATGTGTGTGTCCTCTTAGTTATCCCCTTCTGTCTTGAATTTTTTGCTATTTATGCCCCTATGTTTATGCCTTGTGTGTTAGAAGTCTATAAGCCTGCATTTTGCATCTAATTAAATTAAACATTTTCAACTTCCTTGTTGTGTACCAGTCACTGAAAGCTAAAATCCTGATCTAAAATTTGACACTTACTAAATTAGACCCAAATATTCCTACCATTGCCTCCCTAGAAAAAAAAAAAATCTCAAAATACATGCTATGAGATGTTATATTTAGTCACAGCAGAGATGAAGATGAAGCAATTAAAAACAATCTAACGTCTTTAGTTTCAATAGCTATGTGAATGGTATTAGCTTTAGCTTTTTCCAAATTTTTTTACAAATACATATCTAAAAAGTGTGGAGTGCATTTGTATTCAGCCCCCTTTACTCTGATACCCCTAACTAAAATCTAGTGGAACCAATTGCCTTCAGAAGTCACCTAATTAGTAAATAAAGTCCACCTGTGTGTAATTTTTAATCTCAGCATAAATACAGCTCTTCTGTGAGGCCCTCAGAAGTTTTTTAGAGAACCTTACAGCATCAAACAAACAGCATCATGAAGGCCAGGGAACACACCAGACAGGTCAGGGATAAAGTTGTGGTGAAGTTTAAAGCAGGGTTAGGTTATAAAAAAATATCCCAAGCTTTGAACATCTCACAGAGCACTGTTCAATCTATAATCAGAAAATGAAAAGAGTATAGGACAACTGCAAACCTACCAAGACATGGTCATCCACCTAAACTGACAGGCTGGGCAAGGAGAGCATTAATCAGAGAAGCAGCCAAGAGGCCCATGGTAACTTTGGAGGCACTGCAGAGATCCACAGCTTAGGTGGGAGAATCTGTCCACAGGACAACTATTAGTCGTGCACTCCACAAATCTGGTCAGATGAGACCAAAATTAAATTTTTTGGCCTAAAAGCAAAATGCTATGTGTAGCGGAAAACTAACACTGCACATCACCCTGAACACACCATCCCCACCATTAAACATGGTGGTGGCAGCATTCATTTGTGGTGATGCTTTTCTTCAGCAGGGACAGGGAAGCTGGTCAGAATTGGTGGGAAGATGGATGGAGCAAAATACAGGGCGATCTTAGAAGAAAACCTGTTAGAGACTGCAAAAGACTTTAGGCTGGGGCAGAGGTTCACCTTCCAGCAGGACAACTACCCTAAACATACAGCCAGAGCTACAATGGAATGGTTTAGAATAGATCAAAGCATATTCATGTGTTAGAATGGCCCAGTCAAAGTCCAGACCTAAATACAATTGAAAATATGTGGCAAGACATGAATTTTGCTGTTCACAGAAGCTTTCCATCCAATCTGACAGAGCTTGAGCTATTTTGCAAAGAAGAATGGGCAAAAATGTCACTCTCTAGATGTGCAAAGCTGGTAGAGACATCACCAAAAAGGTTTGCTGCTGTAATTGTAGCGAAAGGTGGTTCTACAAAGTATTGACTCAGGGGGGCTGAATACAAATGCACGCCACATTTTTTAGCTATTTATTTGTAAAAAAAAATTTAAAACCATTTATCATTTCCTTGCACTTCACAATTAGGAATGAGCTTCGAGTTCGGGTCGAACTCATGTTCGACTCGAACATTGGCTTTTCGCCAGTTCACCGAACAGCAAACAATTTTGGGTGTTTGCGGCAAATTTGAAAGCCGCGGAACACCCTTTAAAAGTTTATGGGAGAAATCGAAAGTGCTAATTTTAAAGGCTTATATGCATGGTATTGTCATAAAAAGTGTTTGGGGACCTGGGTCCTGCCCAAGGGGACATGGATCAATGCAAAAAAAAGTTTTAAAATAGGCAGTTTTTCGGGAGCAGTGATTTTAATAATGCTTAAAGTGAAATAATAAAAGTGTAATATTCCTTTAAATTTCATACCTGGGGGGTGTCTATAGTATGCCTGTAAAGGGGCGCATGTTTCCCGTGTTTATAACAGTCTTACAGCAAAATGACACTTCAAAGGAAATAAAGTCATTTAAAAATACTCACGGCTATTAATGAATTGTCGGTCCGACAATACTCATAAAAGTTAATTGATAAAAACGGCATGGGATTTCCCCACAGGGGAACCCTGAACCAAAATTTAAAAAAAAAATGGCGTGAGGGGTCCCCCTAAATTCCATACCAGGCCCTTCAGGTCAGACCTTTTTATATATATATATATATATATATATATATATATATATATATATATAATAATTCAGGTCACTATATGCAAGTGCATCTATACCTATAAGCCTTGACCTCTTTGCTTTGTCCCTTTGACATTGAAAACTTCTAAATGACCGTGAGCACGTGTTTCCTTTGTAGGTCTATTTGATCACCATTTATAGATATCTATATATGCCAATTTGCTGTGGGGCATACGTTGGTCCTAATGGTGCTTCCTATTTCTATCTTCAAAAGGGATTGTTAGATCTATCCACTTTCGCCATTATTGAGGAACCCTAGTCCCTGTGTCCGCCCCCCCAGATGTTTACTGACACAAGTGACTATCCGCCATATTGCTTGATAGTGGGTAAAGAGATATTATATGTAAACAATTTTGAGAAAAGGATTTCTTTGTATGTATAATACATGTATATGATTTTTTTAATTATTATATTTAGCAGCATATGATACTCTGTATGTTGGCCCTGAGGAAGCTATGCAATCAGCGAAACAGCTAACCAATGCATGAAATACACACACCTCCATCCTTTGAATTTAAAGCATGGTTAATAATAAGAGGTATATGTGTAGTGGTCCCAAGTGGGACAAACATCTTATTATGGCAATATTGTTTTTAATGAATTACTAACTCGTTGTGTGTGATTTTAAGAAAAATATTTGTACAATAAAGTTTTGATATTTTTTTATATAAATTTGACTCTGTCTCATGTGGGTGCCAGTAAAGTCCATTAGCAGCAGGACTAGTTCTTGCAAATTATACTTGTACTTGACAATGGGCATGTAGCACATGTAGAGGTCTCCTTTTTTTAGTGAGTTACTTTTATTATGAGTTAAAAATTAAAAGTAAACTGGTCAAAAAGCATAGCAACTCAAGCTGAATTGTTGTGAAATAAAATAAATTTTCTTGTTAAGTGTTTGCAAGCTAAAGTAGTATTAAACCCCATACCAATAATTTATTATCTTTCAGCTTACCAAATTTTAGCTGTAATGTTTGTATTTGTTTTCCTTTTTAGGCTTTCTTTCCTATATTTTCATATATTGATCCAGCCAGTAAGTCTGTTGTTTTTCAAGAGAATAAACTGTCCTGCAGTTAGGAGGTTAAGGCAAACCATTTACTTTCGGTTCCGGCGCCGCATGGAGTGACTGCTCCTCTCCTCGGCTCCTGCAGCAGAGCCTAAAACTGACATAAAAAAACAGCCTAAGCCACCCAAACCACCTCGAGCCCCCTCCGGGTAACCCCCCCCCTGCAGATGGACCGATTTGTGGAGAAAACCGGCTCCCGCTCTCATACGGCCCTGACGGCACCACCGGCCCGGCTGCAAATCGAGGACCTGGTCTCGGCCTACATGGAGCCTCTAGCTGAAACACAGGCAGCAGACATGGAGGTAAGCAGCTGCTCGGCCTCCCATCCCACCTCACATGCCTCATCCTCACAGGCCTCATCCCCACCTGCCTCTGCTCCCCAGGCCACCTCTCCACACGCCTCCATTACACATCAATCAGGAGACAGCAGCACGGAGCGCATAGTGCAGGCTGTAGCAGCTCTCCTGACCCCCATGATAGCTGCTTCTGTGGAGAAGGCAGTAAACGCAGGGATGAAACAAATCAAGGCCCAGCTAGGGGAACACTCCACCAGGCTGAACGATTTAGAGCATCACCTATCTAGTGTGGAAGAGGAGTTGTATCAGACACAGGCCACTGAACAAGCGCAGGCAAGACCAACCAATATATCATCCAAAAATTGGACGATTTAGAGAATAGGTCCAGAAGGAGTAACCTGCATTTTGTGGGTATCCCAGAATAGCTTCAAACACCAGCTCTCTCTGATTTCTGCGCCAGGTGCATTCCTGAAGCCCTAAGTCTTTCAGGTCCCTGCACTGTGGAACAGGGCCACCGCATGGGGTCCTTTAACACTAAACGCAAAACGCCCTGACCAATTATAGCCAAATACCTGAACCATTCTGATAAGGACCTCATTCTACAAAAATTCAGACAAACCCGCTCCCTTCAAATTGACGGAATTAGGGTCCTGATATTTGCTGATTATTCAATCGAGGTCTCAAAAAAACGAAAAGCATTCCAACAGATCTGCTCAGAACTCTTTAAACAACAGATTAAATTCACATTGGTGTTTCCAGCCACCCTTCGTCTCAAGACCCCCACTGGAGAACAACTGTCTTTCCAAGACCCCTCTGATGCAGAAGCCTTCATCCGGTCCTTGCATGCAGACCCGCATCCCCACACTCCATCAAAAGTTGCTCCATTCAATCGCTCCCTGGACCAAAGGAGCCCATGAAAGGACTCCCCTAAATGCTTTAGACCCTTGGCTCCAGATCAGCACCACCGTGTCACACCTCGCTGAAAGAGGTACAATACCCCAGGTCTTTGCTACTCACTCCTTCAAGGTCGCATACAATGCAACACCTCAGGTCTGAACATATTTTTGTTTTTGCCTTTTCATCTCAAGGCTTCTCCTTTCCTCACTTTATTTTGTCACCAGCTCTATCTGTTGAAACCTCTATGTTTTGTTTCTAAGGTGACCAGATAATAACTACTACCATGCTTAATGTTTATACAGTCAGTTATACATTTTCTTGATGTTATATGTTGTTCTACCATGCCTTTTTTCCCCTCCTGGCCTCACTGTGTATCGTCCTTTATCTCCCCTTTTTTACATGACCAGAGGCAGCCGCATAATCCCATCTCTCTAGAAATGGGCGCTCATAGGCCTCACTAGCAGGGTCCTGTAATGGGAGCTGATATACACAGTGACCCCATGTGGAAAAAAGAGAGGTTCACACAAATGTATGATTTGTTTTGTTTTCAGATTTCCCCCCACAACACCTCCTTTTCCCCCCTCCTACACCTATCCCGGGGCTCATGCACGACATCAGACTACCTCACACCACACGCCTACCAGGAGCACAGTATTCATCCTCCTAATACAGCAATTACCGCACACTATCACCTACACATTGATAGTTCTACAACCTCGGCCCAAATCCCTCTCACAACCCCTCCAATATGAAAGTAGTCCCTTGGAATGTAAAAGGTCTTGGATCCCCCAACAAAAGAATGAAAATCCTCAGACACCTCAAAAGACTTAAAACGGACATCGCCCTACTCCAGGAAACTCACCTACTGACCCCTGATTTTCACCGTATAAAAAAGCTGTGGGTAGGCACAGTCTTAGGCTCAGATGCTATAGCAAAGCAGGAGTTCTCCTACTCATTCACAAAAACCTCCCATGCACAGTCCTATCCATAAATACAGACAGGCAGGGACGTCTTCTCTCAGCACATATCAAAATAGGATCCAAGGACCTAGTAATCTCCAACGTTTACACTCCCATTAATCCCAGCAAACAGTTCTATAGTGAATTTACTACCTAGCTTCTTAGCAATACTCACCTCCCACACTTAATCGGAGGAGATTTCAACAATGTCCTACACCAGACTGATGACAGGTCATCCCCCAAACACCCCAGGCCGGGACCCGCTTCCCTTACCCCCACTCATTTTGCATTCATGATGGATTCACTCCACCTCCAAGACCTATGGCACCTCTCTCACCCAGTTGACAAATAATTCACGTTCTACTCTAACCCACATAATGTCCTTACTAGGATAGACTACTTCTTTTGCTCTGATAACCTTATACCCATGTTATCCCGTGCAGACATCCATGACATCGCTATTTCCGACCACTCTTCAATCGAAGTATCACTCGACAACTTGGACTTACCCCCCCATCCCAAAATCTGGCGTTTTCCCTCCTCCCTCCATAACAACACTGACTTCCAGAAACTCATGGAAAAATCTTGGTCCGAATATTCTACCGCCAACGCACCCCACACCGACGATCTGAACCTCTTCTGGGATGCCGGTAAAGCATACCTCAGGGGTCAGATCATCTCCTATGCCACCTCCTTTAAAAGGAACACTTTAACAAACTACAAATTAGCCAGCACGCATCTACATCAGGCACAGCGTTCCCTAACAACCAAAGACTCCCATGACAATAGGAATGAATGGCAGGCAGCCAAGAGGGCTTTGGATACCTGGGCAGACACTCTTGAGCTTACCAAAAAGGCACACTTAGCCGCCACCTTACACAAATTTGGAAATAAAGCAGGCAAGCTACTAGCCAGGCTTTGTAAGGGTTCTTTCTGCCCAACACACATCACTTCTTTGCGAGACACCAACGGTACCATACACTCCACCCCACAAGCAATAAATAAGACCATGCTTCAATATTACTCAGCGTTATACACCCCTGACCCCATAGACAAACAAACAGCCCGTTTGTTTCTAGAGAAGGTAGACTTACCCACCATCACGCCCCTACAATTAGAGGCTCTCAATGCTCCTATCTCTCTCTCTGAAATCTCAAACACCATCCGCAACCTGACCCCCTCCAAGGCCCCTGGCCTTGATGGATTTACGAGCGAATTCTACAAAACCCTACAAAATATCACAGATCCCACGCTCCACAAGGTCTTCAACGCTATTTGGTCCAGCGGCACTTACCTTCCAACGGGGAATCAGGCCATTATTAAGTTACTCTCTAAGAAGGGTAAAGACCCTCTAGAACCAGGTTCATATAGACCCATCTCACTACTGAATCTGGATGTCAAAATCCTATCCAAGATCATCGCCACTAGACTTGCGGCCATCATCCCCTGTCTAATTCACCCCGCCCAATCTGGCTTTGTAAAGGGCAGAACTGCCACCCTGAATATTCGTAAAGTTATGTTGGCCCTAGAGCATGCTAAACGTAACCCTAGCAGCAACTATGCCATCATTACGTTAGATGCGGAAAAAGCCTTTGATAATGTTATCTTTGAATGGCTCTCACTGGCCTTTTCAAAAATGGGATTCACAGGCCCCTTCTGCCATCTTATCGACACTATGTACACGGCCCCTACAGCTAGGCTTGTGGCAGTGGGCCTACTCTCAGATGACTTCCGCCTCCACAAGAGTACACGACAAGGCTGCCCCTTATCCCTGATCCTCTTTAATATCGCATTAGAACCCTTATCCAGATACCTGACCCAATCAGCCCCCTTACATGGCATTAAAATTGGCAAACACGACCTACACACCTCCCTCTTTGCGGATGATATCCTTATATTCTCCGCTAACCCCTCCTCTGACATGTCCACTATCAAAAAGACATTTGACGAGTTTAAATCATGCTCGGCCCTCCGCATCAATTATAGTAAAAGCAAAATCCTTCCCATAGGTACTCTTTCCACCCCCCGGGCTCACCACTCCATCTTTTCAGTAGCCAAGTCCCACATTACCTACCTGGGAATCTGAATAGGGAAACTGCCCTCCTCATTTTACCACCTCAATTAGCCTCCAAAAGTATCTCAGGATTTAATTAACTGGATGGATTCTGCAACACAAAGATGTCAAACTTCTTAATTCAGTCATCTCAAAATTCTTATGGCAGAACAAAAGACCTCGTATAGCCTTAAATAAATGATATCTTCCCAGGCGTGAAGGGGGTATCAGTCTCCCAAATGTTAGAACTTATAACTTGGCATGTTTATTGAGAACTAGTCTAGACTGGATAGCTCAATCCTATTCCAATTACCTTATGGAATCCGAAATGGCCCACCCATACTCCTTGGTGGTCCTTCTCAACTGCAAATGGAAATCAATTCCCCCTCCCTACCAACACAACCTCCTACTGAGGGACACAGCTGTTGCCTGGAGAGAAGCCAGGAAAATTCTCAAGCTCAGGCCTGTCATGTCTATACACCTACCAATACAAGGCAACCCCAGCTTCCCCCCTGATCTGGAATACAAACCCTTCACCGTCTGGCAAGAAAAAAGCCTCAAAAAATTCTCTTCCTTATGCAACACGGACACAGGGTGACCGTTACCCTTTTCAACCATAGCTGAAACCTTTTCGCTTTCCCAAACCCATGCCTTTTATTTTAGACAATGCATCAGCTTCTTAAATCACGCTTGCAAGAGAGGACCATAAGGGATTCAAACCAAACAAATGGACCAAATGATCCTAGATGGCTCCTAAAAAATATCAGACATCTATAAACCTCTTCCACTCCCCTCTTGACATCATCATCTGTGGCTAACTGGGGCAAAGACTTTCCAGATCGGACCTTGTAGTCAAAATTCTGCAAGGTTTCAACAAGGTACATCAATTAACTCCCAATGAAATATGGAGAGAATCTAAAGATCACCCATCGAGCCCACATACCCTTCTTGTCTTCCAAAATGGATCAGAGCAAAGCTTCTTGCCCCCTCTGTCACCAACTGAGGCCATCCCTAACCCATCGCTTCTGGACATGCTCATACATCTCCACCTTTTGGTATCAGGTCCTATCCTACATTTTCGAAGTTAACCTACTAAAGCTACCTAAGGACCCGCTGCTTCTTATCTTCGGTCACTGGGACTCCCAACTTTTGCCATGGTCCCAAACTACAAATTTAAATACCTCTGGAAACTCCAATGGAATCTCCAACAAAGACTGGGCCCTGATCTGTATCCTCATTGCACGGAGAACTATTCTCAAAAACTGGACTACACCGCATTGTCCTTCTATCACCCAAATCAAACAAGAGCTCCTTCTCCTGTTAACCAAGGATCGACTCAACACAGACTTCAAACAGGATAAATCCAGAGCCCACTTCTATTCCGTGGCAAACCTTCATGCTCTCAACTCTCCCTCCAGGTAAATTAGCCATCTTTGATCAATTCTTGTTCTCATATTACAAACCCTTACTGTCAAACCCAGAGGACCCGGACCCCCCCACCGGAAAACACACAACTAGTGATCCTTAGCTCTAAATGGACACAACCTATACCTCAAGCCTCCTCATAAGTTTCTCTTCCAATGGATCCTCTCCCTATCTATAAACATTGTGTGGAATCATACTCCAAACTGTTTCAGCATCAGCCATGGTGCCCCCCCCCTCCTTCCCCTTCACAAAAGGATTTTTTTACATTATCCGCCTTCCATCCACTCGCCCTACTTCCCTTCCCGCCTTTGTTGTTTTCTTTTGCATCATCTTGAAAACATAGGGAATTCTTGTAGACTGATCCTTCTAGTTATCTCTATTTGTTGTTAACTCCTGCCCAGGTGTGTAAGTTGATTTGCTTATCTGTTTGAGCTATCTCATCCTGGAATGTGTGTCTACAATCACTGGATTACCTTGTCTATTAAAATGTTCTTACAAATGCTGTTATCAATATTTATGGCTTTTCTGTAAGTCTAAATAAAAACTTTTTGAAAAAAAAAAAAAGACAAACCATTTAACACCCACAGGGGTGCTCACAATGGTCAGCTTTTGCTTATTTATGTAAAACTTTTTATCTCAAAATTTTTTTTAAAAACCTGCTGTAACTGCTTGTGTAACTGCAGTGTGGGTTGGATTCTGGCTTAATTTTGGTAGTATATTTCAATCTGCCAGTACATCTAATATTCCTCTTCCCCCCAGACTGACAATGCTGCTGTCCAAATATGCCCACTGTGCTCCTTCAACCAAAGCCAGGGGGCACTCAAATACAGGAGGTGTGTTACTGCTCAGATCAGCAGTTGAACACAGGAGGAAAGAAGCCTAGAAAAAACAGCATTAAGTCCCCAGTCACACCGGTGAGACTTATCATGTTGTTTGAGAGTTTCAAATCACATGACAAGTCACACCCTATTGTCTGTAATGGAAGTGATCAAATCAGTGCGATTTCAACTCTATCTGAGTTCAACAATTTTGAAAGTAGTTCCTGCACTACTTTTTGCAAGTTCAGGTGTGACTTTCATAGGCATCTGTGCATGAAGTCGCACAGATGTCTTCCAAGTCGCACCTGAACTGAATTTCAAGTGAAGTTACACAATTTTAAAGCTGCATTCAGTATGACCGAGGGCTAATGCAGCCACCACATCTAAGGATTGGTAAGCTGCAATATATTACATTTTTGGTTTTGAGTTTAATACAGCTTAAGCAATGTGTAAGTGTAACATTTACGGGTGTCTATTAAATTTCACAGAGATCACAGTTACTCCCCTGTAAACTTTGCATGTTGTTTCACCTAAAATGGAACAATAAAAATGAAAAATGTCCTTTAAATATAGTTCCTGGAGGACCCCTTAGTCTGTCTGTAAAGTGGCGCATCTGTGGCATGTATGGAACCTGCTGCAGCAAATATGTCATTTCTAAAGAAAAAAAAATGTCAAATCATATTTAAATTGACACGTGGTTGAAATTGCTATTTAAACAAAAATGAAGAAAAAAATGAATTGGACTCCCCCCAGTCCATACCAGGCCCTTTGGGTCTTGTATGAATTTTGAGGGGAACCCCATGCCACATTTTTTTTAATAGGCGTAGGGTCCCCCCCAAGATCCATACTAGACCCTTATCTGAGCATGCAGCCTGGCAGGCCAAGAAAGGGGGGGATGAGCGAGAGCCCCCCCACACCTGAACCATACCAGGCCACATGCCCTCAACATGGGGGGGTGCTTTGAGGTAGGGGCCCCAAAGCATCTTGTCCCCATGTTGAGGGCATGTGGCCTAGTTATTTTTGGGGCTCCTCAGATCCCATACCCATGTGAATGAGTAGAGGTACATCGTACCCCTAATCATTCACCAAAAAAACACTAGACACGTTTTTGACAAGTCCTTTATTAAAAAACTAAAAAACTAATGTGGGGGTCTGCAGGTAGGGGGAATCTGAAAGACCCCTTTAACAAGGGGCACCCCATATCCCGGCCTCTTTCATGTGAATCAGTAGGGGTACATTGTACCCTACTCATTCACCAAAAAAAAGGTCAAAAATAAATAGAAACACTAGACAAGTTTTTGACAAGTCCTTTTTAAAAAAAAAGAAAAAAAAAGAAAACCAATGTCCCCCCGATGTAGATCCATCATCAGTCACGACGCCTGCCACAACGCCAGACCCAAAAAAGAAAATAAATCTCTGCCCCTGACGAAGGCTGACCACCGAATGCCTCCTCCACCGTGACAGCTCTTAAATAGGTAAGGGGTGGGGATACCCGGTGACGTCACTGGGTGGCCACACCCCCTTGTGACATCACCAACCCAGCATGCACCAGTCAGTGACATCAGAAGGGGCAGGGTCACCAGGTGACATCACCAGTTGGCCTGCCCCTTACCTATTTAAGAACTGTCACCCGGCGGAGTAGGCATTCAGCGGCCAGCCTTCGTCACAGGCGGTGATTTTTTTGGGGGTCTGAAGGTGCGGCAAGCGTCATTATTGACAGTAGATCTACATTGGAGGGACATTGTTTTTTTTTGTTTTTTTTTAATAAAGGACTTGTCAAAAACTTGTCTAGTGTTTTTATTTATTTTTGATACCTTTTTTTAGTGAATGAGTAGGGGTACAAGGTACCTCTACTTGTTCACATGGGGGGCAGTATCTGGGGTCCCCCTTGTTAAAGGGGGCTTCCAGATACCTATAAGCCCCCTGCCCGCAGACCCCCACAACCACCGCCCAGAGTTGTCAGGAAGAGGCCCTTGTCCCCATCAACATGGGGACAAGGTGCTTTGGGGTGGGAGGAAAGCCCCCCTGCCCCAAAGCCCCCATCCCCCTATGTTGAGGGCATGTGGCCTGGTATGGTTCGGGGGGGGACTTGATCGTCGATGATAAGGGGCTGGTATGGAATTTGGGGTTTAGCCCACCACATTTTTTTTATATTTCCTGCCAGCAATTGAAACCGCGAGTCAATTGAAATGTGATTTGACTTTTTCTTTCTTTAGAAACTTAATTTTTGCTGCAGCATGTTCTATATATGGTTTAGATGCGCCACTTTACAGGCAAACTAGGGAGCCCCCCAGGCACTATATTTAAAGGAGCTTTTCATTTTTATTGTTTCACTTTTAGCATCATTAAAATCACTGCTCTTTTTTGACAACCTACATATGGCTCATAAGTCCCCAAGGTTCTCACAAGAGACAAATCCAATTCCTACTCTGGTACCTGGACTCCACCCACACCAACTTCACAGACCTATATACAGTGGATATAAAAATTCTACACACCCCTGTTAAAATGTCAGGTTTCTGTGATATATACTATATATACTTTTTCCACCTTTAATTTGACCTATAAACTGTACAACTCAGTTGAAAACAAACTGAAATCTTTTAGGTGGAGGGAAGTAAAATTAAAAAAACTAAAATAATATGGTTGCATAAGTGTGCACACCCTTAAACTAATACTTTGTTGAAACACCTTTTGATTTTATTACAGCACTCAGTATTATTGGGTATGAGTCTATCAGCATGGCACATCTTGACTTGGCAATATTTAGCCACTCTTCTTTGCAAAAATACTCCAAATCTCCCAGATTGCAAGGGCATTTCCTGTGCATAGCCCTCTTCAGATTGCCCCATAGATTTCCAATCGAATTCAGGTCTGGGCTTTAATATTCTTCTGGTGAATCCATTCCTTTGTTGATTTGGATGTATGCTTTGGGTCATTGTCATGCTGAAAGATGAAGTTCCTCTTCATATTCAGCTTTCTAGCAGAAGCCTGAAGGTTTTGTGCCAATATTGACTGGTATTTGGAACTGTTCATAATTCCCTCTACCTTGACTAAGGCCCCTGTTCTAGCTGAAGAAAAACAGCCCCAAAGCATGATGCTAGCACCACCATACTTCACGGTGGGTATGGTGTTCTTTTGGTGATGGGCAGTGTTGTTTTTGCACCAAACATATCTTTTGGAATTATGGCCAAAAAGTCCAACCTTGCTTTCATCAGACCATAATACATTTTCCCACATGCTTTTGGGAGACTTCAGATGTGTTTTGCAAAATTTATCCGGGCCTGGATGTTTTTCTTCATAAGAAAAGGCTTCCGTCTTGTCACTCTACCGCATAGCCCAGACATATGAAGAATACGGGAGATTGTTGTCACATGTTCCACACAACTAGTACTTACCAGAGATTCCTGCAGCTCCTTTAATGTTGCTGTAGGCTTCTTGGCAGTTTTCTTCTGGTCTTTTCATCAATTTTGGAGGGACGTCCAGTTCTCAGTAATGTCACTGCTATGCCATATTTTCTCCACTCGATGATGACTGTCTTCACTGTGTTCCATGGTATATCTAATTCCTTGGAAATTCTTTTTTACCCTTCTCCTGACTGATTCCTTTTTAACAATGAGATCCCTCTGATGCTTTGGAAGCTCTCTGTGGACCATGGCTTTTGCTGTAGGATGCAACTAAGAAAATGTCAGAAAAAACTTACTGAAACAGCTGAACTTTATTTAGGGTTAATCAGAGGCACTTTAAATGATGGGAGGCATGTACTGACTCCTATTTAACATTAGTTTGAATGTGATTGCTTAATTCCGAACACAGCCACATCCCCAGTTATAAGAGGGTGTGCACACTTATGCAACCACATTATTTTAGTTTTTATTTTTCCTATCCCCGCCTAAAAGATTTGTTTTTCAAATGAGTTGTACAGTTTATAGGTTACGTTAAAGGTGGAAAAAGTTTTAAAATTATTTATCTTTGTCTCATTTTTTTTTACATTGCAGAAACCTGACATTTTAACAGGGGTGTGTAGACTTGTATTGACTGTAAAAGGGAACCTGCTAGTGGCCACACAAGGGATTAAAAGAAGGCTTCTTACAGTAACCCATTCCTACAAGTTTGTCTATGTTATAGTAGGTCAGAATATCGGTAAAATGACTTTGCTGGACACAGGACTCAATTATGGGAGATTTATTCCACTTTTGGCCAAAAGTGGACACGCCTGACCCGACTCGTGTCCGGATGTTAAGTATCCAAAATACAGCTCATACAGTGTACATATAATTTCAGCATATTGCGTCACAAGCGAGCAGGTGGTACGTTTCCGTTATACAAACATCTAACCTTTTAAAACAGCCAACCTACTCTTATTGATGCAAAGCAATTTAGCAAAAGCAAATTCTTTGTACTCTTGCAAAATTAGCAGATCTTGCTCTTGCGGTTTCCTTATCTATCTTGTTAATCAGCTAAACATACTCTAGCTACAGGAAGGTGAGCGTCAGTGTGGTGAGCACAGATGTCTATGCTAAGGGGTGGGGGAAGGTGAATTCAGTGTTTAACCACAGCCTGTCGCAAATGATCTTAACATAAATATACAGAAATGATTTCTTAGCTGAAACTCTAGATCAGTCTTACTGCACACATAACTATGGCCACATAAACTGACCCTCATTGCCACTTCACTAACTCTGTTCACAGGAGGGGTGTATCTTTATTTTGTTTGTGTAATCTAATCTCTCCGCTAGAAGGTCTATTTTAATATTTCGAATATACCTGATTAGAAAGAAAAACAAAATGGACGTTTTCAACACTAAACATAGCATATAAAGAGAATGCCTACAAAAAACACTATACATTGCATTATACTATAACAGTATAAGCTTCACTTGAATATGGTATGTGCATTGCTATTCCTGTGTGTGTTATTTTCTAATGTTCAGAAAATATTCAGTGAACCAACCGCTCTCCCAGTCTAAGTCTTTGACCATGCCCAGAGCTACGACCCATAATGGTTATTGCCCATTCTCATTAAGATGAACATTCTGAAAACTTCAGTTGCAAAAATAAATTGCTGATTCAAGTAGGTTGCATTCCAGCCCTTTTATTTTCTAAACTTCCCTATGCTTACATGTGTCTGGCCCTAGAATCACTGGCTGTGCTCTATTTTATTTTATTTTTTTGTTCACAGAGGTCACTGTAATAAATCTCTGAAGATTTGCCGCTTTGCAGCTTTTATGAAGTGGAATCCCATGAAAGTAAAATGAGCTCTGGAATGCCAGTTTTGAACTTATTTCCTTTTTATCTTTCTTAAACAGTATTTTTCAGGAGGTACGAAGCTTTACCAACTGGATATGGGCCACCTCTTTCTACCTATTGGAACTGATGTGGTGTTCAACTTCAAAAAAACATTTTTATATGACCTGTAAAATTATTTACTTACAGCGTAATATTTTAACAGAGAATTTATGGCATACTCTCAAGTAATGCTTTCACTTGCAGCTGTCAAGTAAAATGGAAAACTCTACTACGGAAAAAGTCTTACTAGTAATATTTACTTCCTGACAGCAAAATGATTGGTTGATATAACATCCACCTTTGTTTTCTTTTTGTACTTTTTTGCTCAAACTGTATTTTTATTATAGGTTTTCAATATCATGAAGCAACATACAACAGTACAATACGTGATTTCATAAAAGAACATTTCCAGACATATAATTTTTATGATTCATTATGGCCATGCAATGTTGCTTTCCAAAAAAATGAAAACTCTTCCTTTTTGAATTGGAGAAGTTACCCGAGCTCAAAAAATTGCATATTGTTTGCTAAGCCAAAGCAGGTATTTAGTTGGGTACTTAATTTATAGGAGGATAAGGCAAACATAAATGATTTCATACACAGAGAATTGGAAGGCTGTAGTTATGGTTCTGCTTCAGCTAAATGTTTTTCTTTATTTAATTTTTTGGTTTTCGATAGAGTGAATAAGAGTCTACACTTCTGTTGAATTTGTAAGACTGTCCCCATTGTGGAGATTCCCCCTCACTTCCTGCCCCAGGGAACCAAGATAAGACATGAAATGGGTGTCACTGGAACAGGAAGACAAACAGAACAATAGATAACAGATGTTCTAGCCCCATCCCCACTCCTACTGCTAAATAAATGTGCTTTTGTTGCTGTCTCTGTCTCAGTGAAATATACCATAGGTGCTGTAGGTGTGAACCAATAATATCACCAAGGAAGACACACATTTTTTTTAATGTGATAGTTCATTCAAAATAAAAGCTATTATTGTATAATGTATCATTATGTTCTTTTACTTTGCAAGGGAGTTTTCACTTTGCAAGGGAATTTTCAATTAACCTAGGTGAGATCATAAGGTGGAGCTCTGTTAACTTCCAATATCCAATCATGTGCAAACAAAACATTTGGTTCTTTATCTCATTTCCTTGCACATGATTGGGTATTCTTTGCAAAGTGAATTTTCTCCACCTTCAGGCATGAAATGATTGGTAAGGTGGATAAGTCTAGAAGCAACATTCATGATAGACTGAAAAGAATATAGGCTGTGTACAGGAAGGCCCATCAAAAGTGAGTTGTAATGGTTGAGACAAGATATAACCAGGGAGTGAATAAGCAGCTTTGTGATGTTGTTTGTGAATCTGGACAGTGATTAGATGTGGGGCATAAAAGAGAGGTCAGATTCCAGTATTATACCTAGCACCCTGACATGAATGGAGGGACTGATTTTTGATGGGGTTAGTTGAGGGGTAGATACATAGATTTGGGTGTTGTCAGGGGTAAATATGGTACTGGAACCAGTGGAAGGTAGTCAACTGACCCAGGGCAGAGGTGGGGATGAAGAATAAAAGGGGTCTGAGGACAGAGTCCAGAGGGACCTGTATGGATAGTGGAGAAAGAGGAAGAAATAGAGTTTTAGATGACAGTGAAGGTTAGCTGAGATAGGTAGGAGGAGAGCTAGGAAGGAGCAGAATCTTGGAGAACAAAAAGAGTGGAGTTTATCAAAGACAACTGAAGTGTCTAAGCATATGAATACAGAGAAGTGACCACTGGTTTTGCAGTAGGTTTATAATAGGAAGGCAGTTTTGGGGAAATGTTACAGGCAGAAGCCGAACTGCAAGGGGTCAAAAAAGTTGCTGCAGGGCAAGGTTGCAGCTTAAATGGTTGTAAACAAGGCACTCATACAAGATAATGATGAGACAGCTTATAGGCAGGAAATTCAACATTTGGTTGAGTGGTGTAGAGAAAATGATTTAATACTCAATACGGCAAAAACTAAAGAAATAATAGTGGATTATAGGAGATCAAGGAAGATCAATCATTGCCCGGTTCATATAGGTGGTGAGGAGGTGGAAAGGGTGGACACTATTAAATTTTTGGGAGTGCATATTACAAGGGAGTTGTCATGGTCTCAAAATACTTTTTTTCTAGTGAAAAAAGCGCAGCAGAGACTGTTTTTCCTTCGGAGACTGAAGCAGGCTGGATTGCCCTTAAGGCTTCTGGTCAATTTCTATCATTGTACCATTGAGAGTATTCTTCTCCACTGCGCTGTAGTGTGGTATGCCAGCTGCAGGACGGAGGATAAGAAGTGCCTGTCTCGTGTGGTGAAAACAGCACAGCGGATCATAGGAACAGATCTACCAAATTTGGACACAGCATATGCCAGCCGATTAAAAAAGCGGGCAAAAGCTATTAGTATTGATCCAACCCACCCAGGTTACAATGTGTTTGTCCCATTGCCATCAGGGAAAAGATATAGAACACTTAAAACGCACACTAATCGCTTAAAGCATAGTTTTTTCCTAGGGCCGTATTGTCCATAATCCCATCAGGTACAGTGTTTTAGGAATTTTATGTAGAATTTTAACATTCTTTTATTTATTTATTTTTAAATAACATTTTATATCTTGATATATTTAAATAGATATGTGGGCATGTGCTAGGAGTATGTATGTGTGGTTTTCTTGAGAAATGTTTTATTGCTGCTGTAAAGGGTATCCGAAAAAAAATTTTGTTGTATGTATACAATGACAATAAAGTATATCTATTCAGAAAGTTTTGAAGTGAATGGGAGGAAAGAGATTAGTCTAACTTTGTTTAAACTAGTGGGTGACTGTGAAGGATTTTTAGGAATGAGAGTGACCAATGGTTGTTTTTAGAGGGGTGGCAAAGATGTCATCAGAGAGGGAAAAACTGAATATGTGAATTAGAGAGCATAGATTAAAGCAAGAGTGATCTTAGTAATTGTGAGGAAACAGGGAACAGTGGGCTACTGGTTATGCAAACCTCTGAATTTTTTTTTAGGGTCTTCCTCTGTGGTAACAGGGTCAAAAGAAAAATGTATCAAACGTGGTGGTATAATGTTTTGTTAGGTGGAGGAGGTTTTCAGATACAGGGTATCTTATTGTGAATGGCATCAATCCTGTATTTGAAATGACTGGCAAACTCCTGAACCCTAAAAGCATTAGTGGGATGAGACAGTGAGGACAATGTAGAGTTTTAAAGGAAGGAATTTAGCTTTATACTACAGTTGTTCCAGAACAAAGCAATGTCTCTTGGGGCTTCTGGTGTCAAGACTGTAACAGACAGGGCCTAATTCTGCATGTGGTGATGGGAGCAAGTGTTCATGGAGGAGAAGTGTGAACTGCTGTAAACAGTGGTGGCATAGCCAGGGTAGGATAGGGGTGAGATTTTGTTGTAGATGTAATCAGTAGCAGAAGAGAGAGTACAGGGAGAGCATGAAAATGACAAAGCTGTGATCAGAGAGAGGAAAATGAATAAAGGTTGCAAGAAGGGCAGAGGTGAGAATACAATGTCAATGGTGTTGCCATCAGAATAGGTAGAAGTGTGCATTGATTGCCTTAGATGGAAAGAAGAGACACGTTTAAGATGTTGACAGGTTGCTGGACTGTTAACACTGACGCTAGCATTAAAGTCACAGGAGAATGATAGTGGGTATTTCAGAGGAGAAAGTGACACTGGTCCAGGAGGACAAAAAATCACAGCAGTCCTCATGGAGACTAAAAAAAAAAAATCAAAGTTAGAGTGTGAGGGCTGCGGCTAATATCAGCGTAAGGAGAGTGTTGGTTGTGGGGTTGAAAGTTAGATGATAAAGGGCCAGGATTAGGAGAGATATCCCTAGTAGGTAGGGTGAAGTATGTAGGATGGAGGGGAGATTGAAATAAAGACACATGCCCCAGTTCTCAAGTATTACAACATTGTTTAGAAAGAGCAGGAGGCCATGAGTGCAATAATAGGAAGAGGGACAGGGTGCGGGAGATAGTGCCAAAAGGCATTTTTGGCAATAGCGCCTACGCCTGCTCCTTCCTTTTGCCATCCCCATGAGTTGAACTGAATTTAAACTCAGGTGTGGTGGGAGGTGTTTATCAATAAATCAATCAGAGGTAATAAAAGGCTTATGGCTTTTAGTGAAATGTTTGCACACTAAACAGAAAGTAGACATTAGTAGAACAAAGACATTAAAGCAGAACTAAACTTCCTAAAGAAAGTTTGTTCTACTTTAATACTCCACCTCTGGAAGCAAAATTGCAGGATTTTTTAAATTTTTTTTTTAAAACTGTTCTAGTTTTCAGCCCTGTCTCTGTGGCCATTCCTGCCTAGGCCAGAACCTAGTCCCACAGCCTCCTGGGATACCTACATCACATCCCCCAACAATTTACAGGCTCAGCACACAGACCAACCAGGGGGTGGGCTGGGGGTGGGTCCTGTGTGCCATCGGAGCTGGCTGTCTACAGCCAGCTAGAGAGGACCAAGATGGTAGTTCAGGACCTGCTGTGTCACACCTGGACAGAGGATCACAGCAATACAACACTGGATTCGCTGTGCTGGTGAGTATGTGCTTTGTGCACTACAGGTAAGTGGATAAAAAACATGGTGGTGGGAGTTTATTACCAATTTAAGATAACATAAGTTCTTAGATTAAGGCTCAAGGAAGGTAGGTCTGTGTCAATAAAGACAAGTTTTGCAGTAGTTACAATAAACAATAGCAAGGTAGATGTAGTTTGATTCACAGACATCAAACAAATATAGGGGACTTTTTGAAAGATGGTTACCCTAGGCCAGGGGTGTCAAACTGGCCTGGTGTCAAAGTCCCATCATGCCTTTGGCTGTGGAAGTCATGCTTGTAACTGTCAGCCTTGCAATGCCTCATGGGACTTGTAGTTCTGCAACAGCTGGAGGGCTGCCAGTTTGACACCTGTGCCCTAGGCAATAGCAAGGCAGGTTTCATTCATACACAGCAAATACATGTTTGAGATTTTATTGAAAGATGGTTACCATAGGCAATTGCAAGGCATATGTGGTTCCATGCATACAAAGCTAACACACGTTGGGGACATTATTGAAAGATGGCTACTGTGGGAGGTTGGGAAACCCTTGCACCTCCTATGTCTAAGTCACCTTGCGTCTCTAATAGGGGCACAGGGTGACCAAGAAATCCAGTCTGATCTGTACTAATCTGACTCATTGTACAACCACACTTGAATGTTGTGAATATATATATTTATATATATATATATATATATATATATATATTTATATATATATATATATATATATATATATATATATATATATATATATATATATATTGTTTCATTTTGTTGTGTACTCTTTGCTGGGTTGTTTGGGGTGTGGCTGTATTCCATTGTCCTACTGTTTTTGTCTCCATTGGATATTAAGGGATGTGTAAGTGTGTTTGCTGTGATTGGTCAGTCTACCCCGCCCGGAGTGCAAAGGGGGGGGGATTGTCCTGAGTATTATCTGTGTACCTATGTTTTCAATAAACAGTTCATGTTGAGCAACCAAATGAGTATTGCCTTGTTGGAGTTGAAAGTGGTTGGAATGTCTGATACCTATATTCAGACTGGGAGGAAGCAGTATATGACGAAAGCACTCAAGTGGAGTGTGGGACGCTTTGTTACAGCTACTATAGGCAGTAGCAAGTCAGATTGTGTTCCATTTACACACAGCAAATACATATTGTTATTGAAAGATGGCTACCATAGGCAATAGCAAAGCAAGGCAGATGTAGAGTCATTCCTAGATGCAAACAAATTTGGAGATGTTAATGAAAAAAGTTACCTCTGGGAGTGGAGCCGAGAGGACATGATGAGAAATCATGGGAGGATGATGAGATGTGTTTAAAGTGCTATACACCTGTGTAGGTATTTATTGAGTGAGGATCCTCAACTCCATTTGTAAATGAACCTCATTGCTTTAGCTGTGAAAAGTAATATAAGAAAGTGTAGAATAGAACATTATTGTTGTTTGCATATATCAGATGTTTTGGCTATAATCTAAAACTACAGTGAGGACCCCCCCCCCAACACAAAAGCGCTTGCTATTTTCTTGAAAATCCTCTTTTAAAGCAGGTGTGCTCTGCAAAGAAAAAATATGTTATTGGGATATAACTGGATTGCCAAGAGCTTACATTTTTAATGATTTCAGAAGCTAGAATTGTGTTAAATTTTCATTAGTTCGTTGTAAAATATAACTATTATACGGCGACTTCATTGTCCAGTTAGAATACAACTGTAAATTTTTAAAAGACTATTAGACAAAACTATTCTTTTAACAACACCTCATGTTATAAGTCTTTAACAGTGACTGCAGCAAGGCAAAGCTAATATTTTGCTTGATTGTGGTGCAATGGAAAGCAATTCATTCAGTGAATCTGTGATAGCTTTAGCAATATAATTAGCCCAAGGCCTATGCTTAAAATATGTCCCTTGTTGGTATAGTCTGCCACCTTCTCTTACAGCCTTTCTCGAATGCGTTAGCCAACATGAGCTGTCTGACTGCAAAATGCAGTCAGAAGATGAATGTGTTTGTGTTTTAATGGAACCAGCTTCATTTCCTTTTTCCTCCTGAAACAACAAAAAAAGAATTGTTTAAGAGAGATCATACAGTTTAAAAGTTGTTGTTTAAAAAACATCATAGAGTGTAAAAGTTCCTAAATTAACATAAGGGCAAAACAAAAAGAAAAAACTGCTATAATCATAACCTAAAGTCAAAATGGAAAACCAATTGCCAGTATTCAAATGTATAATTATGAAACATATTTCCTACTTTACATTTTGAGTAATAACAATTTGGAAAGTTCATGAAGGATTTACAGTACTATAGAAAATTGTTACTTTTTCTTTGAAAATCTTCTTCAATTTTTTTTTTACAAATTCTACACTAAAAACACTTGTTTTCTTCATTATAGTGATCCTATATGAAAGCAATCATTTTTAAAAAACTAGTTGACGCTGTGATGTAGGCATAGCTCACCTGTCATATTTAACTAATAAACATTCCATTATAGAGAACAAGTTGAATGATGTATTGAAGGAGCTGGTTTTATGGGTACATTCATACTGATGAAGGGATCATTTAAAACTATAGCAATGAAAAAAAGTGTTCCTGAAAAGTCGTCTTTGTTACCAAATCAACTAGTCAGGCCCTTATTTTTTTCTCTATCTTTCACTATGTATTGGTTGCAAGATCACCCAATGCTAGGATTTTTTTGTACCTGTATAGCTATGTTTTAAATAATTACTATATGATTTAGGGACTGTATCAAGCCTTGGAATTTCAACACATAACATAAAATTACATTCATTTTTATTATCTGTAATATTGGAATATTAGATAATGCTTTTGATTGCCCAACGTAAAACGTATGGGCAACATAAAACACTTATATTTTAGTTTCTCACTTTTCTTTTAAAATAGCTCACTTAGTAAGAATGTCTGCTGCATAAGAGAACCAATTAAGTTTGTGCTTATTCAAGCATTGAAATAATCAACTTTACTAAAACATCTCCTCACTGTACAGTAGCCACTGTCTAGTCCCTGTGCTTACTGCCTCTCCTCCTATTTGCAGCTCACTACAAGTGCACCCACAACGATCGGTGCAAAAATTTACTTTATTTGGAGGCTAATTTTTGCTTTCCACTGTATACAAATACCTGCTACCCATGATGCAGAACTCTGGCCTGTCAAGTAGCTGCTCAAGTGCTGAGAATGGCATTGGATTGCAGAAGAGGGTCTATACAAGGATGCACCAGGATATTCAGTAAGGCACCAACAGTGATCAGAGTGGTGTTTGGGAGCATTAGATAAGAGTATAGACATTGAAGGATACCTACTGTACAGCAGAGGGTGGGTTTTGGAGGTTTTGATTTAGTTTGCTTTAATTTATATTTGAGGTTCGTATTCTGTCTAATTACAGAAGGTGAGTATAAGCAGTGAATAATGGTAATAGGATGACCAAGATACTTTGCTTTACATGGGCAACTTACAGGTAACCTGATACAGACTGTCTTATGTCAGCAGTATTTGGCATGTTTTTGTGGATATTTGAACAATGAAAAAATATTTGAGTTGGTGCTCTCATACCTCTACAGCTACAAAAGATCTTCAATTATGAGTTAAACATTTAGGGAGCAGCCTAAATGAAGCTTTAAT
The DNA here is from genome assembly GCF_042186555.1 of Aquarana catesbeiana. Classification (NCBI taxonomy): domain Eukaryota; kingdom Metazoa; phylum Chordata; class Amphibia; order Anura; family Ranidae; genus Aquarana; species Aquarana catesbeiana. Next base: position 482,810,803 of record NC_133326.1, on the reverse strand, counting down.
CACCAAAGGGCCAGTCCACTCTGGACAAGATTTGGGGTTACCATACAGCTACTAAAATATTGAACATTTCTTTCACGACAGGTTTATTTTAAGCTTTCCATGTTAAAATTACCAATTTTGGTCTGGATTAAATTAAAGTGTGAAAAAATAATAATCTAAATATATAAACTCGCACTGATGGTGGAAAAAATATATAGATAATGTAAAGTGAATGAAGCTGCTATACACAAACACTTGGACACAATAAAAGTACATAAATACAGCGCTCACAAACACAGACCCATCTTAAGTGAAAATAAAAAAAACATAAAGTCCATAAAAAAATGAAAAAATGCTTCACATCTGGTGTGCAAAAAGTGCAGAGAAAATGTTGCAGAAAAACTTTCAGGTGTACCAAGACACCCCCGCATGTGTCCCCACTCACCAGATCACAACGACACCCAGCTTTTCAGTCTGGGGGTTAATACAGACTTATAGCGATATCCAAAAGATGTCCACAGGATGGCAGATTCAATGATGGCAGATTCAATGATGTAACTTGATAAGTAATCCTTCAAAATGATTTCTCAACCATAAAACTGTTTAGACGATATTGGATTGGTCCTCAATTGTAGCGACAAGGTGGTGAATCCAGAGTCCTTTGCATGGGTCCACAGGTGTGCAGGATGCGAATCTCTGTATTCCTAGTCCTGGTGACATGCACAGGATGTTATCCACTCAAAACTAGCATGGGGCCACCTGGCCGTTTACTTCCAGTTTTCGGTTGTTCGTGGATTTCCAGTTTGTGGAGATAGGATGAAGGCTAAAGAGTGATGAAAAGCCCAGGTTGGCTATTGGCAGAGGGCATGTGTAGGCACATACTGACATGTTTCACCCACTTGTGACGTGGGTTTCTTCAGGGTTTTTTTATGTTAAATTAAAGTCCCATGTTTAAAAGAGAACACTATACCTGCTAGCCACTGTTTGGGGGAACATTTGATCAGGCAGCTTGGGAAAATGATTCCAATATTTCTCACCTCTGGCATATCTGTCGTTGGCAAGATCTACCAACATTGTTCATTTTGAGGACCTTCCCTTACCCATGCCATTCTCAAAAGCAGGAAAATTCATTCATCAAAAAATGTCATTACAATGAAATCTTCTGTGTACCATAGATAAAAAGACAAAAAAAATAAGGGGAATTTTTCTCAAAAGTTGAACATATGTTCCATCAAACTGATCAATGAATTTACACAAATGGCACTTTGCTCCTGCTTACTGGCTTGATCACCTGTATATGACCCGGCTTGCTTCAGTGACTCTTCTCCTGCTTACTGGCTTGATCACCTGTGTATGACCCTGGCTTGCCCTATGGACTTGGCTATCTATTGCCAACTGTGTATGACCCTTGGCATGGCTTCTACTTCTGTATCCTGAGTGCACAAATTGCCTTAAGCACAGCTGGAGTTCCTAAGAGACATTCACCTTGCTACCTACTCACTGATCCTCCACAGTCTATGGGTGATCATCCGTCCTGCTCATCCAGATCCAGCTGGCAACCTGTGCTTCTTTGGTCATTATACCTACTGTTCCACTCTCAGGGGTATACTTCACTTAGCCGCAAGGGGAGCTCCTCTCTGCATATCGGCTTTGGATCAGGTACGTGACAACAAGACATGTCAGAGGAGTGAAGTCTCCTCCTACAAGTATATTCAGGGCTCGGCTGAACACTGCTATATGTCACATGACCATTATATACTGCTCCTCGGAAAATGTATATAGCGGTTTATTTTAATGAAAAAAAAAAAAACATTTATAGGTTGTGTGTACTGCGGGGGTGTAGATGCATTATTTTCACATTCATGGGTCTAGTAACACTTCAATAGTATGCTGTCACAATACAGAGTACAGGGTAGTATGGACAGAAAACTGTAGATATGAGTAGAGGCATATGGAAATGTAATAGGTGTTAGGAAATAATGGTACAAGTCTATTTTTAAGCACTCATTTGGTTTTGTTATGCCTAACAAAAAAAAGATGATTTTCTACTAAAATACAGGTGGACTTGTGTAAGTTCATTGATCATATTAATGGGACATATGAATACACCTCTAAAGTCCCTCAGAGGTCCTTCTTTTGAGAAAAATTCCCCTTATTTTTTGGCTCCTGTTTTATCTATATTATCTGGAATGTGGTGTAACATAACATACAGCATATGGGGATTCGAATATATGAACACACCTTCTGTGTACGATACAAAGACAAAATCAAGATAGCAAGTGAATCAAAGTTTAGTTTACCAAACCTTTGTGTGCACTGGGACCATAGTGTTAAAAAAGCTGGTCTATATTTTCTTATTTCTTTTTCCAACTAAAAAATATTTCTTCTACAAAAGTCAAATTGACAGTGAAAAAATGGTACATGTTTTCTTTGTGCATTTGCATATTCTAAAGCTTGCTGTTCTAAATAACAAAAAACAATACTTTTTATTTGATCAGTACAGTTTCAAAATAATCCACAAAGACCAAAGCTAATGCTGCTGCAATTAGAGGGGTTTTTGGAGCTTCAAATACTAGCTTAGGCTTGAAATAAGTTTCAACCAACGCTGAATTGTTTACATTGCTGTTATAGAAATTTTCATAAAGAATAGTGGGGTTCACTTGCATGGAAAATAGTAATGCTACCTAAAGCAACTAATAAGGCATTTTCTTTTATTTACAATTTAGACAACAAAGATTATAGTCAGAAACTTATGAGATCAAAGTGTACCATTCGCTCCAGTAAATCAGTCGTCTGATGCATTTTCAGGCTAAATTAGGATGTGGACAGAAAGTCAGTATTTCCTAATTCAAGCCAGTTAAGACTATATAACCAAGACTAAGGATGAGGTTCAGGGGGCATGGCTGGGATGTGAGCTGGAGAAGACGTGTGCCTCCAGAGCTCCATGCACATCCGTCTAAAATATCGTCTTTCTCCGCGCTGACACCGCAGAACGAACAATAATTCACCTCCTGCAGTGCTCTGGATATCCCGGCGACAGCGATCATTACTGCAAAAGGCCGGGGTAAGTCCCTGAAAGACCCGGAAGTACAGCGCTCGGGGGAAGGAGCAGGCCGCGGACTCCCCAGGCGCCATCTTGCCCACTATCTCCGGCGCACAGCGTGATCGGGAGACGCGGCCGAGTCCTTTGAAAACACCTGCAGCCATGCAATCTCCCGATGGAGAACAAGAACTGCCTCTGTCTGCCACTCTGTTAGCTGCAGCACCGGACACCATAACTAAACCTATCCTGGAGGCCATAGAAGGCTTTAAAACTATGCTGATGGTGCGGGTGGAACACATGGCATCAGAATGTACACTGATCCGCCATGATCTAGATAAAATTAGAGAGCGGCTCACTGAGGCAGAAGGCCGGATTGGAGAGATGGAAGATCAGCAAGGGTTCCCAAGCAGCACAGATAGCGGATCTACATGCGATGGTGAGGTCGTTAGTACACAAAGTAGATGATGCCGAAAGAAGGCAAAGACATAATAATATCCGTGTGGTGGGCCTGCCAGAAGGGGCTGAGGGCTCTCACCCAGCCGCATTTGCTGAATCATTATTTAGCAGAGGCCCGGTCTGGGTCTGCCTGACATGCCTCCCACATACGTTGTGAAAAGGGCTCATAGAGTCCCCACGGGCCGTCGTCCTGAGGGTGCCCATCCACGGCCATTTTTGGTGAGGTTCTTGCACTTTCAGGACAGAGATATGGTATTGGCAGAGGCCCGGAAACACCCAGAGCTGCCCTATGAGAATACCAAAGTGATGCTTTTTCCGGACTTTTCGGCCGAGGTCCAGAAACGTCATAGATCCTTCAATGAGGTGAGACGCAGGCTGAGAGAAAAGGATATAAAGTACAGCATGTTATACCCCAGCCGGCTGCGGGTGCCTCACAAGGGCACGGTTCGTTTCTTTGATACACCAATGGAGGCCAACGACTGGGTAGACAGCTTGTAAGCCAAGTCGCTGCTTTGTCACCTGTTTTCTCTTACTTAACTGCAAGTACAGGACTGTTTTTCCCCTTTTCATCCCTTTTTTTGTTCATTTACCCTTCTTTTTATCTTCTGTTGGGGGGAAAATGTACCCTTGTCGGAGGGTGGGGAATGATGTTTTTCTCACATATGAAAACGATTAATTTTGTCATTCCCCTCAGTATGCCATACACATTTGGATACATATTCTGATCCCCATGAGTCACGTCTATTGAGCCTGGATTTTCTCTGTCGGTCAGTATGTCTCCCTTCCACTTAAGAAGGGGATTCCACAGTTTCTGTTCTGAAGGCACGGAGCGAAAAAAGGCATGAACATTGCTGTTTTCTAGACTGACGGACTTTTTTCAATTTTTTTTTCTGTTTTGTTTTGACCTCTTTTTTCTGGTCACGTTCTCTAAAGGTTATGAGACAAGTTATGGGAGTAAGCTCGATGTATAGTTTTTGTTGTTTTTTTATCACCGCAGCAGGGAGTTATAAAGAAATTGGGTTTTATTTTCAGGGAATGTGCAATGATCCATGTCGGGTATTTGGTGATAGATATAACTTACTACACGTACAAAATCTTGGTATTTCCTGGTCACACTTACTAATGGTCCTGGTATACAGTATCATATGTGGTATTCTACTATATGATTATGGCGGGGTCAATTGTTAATGTGGTGTCTTGGAATGTCAGGGGCCTCAATGATAGGTTTCGCAGGGCCTTAATGTTCCAATACTTGAAACCAATTAAACCACAGTTGGTCTTCTTGCAGGAGACGCATTTAGATGGGAACAGGATATTGTCCTTACGCAGATCCTGGATTCAGCATGCGCTCCATGCAACATACTCTACGTATGCCAGAGGGGTCGCCATTCTAATTAGTAAAACGGTACCTTGTACAATACATAAAGTCATATCTGACCCTGGAGGTCGGTATTTAATTGTTGGAATCAAATGGGGAGTGAGTACAGCGCTGCTCCAATGGTGTTATAAAGGTAGTTACACAATAAGCGGCTAACACACCTCTAAGACAAAGATAGAAGTAAGTAAATCGACAAATATATATATAGTGTAGCGCTATGTGTATAAATAAATGAGAACAAAAAATTAGGTTCGAGCCATCTTTCAATGGCCAGAAAATAAACAAGAAATACTTCAAAATTGGATGAAAAGTGACTCAATACAAAAAGTGCACTATATGTTACAAAATGACATGTAAAACATAATAATAATAACAATACACCAGTGAAATGTGAAAACAGGACCAAATTATAAATGGATAAGAAATCAGCCAAAAAAGTCCATAAATATTTAAAAATGTGTTCCTGATAAAAATCAAAAACCACCACCAACAGTCTCTGAGGATTAACTGATGAAGACAACAACGGAATATCTCTGGTAGGTGAGAACGTAAGACACCAAATGAAATGTAACGTCTAAGTATGTAACAGGACCATCACCATAGCATCTGAGAAGGCTTACCGGAAGCAGGGGACTTGAAAAGACATACGTCTTACAAGTCTCAAAAAGCTTGTTTAGCCGCCAGGGCTGGCAGGATGAAACATCGGGTATCCACAACTTCGAATGGGGGGGAGGGAAGATCTGTCAACAGCTTCCACCGTCCAGACGTATCAGCAGGCCAACCGGATGTTTATTTAAAAGCCTTGAGAGAAAAAAGACTCACATGGCATGATATCGTTTAAAAAGCATGCATTTATTGGAACAATAAAAAAAGGAACACTCACATGATATAAGATCGTAAACAGCTCAAATAGTATCAAACGCGGTGATCATAGGGGGTCCACCCAACATGTTTCGGCTAACAAGCCTTCATCTGGGGTGTGGACCCCCCTATCCCACCGCTATTTAAACTAGAAATGACCCCCACTGGGAGTGTCACAACCCAGGAAGTGACCGACTGACGTCACTTCCGGTTCTCAAATTAGTGTGTACATACTGTATGTAAAATATATCATATAGACAATAAGCGGTGTTTATACCGCTGGTCCTAAACTTCAGGACCAGAAATAAATGTAAAATAGTGCTGACGTTGTGGCCGGCCGGTCCGGAAGTATTCGGAATAGAAACCAAGCCTCCTTCTCGGCACGGCCAAATCACATAGGACAGAGCACCTTCACGCTCCGCCCCCTATACTCAGCCAGACATTGGGGCCGTGCGCAGTAGCGGAACTCGCAGAAAGGAAGTCCGCCGGTGCACCACACCTCGTTTTGGGCAGTAGATCCTATAGGTCGGGGCGCCTTAACACCCCGCCCCCGGATCTCACATTATTAGCTATTGTAAAGAGTGCGGCCGGCCTCACCTAAGGTCCGCCCACATTACCGCCCACATTACCAAAGCCAAGCCAAGCCTCTCGTCCACAGCGGCATGTGAACTTCCTGTATGGAGAGCTGTGATTGGACAGAGAGGGCCGGAACTAGGTCACAGCGCTCTGGCAATGAGAAACAGTGTCAGCAGAAGTAGTAAAACAGAAATTGTATAAAAAAACACATGCCGTGGATCAAAAGATCCGGCAGGAATACAAAAATGATGCTAAGGTATTAAGTAGAGGCAAAAAGCCTAACAGGGAGTGAATATTAGTTTAAGAGGATAGTGACACTACCAATGAGGGACATCCCACTTAGCCTGTACACTCCAACACATATAAGGGGAACTAACAGGAAAAATCCTACGCAAAAGGGGAACATTTGCCAAATGGGGAATATAGAAACGAATCAGAAAATGGCAAAATATAAAGTGCTAATTACCAAAAAACTACAACTAGCGGTGATAAGCTACTGTAGATGTATGTTAAAAAATGTTAGTTCCAGAAGATGCAAAGATAAAATAAAATAAAATAAAATAAAACGAAATTAAAAATAGGAGAATCATAAATATAGTAACTAAGCCTGATTAATAAATGAATTGATGTCCCACTCTACGTTAATACCTTGCGGAAAGTGGGAACCCAATTCATAAATCCAGTAGGTCTCCAACCTGGAGACCCCCCTAAGTGTTGACCCCCCCCGCCAGCTGTAGCTGATACATATACGCATAAAATGGTGCTGGTAAACCTCTATGTTCCTCCCCCATTCCAGATTCAGATACTGTATGATTTGATAGGCAAGCTAGCCCCCTTTTTTTCATCTTCCCCTATTGATTGCGGGTGATTTTAACGCCATTTTATGTGCCTCCCTGGATTCATCTAATGCATCCAGGGAAGCGTCAGTGGAGTTGGCTGCATGGGTGGACACGGCGTCCTTAACAGAGTTGTGGAGATGGAAGAATCCAACCACAAGTTCTTTCTATTTATCAAAAGTGCATAAATCTTCCTCAAGGATAGATTTGGCATCTGCCAATGCCCCCTTGCTGCAGCTGGTATGGGGTGCAGATTATCTAGCTGGAGGCCTTTCGGATCATACACCCCTGTCTGTGCATATGGGTCTGCCTTCAAGGCTTGGGGGGGGGAGCATGGGGGTTGAATCCGGGTGGGATAGAGGTGGTGTCGGTGTCTTCGCAGGTGACACCATATGTATCCAGTTACTAGGAAGACAACCTGGATTCAGCTCCTTTGCCTGTTGTATGGGATGCCTTCAAGGCATGTATGCGGGGGCAGTACATCTCGGCCATTAAACAGGCCAGGAAAAGTTTCAATAGCAAAACACAAGAATTGCAGGAGGCAGAGAGGGCATACGAAGCAGCTCATGCTAATGACCACTCAGATGTCACATACTTAGAACTCTTGGAGGCACGTCGTCTGTTGGTGTTGCACTACACAGAGTTAACACATACTTCCTGGACAAGGAGGGCTGAATCCATCTTTGAGCAGGGTGATAAAAATGGGAAGTTATTGGCCACTCTAGTCGCGGAGCAGAGACTGCAGACCAATATACCATGTATTAGGAATGACCAGGGTATTCTACTTACGGATCCCGCTGACATTTTGGATACGTTTGTGCAATATTATAGAACACTATATGCTCCTATACCTACTTACGATGTACAAGAATTAGAGACATTACTATCCTCTCTAGATATCCCTAGGCTATCGGAGGCTGATAGGACTGATCTGGAGGCTGAGATAACAGAAAAAGAGATTGAAATAGCCATCAGATCTTTTCCTCCGCACAAATCCCCAGGGTCTGATGGGCTATGTATAGAATGGTATAGAGCACATCTGGAGGCCCTAGTTCCACGACTTAAATCTCTTTTCCTTTTCTGTCTTGAAAATAAGATCCCACCGGATACACTGTTGGAGGCTCAGGTTATTCTATTAGCTAAACTGGGTAAAGACCTGTTTGCATGCTCCTCCTATAGACCCATAGCACTTTTGAATCAAGACTTGAAGATCTTGACAAAGATATTGGCCACAAGACTGTCAAAAGTTATCACTAATCTGGTGTCCATAGATCAAACAGGCTTTATTCCACAGAAATCCACAGACACAAACCTGCACAGGCTGTTCACACACTTTCAAATTGAACATGTTAATAGGGGGGCAAGGGTGTTGGTGTCCCTGGATATGGCCAAAGCGTTTGATTCTGTGGATTGGAACTACATGTCGGCAGTGCTGCGTTACATGGGGTTTGGAGACGCATTTAGGACATGGATATCTTTGCTTTATAGTAGGCCAAAGGCAGCTATCAAATTGGGCATGTCTGTATCACAACAATTTACAGTGGGCAGAGGAACGCGTCAGAGATGCCCTCTGTCGCCTTCACTGTTCACTCTAGCGATAGAGCCCCTGGCTATAGCACTCCGTAAATCACCAGATGTAAAGGCGTTAGAGGTGGGAGGCATTCGCGAGTGTACTGCTTTGTATGCAGACGATATTCTTCTCTTTTTACAAGACCCAGGACCATCTTTGGAGGCGGTTTTTAAGATACTGGGAGAATACTCCAGGTTCTCGGGGTTATGTATGAACTGGGAGAAGTCTAGTGTAATGGCCAGTGCTCAGGCTCTAGCGACTCAACAGGTCTCCATTGCCTGGGTATCACAGTTTAAATATCTTGCTATTCATATAACACCCAAAGTAAGTGACTATATGTCATTAAATCTTCTTCCATTATTGGCCAAGGCAAAAATACAGCTTCACGCTTGGAAGCATTTACCACTCTCGCTTATTGGAAAGGTCAATCTCATTAAAATGAAGGTTTTACCGGTCTTCTTATACTTTTTAAGGAATTCTCCGGTCTGGGTCCCAGCATCTTTTTTTAATTGTGTGAACAGTCTGTTTGGGTCTTTCCTTTAGTCTGCAACACACCCCAGGATCAGCCTTAGGACACTACAGGAGCCTCGGGGACAGGGAGGGCTTGCTCTTCCAGATCTATTTAAATATTTCATAGCCGGGCAAATGGTTGTAGCTAGGCACTGGTTGCTTCGTGACGATGGGGATGCAGCCAACGTGTTGGAAACAGCCTATATGGGGTCATATGAGAGCCTATTCTTTTTGATACATAGAGGCACCTCAGCACTGTCATCTCCGACTTACTCGATGCGCGTTACGATTCGCGCATGGGACAGAGCGAAGGTGCTGATGAAGTCTCAGACCGATGTTTGGTCCCCAGATAACCCGTTTATGGTTTAACCCCAAACTGCCGCATTTGGGTACAATACCTGACCCAATTATATGGGCTAGAGTAGGTGTAAAACAATTGAAACACATAGTGGGTGGTAAAAAACTGCTTAATTTTAATCAACTGAAGGAAAATCATGGGTTGCCCAACTGTTACTTCTTCCGTTATTTACAACTAAGTCATGCTTTCAAGACACAATTTGGATCAGATTCCCTGGAATTAGGATCATCCCCCTTATGCCCCGTACACAAGGTTCGATTTTCCGACGGAAAATGTGTGATAGGACCTTGTTGTTGGAAATTCCGACCGTGTGTAGGCTCCATCACACATTTTCCATCGGATTTTCCGACACACAAAGTTTGAGAGCAGGCCATAAAATTTTCCAACAACAAAATCCGTTGTTGAAATTTCCGATCGTGTGTACACAAATCCGACACACAAAGTGCCATGCATGCTCAGAATAAATAAAGAGAGGAAAGCTATTGGCTACTGCCCCATTTAGAGTCCTGACATACGTGTTTTACGTCACCGCGTTCAGAACGATCGGATTTTCCGACAACTTTGTGTGACCGTGTGTATGCAAGACAAGTTTGAGCCAACATCCGTCTGAAAAAATCCTAGGATTTTGTTGTCGGAATGTCCGATCAATGTCCGACCGTGTGTACGGGGCATTAGAGTCTTTACTGTGTGAATTTAAAAAAGCCCTTATCAGAGGTTTATAAAGGGTTATTTGTTGAAACACCAAAAATGCTTAATAAATGCAGAGACACATGGAGTGCTTTAATTCCCGATTGCGGGAGAGATGATTGGGATGATATGTGGGACCACACGTTTGGGACTTTAGTGTCGGCTAGAGACAGACTTATTCAATTTAAACTGTTGCATAGGATATATTATACCCCGGCAAGGCTAGCTAGCATATATGGCACTGATGCAGGCAAGTGCTGGCGATGTGCACACAGCCCAGCTGACTTTGACCACGTATTTTGGCACTGTCAGCCGATCAGGGTGTTCTGGACGGGGGTTACACGCACTGTTCAGACCTTACTGAATATACCTATTCCACTCACAGTGTCGGTATGCTTGCTGGGCTTGGTGGAAGGGATTGTACTACGAAGAGCTCAGAGGACCATGATCTCTATTTCTCTGTTTTATTCCCGTAAGGCCATTATATGTTATTGGAAGAGGTCTGAGTCAGCCGCTGATGCGTTTCATGCTCTTGCAGAGCGCTTACTCATAGCTTACTCATGAGCTATGAGTAAGCGCTCTGCAAGAGCGTGAAATGCGTCAGCAGCTAAGCTGTGTTGCTCCAGTGGTGTCATGTACTGCACTACTTCATGTTTTGAATAAAGAAGATTTTATTGGCTTATCTCAGTGTGTGGCTGTCCAGATCCTTTCCGCATGAACACTATTGTATCAGCAATTGCCAGCACCTGGGGCTCTCTCCTTTTTGCGTAGTGGAGGACAAGAAATCTCAGCCTGGTCTGTTCGGTGCCGTGGTAATTATCTTTATCCTTTTGGAAAGACATGTTAAACAAGGCATTGCCTCTCTACAAAGCTACATATCTGAGTAGGGGTTTCCCCACCAAATTTGAGAAGGTGTGGCAGTGCTGGATTGCTGCTAATTAGACTTTAGCATAGAGGCTGTATATGTTAGGACCCGGTTGAAACTATAGTTATATTAAAAGTTCTAGGTGTGTCCAGGTGGAAAACTTTATCCTTGTAAGAATGGTGTAATGCATTATCACTAAGAACTTATGGTTGTTGTCACTAAAGTCATGGAATTGAATATGTGCATATAATGTAATGGATTGATGCACGGGCTGTGGGGAGGGGGGGGGGGGGCTTTGGAAGGGGTGGAGGGAGGTTGTTGGGTGGGAGGGGGGGGGGGTTGGTATACAAGTTATGTTTTGCCTTGTATGTATGTTTAACAAAATGTGAATAAACATAAATTTTCAAAAAAAAAAAAAGGATGAGGTTCAGGTTTACCACTGCCATAGTTTCCCAGTGAATTGACATTTGCAGACCCAGTGCAATAATGCAGGAATATGCCATACTATCTATAATGCACTGTTTGGCCTTTAAACTTAGGTCAGCTTTTCTAAAAGGGCTAATAAAGGTGCTTTTGGATAAGCTAGCCCCCCCCCCCCCACTATAGGGCGAGGGTAAAGGGTGAGGTCAAAGCAACCACATTGACAAAAAGATTTGGCTGTGATAGGGAATGTAAAGGATGGTTCTGTTTAAATACATACACAGAGACCATTGTAGAGTTGGGAGGTCTGTTAAAGTAGATGTAAAACCCGAATTTTATGTAGGTAGCAAAATGCTGTGTATCTTGGAGAAATTGGGAGCAGAGGCAGGGAAGAGTGTTTACCTTTTTTCTTGTTCAAACATTTTATTGTAGGATAGAGATAGGACAATTCCCATCTGCAGGGAAAATAAGGCAGGGTATATTGTATTACAGTGCGGTGACAGGGATGCAGCCCTTAATAGGTTAAAGTTTGCAAGAGAATACATGTGAAAGAATCATGCAACCTCTCAATTCGTACATATGTAGGAGGATATAACTAGCAGTTTCATAGTCTCAGATAGGTAGGCAGGTTGTAACCTCTTACAAATTTCAGTTTAAGCGAACAAACCTAGTGTGGAACAAAAGAGAGGATGCTAGGGTCTACGTCAAATAAACTGGAGAATCCTTTCAAGTTTGGACCATGAGTCTCAAAAAACATCACAGATGTTGTCCTGCCAAATATAATTCTACTAGTACCTAATATTAGAGAAGTAGGTCACTAGTAATTGAAAACTAGTAGGAATCAAGGAGTTGTAAAGGAGCAAGAAGAGCAGGGAACAGGGTATAGGAGGAGAGAAAGGGAGGAATTAGTAAGGCAAGGAGAGGTTAGGGCCAGTCCCGAGGGGAGGAGAGGGAATTGGGAATGTGAGGTGCCCTAGCATAAGGGCTCTGATGAGCAGTTTGTTACTAATCAGGGAGTTAGCAGTGTACTGTCAAAATCAACAGGGAGTTAATGGTCCACCCAAGGTTTCCATAGGTTTTCATATTTCTTTACCATATCGACCAGAATTGTTTCGACCTTGGCATGGATCATGGCTCTGGTAATTCTGTTTTTAGTTTCTGAAATACTAAGGTGTGGGGATTTCCATGCTTTGGCTATAGTTTGTTTCGCTGCAGTGGTAACCTGTAAGAATTGTTTGAATTGCTGTTTAGTCACTGCCAGTGGCTTTTGATTGAGTAAAACCGTGGCTAGATTAGTGTTGAGAGTGCAGCTTAACAAGGTTCATATGATGTGGAATATCTCTGTCCAAAACAACTGGACTGTTGGGCAGCTCCACCATATATGTAGATGTGTGCCACTGTCTGAGCAGCCTCAAAAGCAGGCGGGGGAATAAGATGGGAGGAATTTGGCAATCCGAGCAGGGACTAGGTACCATCTCATTAAAACTTTGTAACTCGTTTCTAGGCCTACTATGTTCTGTGAGGCTGACTTGGAGGTAACGAAAATGCACAGAAGTGTTTGATTTGGAGGTAACGAAAAAAGTTCAGAGTTTGGGATACCATGTGTTTCACATGGGGAAGAGAGTGGGGAAGGGTTTTAAATGTATCAGGAGTAGGGAATTTATATGTGCGGATAAGGTTGGCTGAAGACCAGTTATGAAATAAAGAGGGGAAAGACCATGCCGGGTAAAAGGCTGGGTTCCGAATACAGGGTAGGAGTGGGATATGAGGAGGCAAAAAAACAAATTTAGCTTTGAGTCTGTCCCAAAGGATAGATAGTGATAAGTGACAGGGTTCCGTAATGACTTGCGGTTGGTTGGGTGGAGCCACTGCAAATTAGCCACTGAAAGGGGATCACAATCAATGGATTCCAATGCAACCCATAAAGGAGTTTCATGGGATGCATGGTATTTTGGTAGTTGAGCCAGATGTGCTGCTTGATAGTAGTTTGAGAAATTTAGGAGCCCTAGCCCACCTTTGTATTTGGAGCAATATAAAATTGTTTTAGCTTTCCGTGGTTTTGTTCTGCCCCAAACATAAGTGAGCGCACAACGTTGTAAAATTCTCAGGAAATGTGGAGGGACGGGAATAGTTAATACCTGAAACAGGTATAAGACTTTTGGCAATATTGCCATTTTGGCTACGTTAATGTGACCCATCCATACCAGGGGCAGAACCGACCATGTGGACAAGAGACCAGTTAAATGAGTTAGCATAGGAGGGTAGTTAGCTGAATATAAATCAGCAGAGTCAGCTGTTTGATTCCAATATAGGGGATAGAGTGGAGTGACCATGGAAACCGCAGGACCTGTGAGAGATATGATAGGGTTGATGGGGGCAAAGATATGTTTAGGGCTCTGGATTTCTGCAGGTTGATTACTAGGCCAGACAGAGCAGAAAACTGATCTAGGGTTGCTAGGAGGTTGGGGGCAGAGGTCAGCAGGGATGTGTTAAAGAGGAGAATATTGTCTGCAAATAGACAAAGCATATGGTGGTGACCACCCAGCTCGAGTCCCTTGATGTCAGGATTAGATTGTATCAAGTGGGCTAGGAGTTCAATAGCTAGGGCAAAGAGGAGCAGGGAGAGGGGGCATTCCTGCCTCCTTCCGTGTTGGATAGGGAAGGGGGTCTGACTTATATCCCGCATACTTAATATATGCCATAAGTGCAGTGTACAAGGAGGATATCCAATTAAGGAGATGTGGGCCAAAACCTCAACAATGCAAAGAATTGCAAGTATGGCCAAGAAAGTGTATCAAAGGCCGTTCTAATGTCAAGTGAAATGAAGCAGGTTGGTATGCGACGGGAGCGGGCTACATGTGACAATATAACTGCCCGGCGGACATTATCTCCAGCTTGTCTCAAAGGGATGAATCCCACCTGATCTTTGTGGATGAAAGACCCAATTACCAGATTCAGAGGAGAGGAAATTATTTTAGCCATCAGCTTAATGTCTATGTTGAGGAGGGATATGGGGCGATAATTAGCCCAAGAGGAGCCGTCGGATTGTGGTTTAGGCAGCATAGAAATAATGGTTGTGAGGGAGTCATGCGAAAGGCATGACCTTTCAGGATAGAATTGAATGCTTTGACTAGTAGGGGGATAAGCATGTCAGCGAAGCTCTTGTAGTAGGTAGCCGTGAAGCCATCAGGGCCCTCAAGGCACCCCAGTATCTGTTAGGTACCACAGATACCGGGGTGCCTTGACGAGGCTCTGTTGCTTACGCATGCATTTGCAAATGTGTGCAGACTAAACCCCTGCTTTTAACGCATACTGTTAGACAGGTTATTTGGTTGTTTGCGAGCTGATGGTAAGTTAAGCTTGTTTTTTTCCATGGATTTATGCATGGCCCTGTTTGTACTTGTTGTTAGCCCTCCAATGCTTCTTACTGCGATAGCCAGCTATAGATGTGAGCAAGTGGCATCTTTTTGTATCAGAGTGGTAACAACATTGACCAAATATGGCTATGGCCATATTTGGTCAGTGATGTAACTGCTTGTCTGCACCACTTTTCTTATGTGGCGGAGATTTCTGGTGATGTCATCAGTTCCTAGGGACGTAGTGGGTGCAAGCACTGGCTATTTTTCTAGCAAGCAGTGACAGTGGAAAGCTGTCAAATATAGAGACTGTAGAAATGCCAATTCTGTATGTGATGTTTAGCTCCCAACAAACAATGAGCTGAATGGACAAAAGCTTGGGAGTTCTTCTGAATGCTTAAAAGGCCTAAGTTTGCTCCAAACCTAGGTTCAGACCAAACCGTTGGCTCATTCCTAGTCCACACCTCTTCTCACTTTGCTTTTTCTTCTTTTCAGCATTTTCCCTGTCAGCACATGCACATTCAACATACACTGTTTGGCTCCTAGATTACTCCCTTTCTTTCTCAGCCAAAGTACTGCTATATATTGTGTCACAGAAGGCTGTTATCAAGACACAATCAGGTACTTACTCTAACCACATATAAAAATATATTTAACTGTTTTAAAGAAATGCACAACTGCATTTAAAGCTTTTTGCTTTTTTTTTACCATCTGCCTTGAGTTACATTTCAAATCCCAGTGCAGAAATGGTTCAAAAAATCATTGCAGAGGTCAGCTTATAAAAAAAGAATAATTCAAGCCAATCAGAAAGGAGACATGATGTCATCACATCCTGCAGATCTGACATTTGAAAGTTAAATAGATTTTTACACAGGGTTCCATAGATGCTATCTAGGGATTGCTGGAGAGCTGTGACATGGAGAGTGAGCAATAAAGATCTTACAAAAATCTCAATTAACATCTACTGTAGCAAGGAGGTATACTGGTGAAGCGTGGCTTTTTCGATTTAAAATGCTTTGCAATGATGTTTTAAGGATCAGTCCACTAAATACTATTTCAGTTCCACTTGAATCTAAAGGGATAAATTACCTGCTGGTTTCTTTTTCCTCTTGGAAAATCAGGGAAAAGATCTCTGTTGTTGAGAATTGGGTTTTTCCACCCACTTCAGGGGTTTCTTACCAGTTGCATTTTTCATAATCTGAAATAAATAAAAAAATGAATAAATATGACTGAATCCACCTTATAGTGTCTGTGCATATCAAAACACTTAACTACAACTAAAGAAAGAAACTACTATGTGCTTTTAGGTCTAACTGGAGAAAAACTAAAACCTCTCTCAGGAGTCACTAGCTGTGCCTGATTGGGGAGATTTAACTTCCTCTATAGCCCTGTTGTCACCAGAGGAAGTCTTTCACAAACAGAGACAAACAATAATGAAACACCCTTTTAAACAAGTGGAGTTGTCTTGTGGAACACTGGGTCAGGATTTCTCCAGGACAGGATGGGAGTAATACTCTCCCTGGCTGAGACAAAATGTAATAATATCTTGAGTTCTATAGCCTCCCCACTTTATCTTAAAAAAAAAAAAACTTTGGGTCGGATTTAATGCTTTAACATCAACCAAAATTTAAATACTGTATATATTCAGGGTGGTCTAACCTTTCATACGTCTTTAAATTATTTACTTTTAAGTTTACTTTGCAGTACAATGCATGTAGACTTCACTAATCAATTATTGATGTATTTTTTTTTTAAATCTATTTTTGGTATATTTCTCACATCCCTCGTTTTAACACTAAGTCCAAATAACAGATTTTTGTATGTGTGAAACAAGCATACATTACAGTACAAGGGAATTCTTGTCAACATAAAACCTTAGAAAAGTAAACCAAATGTCGCCTTCAAAAACCTGTCACATTGATTATTTTGCTTCTCTTGGCTTTTAATTAAAATATATTTAAACCTTGCACAGCATATTGAATAAATTCCCATTGCTCCAACTCCAACTTGAGAATACTAATCATTTGTCACACAGAGAGCAAACTAACTTTTAAATATGACTGTTTTTATTGGAAACAATTAGTTATCTTTAACCATGACTGGGCTTGCTCTCCATATTGGTAATATTAAATGATTTATTTTTTTCATTGTGAGAGCAGAATTTGAATGAATTGTTTTTTTTTTTTTTTTTAATAATTTTTATTCAAGTTTTTTGAAAACGAAGTACATTGAACAATCATTGATATGTTATGTTATGTACACAGTGGAGAAAGACAAACAGAATGAATTATATGAGTTATATCTGGAGGTATAAGAATATTGCCAAGCCCTACCCCTTCTCCTCCAGCACCCCAACTGGGATCAAACTGTGCTGGGAGAGACTGGGCAGCATTTACACTGAACAGCATAAATCAACAGTACCTAAGGTGTACGTAACAGGGTATGGTAGGGACGATTTTCTTTTAGTTTTGAGTTAAAGGACCTCCGTTTTAGAGAGGATATATAGGGAAGAAAGAGGGGCAAGGGGGAGAAAGAAAGAGGGGACTGGAAAAGGTAAGAAAAAAAAAAAAGAAGAAAGGTAAGAGAAGAGAGGAGGAGGAAATAAATAAAGTAAAAAGAAAGAAGAAAAAGCGGGGATTTAGGAACGAAGAGAGAACACTTCGTGAATGGTTTCCACGTATCTGCTAACAGTAAGAGTTTCATGTTGGAGGTTTTAGCAATGGCAGCTTCGATGCTCACCCAAAGGGGTTCAGAGGGGGACATAATCCAATGTTTGATTTGTGTTAATATAGTTGCCCAGTAGTAGTCTTTTAGGTCTGGTAGACCCATCCCTCCCACCTTTCTATGTTGAATGAGGTTGTTGTGGGAGCATCGCGCTCTTTTCCCCTGCCAGAGATAATGTTTGAGAATCTTATTCAGTTCAGAGAAGTGAGTAGATTTGAATGGGACTGGTAGTGTACGAAATACGTATAAAATATTTGGAAGGATCAGCATTTTGAAGCAAGCAATTTTTCCCACCCAAGATAATTCAGTTTTAGCTATGCGAGTTAGAGTTTTACGAATGTCTGATAGGAGGGGCTTGATATTGGTCTCTGCTAAAAGGGATGTTTTTGTTGTCAGTAGGGTACCTAGGTATGGGATGGAGTTTTCTGCCTAGGTGTAGGGAAGTAGGTGTTTTAAGTGCATGCGAGCGTGGTGGTTGATGCCAAGATCTAGGATTAAGGATTTGCTGAAGTTTACTTTATAGTATGACAAGGTGCTGAAGAGATTCAAGGTATCATGGGTGAAAGGCAGCGATATGGTGGGCTTGGTAAGGAGAAGAATGATATCATCTGCGAAAAGGTTGATTATGTGTGATTTCTGTTGGAATCTGAAGCCTGATATATGGGGATGAGATCAGATGGTCTCCGCCAAGGGTTCCATCATTAGGGTGAAAATGAAGGGGGAGAGTAGGCAACCTTGGTGAGTGCCATTCGAGATAATGAATTTTTTCGACAATAAGCCTGAGGTGAGGACCTGTGCTGAGGGATTTGAGTACAATGCGAGTATTGCGGAGAGAATTTGACCCTGAAATCCAAATTTATGTAGCACCGCTTTCATGTATCCCCAGTGAACTCTATCAAATGCCTTCTCTGCATCAATAGAAAGAAGCAGAGAAGGCATTTTTCGAGATTCAGCGTAGTGAATAATATTTAGCAAATGTCTTGTGGCATCAGAAGCCTGGCGTTCTTTAGTAAAACCTGTTTGGTCTTGTCTCACCAATATTGGCATAATGTCAAAAAGTCTGTTTGCTAATAGTTTAGCATATAATTTGATGTCTACATTTAATAAAGAAATGGGGCGAAAGTTGGATGGTACGTCAGGGGATTTTCCAGGCTTGGGCAGGGTAATGACAAAGGCTTTAAGCATTTCTGTTGGGAAGGTGCCCATGGACATGGCTTCGTTGAATAGAGGAAGTAAGTTGGAAATTAGAGTGTGACTAAATGTTTTATAATATACGTTTGAAAGTCCATCTGGACCAGGGGCTTTACTTGTCAGTAGAGAATGTATAGCACGCTCAAGCTCTGCTAAGGAGAATGGGGCATTTAGTGATTGTAATTGAGATATAGAAAGAGAGGGTAAAATGATTTTGGCCAGGAAATCTCCTCGCTGATCGGTTGAGGAGTTGTGGGATCATCTTTAAGATTGTACAACGAAGAGTAGTAGTCGGCGAAAGCATCTGCAATTGCTTGCGGGTTCTCCACTTTGGCAGAAGATATGGGATGGAAAATATCTGAAATTTTAGTTTTAGTTCTTTGTACTTTAAGACAGTTGGATAAAAATTTGCCTGCCTTGTTATTATTTGCATAGTAATTTAGTTTAAGCTTACGCACATAGTGATCATTTTGGGTACAGAACATTTTTCTAAGGCTGAAGCGAAGACCGGATAACTTCGAGGCCAAATATGTAGATGGGTTTGACTGGTTTTGCGACTCCAAATTACGGATTTCGGTAAGGAGATCCGTAATTTTCGCTGATTGGGTGCACTGTAATCTGGAGTTCAATTGTATAAGAAGACCACGTATATACGCCTTATGGGCATTCCAATTGATAAAAGAATTAGTGTCGCATGGGACGTTAAGGCGAAATAACTCTTCTAGATGTTGGGTTATCTCTTTTTGTGATTCTGGGTCTTGGATCAACGATTCATTGCATCTCCATATACGTGTTGTTGCAAAGGCATTCCCCCCTCTATTTGAATTATGATGGGGACGTGGTCTGACCACGTTATGTCTTGGATAGATGAGTGGGAAATTCTCTGCAACATTATCTTATCTGATAAAAACAGATCTAGCCTGGAATAGGAGTTGTACCTAGGAGAGTAGTATGTGTACGATTTTTCACTTGCGTTTTGACAACGCCAGACGTCATATAGTTCCTCTTTGATGAGGAGGTCCTGAAAAAGATGGGAGTGGCTCCTTGTCGAAGAGGTAGTATCTAGGTTGTTATCGACAATCATGTTGAAATCCCCACAAATTAATATGCTCCCAGCTCGCATTTGAGTAATTTTTTTGAAAACTTTATTGATAAATTTAATTGGATGCGAGTTGGGAGCATAAACACTAGTCAAGGTGATGGGCATTTTGTTAATTATACAAACCAATATGATATAACGCCCTTCTGGGTCAATGAATAAGTCTTTGAGTTCAAAAGAAACCGTGTCGCTTATGGCCAACATTACTCCCCACTTCTTTGCTGGAATAGAGGATTTGAAAATACGAGGAAAGCTTGCATGTGAGCATTTGGGGGTGGCCAATTTGTGGAAATGAGTTTCTTGAACTGCTAGGATGTCGGCCTTGTGGTGTAGCGTCTCTTTCCATAAGGATCTACATTTGGCAGGATGATTGAGTCCTCTTGCGTTTATAGAAAGGAGTTTAAGACTCATGAGTATAGTTCCAGGTGATATAGTAATACATGAGGGTGGTTTGTAGGTTCTCGATCAGAGAGAAAGGTTCTCTTGTATGGTAAGTGAAGAAAATTGGGAGGTATAAAGATGTATAGATCCGGGTAAAATTGGGGGAGGAGTACTGGGGTGATGAGAGATATGTTCGAAATTCTATTGAGTTCTACATAATATACCAATGCTTAGGGTTGAATGAATGTTCAATGTGAAAAATAAGAACTGCAACATTCCCAACGGGGAACCAAGAAATTGAGCTGTAATTAGCAAACTTAAAGTTAAGAAAAATGGTTCTAAAGGACAAGACAGCGAAGCTGCCAAAAACAGTGGGGATATGGTACGGTGGTAGGTACCAAAGGCACTTTGGGAATCCTAATGAAGGAGTCGAGCGGAAGGTCCGTTACAGGAAGACTCAGGTGCGCTTTGAAGCTGATTTCCGTTGAGATTTGCCAATCCTGGGGGACTTTGTCGGGGGAAGAATTGCGATGCAGAAGTGGGTCGTGACCTTTGTCTGGTGGTAATATGTGCCAATTCTTCAGGAGGCGAAAGCCTTCTTCCAGGGAGTTGACAAGGTGATTGGAGCCTTTGTAGGAGATGTTGAGTTTGGCCGGGTATTTCCATCGGTAAATTATCTTGTTGTTCCTCAGAGCTTTGGTGAGTGTCGCCATGTTACGACATTGTTGTAATGTGTGTTGCGAGAGGTCAGGCAGCACTTGCAGGCTGGCAGCTTGTTCTGGGAGATTTTCTGATTTACGGAATGCATCAAGAATTCTTTCTTTGATTTGAAAAAAATGAACTCTCAGCAACACATCTCTTGGAATCTCTTGGGGCAGGAAGGATGGTTTGGGTACCCTGTGGATTCTGTCGATGATGAGGTCCATTGGGGACAATGAAGGGATCACCGCTTGAAAGTGGTCACGGACATAGATAGGTAGTTGTTGTGCAGAAACAGTTTCGGGTATCCCACGGAGCTTTAAGTTGTTTCTGCGAGAGCAATCTTCAAGATCGGCTAATTTTAACTGGAGTTTGGATATGGCCTCTTGTTGTGACGAGGGAGAGTCTACCAACGCATTGAAGGATGACATGACTTTGCACATCCTCGACTCCACTTGGTGAACTCTGTCCCCGAGGTCATGCATTTCTGCTCTGCACTGTTGAATACATGATATCAAATCTGACTGTAAAGAGGATCTTAAGGACATCAGCATCTCTTTGATAGTAATGTCAGAAATAGGTTGTCCCGTGGTGGGAAACAGTGCAATTGGATCAGCGATTGGTGTGGTATTAGCATCTGTGTTTTGGGATACACTCACCTCCATAGACAATGCAGAGTATCTGTTGTTATGTGGATCTGACTCTGGATCTAGTCTTGGTTTTGATTTAACAGGGCTCCTAGTTGAGGGAGAGCCACAGGGAGAATTAGCGTCATTGATTTGTGTGAAAGCTGCATCAGCAGCTGCGTCTGTGTCTCTCTCCTCTCTTCCTGTGTGATCAGGCACTGCTGGCACTAGAGGTCCGGCGATTTGCGGCGCTTGTGGGCTCCCACCGCCATTTTGTTGAAGCCCGCGGGTCATGTCCGGAAAGAAGTCGGGCAATTTTAAAGACTGCGGCTGGTCCTGGAGTCTCCTCCGCATGCCGGTTTGTATCCTGGGATACAGGGGAGTCTGGGGAATTAGCGGCAGTGAGTGTGGAGGGCTGAAAACGGGCACAGTGCTGTTGATTCCCCTTGTGCTGTGTGGAGCTCTGCTCCTATGCGACCATCACGGTGAGCAGTCGCCACGCCCCCCAATTTGAAAGAATTGTTATGGCAGATGCATGTGTGAGGGTGTTGTGCTTTGGAGTAGTCACAGAGTATATTTCATTTTTTTTCAATTTTTTCATATTCAATTTTTTATCAACAGCATTTATTTCAAAATACAGTATCTCACAAAAGTAAGTATTTCACAAAAGTGAGTACACCCCTCACATTTTTGTAAATATTTTACTATATCTTTTCACGTGACAACACTGAAGAAATTACATTTTGCTATAATGTACAGTTCTGAGTGTACAGCTTGTATAACAGTGTCAATTTGCTGTCCCATCAAAATAACTTAACACATACCCATTAATGTCTAAACCGCTGGCAGCAAAAGTGAGTACACCCCTAAGTGAAAATGTTCAAATCTGGCCCAGTTAGCCATTTTCCCTCCCCAGTGTCATGTGACTCATTAATGTTACAAGATCTCAGGTGTGAATGGGGGGCAGGTGTGTTAAATTTGGTGTTATCGCTCTCACTCTCTCATACTGGTCACTGGAAGTTCAACATGGCACCTCAAGGCAAAGAACTCTCTGAAAAAAAGAATTGTTGCTCTACATAAAGATGGCCTAGGCTATAAGAAGATTGCCAAGACCCTAAAACTGAGCTGCAGCATGGTGACCAAGACCATACAGAGGTTTAACGGGACAGGTTCCACTCAGAACAGGCCTCACCATGGTTGACCAAAGAAGTTGAGTGCACATGCTCAGCATCATATACAGAGGTTGTCTTTGGGAAATAGATGTATGAGAGCTGCCAGCATTGCTGCAGAGGTTGAAGGGGTGGGGGGTCAGCCTGTCAGTGCTCAGACCATACACCGCACACTGCTTTAAATTGGTCTGCATGGCTGTCGTCCCAGAAGGAAGCCTCTTCTAAATATGATGCGCATGAAAGCCCGCAAACAGTTTGCTGAAGACAAGCATACTAAGGGCATGGATTACTGGAACCATGTCCTGTGGTCTGATGAGACCAAGATAAACTTATTTGGTTCAGATGGTGTCAAGCGTGTGCGGCAGCAACCAGGTGAGGAGTACAAAAGACAAGTGTGTCTTGCCTACAGTCAAGCATGGTGGTGGGAGTGTCATGGTCTGGGGCTGCATGAGCGCTGCTAGCACTGGGAAGTTACAGTTCATTGAGGGAACCATGAATGCCAACATGTACTGTGACATACTGAAGCAGAGCATGATCTCCTCCCTTCGGAGACTGGGCCGCAGGGCAGTATTCCAACATGATACTGACCCCAAACACACCTCCAAGATGACCACTGCCTTGCTAAAGATGCTGAGGGTAAAGGTGATGGACTGGCCAAGCATGTCTCCAGACCTAAACCCTATTGAGCATCTGTGGGGCATCCTCAAACATAGGGTGGAGGAGAGCAAGGTCTCCAGTGGCAACTTGTGAAGCTCTGGTGAACTCCATGCCCCAGAGGGTTAAAGCAGTGCTGGAAACTAATGGTGACCACACAAAATATTGACACTTTGGGCCCAATTTGGATATTTTCACTTAGGGGTGTACTCACTTTTGTTGCCAGCGGTTTAGACATTAATGGCTGTATGTTGAGTTATTTTGAGGGGACAGCAGATTTACACTGTTATACAAGGTGTACGCTACTTTACATTGTAGCAAAGTGTTATTTCTTCAGTGTTGTCACATGAAAAGATATAATAAAATATTTACAATAATGCGAGGGGTGTACTCACTTTTGTGAGATACTGTATATGTGTTATATGATAACGTATTGGATGTAGAACAATTTATAATATATGCTTAAAGGGAACCAGTGCTTTCCTTCGTTCAAGGCAAAGCAAGACGTTCACTTTAATGACTCCAACCCCTGCAACACATATTTATATTTCCTTTGCTTCCCCTGTTTGTGTAGTCTCCAAATCACTCCAGTTGGAACTTAGTCAGGGCTAAGGGCTCTATCTGTCCCCATGTGAGCACACTGGACCACATATGCAGGCAGCACACTGGCTTAGTGGTTAGCACCTCGACCTGGCAGCACTGGAGTTGTTGGTTCAAATCCTACCAATCAGGCTACCTTCTTGGAGTTTGTATGCTCTGCTTGTGCGGGTTTCCTTTGGATACTCTGCTTTCCTCCCACATTCCAAAGACATGCTCCTGTCAAAGTTGGCCCTAGTATGTGTATGGATGTGAGTTATGGACCTTAGATTGTAAGCTCCTTGAGGGCAGGGACTGATGTGAATGTGCAATATATATATATGTGTGTAAAACACTGCATAAATTGTCAGCTCTGTATAAGTACCTCAAGTAAATAATAATCAAGCACTAATACTGTCACATGCTCCTCATTCTCAGAAGTACCACATTTTTCTTTCATACTGGCAGCTGAATTGAGCAACAGGGATACAAAGGAAAGGTAACTATATGCTGCTAAGGAGGGATCATTAAAGTATATATAAAATATATATTATAAGAACTATTTTTCTTCTGTCTGTTTCCCATTGGGAAGACTTCTCTTTATTTTCTGCATCATAGACACATCTGGAAGTGAGAGGAAATCTCTCCAAAGTAAAGGAAATCTGCTCTTAGACAGTTGTCAGTACAACAAATGCCCAATTGAAAGATTTTCCATTTGTTCCATTTCCTGGGAAAACATGAAATGTTGGATTTATACTCACATGTAGTGCTGGTGACAATTTTCCCCAGGACACTAGGGAGGCAAATTCTCTACACCTTGACATAAACAGCATACAAAAAAAAAACAACCTTCCTTACTCTTTCCAAATCTAATAACAAAATGTTGGCTTTAGATACACTTTAAAACAAACCTGTGGTTTTGCCCATGCATGCCAAGCTGTTTTAAAGAGCAGCTACAAGCAGAAAGTAAAATATTTCAGAAAATTATTAAAATTTTACAATAAGGATTACCAATGATCCGAAGTCATATTATTCACTTTTGTTTTCCTCTATTTAAATCTTGTACTGAATTAGCATGAAGGCTGCCTTTGTTAAATTCTCCTTCTGAAAATGCTGGTGACTTGACTTATGCTGAGCCAATGGCCTTAACACTTTATAAAGCATTGACTTGGAACAAGATCGGGAATTCTGACTTCATCCTGCCTTTCTCTGTTTTGGGTTAATGTTTCAAAGAGCACTTAAGACAGCCAGGAAACGGTTACTGTGGTACAACTGGTCAGTAATAGCAACTTCCATATTTCCCAAAACATTTTCCTTGTTTCCTTTTACCTTAGTGTTATATACTGCATACTCCACTGCAACAAGGTAGATCATGCCTTTCACAGTTTTTTGTTACCCGGTATGAGCAAAACTTTCACACTTCACATTTATGTTCTGTAACCTCTTTCTAATTTCCAATGAGAATGGAAGAAGCAGCAGTGAACTCAGACAGAGGATAGTGCTGGCATCCAGAGATAACTGTCCATACTTTTCAGGCTCAGATTGAGGAAGGTGAGGAATACCAACAGCTCTAGGTATTAAGTAGTTGAAAATGAATATTAGGAGAAAAGTAGAAACACTTGACAGTTAGATTGTATTTTCTAAATTATGTTTCAGTGATGTTTGGAGACCTGGGTCCTGCCCCTGGAGACATGGATAAATGCAAAAAAAAGTTTTAAAAACGGCCATTTTTTCGGGAGCAGTGATTTTAATAATGCTTAAAGTGAAACAATAAAAGTGTAACATCCCTTTAAATTTCATACCTGGGGGGTGTCTATAGTATGCCTGTAAAGGGGCACATGTTTCCCGTGTTTAGAACAGTCTGACAGCAAAATGACATTTCAAAGGAAAAAAAGTCATTTAAACTACTCGTGGCTATTTATGAATTGCCGATCCGACAATACACATAAAAGTTCATTGATAAAAACGGCATGGGAATTCCCCACAGGGGAACCCCGAACCAAAATTTTAAAAAAAAAATGACGTGGGGGTCCCCCTAAATTCCATACCAGGCCCTTCAGGTCTGGTATGGATATTAAGGGGAACCCCGGCCAAAATTTAAAAAAAAATGGCGTGGGGTCCCCCTCAAAATCTATACCAGACCCTTCAGGTCTGGTATGGATTTTAAGGGGAACCCCGTGCCAAAATTAAAAAAAAATAACTGCGTGGGGTCCCCCCAAAAATCTATACCAGACCCTTATCCGAGCACGCAACCTGGCAGGCCGCAGGAAAAGAGGGGGGGCGAGAGAGCGCCTCCCCTCCTGAACTGTACCAGGCTACATGCCCTCAACATTGGGAGGGTGCTTTGGGGTAGCCCCCAAAACACCTTGTCCCCATGTTGATGAGGACAAGGGCCTCATCCCCACAACCCTGGCCAGTGGTTGTGGGGGTCTGCGGGCAGGGGGCTTATCGGAATCTGGAAGACCCCTTTAACAAGGGGACCCCCAGATCCTGGCCCTCCCCCCCGTGTGAAATGGTAAGGAGGTACAAAAGTACCCCTACCATTTCACTAAAAAACTGTCAAAAATGTTAAAAAGGACAAGAGACAGTTTTTGACAATTCCTTTATTTAAATGCTTCTTCTTTCTTCTTTCTTCTATCTTCCTTTGGTTTCTTCCTCCATCTTCTTCTTCTGGTTCTTCTGGTTCTTCTGGTTCTTCCTCCAGTGTTCTCATCCGGCATCTTCCTCCACGGCGTCGGCGTCTTCTTCCCTTCTTCTCCGGGCATTCCTTGTGACGCCACAGGGAAGTCCCGTCAAGTCACCATGCATCAGAGGGGGGCGGGGTCACCGGGTGGCCCCGGCCCCCATTATTTAAGAACCGTCAGAAGAGGAGAAGCGTCACACAGCAGGAGCCTCCCTCCATGCCATCATGGATGCGGAGCAGCCGAAAAGAAGATGAAGACAAGAAGATGAAGAGAAGATGAAGAGAAGAAGATGAAGAGAGAAGCGTCACACAGCGGGAGCCTCCCTCCATGCCATCATGGATGCGGAGCAGCCCGGAGAAGAAGGGAAGAAGACGCCGACAATGTGGAGGAAGATGCCGGATGAGAACACCGGAGGAAGAACCAGAAGAAGAAGATGGAGGAAGAAACCGAAGAAAGATAGAAGAAAGAAGAAGCATTTAAATAAAAGAATTGTCAAAAACTGTCTCTTGTCATTTTTAACATTTTTGACAGTTTTTTAGTGAAATGGTAGGGGTACTTTTGTACCCCCTTACCATTTCACACAGGGAGGAGGGCCGGGATCTGGGGGTCCCCTTGTTAAAGGGGGCTTCCAGATTCCGATAAGCCCCTCACCCGCAGACCCCCACAACCACCGGCCAGGGTTGTGGGGATGAGGCCCTTGTCCTCATCAACATGGGGACAAGGTGTTTTGGATGGCTACCCCAAAGCACTCTCCCAATGTTGAGGACATGTGGCCTGGTACAGTTCAGGAGGGGGGGCGCTCTCTCGTCCCCCCTCTTTTCTTGCTGCCTGCCAGGTTGAGTGCTCGGATAAGGGTCTGGTATGGATTTTTAGGGGGACCCCACGCCATTTTTTTTTTAATTTTGGCACAGGGTTCCCCTTAAAATCCATACCAGACCTGAAGGGTCTGGTATAGATTTTGAGGGGGACCCTACGCCATTTTTTAAAAAAATTTGGCCGGGGTTCCCCTTAATATCCATACCAGACCTGAAGGGCCTGGTATGGAATTTAGGGGGACCGGCAGACCAGATGGTCCCCGGAGTCTCTATGATCGTCCGAGGCCGGGCGCGATGTTATGACGTCACGCCCGGCCTCTCCATTCAAAAAAACGGCGCCGATTCGGCTGGGAAGCAGCGATCGTTTTATTTTATTTTTTTTATTTCCAGCTTCCCAGCCTAGTGGTGAGATATGGGGTCTTATTGACCCCATATCTCACTATTAAGAGCACCTGACATGTCATATTGCTATTACAAGGGATGTTTACATTCCTTGTAATAGGAATAAAAGTGATCAATTTTTTTTTTTCAAAAAAGTGTCAAAATAAAAAAAATAAAATATAATTAACAATAAAAAAAAAAAAAAATTTAAAGCGCCGCTGTCCCTGTGTGCTCGCACGCAGAAGCGAACGCACACGTAAGTCCCGCCCACATATGAAAACGGTGTTCAAACCATACATGTGAGGTATCGCCGCGAACGTTGGAGTGAGAGCAATAATTCTGGCCCTAGACCTCCTCTGTAACTCAAAACATGTAACCAGTAAAAAAATTTCAAGCGTCGCCTATGGGGATTTTTAAGTACCGAACATTGGCGCCATTCCACGAGCATGTGCAATTTTGAAGCGTGACATGTTAGGTATCTATTTACTCGGCGTAACTTCATCTTTCACAAAATGCAAAAACATTGGGTTAACTTTACTGTTTTGGTTTTTTTTTAAACACAAAACAGTTTTTTTCCCCAAAAAAACGCGCTCAAAAAATTCCTGCGCAAATACTGTGTGAGATAAAAAGTTGCAACAACCGCCATTGTATTCTCTAGGGTCTTTGCTAAAAAAACATATATAATCTTTGGGAGTTCTATGTAATTTTCTAGCAAAAAAATGATGATTTTTACATGTAGGAGCAAAGTGTCAGAATTGGCCCGGTATTGAAGCGGTTAAATGACTTTTTTTCCTTTGAAATGTCATTTTGCTGTCAGACTGTTCTAAACACTGGAAACATGCGCCCCTTTACAGGCATACTATAGACACTCCACAGGTACCAAATTTAAAGGGATATTACACTTTTATTGTTTCACTTTAAGCATTATTAAAATCACCGCTCCCAAAAAAAGGGCTGTTTTTAAAACTTTTTTGCATTGATCCTTGTCCCCTGGGGCAGGATCCAGGTCCCCAAACACTTTTTATGACAATAACTTGCATATAAGCCTTTAAAATTAGCACTTTTGATTATTCATGTTCGTATCCCATAGACTTTAATGGTGTTCGCGTGTTCGAACAAATTTTTTGCCTGTTCGCAAGTTCTGGTGCGAACCAAACAGGGGGGTGTTTGGCTCATCCCTAGTGCCTACAAAGGATGCCAATCAGTGCCCACAATGAATGCCAATCAGTGCCCACAATGGGCTTCACTGATTGGCAGGCATTATTGTTTGGCACTGATTAGCATCCATCAGTACCATCTATTAGTGTACATTAGTGCCATCTATCAGTGCCCATCCATGCCCATCTGTGTCACCTATCAGCGCCCAACCATGCCACCTATCAGTAACCATCTGTGCCGCCTATCAGTGCCCATCCATGCAGCCTTTCAGTGCCCATCAGTGCCACCTATGTGTACCCATCAGTGCTGCATATCAGTGCCACCAGTGCCTCCTATCAGTGCCCCATCAGTCCCGCATATTAGTGCCCATCATCAGTGCCCATCAATGCCACCTGATCAGTGCCACCTCATTGGTGATACCTCATCGGTGCCCATCAGTGCCGCCTTATCAGTGCCTGTGAGTGCAGCCCCATCAGTGAAGGAAAAACTTACTTATTTACAAAGTTTTGTAACAAAAACAAAAAAAACTTTTTTTAAAAAAAATTTCCGTCTTTTTTTTATTTATTAAGCAGAAAATAAAAATCCCAGAGGTGACCAAATACCACCAAATGAAAGCTCTATTTGTGGGAACAAAATGATAAAAATTTAGCTTGGGTACAGTGTTGTAGGACAATTGTCATTCAAAGTGCGACAGCGCTGAAAGCTGAAAATTGGTCTGGGCAGGAAGGTGTATAAGTGCCTGGTATTGAAGTGGTTAAATAATTTTTTTAATAAAACTAGTGTTAGTACTACTAAATATGCTTATATATAAGCGTTTTGTGAGCCTCTGTTGAGCAGCACTGAGATTGTGAAAAAAGCTGTGTTTGCTAATCCAGCACATTGCATTGTGCATTGTCATCATCATGGTGATGGAATGGGTAAGTCAAATTAACAGGAGTGTAAAAACATGATGTACCTTCATTTTACAGTCATCAAGTTAATGGCAAAGCTGTATGGCTTAACTAAAGTAGTGAAAAGCAAGGTAATCAAATGTATTATACTGATTGGCAGGGTTGTCTCGATCTAAAGATTGGCTGAGCAAAATTTAAAATTTTTTGCCAAGTAAGATAGTTAACACATATGTATTTCAACTTTGTATTTACGTATTTTGCTAAAAAGCATACAATTAAAGCTGGATTCCATGCAAACAGATAATTGCAAAGATGAAATACATATATGTGAACTATTATACCTACTAAAAGATTTTAATTTTTGTATCTCCAGTTCTGAAATTCTGAAATTTACACTGCATGGACACACACAGCCCAATATGGTCTGACAGAAGACCTAATTATTCTCCTGCAGTTAACATACACTTACAGATCCTGGCCCTCCCACAGTCTCTGACTGGAGAGTGAAAGAGAAGAAGACTGGTGGGCTCATCTTTGTTCTCTCCTCCTATCAACATGTCTTGTTCACTGTATAATACTGGTTTGGCTCCTTGTGCTGCTCATCCCTCTCCTGGTTTTCACTCTGCTGTACAGGAAACTGATACCAAGTCAACTTTAGGTACATACACTGCTTACATTACACAAACCATTTAATGATGTCTTAAAAACCTGCATTTATTTATGTATTCATTTCTTTTTCTTGGAGGTTAGTTTTAAAAGAGTTGTCCACTTTGGGAAAAAAAGAAAATACTCTTCTGGTAAGGTGAACTGTCTAATGGTTAAATTGATTGAAAAAAACAAACAAAAACAAACATGTTATACTCACCTGCTCTGTGCAGTGGTATTGCACAGAGCAGTCCCAGCCCACCTCTTCTTCTGTCTCCCGCCAGTGCTTCTGGCCCCTCCCTCCTCCTGAGTGCCCCCACAGCAGACAACTTGCTATGGGGCACCTCTGTGTGTCCATGCACACCCGGAGCATGACACGGGTCCTCGCCTGGTCTCTCCTCATTGGCTCACTGGCTGTTTTTGACAGTAGTGGGAGCCAATGGCCACTGCTCTTGTGCACATCGCTGGATTGGGATGGGGCTCTGGTAAGTATTAGGGGATGAGCTGCTGAACACAGAACTTTTTTACCTTCATGCATAGAATGCATGAAGGTAAAAAACCTTGAGCCTTTACTTTAATTGGTTGGGGTCTACCCCTAGTTTTATTGAGTTCATGAACTTTGAACAACAAATACTTGATACTTGATGGATACAATTGAAAATCAATAATTGGACATTACTACCTGAGCTAGAGGTAGATTTTAGCATTTTATTAAAGGCCCTCTAAATGTGAAAGTAGCAAATTAATTTATTTGAGATTAATGTTTGAATACAAACTGTAAAAACTGTCAGATAATTAAAAAAGCATGTTGTGCTATTAATGGGATCAGAATTTATTTGCTATTAAAATTAAAGGCTAACCTGTTCTAACCTCCAGAATGGCTTATTACTTTATTATGGAAGGCATGTTCATAAGCCTCCCACAGGAAGTAATTCTTTTAAAGTAGAGAAGCCATTAGCAAACATTAATAGCAATTTAAGCTATTGACCATTAGCAGTCATTAATAGAGTCCATCATTTAATGACTAAATGCTACTTTTATTTACAAGAAAATACATGTTTTTAAAAAGGCTAAAATAGAGGTTGAATGCTCCAGCTGCATTTTTATCTGTGATGAAAAAAAAGTATGATGAAAAGGCACAAGTAATTGCTTTTAGCTCTGTTCTGCACTGGTCTTCCCAGCTGGATGAAGGCTGGGGTTTGGACTTCAAATTTATAGGATAGGGAAAAGGGGAACACCAACATCCCAAAAAAAAAAAAAAAAGTGACAAACGTCAACATTGGACTTTGGAGATCCATTAAACATTATTTTACATTTTAGCTGTCACTTACTAGTAACAGAAAAACATGTAAACCCCTGATTAAAATAAATGAATAAACATGTATTGTAGGTTTGTGTTGTTAATTTGAAGTTATGAGCAAACTGAGCAGGGTTTGGTTTGATGGAAGTTTGCTGAACAATTTGAAAAGTTTTCAAATTCCTATGTTACCCTATCTCCAATATAAAGTATAAAGAAATTGACAAATATGCCACAAAATTTACAAGGGGAGGTATAATCTCGTGAATAGGTACCATCATCCTGAGTATGAATAGAGCCAAAAATGAAGTTGAAAGAGAAGCAAAAAGCAGGGACTTCTCCAACAGAGTCCTGCCTCTTTCAGGAAAAAAAGGACTGTTGCGGTACCATAAGAAAAAGACTTGTTTTTATTAAAAAATATAAATTTATTCCATAATAATAATAAAAAGTCCTACAAGGGACATATATTATACAAAATCAACATTTTTTACATACACAAACAATAATGGTTATTTACAGCATTGTTGACACTCTATTGGTATAGCTAATGCTCACACAGATGCATAAGCAAGAGTTGACTAATGTAATACTTGCAGACGTGACCTCTACAGTTTCGCGGTCACAGCCGCTTCTTCAGGAGGCGTCTGATAGTATATAGTCTATGAAAGGGAGAAAACAGTACAGTATCAACATGACAGGTAACAATATATAAATGATTGTCAAAGAGAGTATACAGATTTAATGTTGGAGAGCATACTTAGATTTAAAGATTGCACTCACCAAGCTGTAACCACAAAGGTTCTCTGGAGCAATACTGTGAGACGCCCTCAAGAGGCGTTCCCCCGGGGGCGGGCCAGGGAGGCAGATTAGGAAAATACTATTGTGGAAAATTTAATAGGATAAAATATTTTTAGCAAATTGATATAATATATTCTTTCTTATGAAAGGGGACCACCCAGGAAGTGCCATAATTGAAGGAAAGAATTAGAACCAAAGGGAGAGAAAGGGGAAAGCAGGTAAAGGGGGAGGGGGGAAAGAAGAAGAAGGAAGGGGGGGGGAAAGGAGGGGAAAAACAGGGGTGGGGTAAGAGGGGAAAGGAAAAGGAGGAAGGGGAAGAAGGGAGAGGGCAAGGGAAAGAAGGGGAGGGAGAGGGAAAGGAGGAAGGGGGGGGGAAGGGGGGAGAGAGAAGGGGGAGAGAGAGAGGGGAAGAAAAAGACAGAAAAGACGGGGAAGGAAGGATGGGGGGGAAAAAAGGGGGGGAGGGAAAAATATGGGGGGAAAAGGGAGAGGGGAGGAGGACGAGGGTGGTGGATAAGGGGGGGGGATCAAGGGGAGGAAAGGAGGGGGGGGGGAAGGGGGGAGGGGAAAAAGAATGGGGGAGGAAAGAGGGGGAGGGAAGGGGGGGGGGAAGAGAAGAAAAAAGGGGGGGGGGGGGAAGGGGGGAGGAGGGGAGGGAGAAAAAAAGAGAAGTGCCAAAGAGGTGGAGAGAAGTCCCAATATGCCTGGTAAAGGAAATCAGAAGCACACAAAGCGTTTTGAAGAAAAAAGTCAGAAAAATTCTTTACCTATCATTGCTGTAATATAGAGTAAGTTAAACCCAGACGCTGCTAGCCAGTGGCACCCAGAATGGCGTGACTGATACAATTAGTAACCAGTGCGCCACACCACACTGTCAGGGGGAGTCACTGCAAGAAAGGTAAAACGATGGGGAGATGTTAAAGATAATCTGAAGATTAAACAGTAATCCCTAAGTATTCTGTACCAATAAGGAAGGGGGGATACCAAACAAAAAGGATGGATGTCCCCATCCTGCATGGGGGACATCAGCTAGGTACTCACAGGGGCTCCGGATGGCAACAGTGGAGTGCTGGGTGTCCGTCTGGTGCAATAAGCAGCTGCGTCTGGGCATCTTAAATGCCTCCAACCCGGAAGTTCAACGGCGACAACAGTCGCCGTGATTACTTCCGGGTCCGGTCCTCCACTGTTGCGCATGCGCGGGAGAATACCCGGCGCAAGCGCACAGCTCAAAAGTGATCAGTGCCTGAGCATTGATCATACGAAGCAGCAGCTGGGCTCATTAGAGCCCAGCCTGCCGCCGGAGGAGCGCAAGCCCGCCGTGGGGGGAGAATTAACTCCTCACATTCCTCCAAAGCAGAGTGGTCAGTGCAAATGATTAATAAGGATTTCAATACACATTATGTAAAACAAGGAATAGACTGGGAAAGGGGGGGGGGAAAGGACGATGCATAATCTCAAACGGTGGGGACATAAAGGAACCCACAGTTAAAGAAATAAGCATCATAACCCATCCCAGAACATATAAAATAACAATTCAATCTAGGTATACATAACTTTAATGAATAAAGCAAGCGATCTACTGAAAATTTGGAGTCAGCCACAGAGAAAAAACATCAAATTTATCAGAATTCACAAATTTTAATATAGTGCAAACCACTATATGTATAGAGTCCGATCATGTATAGTCAAGGGGGAGGGGGGACCTGAAATTCTGCAAAAGAAGCCCAAAAGTTTTAATATTTTAATATATGATATGATGGAATCACGGCAGAGGCTGGGGGGGGGGGGGAGAAAGGGGGGAAGAAGAGGGGGGAAAAGGGAAGAAGGGAGGAAAGGGAGAAAAAAGGGGGAAGAAAATAGTATTGTTACTAATTTATTCGAGAAAATATTTATATGAATGTGCCTCGTTGATACCGGGAGGAACACATGCATTCAATCGCTCAATCCAAAGGGATTCACGTTTTAAAATTTCCCGGTCCCAATTGCCCCCGCGGGGGTCTTCAGGGACAACGTCTAACAGAGTAAACCGGATGTAATCCAGATTGAAGCGATGGTGAATGCCTATGTGGCGGCCCACAGTAGTGAGCTTGCCATTTGTGGAGGCATATAAATGATCCCCCAGTCTCTGCCGTAACTCTCTGATAGTTTTCCCCACATAAAAAGCGTCACATGCGCAAGTCATGAGGTAAATTACCCCACGCGTGCCACAGTTGGCAGAATGTTTGGGGAAAAACATTTCCCCATTGGGTAATGAAAAGTGTTGTCCTTCTTGAATCCAGGGGCAATGTGGGCAATTGCCACATTTAAAAGTGCCCCTGGGTTCCGACGGACCAGGGAAGGGAATCTTATAATGACTATGTGTTAATCTATCCCTTAAAGAGGTGGCCCTTCTAAAGACCAAATCTGGGGTTGGTTTGATATATTTTTTAAGGGTGTGATGGTCGGTCAGGATGTGCCAATGGTTGGACAATATTTTTCTTAATTGCTGGTGATGGGCAGAAAATTTAGTAATGATCTTGGTCATATAGGGTTGTTGAGAACGTGGAGGACCATATAGTAATGTTTGTCGGTCTAGAGCTCGGGCTTTATTAAATGCTTTTCTAAGAACCGTACGTTTATAGCCTCTCGCCAATAATCGTGTACGGAGAGCATTGGCCTGTCTATGGAAATCCCCGTCCTCTGTGCAGTTTCTTCTCAGTCTGAGATACTGAGCAAAGGGAATACTGCGAACCAGAGGACGGGGGTGAAGGCTCGAGGCGTGCAACAACGTATTTCCCGCGGTGGGTTTGCGGTATAGGTCAGTGGTTAAATAACCAGTGGAATTTTTAATAATCTGTACATCCAAAAACGGAATATTTGATCTATCGTAGGAGAAAGTGAAATGAAGATTAAAAGGATTAATATTAAGCTCTGCAATAAAGGTATGTAGGAGTTGCTCTGTACCTGTCCAGATGACTAAAAGGTCATCAATAAATCTGAACCACCCTAGAACATGGTCCAGGAATGGTTCCATGAGGTCATCACTAAAAATAGCCCGTTCCCAACCACCAAGGTATAAATTCGCGTACGAAGGGGCACAAGATGTGCCCATTGCGACACCTTGTGTTTGAAGGTACAACTGATCCATAAATAGAAAATAATTTTTAGTCAAAATAAATTCTAAAAGTTTTAGGATGAAAGTATTGGTGGGCCAGGTATGATGATCCTGTTCCATTAAGAAAGAGCCAGCCATCCGGACGCCCTGCTCGTGGGGGATGCTCGAGTAGAGAGCCTCGACATCAATAGCCACGAGGAGGGCGTCCGGAGGGACCTGGACCCCCTCAATGTGTTTCAACAGGTCAGTTGTATCCTTGATGTAAGAGGGTAGTCTCATGACGTGTGGTAAAAGAAAGGTATCCACCAGCTTACTGGCGTTTTCCGTTAGTGAACCTTTGCCAGAGACAATAGGTCGGCCTGGAGGTACAGAGAGATTTTTATGAGTTTTCGGCAGGGCATAAAACGTAGGAGTACGTGGGTATTGTACATTGATGAATTTATAGGTGTCATCATCGATGAGGCCCTCAAGGAAGGCCCTACCGATGAGTCCCCTAAATTCATCAATGGTTTGTTGAATAAAGTAGTTTTCAATCGGTAAATACCAATTGGTATTGGAAAGAATTTTGAGACACATAGACTGATATTGATGATGAGTCATCAGCACCAGGTTTCCACCTTTGTCAGATTGCTTTATGACTAGATCAGTGTTTTTTTGCAGTTTGGTAACTGCTCGAGATTGTTGTTGAGTCAGATTGGAGGGTAATGTTTGCCACCGTTCTCTTTTAAGGGAGAGGATGCATTCATGTAGGAAAGCCCAGATGGGGGGGGCAAGTTAATAAATCAGGAAAGACCTTGGACTTCCTTTTTAAAGACGTTTTAGAAGTAAGATGTTGAGATTGGGGGGTACTGATCGTGTGGCAGGTGGAGGGGGAGCCGGAATTGCTATCTAGGGCATCCGACTCAACCTCTCCCTCGTCAAGAAGTAGCATAAGATCCCTTAATGCTCTAGACTCCGCTACCGTGAAGTTCTTGGTCTTTTCTGCTAGTTCTTTTTCCAAATTGGCACATTTATGGTCAGGATCAAACATATAGTTGAAAGTCAACTTACGGGCAAATAAATAAAGGTCTTTAATTGTTTCGTAGATGTCGATTGGCTCCGAAGGGCAGAAACCCAGGCCTAGATGAAGGACCTGTTTCTCCTCCGGTGTCAGCCGATAGGGTGTGAGATTAATGATGTTGAGGGAATGGGAATCATTAACCATGGTGGGGGTGATCACTCGTGAGACGTGCTTGGGGTTGGGGTCCTTTGTACAAACAGGTCCAGATTCCCCTGTTTGGGGGGCTCTGGGCCTGGTTGCACCAAAAAACCAGGCTGTGATAGGAGTGTTTGGATGTTAGGTTGCAAGAGTTTCGGGATAACATTATGTAGAGTAGAGTGGAGAGGTCCCGTAGGGGGGGCCTGTCCACCTGGCCTTGGTGTTTGTGGTGTTTTTAGTGCTTTGCCATGTTGTTTGCCTTTTTTAGGGTGTTTAGTGGTGGAATTATCACCAGTAAGGGATCTCTTTCGAGGGGCACCCGGTGCTCGTGATAAAGTGGGACGGGTAGTGATTTGTGAGGATACAGAAGATATCGATGAGTCAGATTCCGTATAGTCTGTTGCCGTCGGGGCTGGAAATTGCTGATTTTGGCGTCTAGGTTTGTGAGGGAATGGTTTTCCGGACCATTTGTATGCATAGCCCTCCGAAAATGCCAATTTGTCCTGGGAAAATTTTCTTTGTTTTTTAATGATGATGTCTTTGTTTAGATTTTCAATTTTGTCTCGTATTTCCTTCCATTTATTTGTGAAGGAACTTGACTCTTGGATGTTAGGGAATTGACCGAGTAATCTGTCAATTTCCGCATCAAGAGATATCATATCGGAACGGTACTGGGTAGTAAGCTTTGACATAAGTTCAATGCTACAGTTAGTTAACGTATTTTCCCAGGATTTTTTAAAATCCACAGAGGGATCTTTGATTGTAGGGAATAGTTGGACGCGAAGCCCAAGGGGACAAACTTTTTCAGTAATGTACAGTTCAAAATATTGGATGTGCCAATGTAGATGAGATTTTTTCTTAAGGAGGTTAAACAACCTATCTAGGAACGTTTTAGTTTCGTCCTCTAGCTGTTGATGGGCTAGACATCCTGCCTGTATGGTGGACATAAAGTCCCCCCAGGCAGTACCTAAAACATCCATAGTAAATATTATGCAAAACAACAGGAAAAAAGCCCTGACCGTGAACAAGAAGGACTCAAACAAAGGAAATTAAATAATTAAACGGCTGCTACAAAAGACAGAGATAACCACAATTAGAAGACATACATAGAATCATAATATCAAGTGGCAAAAGGGGAAAAAATAAAAAAAGGGGGGAGAAAAAATTGGATCCGAGGATCCGGGTGTGTTATCCACCCACTATAATGAAATTGACAAATATGCCACAAAATTTACAAGGGGAGGTATAATCTCGTGAATAGGTACCATCATCCTGAGTATGAATAGAGCCAAAAATGAAGTTGAAAGAGAAGCAAAAAGCAGGGACTTCTCCAACAGAGTCCTGCCTCTTTCAGGAAAAAAAAGGACTGTTGCGGTACCATAAGAAAAAGACTTGTTTTTATTAAAAAATATAAATTTATTCCATAATAATAATAAAAAGTCCTACAAGGGACATATATTATACAAAATCAACATTTTTTACATACACAAACAATAATGGTTATTTACAGCATTGTTGACACTCTATTGGTATAGCTAATGCCCACACAGATGCATAAGCAAGAGTTGACTAATGTAATACTTGCAGACGTGACCTCTACAGTTTCGCGGTCACAGCCGCTTCTTCAGGAGGCGTCTGATAGTATATAGTCTATGAAAGGGAGAAAACAGTACAGTATCAACATGACAGGTAACAATATATAAATGATTGTCAAAGAGAGTATACAGATTTAATGTTGGAGAGCATACTTAGATTTAAAGATTGCACTCACCAAGCTGTAACCACAAAGGTTCTCTGGAGCAATACTGTGAGACGCCCTCAAGAGGCGTTCCCCCGGGGACGGGCCAGGGAGGCAGATTAGGAAAATACTATTGTGGAAAATTTAATAGGATAAAATATTTTTAGCAAATTGATATAATATATTCTTTCTTATGAAAGGGGACCACCCAGGAAGTGCCATAATTGAAGGAAAGAATTAGAACCAAAGGGAGAGAAAGGGGAAAGCAGGTAAAGGGGGAGGGGGGAAAGAAGAAGAAGGAAGGGGGGGGAAAAGGAGGGGAAAAACAGGGGTGGGGTAAGAGGGGAAAGGAAAAGGAGGAAGGGGAAGAAGGGAGAGGGCAAGGGAAAGAAGGGGAGGGAGAGGGAAAGGAGGAGGGGGGGGGAAGGGGGGAGAGAGAAGGGGGAGAGAGAGAGGGGAAGAAAAAGACAGAAAAGACGGGGAAGGAAGGATGGGGGGGAAAAAAGGGGGGGAGGGAAAAATATGGGGGGAAAAGGGAGAGGGGAGGAGGACGAGGGTGGTGGATAAGGGGGGGGGATCAAGGGGAGGAAAGGAGGGGGGGGGAGGGGGGAGGGGAAAAAGAATGGGGGAGGAAAGAGGGGGAGGGAAGGAGGGGGGGAAGAGAAGAAAAAAGGGGGGGGGAAGGGGGGAGGAGGGGAGGGAGAAAAAAAGAGAAGTGCCAAAGAGGTGGAGAGAAGTCCCAATATGCCTGGTAAAGGAAATCAGAAGCACACAAAGCGTTTTGAAGAAAAAAGTCAGAAAAATTCTTTACCTATCATTGCTGTAATATAGAGTAAGTTAAACCCAGACGCTGCTAGCCAGTGGCACCCAGAATGGCGTGACTGATACAATTAGTAACCAGTGCGCCACACCACACTGTCAGGGGGAGTCACTGCAAGAAAGGTAAAACGATGGGGAGATGTTAAAGATAATCTGAAGATTAAACAGTAATCCCTAAGTATTCTGTACCAATAAGGAAGGGGGGATACCAAACAAAAAGGATGGATGTCCCCATCCTGCATGGGGGACATCAGCTAGGTACTCACAGGGGCTCCGGATGGCAACAGTGGAGTGCTGGGTGTCCGTCTGGTGCAATAAGCAGCTGCGTCTGGGCATCTTAAATGCCTCCAACCCGGAAGTTCAACGGCGACAACAGTCGCCGTGATTACTTCCGGGTCCGGTCCTCCACTGTTGCGCATGCGCGGGAGAATACCCGGCGCAAGCGCACAGCTCAAAAGTGATCAGTGCCTGAGCATTGATCATACGAAGCAGCAGCTGGGCTCATTAGAGCCCAGCCTGCCGCCGGAGGAGCGCAAGCCCGCCGTGGGGGGAGAATTAACTCCTCACATTCCTCCAAAGCAGAGTGGTCAGTGCAAATGATTAATAAGGATTTCAATACACATTATGTAAAACAAGGAATAGACTGGGAAAGGGGGGGGGGGGAAGGACGATGCATAATCTCAAACGGTGGGGACATAAAGGAACCCACAGTTAAAGAAATAAGCATCATAACCCATCCCAGAACATATAAAATAACAATTCAATCTAGGTATACATAACTTTAATGAATAAAGCAAGCGATCTACTGAAAATTTGGAGTCAGCCACAGAGAAAAAACATCAAATTTATCAGAATTCACAAATTTTAATATAGTGCAAACCACTATATGTATAGAGTCCGATCATG
Source organism: Aquarana catesbeiana (assembly GCF_042186555.1). NCBI lineage: Eukaryota > Metazoa > Chordata > Amphibia > Anura > Ranidae > Aquarana > Aquarana catesbeiana. Next base: position 482,770,366 of record NC_133326.1, on the reverse strand, counting down.
TATAGTCAAGGGGGAGGGGGGACCTGAAATTCTGCAAAAGAAGCCCAAAAGTTTTAATATTTTAATATATGATATGATGGAATCACGGCAGAGGCTGGGGGGGGGGGGGGGGGGAAGAAAGGGGGGAAGAAGAGGCAGGACTCTGTTGGAGAAGTCCCTGCTTTTTGCTTCTCTTTCAACTTCATTTTTGGCAATATAAAGTAATTACGAGTTTTTTTAGGTTTTTCTGTACCACAACCTTTCATATAAATGTTTATAAATTTGTGCAAAACGCTTTCTTTTACATGTGCTCCATTATTGTACTGCTATATTTTCTGTTCTAGTAATTTTTTTCTCATTTATAAACATGTTCTCTCTTGCCAATGCAAACAAAAAATGAATACATATAAAAGGGTCCTGCTTATTTAGCAATTTCAAGAGCAATATGGGAAAAACACAAATCCTTTAAATTAAATACTTGGGAGTTAACTTTAAGCTGTACATGGCATTAAAGAACAGTATGATTTCCATGGACAGCATCAGCAACACTGTATACTGGCATCACATAATTTTGATGTGTAAATAATTTTTAACTTTTACTTCTAATTTGGCTTTTATATGGCAGCAACACTCCAATCAGATTAATTACAACTAGAAAAAAAGGGCTTTTGTGAGTAGCTTTGGCTGTAACACCTGCATTTTTTTTATCCAGCTGTAATAGGCCTCAATTGAATGCTGAATGTAGCACCAAAAACAGATCTAAAGCCTACAGGAAACGTGTCTCTTTAAAAAAGCTCTCAGCATTGTACAAACACAAAACAGGGGCACAGATATGCTTCAAAACCACATGCCCATCTATTCCCCAGAAAAATTTAAAATATAATCTTTAGGTATGTATTTGGTAGAAATTGATGTCAGGACAATACACAAGTGTTTGAATAGGTTTGACAGTAAATGAGCAGCTTGGTAAGGCCACCATGTAAGAGAGAGAGAGAGAGATTAGGCTGTTTTTTTTTTTTAAATAAACATTAAACTGTATTATTTCAGAGACAATAGCCACACATAGTGAACAATGCCTGGACTCTATGTAAATGGGCTGATAAGGCCTCACTGTAAGAGATGCAGGTTTTATCTTGAAATAAGCACTTTAAAACCACAAATGAGACACATTAAAACCACAAATTAAAGACACATTTTAAACGCTCTCCCATTGCTGTATAATTGTTCCCCAAATATTTAAAAGTTTGACTTTAGGTATGTGTTTTGTAGAAATTAACATCAGGACCGTACACTAGCAGAGTATATTATCCGAGAGACAATAGCCACAAACATTTTTCAGTGGCGGGACTGTATCTGAGAAGCATGACTGCATTAAAAGAGGAAGGGGCAAAGCACTTTACCTTGCATTAAACATTAGAGTGAATTATCTGTGTGAGGCGAGAAGAGCTGATCATCAGCACTTCCACATTTACATGTGATCAGCTGTGATTGGACACAGCCGATCACATGGTTAAAGAGCCACCCCATCGACTATTTACAGAGATCGGGATTGCACCGCAGTGCAGCCTCGATCGCCACGCTGCGTACCCCCACAGGCACAGCTGTTCTGGGACAATGTCATATGAAGTCGTCCCAGAATGAGAGCCGCACCGCTCCTCCATCATTTGACGGTGGGTGGGCAGCAAGTGGTAAATATTGCTCTTTACTCAAAATTAAAACAGCTGCTTCCCGTCAAACAGAATTTAAAAAAAAAATGTTTCCTTTTTTTGCTTCAGTACATGTTCCTTAGGCCAGTGTCCAGCCCCACATGCCATTTGTTCGACAGCCTCTTGACTATTATTCTAGAAAATGGCCATTACTGTTTTTTAACATTTGGCTCAGATTGACTTCAATGGGTTTAGGGTTTGGTACCTGACTTTTAGTAATGTTCATTGAACCTGCCTCGAACCCAACCCAGGTACATTCAGCTCATCTATAATGCCTAATAGCAAGTGGATAGTGCACCAGGAATTGACTATCAAACATAAAGCAGTAACATCCATCACAACTACATTTTCAATGGAGAACAAATGAGGGTTTTAAAAGCTCTAATTGCTTAGTTATCACATCTGCAGAGTCTTTGTTATGTGCGACTGTCCCTATGGTGAATATTATGGGCACATTATCTATACTTTCTGCTGCATGATACTATAAATATGAGTCAACATGCAAATGTGTGTAAAATTACTGTAATGTCAAATCTGACTTTTTACAGGATTATCTCAGAAAATGCTTCCAAAGCCCAACTTATCATAAGTAAGTAATGCATCGTGTTAGAAATCAGTTTAGCAGAACTTGGCTTTAAAAGCACAGAAATCTCAAAATATTTCTTTGCTTAATTGACTGAAGCGCATGAAAAATGTGCTCTGGTTCTTGGCATGGAAATGCGCTATGATTCACAAATTTTTCCACTATGCACATTTACAGGGAATTTTGTTTCTGGAGCCACAGAAGAAGAGAAAAAAACTTTTTTTTCTATTTATTTTACATGAGCACACAAGAGTATTGCTAGTTTCTTAAAAGACCCAGAGCATCTTTTGATACCACAACATTAAAGAAGTGCTTAATGCACTACATAAAATAAGAGGTATGACCAAAGCACTTGTAGCGGCATAGCCACGTTGTGACCAATCTGCTTTATTACATATTCCCAAAGGAGCAATGTATTGGCATAAGGCAGGGATCTTCAAACTACGGCTCTCCAGCGGTTGCGGAACTACATGTCCCATGAGGCATTGTAAAACTCTGACATTCACAGACATGATGGGAATTGTAGTTCCTGAATACCTGGAGGGCCATAGTTTGGAGACACCATACATGAGGCACCATATTATACTGTTTATTTAACAAGAGCAGCTTTTTCTCTATGTGAATCTCAAATACACTTTTTTATTCCTCATTTAACAAGGCCCCAAATCCTCTAACCAGTAGGGATAAACCAAATGTACCTAAGTTTGGTTGGAGGCAGGTTCATAGAACATGAGTAGAGTTTGGGTGGCAAATCCAAACTCTACTGAGGTCTATAGGAGCTGAATGTTAAAAAACTGTAATGGCCATCTTCTAGGCTAAAAGTCAAGGAATTGTAAAACGAATGGGGCTTAACCTGATTGTGAAGTGGCACATCTGTATGATGTTTACAACCTACTACTGTAAAATGGACCTACTTATTCACACGGTTTTAGGCAAGTCCTTTATTAATAAAAACAAAAAAGAATAAAATATGTCTCATGATGTAAATCCATCATTGCAGATCCACATTAAACATGATGAATGGTTCCTGCCAAAAGCAAAAAAGACTGAAAGATGGACACATCCAAAACCTGGCGCTGACTGGTGCCAGATAACATCTCCAAGGCCCTGCTGCTAAAGTTAACGAAGAGATGGGGGTCTACCATGTGATGTTTTTTTAACCAAGTATGGCCACATCAATATTTGATCAATGTAATTTTCCAAATAAAGCCATGACTCCAGGGATTCCTGTCACTCTTAATAATGACAACAGTGTACTATGCTTGCATGACTGCTTTCTGTCCACCTTGCATATACTGTATATACGTCTTTGAAAAGTAATGGTGATATAATGATATAATGATCATGGCTTCAGCTGCATCCATGTTCCTAATAGCCACATTTTCTGGTAAAAGAGGTTTGAGTGGCTCTACAGCCACCTCATCACTTTACAGGCAGCAGAATGGGGGTCTCCTCCACCTACCAACATCCCTCATTTTTCCCAGACTTTCCTGTTCCATCAAAGAGTCTGGGGCTGATGCGACCTGTAACACTGGATGCACTAGGAAGAGTGGGAGGAACTTCTATAGCTCTTCCTCCTCTGTGACATCAATAACCTGAAGAGACAAGGATTTTTTCACTTCTGGTTTTGGTTTATTTGCAAGATGGATCCCAACCATGGCACTGCCTGTCTGGAGACAGATCTCTACATAATGAGGACTTTTTATTGGCCAGGTTATCATAAGGGATATTGTTCAAAATAGATGATGAAGTTTAAAATATATAAATCACCACTGTACCCCCATGCTCACACGCAAATGTGAATGTGCATATATGTTACGAGTGCATAAGTAAACGGTGATCACCACACATGTGAGGTATTACCATAAATGTCAGTGTAAGAGCAATAATTTTAGCGACCAAACTTCTGTGTAACTATACATGGATAACCTGAATTACTTTTAAAGTAACACCTATTGATAAATTAATGTACCATAGTTTGTCTCCATTCCATTGGCGTGCACAATTTTAAAGTGTGACATGTTAGGTAACAATTTACTCGTGTAACATCACCTTTTATATTTTACATAAAAATTGGGTATTATATTGTGTTTGTGTTCACTAAAATTCATTAAAGTGTATTTTTCAAACAAATTCGCATTTGATAAACCGCTGTGCAAATTGTGTGACATAGAAAATTACAACACCCGCCATTTTATTTTCAAGGCACTTGGCTTTCAGAATATATATGAATTTGCTGCTCACCTGCACCTGTGTCCTGGTCAAATTTGAATGAAAGGCCGCTGCATCCCAAAAGACTTGAATGGGCTGCCTGCATGCAGCACCTGGATATTCAAGCCACACAAACACAGGGCTCATTTACAGACTATGAACCCTTGTGAATTACACCCTTATTGTAGAACCTTTCTTTGCATTGTGAAAAACTTCTGTGTATCAATACTGCTTGAACTAAAAGAAGGAAATTAATCTAATGTTTGGGCTAAGGAGCTCTCCTATCACATGGCACAGTACAGTTCAGATTACTTCTCAATAGTAGGCCCACATTGCATTGTCGAAAGGAAAGATGACAAACCTTAGCATTCGTTTTTAAAAATTCCAAATTTACTTTCTATGGGTACTGAGGTTTTTGAAGAGTTTCTAGGGCATCCTACAGCTGCCTTTTGATGAACGACCACAAAGATCCAAACTAGGTAATGCCTAATATTTGATAATATTTGATGATAAGATGTGTTTTTTACGTTTTCGCTTGCAACAGGTTTCCTCTTCGTATTCACTCTCAGATTAGTTTTTCCTTTCAATGTACATTTGTAGCATACACTTTCATGACTATATTCTCCCTGTTCCTAAGTGAGCATTGGCCATACAGCTTTTCTGGGCTGAAATCCACAATCACCTAACCAGGGAATTTTTGGCAAAGTACTGTGAACACACTTTGGCATAAATAAATTGCTGTTTAGCTAATTAAAATAATGCAACTCAGCAGTAAAGCAAATCGTCTTCACTTGATTTTGTGTTAAACAGCTGCGGGGCTCATCAGTTGCATTAGTAATTTATTTCTGCAAAACAGTTTTATGGCCCAAAAAACACATCATTCAGTTACTTAAAACAGACTTCTTTTTTATGTCCTCTGGATTCATCTGCTATGTTAATGTAATGTGTTCTATAAATAACAATACACATAAGGTGAATGGACTTCTTATGCCTAATGGTAATGTGTCACAAGTGTGTGTTTTTAGCTATATAGATTTCACTGCAAAGCAATGTCAAACACAGTATTGATACCAAATATATAATATATACTACACTAGGAGCAGAAAAAATACCAGAACCTCTGGCAGAAAAAAAAGTGGCAGACAAATGCTCATAGTGACTCATGTTGCATAAGAGTTTAGGAGAGTTTTTTGGCATTTGCTTTCATAAGTGTCCTTTTCCAAAACATTCCCCTCTGCTCATTTTTCACTTTACACTTGAAAGTGCAGAATGCTTCTAAATCTCCCGCTTTTAAGCATGTTTATGCGTGTTAAGAGTTTTTTCTGCCCCAAACCTCTCAAAAATGGAATTCTGGAGGGTTTTTATTCTGCCTCTAAACGCTGCTCTGAAAATATGCCTGTAAACTCCCTAATGTGCATGGACACATAGGCTAACATAGGGCTGCTTCTACAGGCTGAAGGAAAAAATGCAAAATGTCTGTATAAGCAGCATTTTTTATGCCCAGAGTGCATGGACCCTAAAGGTGAATTAGGGTGGGAGTGGTGTTGAATCTGAAAGAGTTTTGATGCTTGCTATTGTAGTCTTGTGATGTAAGTATGGCTTTTAGGCTGCTCCTTTGCTCATATTCTCCCACTAACCACTGAAGGACCTGGAATGAAAGTTTCAAGTGCAATAAGCAAAATGATTTTGATGATTGTTGATGATGATTATTCAAAAAGAAGATCGGGTATGTTACACAACTCCCCATTCCTCAGATCCAACAAATAGAGAAAAAAAAACATTCTTTCTTATCCATTCCTTATGGAACTCGATTATCTATAGCACTTCAGGGTTTTTAAAAGGAAAACCCAGTTTCTCTGGGGAAAGGGGAGGGAAGAGAACTACTCTTCAAGACACAGCTGAAATAGAAATAGCCTTAGGAGGGTCAGGGGGAACCCCCTCAGTCGTGGATTACATATCATCCAATAGTGCTAACTGGGTACTATACTTAAGAAATGGGTGATTGCCTTGTGATACAGTAGTCCAGGCACTGAAGGATTAAAGGAAAGGAAACCCTCTTGGAGACGGTTATTACTGTATTGATATAGTCCCCCCATTTGCCATAAAAGCGTTTGGTGAATGTGTGGTGGGATTTCTCTGTGTCCAATTTTTCTCTATACAGGAGCAATGTTAGGTCTTGTTTGACATCTGTCACCGTGGGAGGTGATGATGAGATCCATTTTTTAAGACTGCTCTTTTCGCAACTAAGAAGTATGGGATGTTGCAATGGCATACTGAAGGATGAGGACCCAGGGTAGCCGGTATTGTGGGAGCATGGCAGCAAGTGATGCAAAAGGGTCCTTTTGGAGTTTATGGCTGGTGATAGTAGTCTCAAAAACTACAACTTGATCCTAAAAAGTGGATTTTACTGGACAAGTCTAGACTCGGTGAAACAGTCTCGGACAAGCGCTTCCACATAGAGGACAGAGGTACTGGCTTTGCAAGCCTGCAGATGCTAAGAAAGGTACAGTATATAGCAGGGGTAGGCAACTCCCGGCACTGGTGCCGCAAGTGGCACTCAAAGCCTCTTTTGCCGCCACTCAAATCAGCAGAGCAGCGCAGGGAAGTGTCAGTGAGACACTAATGCATTCCAATTTCAGAATTCCCCACGCTGCACCTGCACTGAGGGGAAGGTACTGTACCCCCACACATTGTAAAAGATGGGAAACATTGTTTGGTTCTCTAATTTTGCTGTAGCTGTGATTGTCAGCTTTTGTGATGGAGAAGAGATTGGGTGCAGTTCTGCTAGGGGGGGTCCCTTTTTCCAGGAGGAGGAGGACTGTCATTGGCCACTGCTAAAGCCAATCACAGTCCTGCTAGCCCTGCCCACCATCTGGAGGAAGATGCCACTACCAATCTCATAAAGAAGGGATTTCACTGTGATTGAGAAAACCACAATCAGACGACAGTTTGTGGAATTACTGTTGAGCTTCTGGGAACTTTGTTGAAATTATTCCTGAACCTTTGCATCACTTACTTCTGAACCCCTGCACTCTGTGTCCCTTTAAGCCACAACCAGGGGCAGATGTGAAAGGAGGTGTATTGGTGGGACAGATGAGCAGGGGGTTACAGTGGTGGGGCAGGAGAGCAGGGGGAACAGAGGTGAGACTGATGTGCAGGAGGTACGTTGGTGGGGCAGATGAGAAAGCGAGTTACAGTGGTGGGGCAGATGAGCAGATGGGTTCAGTGTTAGGACAGATGAGAGGGTGATTCAGTAGAGAAACAAAAGAACATGAGCATGTGGTGGTGGAGCAGATGTTTAGGGAGGTACAGTGGTGGGGCAGATGAGAAAAGGGGGTACATTGATGGGGCAGATGAGCAGGGGGGTTACAGTGGTGGGACAGAAGAGCAATGGGGGTACAGTGATGGGGCAGGTATGCAGGAGGTACAGTGGTGGGAGGGATGAAAAGGGAGTTCAGCGGTGGGACAGAAAAGCAGGGGGGTACAGTGACAGGGCAGATGAGCACGGGGTTACAGTGGTGGGACAGATGAGCAGGGGGTTCACCGTTGGGCCAGATGAGAAGGGGGTTACATTGGTGGGAAAGATGAGCGGGGGGTTCAGTGTTGGGGCAGAGGAGAAAGGAGGGACACTGGTGGGACAGATGAGCAGGGGGTTACAGCAGTGGGGCAGAGGAGAAGGGGGATACAGAGCTCGCGCCGGGCATGCGCGTGCCCATAATACCGCGTCTTAAAGGGCAACGTACAGATACGTTAATGTCTAAACTTCTGGCAACAAAAGTGAGTACACCCCTAAGTAAAAATGTCCAAATTGGGCCCAATTAGCCATTTTCCCTCCCCGGTGTCATGTGACTCGTTAGTGTTACAAGGTCTCAGGTGTGAATGGGGAACAGGTGTGTTAAATTTGGTGTTATCACTCTCACTCTCTCATACTGACTGTGTCAGAGCAGAGAGCAGAGAGCAGAGAGCAGACCTGCGTGTGGAAGCTCTGGCTTCTAGTGCTTCTAGTGCTCCGGCCATCCGGCCACCCCAGCCTTTCCATCCATCAGGACTATCCTCGGACTCCCAGCTGCATTGTACCGGGCCCCCCAACAGCTGCGTGGACCAGGAACAGGATCCCCGGACCCTTCCCGCCAGCTCCACCTAAGCCCTACCCTCACTGCTCCACCGCTCCACCATGCCACCTTGGCCTCAGGAATTCTGATCCCAGACGTCAGCCTCCCGGAGCAGTCTCACAGGACACTCAGTGGCTCCGGCCAGCTCCGGCCAGCTCCAGCCAGCGCCGGCCCACCGCTCACCCCCCAGCATCCATTGGCAGCCCCGCGCGCTCCATCCAACCAGGCCTGACTCACCATCCACGGACGGGACCACAGCCACCTCGGGAGCTCGAGCATCAGGACAGCCCGCGGCTCGGGCCTAGCCCGTAGGCCATCTTGGTCCACCCAGTGTGGCTGCAATCACTACCTTCCACCCAGAGCTCATCCCCGGACCCCCCCAGCAGGTTAGTACTGGGACCCGGTCCCTCCCGACCCCCCCCTCCCAGGCCTGCACTGGCCCACCTCCAAGTAGGACCCACCATCCCACTGACCCCCCTCTGCTCACGGTCCCGAACCCCCCTGGGGCACCACCGCAGCCACCGTCCAATCACCCCGTTCTCTAGCTGCTAGACTCGGGGGACAGACCACGGCTGCAGCCTAGCTCTGGCCAGCCAGCACCTCATACCCCTCCCACACCTGTCCAGCAGGTCCCCATGCCCCTACACCTGGAACATCCCCTCCTCGATACTGGACCTCATTGCAGGGGCACAGGTACCACCGGAGACCAGGATATCCACGGCTCTGGCCCTGACCAGCGTCCATCTTAGATCCTCCTAGATGCAGCCGCAGCACCAGTCCAACCAGTAAGTAGCAGCCAGATCCCCATAACCCTCTGCCCCCCCCTCCCCATCTTCTTTCTGGACCATCCTGTACAGGTAAGCCCATTGGGGTACCCTAGTAGTTGATCCAGGGACCTCGAGTCCGATTACCCCTCAGGGGGTCAGGAAGGAATTTTTTCCTCTGCTGTAGCAATTGGCCAGCTCAGCTAGGGGTTTTCGCCTTCCTCTGGATCAACAGGAGGGCGGTAGGTAGCCCTCCATCACCTCCAGAACTTTCCGCACCATCATACAGCCCATCAACTACACTACTCCAGTAGCAGTGGCAGCCATCTGATCCCTTCATCCCCCAGCAAACTCATCATCCTTCCTTCAGCAACTTTGTCTTTCTCACCATGTGCAATTTCAAGTACACAGCAGACGCCATCCACAGGCTAAGAAACACCGCCTCAACTTTACCAACCGCCACCCAAAAAAGACTAAAAAAAGAAAAATTACTAAGGACCAACCCACAATCAACCATCAGATACAGGGAGACACCAATCCAACCACAACTAGCATGCGCCCTGATCAACACCAGATCTGCAATCAAGCACAGACTGGAAATCCATGACTTCATCATCGAAAAAAAACAACATAGATTGCCTCTTCATTACGGAAAGTTGGCTAACATCCGACTGCAACACCATCCTAACAGAATTGGTGCCTGAGAACTACAACATCCTAACTGAGCATAGAATAGGAAAAAAGGAGGAGGCCTAGTAGTGATCTTCAAATCGCACCTTGCGTTCACCAAACCAACTTTACAGAACTCAGTGCCTTTCATGGAGACACTCCCCCTGCATCTTCAAAGAACACCCCAAGACACCATCCACATACTACTATGCTACAGACCACCAGGACCAAAGACCAATCTCCTTACACCACTCACTGAATTTGTTTCAATGCACACCCTGAAAACCAAAAACTTTCTGATACTTGGGGACTTTAACCTCTGGGCAAACTCTACCCAAGACCCTATCGCGACCGCCTGCATCAACCAACTGGAAGAACTAGGTCTTCAACAGCTGATAAATGCTCCCACGCACGGTTCAGGACACACTCTAGACCTCATCTTCAAACAGAATATGGACATCAACGTGTTCGACAACACACCACTACCATGGACGGACCACCACGCTATCAAATTTAAAATCACCACTAACACCACCCACCTAAAACAGAAACATGCAACAACAACACACTGGAACAGATCTCAGAAGAAACTGCACTCTGAACTCTTCAAAACCACATTGTCAAACAAAAATACAATTGCTAAACTTAAACCTCTCGACGGAACAAACACTCAACTCCCTAAACAAGGAATTACTACAAACAGCAGACTCAGTAGCGCCAAAATGCAGAACACTCATCCGCAAAAAAAAACTCGAGATGGTTTAATGGCACTCTCACCCTACTCAAGCAAGAACGTAGAAGAGCTGAAAGAGCATGGAGAAGAAATCCTACCAAGGAAAACCATACAAACTACAAAGAACTCACTGTGAAATACCACAAAGCAATCTTCAAAGCCAAAAAAGAACATTTCTGGAACACCATCTCAACTGCCTTAAACTGGCCGTGGGGACTTTTCAAAATAATCGCCCAGTCAATGAACCCAACCTGCTTAGAGCCCCCAGCAAACAATACTCAAGAATTCTGCAACGAGTTATCAAATTTCTTCATCGACAAAAATCGACAACATTCAGAAATCAATTCAACAGAAAAAAAAACAACCTTACCCAACCAAAGCAAAAAGAGGATATCGACACGAACATCACACAACCACCGGATTTCTCTTTGACCCCAATCACCACTGACATGACTAAAAACATTATGAGAAGCCTTCGAGACAGCACATCACCAAACGACATAATTCCCACAAAACTCCTGAAAGAATGCTCCGACATCTTGGCTCCTACTATAACACACCTCATAAATCAGTCGTTCAAAGAAAGGATTGTGCCAACCACCCTCAAGCAAGGCATCGTCCCTAAGGACCCTAACTACCGCAGGCCGATAACAAACCTCAACACCATCTCCAAGATTATGGAGAAAGCAGTAGTACAACAGCTACAATGCCACCTGGACACACACCAACTCCTGGACCCTCCGCCCAGGCCATGGCACAGAAACTGCACTTCTCAAAATATGGGACAATGCCCTTGAAGCAGCAGATGATGGAGAATCATGTCTCCTGGTACTGTTAGACCTCAGTGCAGCATTTGATACAGTGGACCACAATACTCTACTTGTCCGCCTCACAGAAGTATTAGGAGCCACTGATTCTGGTCTAAAATGGTTTGCATCCTCCTTAGAGAATCGCTCTCAGACAGTGAAACTAGGAGCATTCACCTCTGAAACCCACACAATCTCCTGTGGAGTCCCTCAGGGTTCACCCTTGTCACCAGTGCTATTCAACATCTACATTCGCCTACTCCTCAAAATCATCAAAAAATCGGACCTCTGCTTCCACTCATACGCTGATGACACCCAAATCTACTTTCGCATCACTGGACAAAAAGACCACCATCAGCAATTAGAGAAATGCCTCACTTTGATAGATGACTGGATGACCATTAGCTCCCTCAAACTCAATGAGTCAAAAACAAAACTTCTTCTCCTACACGCCAACCAAAATCCAAAAACCAAGACTCCATGGACACCTCCAACCATCTTTGGACGACCATCTCTCCAAGCACCAAAGCCAAGAGTCTCGGAGTTATCTTTGACTCAGAAATGACAATGGATGCACAAATATGATCAGTAGTCAGCGGATCTCACCATCTCCTCCACCTGCTACGCAGACTCATCCCCTTTATCCCAGAAGAGGACAAAGCAGCAGTAGTTGGAACAATCATCAATTCCCGACTCGACTACGCAAACTCGCTCTACATAGGATTACCCCAATATCAGCCTGCGTGCCTACAGGCCATCCAAAACATGGCGGCAAGACTGCTAACAGGTCAAAAACACTGGGAGTCCACTTCCCCATCCCTGAGGAGCCTACATTGGCTAACCGTAAAGAATCAGATCACATTCAAGACCCTCTGCCTTACCCACAAATGCATACAAGGTAACGCTCCTCAATACCTTCAAGAGAAGATAAAAAACTACACACCCAATCGCAATCTGTGATCATCTAACTAAAACCTCCTCCTCATTCCCAAATACCGTTACAAAGCAAAGGGAGAACGAAGATTCGCAGTCCAAGGACCTCGGCTATGGAACACTCTTCCGACTCACATCCGCATGGAAGAAAACCATCTGGCCTTCAGGAAAAAGCTCAAGATCTTCCTCTTCTAAGAAGCTGACAACACAAAATGCATTTAGCGCCTTGAGGCGATTCAGTTCGCATTTGCAGCTATTTGCAAATCATTAATTCATTCATTCATACTGGTCACTGGAAGTTCAACATGGTACCTCATGGCAAAGAACTCTCTGAGGATCTAAAAAAAAGAATTGTTTTTCTACATAAAGATGGTCTAGGCTATAAGAAGATTGCCAAGACCCTAAAAACTGAGCTGCAGCATGGTGGCCAAGATCATACAGTGGCTTAACAGGACATATGAGTGGTGCCAGCATTGCTGCAGAGGTTGAAGGGGTGGGGGGTCAGCCTGTCAGTGCTCAGACCATACACCGCACACTTCATGAAATTGGTCTGCATGCCTGTTGTCCCAAAAGGAAGCCTCTTCTAAAGATGATGCACAAGAAAGCCCGCAAACAGTTTGAAGACAAGTAGATTAAGGACATGGACTACTGAAACCATGTCCTGTGGTCTGATGGGACCAAGATAAACGTATTTGGTTCTGATGGTGTCAAGTGTGTCTTGCCTACAGTCAAGCATGGTGGTGGGATTGTCATTGTCTGGGGCTGCACTGGGGAACTACAGTTCATTGAGGGAACAATGAATGCCAACATGTACTGTGACATACTGAAGCAGAGCATGATCCTCTCCCTTCAGAGACTGGGCCACAGGACAGTATTCCAAAATGATAATGGTCCAAAACACACCTCCAAGATGACCACTGTCTTGCTAAAGAAGCTGAGGGTAAAGGTGATTGATTGGTCAAGCGGAAGGTGGAGGAGCGCAAGGTCTCTAACATCCACCAGCTCTGTGATGTTATCATGGAGGAGTGGAAGAGGACTCCAGTGGCAACCTGTGAAACTCTGGCAAACTCCATGCCCAGGAGGGTTAAGGCAGTGCTGGAAAACAATGGTGGTCACACAAAATTTTGACACTTTGGGCCTAATTTGGACATTTTCACTTAGGAATGTACTCACTTTTGTTGCCAGCGGTTTAGACATTAATGACTGTGTGTTGAGTTATTTTGAGGGGACAGCAAATTTACACTGTTACACAAGCTGTACACTCACTACTTTACATTGTAGCAAAGTGTCATTTCTTCAGTGTTGTCATTGGAAAAGATATAATAAAATATTTACAAAAATGTGAGGGGTGTACTCACTTTTGTGAGATACTGTATCTGATATAGCATACAGTTGACAGTGCAGCAAGGTATTGAATAAGGAATGTTGGAAGCCCCGGACCTTACTTGGAGAGGCCTTGGAAACATAGTCCACAAGTTGTTGAGCATGTAGAAAATGTTTGGAGGGTAAACAGTACCGTTCAGTCAACTTGGTTATTGATTGTGCAGTCCCGAACGTGGTGTCAAAAAAGGCTGAAATACTAGTTATTCCCGTGGATGCCCATGTACTGAAAGCCGCATATTGTTGAGCGCAAGGAAACATTGGGTTCCCTTGTATAGGGAGATAGTTTGACACCCTAGGAGACAAACCTAGTTTGCTTCTAATCTTTTTCCAGGCTATAGAAGAAAATTAGAGGAAAGGGGGGAATTTTAGAGACTTTCAGCAAGCCATGGTCTGGTAAGATCATGTATTTCCATCCCTAGGGACTTAAAATGATATAATGGCCTGGTAAGGTCCTAGATATCCATCCCATTTGTATTGGAAGAAAAAAGTATATAAACATATACAGAGGATGTGGGACTTTGTGTGAAGCATATGACAGCCAAAAGGATAATAGGGTGAATATGAAGGAATTTTATTAAACATTGCATTATACATACATATTTCAGGTAACATTGATAAATAACATACACAAGGTAATAAACCCATTGAACACAGTTCATGGTACATATGTTGGTAACAAAAAAAGTATGCAAAAGACACGGTAATGACTATAAATTAATAATAAAATGGTAATTTCATATGGTAAGGATATTTTAAATTCCCAGGTTCACCACAAAGTATAAGTGTATGCCAATGATTAGAGAGGATATGACCTGTAGGACCTATGGCCTCACTAGCCTGTAAGGGTACAGAAAACATAATGGCTTGAAGTTCTTGATAAAACAAGTGGATACACGGCAATCAGTAGCTCTACGCGTTTCGTGGCTTAAGCCACTCATCAGAAGCAGGCACGTGTGGTTTCTATAAAAATTGAAAAAATAAAAAACAATAGAAGTTGTAAATACAAGGACAAGGTTAGGGGTAAAGTATAGAACCACCATAACCAGGGCTTACTTACTTAGATTGGGCATGCTGAAGGTACAGTGGCAAGGCCCTACAAGCAGTCCGGAGAACGACTCCATACCGGGAGCTGAGGTGGGCAGCCCCGCAGGTCTGGGAGGAGCGGTACTCACAGAAGGCATGGCAACCGAGGACATTCTGGGAGTGAGGGGACAATGGTGAGCAAGGGGGTATGGAGGACATGGGGAGAGGGGGGAAAGGGGGGACAGAAAGAAGAGGATAGGGGAGGGAAGACAACAGGAGGGAAAGGGAAGGAAGTAGGAAAGGAGAAAGAGGGAGGGGGGAGGGGGGAAGGAAAAGAGGGGGGGAGAAGGTAAGAGGAGAGGGAAGGGGGGCAGGAGGGAACATGACAAGAATGGGGGGGGAGGGGCGAAGGGGGAATGAAGGAAAGGGGAGG
Organism: Aquarana catesbeiana; assembly: GCF_042186555.1. Lineage (NCBI taxonomy): Eukaryota > Metazoa > Chordata > Amphibia > Anura > Ranidae > Aquarana > Aquarana catesbeiana. The sequence continues at coordinate 482,755,031 of NC_133326.1, read as the reverse complement.
GGGGAAAAAGGTGGGGTGAGGACGTGGGGACAGGGAAGGAAGTGAATGGGCAAGGAGGGGTAGATGTTATGTGAGTGAGTGGGAACAAGTGAAACCAAAAATGATAATAGTGATGAAACAGTTGGAAGTGCCAATTTACCTTATGTGTATGAGGAACCCAGTGAAGGGAACCAGAAGGACCAACAAAGAAACAATCCGTGTGGTGGATGGTGTGTAGAAAGCCTCGAGTGCCGCTTCTCGGGGGGCAGAAGGCCCTTCTGCCCCCCTTCCCTCTCCTCTTACCTCCTTCCCCCCCTTTTCCTTTCCCCCCTTCCCCCTCCCTCTTTCTTCTTTCCTACTTCTATCCCTTTCCCTCCCCTCTCCTCTTCTTTCTGTCCCCCCCTTTCCCCCCTCCTCCCCCCCAGCATGTCTTCCATACCCCCTTGCTCACCATTGTCCCTTCACTCCCAGAATGTCCTTGGTTGCCATGCCTGCTGTGAGTACTGCCCCTCCCAGACCCGCGGGGCTGCCCACCTCAGCTCCAGTATGGAGTCGTTCTCCGGACTGCTTGTAGGGCCTTGCCACTGTACCTTCAGCATGCCCAATCTAAGTAAGTAAGCCCTGGTTATGGTGGTCCTATACTTTACCCCTAACCTTGTCCTTGTATTTACAACTTCTATTGTTTTTTATTTTTTCAATTTTTATAGAAACCACACGTGCCTGCTCCTGATGAGTGGCTTAAGCCACGAAACGCGTAGAGCTACTGATTGCTGTGTATCTACTTGTTTTATCAAGAACTTCAAGCCATTATGTTTTCCATACCCTTACAAGCTAGTGAGGCCATAGGTCCTGCAGGTCATATCCTCTCTAATCATTGGCATACACTTATACTTTGTGGTGAACCTGGAAATTTTAAATATCCTTACCATATGAAATTACCATTTTATTATTCATTTATAGTCATTACCGTGTCTTTTGCATACTTTTGTTGTTACCAACATATGTACCATGAACTGTGTTCAATGGGTTTATTAACTTGTGTATGTTATTTATCAATGCTAAATGAAATATGTATGTATAATGCAATGTTTCCTTGTCAAAAGAAGTTTATTGAGTATACAATGTTATAAAGATACATAAAGTAAGTTTACAAGGATCTATAAAGTAAGCTCATTGTTTTACAGTAGGGTTTATATAGGTAAATAGCATGAAATTTCAAATATTAAACATTGGGTTTACGTAAACCTAAATTAAAGATATATATCATTTCCTTAGTTACTTTTGTAGGTATTTAAATGATTTATACCTACTATACATATTGTTTACAAGTAGAGTGTATATAGGTCAAATAAATTCTGATAATGAGCTTTAATCGTAAGGTGGAGAAAAGGAAAGAGAAAGAAGAAAAAGGGTTGAAAGAGGTATGGTCCACAAGGTTGTCCCGCTCGTCAGTTTATTATTCTTTTTAGTTCTCTTTGAAGCCTTAGAATGGGTGTCTCTGTAAGTCATTTAATCTGTTACCATGGCAACAGGACAGAGTCATTGAAGTTTGACAGGAACTGTTGTTTTATCCAAGGATGCCAAAGTTTTTCAAATTTTGGAATTTGATTTTGATCGATGGCTACCATCTTAGCATGGGACATTGTATTATTCATTCTGTGAATTGTTTCTGCTAGTACCAATGTAGGAGATTTCCATGCCTTGGCCACTGTTTGTTTTGCAGCCGTTATTAGTTGGATCATAAGTTTGAATTGAGAGAGTGTTAACCATTCCGGTTTTAGATTAAGTAAAGTTAAATATGGATCTTGTTGTATTATTTTTTTAAATATTTTAGATGCAATCACGAAGACTTCCTTCCAGAAGGTTTGGATTCTTGGGCACGTCCACCATATGTGTAAATATGTGCCTATTTCTGGGCATCCTCGAAAACAAAGAGCTGAGGTATTAGGTGAATATTTTGCCACTCTAGCGGGTACAAGGTACCAGCGAGTTAGGACTTTATAATTTGTCTCCAGTGCTAAGATGTTGGGTGAAGATGACTTAGATGTGAGCCATATGTTAGACCAGTCCGTGTCTTCTAAAGTTCGTCCCAGGTCCTCCTCCCACTTCTGAACGTAAGAGGGTCTATTAAGATTTGCTACTCCATATAATTGATTATAAAGTGATGAAATTGTACCTTTAGCAAATGGATCTTTTGTACAGATTGATTCAAAAATCGATAATTGGGATAATGGTGTATCCCCCTTTAGGAATGGTGTATAGAAATTTTTGATTTGGAGATATCTAAATATCTCAGAGTTTGGTAGATCATATTTTTCTCTAAGCGATGGGAATGAAAGGAATGATTTAGATGCTATGAAGTTATTTAGTGTCTGAATGCCTGATGTTGTCCAAGCTTTAAAAGAATTTGGGTAGATCCATGCCGGATAAAAGGCCGGATTTCTGATAAAAGAAAGGAGAGGATTGTGTGGAGATTGTAACTGATATTTGGTTTTTAGTTTATCCAAGAGAGATAAGAAGTGTTTAGTTATGGGATTATGAATTTTAAAGCGGTCTTTAGGATCAAGCCATAATAAATTTGATATTAATAGAGGGTCATTTTCTGAAGCCTCTATAAATACCCATAATGGGATTTCCTGTTTTGCATGGTATTTGGACAGACTGGCCAAATGTGCTGCTCTGTAGTAGTTAGTAAAATTAGGGTATCCCAGGCCTCCTTTATTTTTGGGAAGATGTAGTGTGTGTATAGGTATACGTGGTTTAGAAGAGCCCCATATAAACGAAGTTGCTCTTTTTTGTACTATTCTCAAAAAATAGGAAGGAATTGGAATAGGGGGACTCTGAATAGATAAAGCAATTTGGGTAGAATAGTCATTTTGATTGCATTAATCTTCCCTATCCAGGATAAAGGAAGTTGCGACCATTGTTTTATTAGATTTGTGATCTGTCTTAATACACGAGGATAATTGGTTGAGAATAAGTCAGAATGAGATGCTGTTAAATGAATTCCAAGATATGGGATTGATTTTTCTGCCCATGTGAATGGGAGTGCAGCCCTAGCCGGGATCAATTCCATGTTTGTGAGTGAAATATTAAGCACTAGGCATTTCTTAGGATTAATCATAAGGCCGGATAGGGCTGCAAATCCATCAAGAGCTGGTATTAAGTTAGGACCAGAGACCTGTGGTGATGATAGAAAAAGTAATATATCGTCTGCAAATATACATAATTTGTGTGTAATACCTCCTACTTCAATGCCAGTTATAGTTTGGTTTGTTCTGATGTATTGGGCCATGGGTTCAAGTATAAGGGCAAATAATAAGGGAGATAATGGGCAACCCTGTCGGGTACCTCTTTCGATATTAAAGGCTTCAGATTTATATCCAGCATATTTTATATAGTCTTTGGGTTTATTATATAATGCTTTGATCCATGTTAAAAAGTGGGGTCCAAAACCCCATTTTTGTAATGAATATTGCATATATTGCCAGGATACTGTGTCAAATGCCCTCTTAATATCGAGAGATAGAAAACATAAAGGGATTTTCCGTTTTTTAGCAATATGTGCCAATAACACTGCCCTGCGTATATTATCGCCTGCCTGTCTATTTGGCATGAAGCCTACTTGATCTCTATGTATTAATTTTCCTATAATGCTATTGAGGCGTTTTGCTATTATTTTTGCTAATAATTTAATATCGAGGTTTAACAGAGAGATAGGCCTATAATTCACACAGGAAGTATCATCAGAAAGGGGTTTTGGGATCCTACAAACAATTGCCATTAGTGTTTCTTGCCGAAAAGAATGTCCATCTAGAAGTTTGTTAAAAGTTTCAGTGAGAATGGGAGAGAGTATTTCTGAGAATGTTTTATAGTATAAAGCCGAGTAGCCGTCTGGGCCTGGTCTTTTGTTAAGTTTTAGGTCTTTTATGGCGTTAGCAACTTCATCTATAGTTATAGGCTCATCCAAACTGCTTTTTTGATTCTGAGATAACTCAGGTAAGGTTATTTTTGAGAAGAAGGATTCAGCCTCTGTAGGATTAAATTCATTGTTTGTCTTGTATAAAGTTGCGAGATGTGAGTGAAATTTATGGACTATTTTAACTGGATTACAAGTGTAAACATTTTTTGATAATTTCAAACGTATTGGTTTGAAAGATTTGTTAGTTGAATTTAATGCCCGAGCCAAATATGTACCTGGTTTGTTTGTATTCATGTAGAAATTGTGTTTGGAGCGTTTGAGGGATTTATCAACTGACTCAGTGAGAAATAGATCGTATTCCAATCTAGATTTTTCCAGATGAGATTTTGTACTCTGAGATGGATTATCTTGAAATGATATGTAGGCTGCATTAAAATTGAGTTCTAGTTTTTTTGCTAGATTTTTGCGTTCCCGTTTAAATAGTGCCATTTGTCTTTGTATTGTACCACGCAAGACAGGCTTATGAGCTTCCCACAGTGTTATTGGGGAGATGTCTGTTGTATTATTAATTGATATGTATTCCTTTAAAGCTTGTTCAATGGCCATCTGATGTAGTGGGTGTTTGAGCATTATGTCCGGTAAGTACCACGTTGAGTCATGCGCTTTTGGTATGGCTGAGGCTATAGTAGTGTATACTGCATTATGGTCAGACCACGGAATCGGAATTATATCTGATGCAATAATTTCTGGTATCATTCCTATTGTTAGAAAAATATGATCTATTCTGGTGAAGGTTTGATGAGGGTGCGAGAAATAAGTGAATTTCTTTTTCATTGGGTTACTTTCTCTCCACGAATCTACCAGATTGTATTTGGAAAGAAGTTGAGAAAAAGGTAATCTAGAGGTTATTTTGGATGGTGTAAAAGGTGATTTATCTAGAAATGGGAGGAGGACCTGGTTCGAATCCCCACACATTATCACTGTTCCTATTTTGTGTGTATTAATCACTTGTAATATATGTGAGAGGAATGGTGTAGGTTGTTTGTTAGGAGCGTAGTAGGAAAACACAGTGATTGCTGTATCCATTATATAACCCATGAGTATCAGGTATCTACCTTCTGGGTCTTTAATTTCTGATGATAAGGTGAATGGTGTGGATCGGTGAAATGCAATTAGAGTTCCCCTTTGCTTGGTACAGGCAGAAGCCGTGTAAATTTGTTGATAAAAAGGAGAAATATATTTTGGAGTAGAATCTTTGGTGAAGTGTGTTTCTTGGAGGCATACTATGTGAGCCTTCTTGTTATGGAAAGTACGGAAGGCTTTGGTCCTTTTTTGAGGGACATTTATTCCCTGAACATTCAGGGAAAGTATATTCAGTGGTGCCATGGCAATAGATCAAATAGCTTTGACTTACTTTTTGTTATGCAGAGCTGACTGCGCAGATCAACCTGTGTGGACTAAAGAGATGAATAGATAGAAAAGAAACCAGTGAATTCTGGAGTAAAGAGTAAACAAAAAACATATGAGATTAGATGATACATTGTATAAATTATTTTTTGCAAGTAATCACAATTTACCCGTGAAAGAGAATAAATATCTCTCTCAGGGGAATAAGTGCCTTCGTCACACTCCCACATAATATGGTTGGGAGAATGAGGAGGGCTAATGGGGGTACACGGATCTTCCGCTTACAGGAGAGAAGTGCTTTGTCAAAAGACATCAAAATGATGTTTCATTAATTGGAGTGTAGAATATAGTTTTTGTTGAAATTATTTATTCCAGGGTGGTTGTATATGGTTAGTCTTGCCCTAGGCTAAATAATTCAGTTAGAAAGGTACTGTTAATAACTTTGGTATTGATGAAGATAGTTTGAATTATTTTGGGATTTTAACCCTTTTAGAGTAAACAATTACATATTTTATTCATATGTAACTGTTTAGATATGTTAACTCATAAAATTGAGGTTGTATTGCTTCAGATTAGAATAAACAAAAACATAGTTCTAGGAACTAGTTAGGTAATAATATATTTGTTTTAAGAAAAGAAAGAAAAAGCTTCCATTACTTCTGGATTATTGAACATATTTGTCCTAAAAAGTAATAAATCTATTGTTATTACCTGATAATATATAACTGAACAAGAATTTCCTTATTTCACTTATATATTCTAAGGCTATATGAATCAGAAGTAATAAGAAATATAACTGGAATGTAACATGATCCCACACAGTGTGTGACTATCAGAATGCAGTTACATTCAGTTATAAATATAGGTTTTTTATAGAGAACCATCTCTTAGTATAAAATGAAGAGATATCAGGAATTAGGATGTCAGTCCATTGAATCTTCTTGGTCCATGGATGATGTGGCATAACGGCCTCTTTTGTGAGAATGATGATTCCCATTTTGTTCTGATATTTTCTGGGTGCTGCCTGAAGGTGAAGATGATGCCATTCTTCTGCGTGTGGGAGTGTTGCTGCTTGTGGGTTCTGTCAGATTTAATTTTAAAAGGGTTTGTTGTAGTTCATCTGCTGATCTGCTTCTGTAAATTGTACCTTGGTAGTTAAATCTGACTGAAAAGGGGAAGCCCCATTGATACATAATGTTGTGGAGTTGCAGTTCCATTAGTTGGGGTTTCATGGATCGTCTTTTAGTAATAGTAAGTTGGGATAGGTCAGCAAAAATTTGATAATTGTGTCCTTGAAAATTAAGTTCCTTTTTTTTTCTCTTGCAGCAATTAGTATTTGTTCTTTCGTTCTGTAATAATGAAATTTTGTGATTATATCACGTGGGGGTCCATCTTTCTTTTTGGCTGTGAGGGCTCTGTGTACTCTGTCCAGTTCTAAACGTTCAATAGGGATATCTGGCTTTAGTTCTTGTAATAAAGCAGTAATAGTAGATTGCAGGTCTGTCACAGTTTCAGGTATTCCCCTTATGCGCAAGTTTGAACGTCTGGCTCTATTTTCGTAATCTTCGAGCTTAGTTTGAAGTATTAAATTCTCTTTTTTTAATTGTTCCAATTCTGTTATATTTTCTTGGGTTGTAATTTCAATTTCATCCATTTTTATTTCTAAGGCTGCGGTGCGGTTTCCCAGCTCTCTTATTTCTTTGGTTAGGCTTTTTGTTATTTGGTCTGAGGTTTGTTTTAAAGCCTTATGAAGCATCTTTTCAAATTGTAATAATATTACTGGGGATGCTGAGGAGTCTTGTGGAGAAGTTTGTGAGAGGATTTGTTCTGTATCTGACTCAAATGGAGAGTCTTGCTGTGACATTTTCTGTCTGTGAGAGCGCCCTGGTGCTGTATTTTGTGAGGTGACTGGAGCTGCTTCAGCTGCAGTGAGTGCCTGTGAGCTCTTTGTGAGGTGATTTTTATTTCTGCCACGGCTTCCTCCCAGTACCATATTTCCTGCCCAAACTTTCACAGTTTGTTCCCTGGGGCAAAAAGGTTCAAATGGATACCTTTTGAGCCTGCAGGCTCCGCTTTGTCCTTCTCTTCTCTCCTCAGCGGTGTGGAGCTCTAACAATGCATGTCTGCTCCGCTAGGCTCCGCCTCCTGCCCCTGTATAATGCAATGTTTAATAAAATTCCTTCCTATTCACCCTATTATCCTTTTGGCTGTCATATGCTTCACCCAAAGTCCCACGTCCTCTGTATATGTTTATATACTTTTTTCTTCCTTTTTCCAGTCTATGATGGTATCTCGTAATAATAAATGCTGTCATAATGGTTGGGGCAAGGAGCACAATTTACATGTAACAGAGCAACCAAATTATAAGGGTACACCATGTGGGACTCCAGGTCATGGTTAGTATATCTAGCTATCTACAATATCCAATCCAGACTAGACCGTAAAAAGGCATGACATATTATAAACCCTAATATGTGGGAGCCCCCCCCACTTCGCTTCTTGGGAGGCAAAGTTTGGTCAATGAAACACAAGGTCGCTGTCCACACAATAAAAATGAATACAAGGCCCGATTGATCTTTGTCTAATTAGTAGGGGGACGGGTTTAGCGGAAATACTATATAACAGGCGTGTGAAGCTGATCATTTTAAATTAGTGACATCTCCCAAAAAGCAAGAGCGAAAGGTCCATCCAACTCACCTATGATTTTTGCTATCACAGGGGGGTAATTGAGATGGTATAGAGAGGAAGGCAATTTACCTATCTTAATGCCCAAATATTTAATGTGGCCCTGAGCAGTAGGGAATAGAGAGCAACTGGCTCATGAGGGGCACTTTGGATCATAGAGGGGAAGGACTTCACTTTTGGAGAAGTTTATACCCAAGTCGGAGCAGCAACGGAAAAGCATGAACACCTCCTGTATTGTGGATAAGTCCACTGGTGGGCTAGAAGTAAATATCAGGATGTCGATGGCAAAAAGAGCTAAACGGAATGCCTGTTGACCAACCTTCACTCCATGGAGCTTGGACTTAAAGTGGTAGTAAAGGAAGAAGGTTTTTTACCTTAATGCATTCTATTCCGTCTGTGTGCAGCAGCCCCCCTCAGCCCCCCTAATACTTAGCTGAGCGCCATCTCGATCCAGCAATGTCAACAAGTGCCAAGGCCATCTGGGACTCTTCCTCCTGATTGGCTGAGACACAGCAGTGGCTCCATTGTCTCCCGTTGCTGTCAATCAAAGTCAGTTAGCCAATGAGGAGAGAGAGGGTGTGGGGCCAAACTGCGACTCTATGTCTGAATGAACACACAGAGCCGCAGCTTGGCTTGGGTGCCCCCATATATCAAAAAATAAGAGAATAAAGTTTTCTTAAGAGGGCAAAATCAGAACACTAAAGATGGTACAAACAAGCTTTATTAATGTAAATAAACACAACAAATATAAATTTAGAAAAAAGAGGGGCAGATTAATTGTGTTTACACAGACTAGTTTAAAAAGACAACATTGTCAAATAATTAAAAACAAGGGGAACCGCAGCTGCGCATACAGTACCACATACACACCCCAATCATCACTTGTAAGCATTAATGATGGTATAGCATATTGAGTTAGCAACAGAATCAGAGTCAGACTAATGCCCCGTACACACGGTCAGATTTTCTGATGGAAAATGTCCGATCGGAGCGTGTTGTTGGAAATTCCGACCATGTGTGGGCTCCATCGGACATTTTCCATCGGATTTTCTGACACACAAAGTTTGAGAGCAGGATATAAAATTTTCCGACAACAAAATCCATTGTTGGAAATTCCGATCGTGTGTACACAAATCCGACGGACAAAGTGCCACGCATGCTCAGAATAAATAAAGAGATGAAAGCTATTGGTCACTGCCCCGTTTATAGTCCCGACGTACGTGTTTTACGTCACCGCGTTTAGAACGATCGGATTTGTGTGACCGTGTGTATGCAAGACAAGTTTGAGCCAACATCCGTCGGAAAAAATCCTAGGATTTTGTTGTCGGAATGTCCGAACAAAGTCCAACCGTGTGTACGGGGCATAAGGATTATTTGTTCGCATTGAATAGTGCAGACCATTAGTAAAGAAACTCCTATTCATGAATAAGCCCCCCATAGCAGGCCGCTTGCTGTGGGGGCACTGGACAGGAGGGAGGGGCCAAGAGCCCCAGCCAGGGACCTGGGAAAAGGAGGATCCAGGCTGCTCTGTTCTTAAACCACTGCACAGAGCAGGTAAGTATAACATGTTTATTATTTTTAAAGAAAAAAAATTAGACTTTATTATCACTTTAAAGAAAAGGTATCTGGAAAGGGTTTCCAACGCTAAGTTAAAGAGGAAAGGTAAAAGTGGATTGTGACTGAACCGTCCCATACTCCGATTGAGTGCTTCCGTCAGTATACCACTTCCTCCAGTCTGAACATAGATATTATATACTGTAGCCGCATATTGCAACCAAGAACTAGACAGGACTAGCTCAGCTGCAAAACTGGAACTTTTATTGAACAAACTCACACAGAATATATATCCCACAGGAGAACAGTCCCCTCCTGATCATATTACCCTAACAATACAAATTGTAACCAGAAACATAATTAACATGCGCTATGTTACTAGTCACTTAAACCAGTGTAGGTGACTTGATGCCCACCTGGACAATATTGTGATTCATCTGATATCCCCACTTCAAGCCAGACTAGCCAGCACTGAGCTCACAAAGTACACTATATATTATCATAAGTTCAACATCCCCACAGTAGTTTGCTAGCAGACAATAGGTGAGTTAATTAGCATAATAATCACATAACAAACAGTGATCTCCCCCCCTCCTCAGACTAATAGGAAACAGGAGACCTAACGCTTTCCAGATCTCATTAATCAGCTTTTTTTTCACATACATCTGTTTACTGAGTGTCAGTTTGGCAGAGACCAACATGGCTTCCTTAATTGTTAAATATAATAATGTCCTTTTTGCATTATTTAAATGAACATCTTTCTAAATGCTTGTAGCTTCCTCAAAAGCCAGGGCCAATAGTCAGTAGGCAAGAGGCTAGCATTCAGTCCCCTCCAAAAGCCTCTGTCCCGGATGAGTCTGTCACAATTTTCCCCTTTCAGCAGGAGACTAACACAGAAGACCCCAAAAGGGTTAACTTCAAAGTTAGTCCGTAGTTCCAGTCCCCCAATGCTCAAACCCACACAGTACCCCAAACAAATTGTCCTGAACAGAGCATTAGTCAGCCAGCCAACTTCTGCCTTTCTTGTAGAACATACCTGCTGCTGGGGAAAAGTGTGGACTGGCCCTTCTCCCTGGAGTCCTTTCAGCCACTGAAGAGAAGACAGGGTGGCTGTTAGGGATGAGCCGAACACCCCCCTGTTCGGTTCGCACCAGAACATGCGAACAGGAAAAAAGTTCGCTCGAACACGCAAACACCATTAAAGTCTATGGGACACGAACATGAATAATCAAAAGTGCTAATTTTAAAGGCTTATATGCAAGTTATTGTCATAAAAAGTGTTTGGGGACCCGGGTCCTGCCCCAGGGGACATGGATCAATGCAAAAAAAAGTTTTAAAAACGGATGTTTTTTCAGGCGCAGTGATTTTAATAATGCTTAAAGTCAAACAATAAAAGTGTAATATCCCTTTAAATTTCTTACCTGGGGGGTGTCTATAGTATGCCTGTAAAGGGGCGCATGTTTCCCGTGTTTAGAACAGTCTGACAGCAAAATGACATTTGGAAGGAAAAAACCCATTTAAAATTACCCGCGGCTATTGCATTGCCGACAATACACATAGAAGTTCATTGATAAAAACGGCATGGGAATTCCCCACAGGGAAACCCCGAACCAAAATTAAAAAAAAAAAATGATGTGGGAGTCCCCCTAAATTCCATACCAGGCCCTTCAGGTCTGGTATGGATATTAAGGGGAACCCCGGCCAAAATTTAAAAAAAAAAATGACGTGGGGTTCCCCCTAAATTCCATACCAGACCCTTCAGGTCTGGTATGGATTTTAAGGGGAACCCCGCGCCAAAAAAAAAAAAAATGGCAAAAATCCATACCAGACCCTTATCCGAGCACGCAACCTGGCAGGCCGCAGGAAAAGAGGGGGGGATGAGAGTGCGGCCCCCCTCCTGAACCGTACCAGGCCACATGCCCTCAACATTGGGAGGGTGCTTTGGGGTAGCTCCCCAAAACACCTTGTCCCCATGTTGATGAGGACAAGGGCCTCATCCCCACAACCCTGGCCGGTGGTTGTGTGGGTCTGCGGGTGGAGGGCTTATCAGAATCTGGAAGCCCGCTTTAACAAGGGGACCCCCAGATCCCGGCCCCCCCCTGTGTGAAATGGTAAGGGGGTACTTACCCCTACCATTTCACTAAAAAACTGTCAAAAATGTTAAAAATGACAAGAGACAGTTTTTGACAATTCCTTTATTTAAATGCTTCTTCTTTCTTCTATCTTCCTTCATCTTCTTCTTCTTCTGGTTCTTCTGGCTCTTCTGGTTCTTCCTCCGGCGTTCTCGTCCAGCATCTCCTCTGCGGCGTCTTCTATCTTCTTCTCCTCGGGACGCTCCGCACCCATGGCATGGGGGGAGACTCCCGCTCTTCTCTTCATCTTCTTCTTCATCCTCTTCTCTTCTTCCTTCTTCTCTTCTTCTCTTCTTCATTTTCTTCTCCGGGCCGCTCCGCACCCATGCTGGCATGGAGGGATGCTCCCGCTGTGTGACGGCGTCTCCTCGTCTGACGGTTCTTAAATAACATGAAACGGGGCCACCCGGTGACCCCGCCCCCCTCTGACGCACGGTGACTTGACGGGACTTCCCTGTGCCTTTAAAATTAGCACTTTTGATTTCTCCCATAGACGTTTAAAGGGTGTTCTGCGGCATTCAAATTTGCCGTGAACACCCCAAATTGTTCGCTGTTCGGCGAACTTGCGAACAGCTAATGTTCGAGTCGAACATGAGTTCGACTCGAACTCGAAGCTCATCCCTAGTGGCTGTTCTCACTCCGTAATTCTGTTGGGGATCTGAGCCAACTGCCCAGCATTCCTGGGATATTCAGGTGGAGACCATAGTCCCATTCACTTTTGCTAGATGAAAATCCCTTGATGCTTTCAGAGCACAGCTGATATCCTCCTGTCCCAATGCCAGATATTTTTCTGGGGTTGTGTCAGTGGAGACTAAAGTCTTATCCACTTTCACAGTAAATCCATATTTTGTTCATTGAAGGCAGAGGCCAGCAGTGCTCTGCCCTGTTAGCACTTCAGCTAGGGACCTCACATCATCCACTCCGGCTAACTATTGGGGAGGGAGGCCAGCTTCCTCCACTTCCAGACTGTAGATCTGCCGCTGGGGAGGGAAGACCATTTCCTCTGCTCTGGCTGACTGTTGGGGAGGGAGGATGACAACCTCCTCTCCCTTCTCCCCCTGGATCCTTATCTGCACCTGGGGAGTGACCGTCACCTTCTCATCCTGGGCCCCGGAACTGCTGCAGGTGTGTGGCACAGATCTTCGACCCTCTGTCCGGTTGTCAGCACTTCAGCTGGAGAAGTTTCTTGTAGCTTCACAGGTGCTGCAGTTGGTGCTGGGCAGAGCTCAGTGATGTCAGTCCCTGATGCCAGCTGTTCCGCTTGGAAGTATACTGACCACTAAGTGGCCTTACACACATCTTCCAGGTTCACCAATTGTTGCAGGCAGAGGTCAGCAGCGCTCTGCCCTGATGCTAGCTCCTGTGCTGGAGGTTCACTGGGTTTTTCCTCCACAGTAGAAAAGTCTATTAAATCCCCAGCCTCTGGAATTGCTGAATGTCCAGGGCACGGGTTGGTGGCATTTGGTCCCAGTGCCTGCAATTCGGCAGGTGACTGATAATCCATAACATCCTCCGATGAAAAGTCAATTAAATCCATGCTTTCTGTGGCTGGGGAAAGAGGACAGCTTCCTCTTCTCCTGAGCCCTTGAACCCAAGATGGGAAGATGAGCTGGCTGCTCTATCTCCCGTACCTTTTCCCGGCTGCTGGACAGATGCATTCCTCCATCCAAGCTCATCATGTGCAGAAACAGGTTTATCAAGGTCAGTCAAGACTTGCTACATCCACCATAAGAGTTCCGATTCCATAGCTGTGGGTGGTGGTGGGCAAGACACACTGTTATCTGCCCCATTGCCGATAATTCAGCCAGGATTTCAGAGCTGTCGGCTGGTACTTCCTAATAGTCCAAGGCAAAGGGTGCCAAGCCCTGCTTAGCAGAGTCTAGCAGCCGTCTGTAGGCGATCTCCAGCTCCTATTCTTGAACGGCCAAAAACTCCATATCTTCCGGTTCCCAGTGCACTTCGAAGGTGTTCAGTATATCTTCTCTGAATTCCATGATTTTCTCCAACCGCCACTCCAAATCGCTCCCAAAGTTAGGGTCCCCTCACAGCTTCCCGTACAACAGTCCCTGGCTGCATTAGCCAAAGCCTTCTGTTGGGCTGTCATCCACTATCCAAGGGCATGTTTGGGATACATGCCACCAAAGGGCTCTGTGGCTCTCATCCAGCTGCATCTCTGCCCAGACCAGCATGCTTGGGATACATGCCACCGAAGGGCTCTGTGGCTCTCATCCAGCTGAATCTCTGACCAGACCAGCATGCCTAACTCAGCTCTCTTCTCCTTGTGTGTTTTTTCTCCTAAAAACAGCACCTGCAATCCATACTGCGATTAATACCTTTCCTGGATGGAGGGGAGAATTTTTCCCTGGTGGAGCAGCTCACGGGCTAGTGTTTCCTTCCAGAGATCCCAGCGGACAAAGTCATACCATCCCAGCAAGACCTGTATTGACAGGAAGCATCCCACCGCTTGCCACCAAATGTATCGGGACTGTCACCTAGGACAGCTCTGCCTGGTCAAATGGAAAGATATAATAAAATATTTACAAAAATGTGAGGGATGTACTCACTTTTGTGAAATACTGTATATGGTGGGGAAGGGGACTTCCACAGAGCAGACTAGGTTGCAAAACCTGCCATGTAACCTACAGTAAATGTTTCACTGCTTGTTTTTTGTATACTTTCAGATGCACTGTATTATGGTGAAGAAAAAAGAATGCAGATCTGTTTGGGACTATGGAATTAGTGAATTTCTAAATTATTGTGTGGACCTGTGTCTACAAGTTTTGTAAGATTGAGCAGGTCTAGAAAATATTGAGCAAATTGCCAAGTGCACATTTAGCAGGTCTCTGAAAGGGATGAATACAAGGCATAGAGCATAATTGGTGTGCAGAACCACAAATAACACTTTGCTGATTCCCTATACCTATTGCTGATGGAACACTTGTAAGAGAGAGTTAGAATAATGGTGCATGCCTCATGTGAAAGAGAACTTTGGAGATCTTTCTCCCATAGGTCCAGGAAACTAATGCAGCGTACACACGGGCGGACTTTTCGACTGGACTGGTCCGACGGTCTATCTGACAGACTTTTGGCGGACTTCCGACAGACTTTTCCAACAAACGGACTTGCCTACACACGATCACACCAAAGTCCGACGGATTCGTACGTGATGACGTACGACTGGACTAAAATAAGGAAGTTGATAGCCAGTAGCCAATAGCTGCCCTAGCGTCGGTTTTTGTCCGTCGGACTAGCATACAGACAAGCTGACTTTTCGACCGGACTCGAGTCCGTCGGAAAGATTTGAAACATGTTTCAAATCTAAAGTCCATCAGATTTTACACCAAAAAAGTCCTCTGCAGGTCCGATGAAGCCCACACACGGTCGAATTGTCTGCTGGACTCAGTCCATCGGACCAGTCCGGTCGAAACGTCCGCTCGTGTGTATCCACCTTTTAATTATGTTTTAGAAATCTCAAGCTGGAGTTTTGCTACAAAGTTTGCAAACGCTGTTTTCAAGTAGAAATACAGTAAATGTACACATTTAAATCCATATTTCAGATTGCTTTTTCTCTTGTAATGTTATGTTTGGTATGTATGACTGCAGGATATGTTTCCATTTAGCCTTTCAAACACTGTCAAGGATGTTCAGCAATTATATTACATGTGGCCCCTCACTCAATAAGCATTTGTAACACTGAATCTCCAATTCTGAGTTGAAATTTTCCGGCATTAAAAATGTCAAGAGCAAATATGTATTCATCATCTGATGAATTGCCTGTCATCTTTGTTTTCATTTAATTAGCATTAGCTCAAGATTTTACCAGTAGAAATGTCCAAGACCTTTTAGGTACCTTTTTTTAGCCGTGTTTCATAGAAAGGAATAAACAAACATCATTGCCTTCAGATTTCAGTTCTATGACATCTCTTTGTGAGCTTACAGTCAGAGATAAGCAAATTTCCTTCCTAAAATTCACACAGGCCTACAATTCACATTTCTTTTTTTTTTTTTTTTTTGAATAGAATAGAATGCACGAAGGTAAAAAAACCTTGGGTCTTTAGAACCACTTTAAATATTACAGTCCAGCCCCATGTACCACCAGGGACCAAACTTAAAGTAACTCCATATTTTACAAAATACAGAATATAACAGACCTGCACAAAAATATACCAATTATAGCCAAAATGCCAAAAAAAAAAAAATTAACAAATGCATGGCATTACATTTTTGCCACACGTGCACATTTTCTACAGGAATAATAAAAAAAAAAAAAAGGGATTTACGCAGTATTGATTGAATACATATGGATTATAGAGGTATTTGTTTTGTGGATGAGGGTTGTTCAATAAAGCTGAATGTTGAGGTTTTGTTTGTCCATTTATTAGAACTGCAATAATTTGAATAAGTGTTTAGGCTTCATTCATACGACTGACCTGGGGGTACACCACCAAGAATCAGCGCTTTGCTGAGACAAGCATTAACGTTTGCCCGTGATCAGCCACCAGCAGCCTGTACAAATCAACGACAGATGCCACAGCTCTTCCCATGCAACTGCACATCTGAGCAGTGGTATGCGATTAGGGGCAAATGAGATGCGCCCATCAACCTGTCATTGATTAATAGAGGCTACTGCTGGCCGTGGCCAATCACAAACACCCGGGGACACCCACCACAGAGAAGCGCCGACTCTTTGCGATGCATGGCCAAAACTGGTCGTGTGAATAAAACCTTTTAAAAAATCCCTTTTTGTCCTGTGCTAAAACCTTAAGGTGCGAAATGTTTTTTTTTTCTTCTGTAAATGGGTGCTGAAAACTATCATGCACTCCTGTGAAATGGAAAGCGTTGGGTTATACATCAGCAGCTCTCCTAAATTAGGTGGCATGGTACTATGGATCTAATCACTCTAAGGAGACCAGAATATCAACAACCTCTGGATTAGTTTTAGCTTCACATAATTCCAACACTTCTCTGAGTTTTTGACCTGAGCACCGAGAGCATGCTGATCTGTGCAAGAAAGAAATGCGTCGGATGAAGGAGGATCACATTTGTAGTGTTTTGAATATGGTGACACTGTACACTGTACACAGATTTGTAAAAATTAAATTTCCACTGTTTTATTTTTAAATACTATGTTTATACTTTTTTCTAAGCAACTTATATATTTTCATATATTTAAGATTTACATAAGTGTCTTTAAAGTCCCCTTAGGGGTAAATTTTCTTTTGTTCAGACTTCTTGGATATGGCACTACATGAGGATATAAATCACTGATATAATCGTCTGTGCAAGACAGAATATTAATTTTCCAAGTAAATTTAAAAAGGTTAAAAAATCGTAGGTACTGAAAGCATGAAAGCTGCAAGGAAACACATAGTGTCTTGAAAAGGCTATCCTATGAGATCTCTCTACTGAAGCACTTTGTAGTAAAACAGTAGTTAGTGAACAATTGTATTGTTCTTAAAGTAATGAAGAATGACTCTGTTAACTCAGAGACATTTCTTAAAGTCTGCTCACATCATATCCATTGAGCTGCATTCCTCTGCGCAAAGCCCCACATGCACGGTCTGGGCAGGACACACAGAAAAAAATTGTTTCCCATGTGCCCTGTTCACACCACGCCCCTGTGATGGTCTGCAGAAAAACACAGCACAACAAACACGGTGTGAATGAGCCCCTAGCCCTAGTTTGCAATTGATAGTCAGAGAATCTGTGATGTATTTTCCAATATGTAAGCTAAAGCCTGTTTAATTCTTGTCTAAAACTACAACCATAAAAAACACACATAGTACATTCCTGCAATACATAAGCATTACCTCATGTTTTATTCCTTTACGACCACCCAACAGTGCAGCGGCAAAAGGGTGGGCTTTAACACCCACATGTCGCACATATGAGCTGCTGGGCAGCCAATGCTTATGTGCTACACTTAAAGACAGCTCTTAGTCTGGGGTAATGATCAGTCACCAGCGGGACCCGCTTCTGATCATGGGACCACTGTGCCTCAACACCCAAGAACCTTCCCACACACTGTGTATAGGAAAAAGGCTGTTGAGAGATGTAGTTCTGGGGCTGTGCCTACATCAACAGGAACTGAGCTTCCAGCAACCCCTGCAAGAATTTTACAAATATGGTGATGACATCACAAAGAGTAAAAAAAGTTCTCTTTTTTGCGACAGGAACATGGTAAATAAAATAAATAATGCTGGGACATGCTCTAAAAAATAAGAGGGAGATTTGGGGTAAGTTTGGGTCATACCTTCACAAAAACCTTAAGAGCTTCATGAAAGTTGCCTGAGGCTTATTTATTTATTGCAGGCAGTTATATAGTGGCAACAATTTATACAGCACTTTTCATATAGTAAATTCTCATCAGTCCCTGCCATCAAGGTACTTACAATCCAAGGTCCCTATCCCACATACACACCCATACTAGGGCCAATTTAGATGGGAGCCAATTTCCTACCAGCATGTATAAGGAGTAAAGGGAAGTACCCAGAGAAAACCCAATCATACACATTCAAACTCCATGAACATAGTGTTCTGGTTGGGATTTAAACCAAAACCCCGGTGCTGCAAAGCGGACATGCTAATCAATAAGTTAGCACTGTGCTACTCACAGACGCTTCCTAATGCTTTGTAATAGCTTGTTAAATAGGTTTGTTTCTTTTCAGATTAGGGTTTTACAAGCCAAGAAAAAAAAAGCTTGAGTGTCTAAAAATTGCCAGTAAAGTACTATCTTACCAAATAGACAACTGAAATACAAAATAATGTTAAAAACTTTAAAAGTTAGAGACAACTTTACAATCTCTTTACAGGAATGTAATTGATAGGTCTTTGTTCATTAGCAAGCGCCTCTTTGTAACCTTTAGTAAAATACAATGGGGCTGATTCACCAAAACTGCAGAGTACACAACACGATGCAGCCCCGTATAGAAACCAGTCAGCCTCCAGGCTTTATTGTCAAACCCTAATTGGACATGTTTAAGTTAGAAACTGATTGGCCATCATGCACAGCTGCACCACATCCTGCATTCTCCAGCCCCAACAAATCAGCCTATATGTGTTTCCTAAACCTGAACATAAGTCTATCTCTGATAGTGATCCAAAGCAAAAGGGCTTGTTATTAAAATTGTTGTCACAGGTGCAGTAACTCATAGTAACTCCTCTGAATTAACTTGACTGCAAACAGGATTGGAAAGAATACATTTATAAAATAACTGGAGCTACACAATTGTCCTACCATCTGATCATTATCAAGCCTTTGTAGTAGCACTGGGCCATTTATTTCCCAATATGAAAGGAGATATAATTGTGGTTCCTTAGGCACCATCATAGCAAAAAATCATTTAAAATACTCTGTGCAGTATATGTGTGCATATAAAATACGTTAATAAAGCCCAAAAGGATCACTGACTGGTTATGCGTTACAGGTCTGCTCAAAGCATCACATGTGATATAATTGTGCTTCTTTTACACTGTGTCCAATGAACAGCTATGCAAGCACCTGGGAGCTGAAAAACATGACCTGTTATGCAGCGTACACACAGTTGGACTTTTCGACCGGACTTGTCCGACGGACGCCGAAGGACCAAATCCGGCGGGCAATCCGATTGTGTGTGGGCTTCACCGGACCTTTAGCGGACTTTTCCAGTCGCAAATCTGACGGACTTTAGATTTGGAGCATGCTTCAAATCTTTACGTCGTAACTCCGCCGGACCCAGAAATCCGCTCGTCTGTATGCTAGTCCGACGGACAAAAAACAACGCTAGGGCAGCTATTGACTACTGGCTATCAACTTCCTTATTTTAGTCCGGTGTACGTCATCACTTACGAATTCGTCAGACTTTGATAGGATCATGTGTAGGCAAGTCTGTTCGTTAAAAAGTCAGTCGGAAGTCCATCAAAAGTCCATCAAAAGTCCGCTGGAAAGTCTGTCGGACCAGTCAGTCCGGTCAAAAAGTCCGTCCGTGTGTACGCGGCCTTACTGGTTTTTGATAGAAGAGGCGACAGTCTCACGTGGTAGTTTCATACAGTACTGAGTGACGCTCTTAATGAGGCAGTGAGACAGGCTAGGGTACCTTATTCAGGGCTATCTGCAGTGAGATCTGTCCCTCTTCTCCCTTCTGCATAGCCTAGGAATAGGCTAGGAATACTCAACACTAGGGGTTGCAACAGATCAAAAAACTCACGGTTCGGATCGTTCCTTGGATCAGGAGTCACGGTTCGGATCATTTTCGGATCAACAAAAAAAAATCTCCCCCACTGTAATATCCACGCCATCTCCCCCACTGTAATATCCACGTCATGTCCCCCACTGTAATATCCACAATCTCCCCCACTGTAATATACACAATCTCCCCCACTGTAATATACACAATCTCCCCCACTGTATAATCCACAAGCTCCCCCACTGTAATAATATCCACAATCTGGCCCACTGTAATAATATCCACAATCTCCCCCACTGTAATAATATATTAGCAGGGTATGGCAGAGTATTGCAGGGTATTGGCAGAGTATTGGCAGGGTATGGCAGGGTATTGCAGAGTATTGGCAGGGTATGGCAGGGTATGGCAGGGTATTGGCAAAGTATTGGCAGAGTATTGTCAGGGTATTGGTGGGTATTGCAGAGTATTGCAGAGTATTGGCAGAGTATTGCAGGGTATTGGCAGAGTATTGCAGGGTATTGGCAGAATATTGCAGAGTATTGCAGAGTATTAGCAGAGTATTAGCAGAGTATTAGCAGAGTATGGGCAGGTATTGCAGAGTATTGGCATAGTATTGCAGAGTATTGGCAGGGTATTGCAGAGTATTAGCAGAGTATTGACAGGGTATTGCAGAGTATTGGCAGGGTATTTCAGAGTATTGACAGGGTATTGCAGAGTATTGGCAGGGTATTGCAGAGTATTAGCAGAGTATGGCAGGGTATGGCAGAGTATTGGCAGGGTATGGCAGAGTATTGGCAGGGTATGGCAGAGTATTGTCAGGGTATTGCAGAGTATTAGCAGGGTATTGCAGAGTACTGGCAGGTTATTGCAGAGTATTGGCACTGCTGCCATCCGATCTCTCCCCTCCACTGTACAGATCAGTACCCAGCGGGGAGAGAGGGACATCATGACGCTGGTTTGTTTACAAGTTATCGCTCCGTCATTTGACGGAAAGATCACATGGTAAACGGCTGCCAGGTGTACCAAGATGGCCGCCGCTCCGGAGTTAGGCCGAAGCCGCGGCCTTTCCTAAGGCAGCGGCGCGATACGCGGAGTGCATGTGTGCCGATCCGAACAGGTTGAACCGTTCGGATCACGGATCGGTGACGATCCGTTGCACCCCTACTTAACACTCATGATTTTTTATAGCTAAATCGGGATGGACCTGCACATTCAACCGGCCATTGTATGTTTAAGGGCATCTTTAGATGTGCATTGTGCAATGTATAAAATTTGAAATCAGGCTGACATTAGGAATGTCTATACTTACTCTTGGTCAGAATGATTTGTGCATAAAGGACATCTCAGAACAGGTGGTATTGCATGCTATGGGGCTGAGTGATCAAAGTGCAGACAGCACACTTACAATTACACAAAGTCCGGCCATGTGTCAGAAGACAGCGATGAGACAGAACTGCATAGATAGAAAATAGGAGTTTCAATCTTGACCAATTAAACAGCAGGACTTGCAAAGATGTAAGAATATTTGAAAGCAGAGTCTATACCAACAGGATCATTTTTAAATGAAGTCCCTTTAAAAAGTCCCTGTCACCATACCTGACAGTATATATGCAAGTTAAAGGTTAAGTTCACCTTTGGGAACATTTTACATGGTCCACCATGTTCTCGCTCCTGCAGTCTCTCCCAGACCTCCCTTCTAATTGTGACAGCAGGCCGGGGATCTTCTGTCACAATTTGAAAAGAACACAGACGCATGGGGCTCTGCCCACACTGCAGTGTCATTCATTCCCAGAGTTCTGTGAATGAATGAACTACAAGCCTTTGCGGCTGATGGCTTGTAGTTCTTAATGAACTACCAGGGCGCTGATAACTGCCTGACAGTACAATGTACTGGCAGTTAGGTACACAGAGTATTGGCAGGGTATGGCAGAGTATTGGCAGGGTATTGCAGAGTATTGGCAGGACATGGCAGAGTATTGGCAGGGTATGGCAGAATATTGGCAGGGTATGGCAGAGTATTGTCAGGGTATGGCAGAGTATTGTCAGGGTATTGCAGAGAATTGGCACTGCTGCCATCCGATCTCTCCCCTCCACTATACAGATCAGTACTCAGATCCTGCAGTCTCTCCCAGACCTCCCTTCTAATTGTGACAGCGGGACGGGGATCTTCTGTCACAATTTGAAAAGGACACAGACGCGTGGGGCTCCGCCCACACTGCAGTGTCATTCATTCCCAGAGTTCTGTGAATGAATGAACTACAAGCCTTTGCGGCTGATGGCTTGTAGTTCTTAATGAACTACCAGGGCACTGATAACTGCCTGACAGTACGATGTACTGGCAGTTAGGTACAAAGACAGTCTGCAGGAGCCTGAGATTGCACCCACGATCTGATGATTAGGGATGAGCTTCGAGTTCGAGTCGAACTCATGTTCGACTCGAACATTGGCTGTTCGCAAGTTCACCGAACAGCGAACAATTTGGGGTGTTCGCGGCAAATTCGAATGCCGCGGAACACCCTTTAAAAGTCTATGGGAGAAATCAAAAGTGCTAATTTTAAAGGCTAATATGCAAGTTATTGTCATAAAAAGTGTTTGGGGACCTGGGTCCTGCCCCAGGGGACATGGATCAATGCAAAAAAAAGTTTTAAAAACGGCCGTTTTTTCAGGAGCAGTGATTTTAATAATACTTAAAGTCAATCAATAAAAGTGTAATATCCCTTTAAATTTCGTACCTGGGGGGTGTCTATAGTGTGCCTGTAAAGGGGCGCATGTTTCCTGTGTTTAGAACAGTCTGACAGCAAAATGACATTTTGAAGGAAAAAACTCATTTAAAACTACCCGCGGCTATTGCATTGCCGACAATACACATAGAAGTTCATTGATAAAAACGGCATGGGAATTCCCCAAAGGGGAACCCCGAACCAAAATTAAAAAAAAAAAATGACGTGGGGGTCCCCCTAAATTCCATACCAGGCCCTTCAGGTCTGGTATGGATATTAAGGGGAACCCCGGCCAAAATTAAAAAAAAAAAATGACGTGGGGTTCCCCCTAAATTCCATACCAGACCCTTCAGGTCTGGTATGGATTTTAAGGGGAACCCCGCGCCAAAAAAAAAAAAAAAAAACGGCGTGGGGTCCCCCCAAAAATCCATACCAGACCCTTATCCGAGCACGCAACCTGGCAGGCCGCAGGAAAAGAGGGGGGGACAAGAGTGCGGCCCCCCCTCCCTCCTGAACCGTACCAGGCCACATGCCCTCAACATTGGGAGGGTGCTTTGGGGTAGCCCCCCAAAACACCTTGTCCCCATGTTGATGAGGACAAGGGCCTCATCCCCACAACCCTGGCCGGTGGTTGTGGGGGTCTGCGGGCGGGGGGCTTATCGGAATCTGGAAGCCCCCTTTAACAAGGTGACCCCCAGATCCCGGCCCCCCCCCTGTGTGAAATGGTAAGGGGGTACATAAGTACCCCTACCATTTCACGAAAAAAGTGTCAAAAATGTTAAAAATGACAAGAGACAGTTTTTGACAATTCCTTTATTTAAATGCTTCTTCTTTCTTCTATCTTGCTTCATCTTCTGGTTCTTCTGGCTCTTCTGGTTCTTCTGGTTCTTCCTCCGGCGTTCTCGTCCAGCATCTCCTCCGCGGCGTCTTCTGTCTTCTTCTCCTCGGGCCGCTCCGCACCCATGGCATGGGGGGGAGGCTCCCGCTCTTCTCTTCTTCTCTTCTTCTTTTCTTCTTTTCTTCTTTTCTTCTCTTCTTCTCTTCTTCTTCATTTTCTTCTCCGGGCCGCTCCGCAATCCATGCTGACATGGAGGGAGGCTCCCGCTGTGTGACGAAGCTCCTCGTCTGACAGTTCTTAAATAACGGGGGGGGGGCGGGGCCAACCCGGTGACCCCGCCCCCCTCTGACGCACGGTGACTTGACGGGACTTCCCTGTGGCATTCCCCGTGACGTCACAGGGAAGTCCCGTCAAGTCACCGTGCGTCAGAGGGGGGCGGGGTCACCGGGTGGCCCCGCCCCCCCGTTATTTAAGAACTGTCAGACGAGGAGCGCCGTCACACAGCGGGAGCCTCCCTCCATGTCAGCATGGATTGCGGAGCGGCCCGGAGAAAAAAATAAAGAAGAAGAGAAGAAGAGAAGAAAAGAAGAAAAGAAGAAAAGAAGAAGAGAAGAAGAGAAGAGCGGGAGCCTCCCCCCCATGCCATGGGTGCGGAGCGGCCCGAGGAGAAGAAGACAGAAGACGCCGCGGAGGAGATGCTGGACGAGAACGCCGGAGGAAGAACCAGAAGAACCAGAAGAGCCAGAAGAACCAGAAGATGAAGCAAGATAGAAGAAAGAAGAAGCATTTAAATAAAGGAATTGTCAAAAACTGTCTCTTGTCATTTTTAACATTTTTGACACTTTTTTCGTGAAATGGTAGGGGTACTTATGTACCCCCTTACCATTTCACACAGGGGGGGGGCCGGGATCTGGGGGTCACCTTGTTAAAGGGGGCTTCCAGATTCCGATAAGCCCCCCACCCGCAGACCCCCACAACCACCGGCCAGGGTTGTGGGGATGAGGCCCTTGTCCTCATCAACATGGGGACAAGGTGTTTTGGGGGGCTACCCCAAAGCACCCTCCCAATGTTGAGGGCATGTGGCCTGGTACGGTTCAGGAGGGAGGGGGGGCCGCACTCTTGTCCCCCCCTCTTTTCCTGCGGCCTGCCAGGTTGCGTGCTCGGATAAGGGTCTGGTATGGATTTTTGGGGGGACCCCACGCCGTTTTTTTTTTTTTTTTTGGCGCGGGGTTCCCCTTAAAATCCATACCAGACCTGAAGGGTCTGGTATGGAATTTAGGGGGAACCCCACGTCATTTTTTTTTTTTAATTTTGGCCGGGGTTCCCCTTAATATCCATACCAGACCTGAAGGGCCTGGTATGGAATTTAGGGGGACCCCCACGTCATTTTTTTTTTTTAATTTTGGTTCGGGGTTCCCCTTTGGGGAATTCCCATGCCGTTTTTATCAATGAACTTCTATGTGTATTGTCGGCAATGCAATAGCCGCGAGTAGTTTTAAATGAGTTTTTTCCTTCAAAATGTCATTTTGCTGTCAGACTGTTCTAAACACAGGAAACATGCGCCCCTTTACAGGCACACTATAGACACCCCCCAGGTACGAAATTTAAAGGGATATTACACTTTTATTGTTTGACTTTAAGCATTATTAAAATCACTGCTCCTGAAAAAACGGCCGTTTTTAAAACTTTTTTTTGCATCGATCCATGTCCCCTGGGGCAGGACCCAGGTCCCCAAACACTTTTTATGACAATAACTTGCATATAAGCCTTGAAAATTAGCACTTTTGATTATTCATGTTCGTGTCCCATAGACTTTAACGGTGTTCGCATGTTCGAACAAACTTTTTTCCTGTTCGCATGTTCTGGTGCGAACCGAACAGGGGGGTGTTCGGCTCATCCCTACTGATGATCACTGGTGCAATGCTTCACAGGTTCCTTAAAAAATAAAATAATCAATGCAAATCCTTTTTACCTGCAAAAAGATGTGCATTTTTTTTTTTTTTTAGTAATGCTTCAATGTAATATAATCTCTACTGGTGGTTACTATTCTCCTATGGTATCAGGTTCTGAAAGCAGCTCCCAAACCAAACCTCTCAATAGAACATCTAACCCTGCTGAGGCTGTGTTCAGGAGAGGGCACATGCAAGGGCAACATTGCTGGTAAGGTATGTGGATAGCATATCTCACCTCTGCAAATTGATAACTAACCATGGTGTCCCTGCACAAGCGCTCTCCCAAGCACAGCCTGATCAAACCCTCTGGATGCCTGCTCTTCTTTTAGGATCTTTCAATACCAGAGTGACAAAGTATCTATAAAACCCAACCTTCATTTTAAATCTGCTAAAGTCTGAGTAGAAACACCTTTACCATGCCAAAAAGATGCAAAGAAGAACCCTTACTTTCCCTGTTGAACCAGCCATCTCTCTGCAGAGGTCCAACCTCACCTGAGCCAGAACATTAGCTTTGCATTCAGCAAAATGCAAAATGCATATTCCCTGGTGATTAGAGAGTTCCAGCATCGACTAACCAGGGGGCTTGTCGGACCTCTGCAAAAAGATCACTGCCTCCACACAGAATAAGGTATAGTCTCTACAGCATGTTGGTAGGGGGGCAAGCTTTTCTACCAAGCCTATGGCTGCTTTCTTTTATTTAGCCGATTTAAACTGAAAGTTCAGTTGCTCTTTACAATTTAAAATAATACTATTAGGTATAGAGATAGATTCTCTTCAAAGCCTTAAAGCAGCATACAACTTTTTTTTAAATTTTGGTTTGAGATTTCTCTTAGTTTCTGTACTGGTGACACCAAGACCAGAAATGAGGGAAATGTTTTTTTTTCCAATGCAATAAGCCAAGGACCAAATAAACACTTGACAGAGATTCTTACAATTCCCCATTTTCCGCTAAGAAGAAGTGTTATTTTGTTGCCATTTCTGTCCTCATTGTATAGACATCGTGTCCCTCTAACTCTGTCACTGGAACAGATAGAGGAAATCTCCCCAATGGGGGCAAAAAAATCCAGTATAAAATCCTAAGAGGAGTTGTAATCCTTCCCCACTTCATCCAAAAGAGTTTTGGAAAGAATTAAACTTTCAGCCAGCTACATAATAAAAAATGCTGAAATCAAGTGCACAGGTCCTAGGATGTGGATGATAATGAACAAAATATTGACACACTATACAAATTGGGGGAACACAATTCATGGCACAATGCCAATTGTCATACTGAATCTAGGCAGCTTAAAAAATATTTAAATAACTTTAGTCAAATATTTGTCATTCCGAGCATGTATAGAAAGCCTCAGATGCAAGCTGCAGTTCTTTGGTTGCGTCCAAATACATCACTGGACAAGAACTGGATTGTATCAAAGAAACTAAGTAGCTTCTGGCTTACTGATCCAAATTGAGTAGAGTGCAGGAATCAGAGAAAAGCATTAGAAAACAGCAGCTTCTACTAAGGTTTCTTACAGAGGTATTATGCCTTGTACAATATAGCCAGTAATAAGGCAGTGCCAACAGACACAGTATATGGTCATAGATATCAACCAATATGATTTCATCCTCTAGAACCTGAAGCAGAACTGAGTGTCCCCACAGGCAGCCTGAACTGGAGTCCGGAAATAACAGGTAGCAGATGCTGGTTTTCTCTTTGTCAGTTAGCTTGGCATGTGGAAGATACAAAGCCTCCACTGTCTATCCCAGCTCCAGGTCGAAGCTTACCACACATATACAATACAGCCAGGCAGAGGAGCGATCCCATGAAAGGGTCAGGGGCTCCCCGCCGGGGCTCTGCACCTCCTCGCTCCCCAACAATTCACATCTCTAGGTTCCTATCTGTAAATTGATTAGGATTTTTCTCCATGTGTTTTTTCTAACATTTTATGTTATTTGTTATACTTACCTGCTCTGTCCAATGTTATTGCACAGAATGGTCCCTTCCCTCTGAAGGGTTAATGGTGTTTCTAGATGTCTGTTTTGTAAGTTGCCATGTCGTTGCTGTAATATTTCTATTATCTGAGACTGACTTAAAAATATGTGTTCATGCTAAAATATGTTTAGACTAATGAGATAAGAATGGCGGTAAACAGCTATTGTTTAGGAACATTTGGGAACACCCTGAAATGACATGTAGACATATGCCTGTCTCACTAAAAATATGATGAAGTTTCATATTGAGTAGAAAAACCCATGTATTAGAGATTGTCATTTTTGCTCTTCTGCAATCAAGCTTTGGATATACAGTATGTAACCCTTCCTACTTTTATTTCTTATAAAACCACGGTCAGTAGACCATATTAAAAGGTAGTATAGTTTGATCTCATTTTGTGTGCAAGTCACTCTGTACTTCCGGAATATTCCTGTGGGATCCATCGAGTGGTCTTCATGGTCCCTTCCACCCTCCTCTTTTGGAGTCCCTTACCAGTGCTCTCTACTCCTCATCCCCTATAAGTGCCCCCTTAGCAAGCCAGGTGCTAAGGTGGCACCTGTGCAGACATGTTCCTAAGCTGGGTTGTGTGCATTTATAGACACACACAGTTTGGCTTGGCCATGCTCTTCACTCCTTCCTCACAGGATTTGTCTGACAGCAGCAGCCAATGACTATTGCTGCTCTCAGAATCTTCTGTGAATGCAGGAAGAGTGAGCAGTGCTGTTGTAGACCAGACAGCACTGGATTGAGAGAGGACTCAGTTCAGTGTTTGGGGGGGTTGTGAGGAACGCGGGTGTCAGATCCTTGCCCTCCTCACTAACTTGCAACAAAGGCCCAGCCAACCTCACACCACGCTGTCACTTACGTAACAATGCCACTCTCAGCTCCGCCCAGCACAAAGATTTTCCAGCTTGCGGGACCACAATCTAGATGCGAGCAGCCTGAGAGTGATTGTCACTGGGCTAATTACACAATTAACCCTTTAACTGCCACCACCCCCGTTTACAAGACCGAGCCGGGGGAGACTCGTAATTTTAGCAATACCAATTATAATTTTAGAATAAGCGTCTGCCACACACACTGCCACCACAGACAGGTCTGCTCAGAGTCTTACTCTACAACAGTAGCGCCCTTCAAGAGCCAGGTTCGTTTATAGCTTGCGTTAAGAGATTTGGAGACAAGGTTAACACTTTTCAACATAAGGGTTTATTATGAAAAGGTCAAAGTTGATGCAAATAAAACATTTACAGAAAAAGATGTTTCAAAAGATAAAGACAATATACAGCCACAGAGCAATAAGGTAGAATTGGGAAGGAAGAATACTTGCAATTAATGTCCGAGGGTTGATCAGAGTTCGATCGATGAGCTAGGTAATCGGTTCTCAACTTGGCAGATGTTTCTTCTTGGATGGTAAAAGGAGAACTGACCATTGTCTTGGCATCTCCTCTTTTCTGTCAAATCAAAGGGGGTGTTGACAGCGACCAGTGACCAATAGTCTGGTCATCTTGTTTAGGGGTTGGTTGCTGGGAGGTGTCTACACTCGTGACCACGTCCCAGGTAGATTTTGTGATACATATTCATATATCTGCATCTATAGTGTTTACAGACTCCAAATATCCATATTATTATTCAGCTTGAGATTTCCTTCAAAACAAGTATAAACATGCTATGTCTATAATGTATAGTCTGCTTAGGAGGAATAAGTGGTACCAGTGGTTTCCCATATGACCTGACATAGGGGTGTCTGGACTTGAAATGTTACAAATTATCTGAGGAAACTAAATATGTCCATATTATGGCTGTGCTATTACTAAGTCAGAAGTTATGAAACATGCTGAAATTTCATACTTATTCCACTGTTTTAAGCTTGATGTGTATTCAGACAATTTACAACCGGGGCCTGTTGGGTCTCTGAATGGAGAGGGTGACAGTTTTACGACAGGCCTGAACACTCTGCCCTTTCAACAAGCTGTTTTTTACTGACCTAGCCTGGTTCTGTTTTCTCTGTTGAGATAACCTTTTCTGTTGAACTTAAAAGCTTTGAATTCCTAAGACAAGGGAGGAAGGAGGAGGGAGTTCAGATTTCTCTGTAATGTTACATGGTTAGCTAACTGTCAAGGCTACTTCCACACAACATGGCAGCTAGCTACAGATTTTCATGTTCAGTACGTGATATCGTTACAGGATTGCTTGGGAAACTGGCGTTAGAAGTTTTTTTTGTCATAATGCAGAGAATGCATTAAAGTAGAAACATAGGCAAACCTTTTTTTTATTTTTTTATTTTTAAATAGCATAAGGGAGGGTTATAACCCATATAAGGTTTAATTTTACCATCTGTGTCCTATTGTGAATATTTTCCCTCATTTTCTGTCCCATAGCCAAAACAGGAAGTGAGAGGAAATTAGGGGAATATCTTGGGGGCCCCCAGGACACAAGATCTAGTGTTCCCATTGGATGATTTCCTCTCTATTTTTTTTTGGGACAACTCAAAAATTGGGATTTCCTATTACTTTTACTTTCAATGATTTTGGTAAACTGGGCAAATAGAGAGGTTGAATCTCCCTAACAGGGCCAGGGACAGCAAAAAAAAACTGACAGGTGTTCTAATCCCTCTTCCCTCTATCCAAAATGAAAAAAAAAATCTTGCTGTAGTTGTACTTTAAGGTAAAAAAAAAAACTTTAAGTGGCCTTTAGAGCCACTTAAAGGAAAATGCAGACTGTGCTGTAATCTGATAATGGTTGTGGATATCCATTAGCCTCATATCGGCACAATCCACATTGGTTCTCAGACATGGCAGATCCTTTTGTTCATCTGCAAATACTATCAAAAAGTAATTGCTTTTGTCATCTGGAGAATGTATGGAAGATAGGAAAGAAGGAAGTCATGGGAAATTTTAAAGCTACCAAGTGTAATGGCTTATGAAGTTTATCATAGGGTGCCACACAGAGCTACAAACATGATCAGACCTTAAAAAGTATACAGTTTATTCACTCAGCTGGTTTTAAAACCTTAGTGTGTTACAGTAATAACTCACTATTTAAAGAGAATTTGAACAGGACAGAAAACATTTTCAAAGCTCCAACAGTTCAGAACTTTCAATTTCTTGTCTTCCTTGGGTTGCCTGCAATCCTGTCCGTTTTAGATTGATTCCAGTGTCCTTGCAGAGAACCCCTTGTTCTTGGTTCCATATTGTATACAATCAAGATCAGGCCCCTCATACCTCTTGATGCTCCCTGCTGCCCTGTCATTCACTTGTAAAATTCCACAATTTTAGAGACAGAAGATGCTCTGGCATTTGGCAGTTAAAAGAAAGGGTCAGAGCTAGGTCTTGGGATGTGGTGAGGCTCAAACATGATGTATTTGCTAATGTAGGACAAAGCAAAAAGGTTTTCTAATAACTTTTTCCAGAACAGCACATACTTAACTTTCCACCAGTCCTCCAACACTCTGTTCAGCCCCATGATAAAAAAAAAAAACACCCAGTGCTTCTAGGTATGGATGAGCATATGAATCACTCCTCTTCTTCTCATGTGACAGTGCATGTGCTTGTTGATTAGCTGCTATGCAAGGCTGAAAAATGACCCCGAAATCCCATCCACTGCATACTATTCAAAGCCCATCGTGTTTTATTAGGTAAGAGCTCAGTACAATGGAAGATGGCACATCTAAAAGTATTCACATGCCTTGTGCTATGATGTAGCCCTGCAAGCACATCCAGGGTATAATTCATTAAAATGAATTAAGAATTCACGATGGACTTAAAATTATTGCTCCTTTATTCCATAATTTTCAAAGATGGAACATGGATATTACTGAATTTGACAAAAATGCCCCTAGATAACATTTTAATATTTTGGATCTAATATTAGAGCCTTTCTGAAGCTATGACACTGGGTCATATTAGACCCCTTAATTTTGTGTTGGTTTCTTGAGTGATGTTTATGCCCAGCTGAATTATTGATGTTCTATCGTTAAACATGATGGAATAACAGAATCAAGTGTGTATAATCTTTATGAGATAAGTGAAAAAAGTGGTTCTTGTTTTTATTAATATGAGATTTATTCTTATACTTATAAAGCAGTACATCTCACCACCCATATTAAAGAGGGCGTGTCAGAACATGTGTATTACTTTGGTATTTCTTGTCAGTATGCCATGATTTCAAACAACAATTTAACAGGCATTATGTTATAAAAATATAACTCATTTTTTATTATTTAATATTATTTACTAAAACGAATCAATTCTCTTGTTTGAGATACCACTGGAGACAGACAGTAAAAAAAAAAAAAAAAAACGTATTCATATTTTAAATTCAATCTTCTGGTCTAATCCATTTGACTTTTATTTTTCCAAACGTTGACATTTTGTCTGGATATCAGTATTAGTCACTCCATTCACAGCTGTCTAACTCATTATCTGATTACTCACTTTTACGATGATCAGAGAGGTGTTAATATTTTCCAGATTTTCTAATGAAGAAATGCCTAACATTTTTTATATAACTGGATATTTTCTTTTTCCCCATAATATTTATCAAAGAGCGGATCAGTAGTTTTTCTGTACTTGGTGTACTAGTATATCATTGGGTATGACTTTAGGTGCCCTACAAGGTTAAAAAGGTTAACGTGAATCTATATTGACAGAAGTATTGACTACAGATAGAGGGGGGGCCAATACGAAGGTAGAAATTTAGGAAGATGCAGTAAAAGCCTGGTCATGTTGTAATATAGTACAATGTTGAAGCCCTAACTGGATGACATATAGTTTTCTAAAGCACTGTGTATGATAAACAATTTCAATTGTAAAATGTTGTGTTCACTGATTATTTTCCTCTTTCAGTGTATTTTAAGTGCTGTCAATCTCCTCAAGACTTTGCTAGCTACTTCCTGTCTACATGCACTCACTCTATCGTCAGTTACATCATTGCTCATTGCCCATGCCTGCTCCACCAGGGTTGCATATCACAAGATGGAAATGCTGGTGCACAATTAAGAGAGAATTATCATTTCTTAACAGTAAGTGGTGGAACACAAATCATCATGCAGTATCACCAGTTTATTTTTTATGAAAGCTGCAGATTTAGAATGATCAAAAATAACAAGTTGCTTTACAAAACTTAAAGTGTTTGTTACTAAGGGCGAGCCCGAGGTTCGCCTGTTCGCTGAATAGCGAACAATTTGGGGTGGTAGCGGCAATATCGAAAGCCGCGGAACACCCTTTAAAAGTCTATGGGAGAAATAAAAAGTGCTAATTTTAAAGGCTTATATGCATGATATTGCCATAAAAAGTGTTTGGAGACCTGGGTCCTGCCCCAGGGGACATGTAACAGTCCCTGCACAAAATGACATTTCTAAAGGAAAAAAGTCATTTAAAACTACTTGTTGCTATAATGAATTGTCGGGTCTCTGCAATTCAGATAAAAGTCATTGAAAGAAACGGCATGGGGGTCCCCCCAAGAATCCATACCAGGCACTTTGGGTCTGGAATGAATATTAAGGGGAACCCCAAACCAATTTTTTTTTTAAATTGCGTGGGTGTCCCCCAAATTCCATACCAGGCCCTTCAGGTCTGGTATGGATATTAAGGGGGGCCCTGTGAACATTTTTTTTTTAAATGGCGTAGGGGTCCCCCTCAAAATCCATATCAGACCAATTTTATGTAAACAGGTGGCCCCGCCCCCTTTGACGCCATGGGGAAGCTATCGGGAAGTCCCTGTGCATCAGAGGGGGGCGTGGTCACCCAGGGTACATCGTCGTGTGGCCCCGCCCTCAGTTGTAAAAGAACTGTTACCTGAGAGGATGGTCATTACGGCGGGTGCCTCCCATGGAGGCGGATCGGTGGCAGCATGCGGGGTTTTTTTTGGTCCGGCAGAGCAAGAGAAGAGGATGAATGGACTTCGTGGGACTTTTTTTTTTATCTTAATAAAGGACTTGTCCCAATATGTGTCTTGTGTTTTTTTTTAACATTTTGACACTTTTTTGTGAAATGGTAGGGGTACAATGTACCCATTACCATTTCAAATGGGGGGGCGGGATCTTGGGGTCCCCTTGTTAAAGGGG
This sequence comes from Aquarana catesbeiana, assembly GCF_042186555.1. Lineage (NCBI taxonomy): Eukaryota > Metazoa > Chordata > Amphibia > Anura > Ranidae > Aquarana > Aquarana catesbeiana. The sequence goes on along the minus strand of NC_133326.1, from coordinate 482,721,641 downwards.
GCTTCCAGATTCCAATAAGCTCACCTCCTGCAGACCCCCACAAACACCGGGCAAGGGTTGTGGGGATGAGGCCCTTGTCCCCATCAACATGGGGACAAGGTGCTTTGGGGGGCTACCCCAAAAAGCACCCTCCCAATATTGAGGGCATGTGGCCTTGTATGGTTCAGGAGGGGGGGCACTCTCATCCCCCCTCTTTTCCTGTGGCCTGCCAGGTTGCATGCTCAGATAAGGTACTGGTATGGATTTTTGGGGGGACCCCACGCCATTTTTAAAAAAATTTTGGTACGGGGTTCCCCTTAAAATCCATACCAGACCTTAAGGGTCTGGTATGGATTTTGAGGGGGACCCCTACGCCATTAAAAAAAAAAAATTGTCACAGGGTTCCCCTTAATATCCATACCAGACCTGAAGGGCTTGGTATGGAATTTGGGGGGACCCCACGCAATTTTTTTTTAAATTTTGGTTCGGGGTTCCCCTTAATATTCATACCAGACCCAAAGGGCCTGGTATGGATTTTTGGGGGGACCTCCATGCCGTTTTTTTCGAAAACTTTTATCTGTATTGCCGAGACCCGACAATTCATTATAGCTGCGAGTAGTTTTAAATGACTTTTTTTCCTTTAAAAATGTCATTTTGTGCAGGGACTGTTCTAAACAAAGGAGAAAGGCGCCACTTTACAGGCATACTATAGACACCCCCCAGGTACAAAATTTAAAGGAATATTTCACTTTTATTGTTTCACTATAAGCATTATTAAAATCACTGCTCCCGAAAAAACTGTCGTTTTTAAAACTTGTTTTGCATTGATACATGTCCCCTGGGGTCCCCTAACACTTTTTGTGACAATACCATGTATATAAGCCTTTAAAATTAGCACTTTTGATTTCTCCCATAGACAATTCATTATAGCAGCGGATAGGGATGAGCCGAACACCCCCCGGTTCGGTTCGCACCAGAACCTGCAAATGGACCGATAATTCGCACAAACTTTAGAACCCCATTGAAGTCTATGGGACTCGAACGTTCGAAATCAAAAGTGCTAATTTTAAAGGCTAATTTGCCTGGTATTGTCCTAAAAAGGGTTTGGGGACCCGGGTCCTGCCCCAGGGGACATGTATCAATGCAAGAAAAAGTTTTAAAAACGGCCATTTTTTCGGGAGCAGTGATTTTAATGATGCTTAAAGTGAAAAAAAGTGAAATATTCCTTTAAATATCGTACCTGGGGGTTGTCTATAGTATGCCTGTAAAGTTTTTCCCATGCTTAGTCCCTACATAAAATGACATTTTTAAAGGAATAAAAGTCATTTAAAACTGCTTGCGGCTTTAATGTAATGTCGGGTCCAGGCAATATGGATGAAAATCAGTGAGACAAACGGCATGGGTAACCCCTAGTCCATTACCAGGCCCTTTGGGTCTTGTATGGATATTAAGGGGAACCCCGCAACCAAATTAAAAAAAGGAAAGGTGTGGGGCCACCAGGCCCTATATACTCTGAACAGCAGTATACAGGCGGTGCAAACAAGACAGGGACTGTAGGTTTTTATTGTTAAGTAGAATCTGTTTGTAATTTGGAACTGGTACATTTTTAACATGTTTAGCTCCAGCCAAAAAATCTATTTTAAGCTTTTTGGAAAACATAGGGAAGGGTTATCACCCCTGTGACATTTGTTTTGCTGTCTGTGCACCTCTTCAGAAGATTTTACCTCACTTTCTGTCCCAATGACAAATGTTTTTTGACAATTTGGGGTTTTTCATCTTACTTCCTGTTGTCTCCTTCCGTTTGCAAGTAGGAGTTGTTTGTAAGTTGGATGTTTGAAAGTAGAGGCCTGCCCTATATACTCTGCAGAAATTGGGGCCTTAGGTGTTGGTGTTGCCACAACACTGTAAGCCCTCACAGTTACTCTTGGTGGGCGCAGGAATGGGCTCTGCTGTGAAACATTAGATCAAGAATTGTAATTACATGCCCCTGTTGAACAGGGTCAGAAAAATTGGGCCTTTGGGGGTGGTGGTGGTGTTGCCACAACACTGTAATGCCCCGTACACACGGTCGGATTTTCCGATGGAAAATGTCCGATCGGAGCGTGTTGTCGGAAATTCCGACCGTGTGTGGGCTCCATCGGACATTTTCCATCGGATTTTCCGACACACAAAGTTGGAGAGCAGGAGATAAAATTTTCCGACAACAAAATCCGTTGTCGGAAATTCCGATCGTGTGTACACAAATCCGACGGACAAAGTGCCACGCATGCTCAGAATAAATAAAGAGATGAAAGCTATTGGCCACTGCCCCGTTTATAGTCAGGACGTACGTGTTTTACGTCACCGCGTTCAGAACGATCGGATTTTCCGACAACTTTGTGTGACCGCGTGTATGCAAGACAAGTTTGAGCCAACATCCGTAGAAAAAAATCCTAGGATTTTGTTGTTGGAATGTCCGAACAAAGTCCGACCGTGTGTACGCCCTATAAGTCCTCACAGTTACTCTTGGTGGGCGCAGAAACGGGCCCTGCTGTGAAATATTGCATCAAAAATGGTAATTATATGCCCCTTTTAAACAGGGGCTGAAAAACTGGTCCTTAGGCACTGGTGCTGGTGCCACAACACTGCAACCCCTCACAGATACTCTAGTTGGAGCGCAGGAACAAGCCCTGCTGCAAGGTATTGCATCAAAAATTGTAATTACACGCCCCTGTTAAACAGGGGCTGGAAAATAGGGCCTTAGGCACTGGTGCCACAACACTGCAGCCCCTCACAAATACTCTAGTTGAGTGCAGCAAGGAACCCTCCTTGCAAAATATTGCATCAAAAATTGTAATTACATGCCCCTGTTAAACAGGGGCTGAAAAATTGGGCCTTAGCCACTGGTGGCGGCGCCCAGAACCAAAAATATTCTTACAAGCTATCAGCATGATCATTGAGGAGGAAGAGGATAGTCACTCAGCATAACAGGATAGTCACTCAGCATCAGCATAGGCAGTCTTGAAGGGATCTGACATTTCAAAAAAAATTATTCGGTTACATTAGCATCAGGTGCTTGGTAGCTGGTGGTGATCCAAGACTGATTCATTTTTATGAAGGTCAGTCGATCGACCGAGTCGGTGGACAGGCTCACCCTGTGATCGGTTACAAAATCTCCAGCAGCAGTGAATGTGTGTTCCGAAAGAACGCTGGATATAGGACAAGCCAGTAGCCCAATTGCATACTGTGCAAGCTCTGGCCAGTGATCCACCCTCAAGACCCAGTAACCCAGAGGATTTCGGTGGGAAATGTGTCCAAGTCAGATCTTGCCCCTAGGTATTCCTGCACCATGTATAACAGACATTGGCGATGGTTGCTGGAACCAATCATACCTTGGGGCTGCGGACTAAAAAATTGTCTGAGCACATCGCTCAGACGGCCACCTTCTCCACCGCTCCTTCTTTGACTGACCAAAGCCTCAGCAACACGTTGTCCAGGAACAGGAGTTTGTAACCTCCCAGTCTCTGGGAACGCGTTGCACAGACCTTTCTGCAAGGCCTCCCAAAGATGCCCTGTCCATTATTCCATGCAGCGTGTGCTCCAACAGGTGGGGAAGGGGGACAGTGTCACTGATGCATGCACTGTCACTGCTCACCATCCTCGTGGCCTCCTCAAATGGTGACAGGACAGTGCATGCATCCCTGATCATGGCCCACTGGCATGGGGAAAAAAAAACAAGCTCCCCTGACCCTGTCCTGGTGCCATAGTCGCACAGGTACTCATTGATGGCCCTCTGCTGCGTGTGCAGCCGCTGCAGCATGGCCAACATTGAGTTCCACCTGGTGGGCATGTCACAGATTAGGCAGTTCTTGGGCAGGTTAAATTCCTTTTGGAGGTCAGCCAGCCGAGCACTGGCATTATATGACCTGCGGAAATGCACACAGATATTCCTGGCCTGCCTCAGGACATCCTGTAAGCCCAGGTACCTGCCAATGAACCGCTGCACCACCAAGTTATGGAAGTGAGCCAAACAGGGCACATGGGTCAGTTGTCCCTGTCAGAGGGCGGAGAGGAGGTTGGTGCCATTGTCACAAACCACCATGCCTGCCTTAAACTGGCATGGTGTCAACCACCTCTGAACTTGCCCCTGCAGAGCTGACAGAATCTCTGCCCCAGTGTGGCTCCTGTCCCCCAAGTACACCAGCAGCTCAAGCACTGCATGGCATCATTTGACCTGCGTGTTTGCGTAGCCCCTTGAATGCCTACGGAGCACCGCTGGTTCCGAAGTCAAATCAGCACAGGAAGAGGCCATGGAGGAAGAAGAGGAGTGGGTGGAGGAGAGAGGTGTGACAGAATCACCACTAGTAGTATTTTGGAGGCATGGTGGCAGAACAATCTCCAACACTACTGCACCCTGTCCTGCATCCTTCCCAGCTGCCAGAAGAGTCACCCAGTGCGCGGTGAAAGATAGGTAACGTCCCTGCCCATGCCTGCTGGACCATGAGTCAGCGGTAATATGCACCTTACCGCTGACTGCCCTGTCCAGCGAGGCCAAGACATTGCCTTCCACATGCCGGTAGAGAGCCGGAATCGCCTTACGTGAGAAAAAGTGGAGTTTGGGTACCTGCCACTGAGGAACCACACATTCCACAAACTCACGGAGGGGGGCAGAGTCTACCAACTGAAAAGGCAGCAGTTGAAGTGCTAGCAATTTAGCCAAGCTAGCATTCAACCACTGGATGTGGATGGCTGGGAGCAAACTTCTTTCAGCGGTGCAACAGCTGGGGCAGGGAAATTTGCCTGGTACAATCTGACGTCGGTGTACAGATAGCAGATTGCCCCCCCTTTGGTGTGGGTCTTTTAGGTACGCTTGCCAACGAACTGCATGGCAGGTCAACATATGTCTGGTCAAGCATGTGATGCCCAAGCGGGAGATGTTTTGGCCACGAGAAATACGCTTGAGACAAATGTTGCAAATAGCAGCGGTGGGATCTGATGCACTCGCCTCAAAAAAGGCCCACACCAAAGAATTTTTGGAATAACGCGCAGAGACAGCAGCGCCCTGCACATGCGGAGCTCTGCGGTGTTATGCAGTCGGTGTGCTGCCCTTAAGTTGGCCCCTGGAGGGCATCCTGCCTCATTGGTGATGTGCCTCCTCCTCCTCCTCTCTCCTATCAGGCATCCACGTAGAGTCAGTGACCTCATCATCCCCTCCCTCCTCATCACTGGAGCAAAGCTGGCAGTATGCTGCAGCTGGGGGAACATGACTGCCAGATTGCTGTCCTTCTTGGGCACCCCCTCTCTCTGGGCTCACATTACTGCCTTCCTCTAGCTGGGTACCATCATCGGAGCCTTCAAAACGCTGGGAATCCTCCTGGAGCATGTACCCAACACTGTGGTCAAACAGTTCGGGGGACTCCTCAGGAGGACATGGTGGGGCTAGGGAAGGAGTGATGCCATTGAGCCGAGGGAAGAGCCCGCATTGGCAGCTGCTTTGCCAGACAAAGTACCCTGAGCCGGAGTGAGAGAGGATGAGGAGGATGAGGACGGCTTGGTCATCCACTCTACCGCAGTCTTCCTCATGTTGCAGCTCAACACGGCCAGCTGCCAAAAAAAAGGACAAGCGTGTCCCACGGCCTTCCAGACATACTAATGGCCTGCAGTGAGATGTAGCTGCATAAAGCTGGGATGTATATATATACTGATACTGCAGCTAGCAGAATCAACTGCCTGCCTGTATTATTATTATTATGAGAACACCAGCAATTGTCTTCAGGTAGCTTTAGGTGCACACTGTGCAGAGGACGTAGTACACTAACTGTAAATACTGTAACTGCCTGCCTGTAGTATTATTAGTATGAGAACACCAGCAATTGTCTTCAGGTAGCTTTAGGTGCACACTGTGCAGAGGACGCAGTACACTAACTGTAAATACTGTAGCTGCCTGCCTGTGGTATTAATAGGATCAGAAGAACACCACCAATTTTATTCAGGTAGCTTTAGCTGCACACTGTGCAGAGGACACAGTACACTAACTATAAATACTGTAGCTGCCTGCCTGTGGTATTAATAGGAACAGAACAACAGCAATTTACTTCAGGTAGCTTTAGGTACACACTGTGCAGAGGATGTAGTACACTAACTGTAAATACTGTAGCTGCCTGCCTGTGGTATTAATAGAAGCAGAACAACAGCAATTTTCTTCAGGTAGCTTTAGGTGCACACTGTGCAGAGGATGCACTACACTAACTGTAAATACTGTAGCTGCCTGCCTGTGGTATTAATAGGATCAGAAGAACACCACCAATTTTATTCAGGTAGATTTAGGTGCACACTGTGCAGAGGACACAGTACACTAACTGTAAATACTGTAGCTGCCTGCCTGTGGTATTAATAGGAGCAGAACAACAGCAATTGTCTCCAGGTAGCTTTTAGGTGCACACTGTGCAGAGGATGCACTACACTAACTGTAAATACTGTAGCTGCCTGCCTGTGGTATTAATAGGATCAGAAGAACACCACTAATTTTCTGCAGGTAGCTTTAGGTGCACACTGTGCAGAGGACACAGTGCACTAAATTGTAAATACTGCAGCTGCCTGTGGTACTGTACTAACAGTATCAGAAGAACACCACTAATTTTCTTCAGGTAGCTTTAGGTGCACACTGTGCAGAGGACGCACTACACTAACTTGTAAATACTGCAGCTGCCTGCGGTACTGTACTAATAGGATCAGAAGAACACCACTAATTTTCTTCAGGTAGCTTTAGGTGCACACTGTGCAGAGGACGCACTACACTAACTTGTAAATACTACAGCTGCCTGTGGTACTGTACTAATAGGATCAGAAGAACACCCCTAATTTTCTTCAGGTAGCTTTAGGTTCATACTATGCAGAGGATGCTCTACACTAACTTGTAAATACTGCAGCTGCCTGCGGTACTGTACTAATAGGATCAGAAGAACACCACTAATTTTGTTTAGGTAGCTTTAGGTGCACACTGTGCAGAGGACACACTAAACTAACTTGTAAATACTGCAGCTGCCTGCGGTACTGTACTAATAGGATCAGAAGAACACCACTAATTTTCTTCAGGTAGCTTTAGGTACACACTGTGCAGAGGACGCACTACATTAACTGTAAATACTGTAGCTAATAGGACTAATAGGATCAGAAGAACACCAGCAATTTTCTTCAGGTAGCTGTAAATACTGTAAAAACACCTGCCTGCCTGTCAGTAGTAGGAAGAGAATAACAGGAATGGATCTAGCTAAACTAAATACAGTGTATATATATATATATATATATATATAACACCTAGGATGTATATACTGTATATACACAATACACTGTAAGTGCAGCTAACTGACTCGTCTGCCTACTCTATCTAACTTAAATCAAATGACACTGTCTCTCTGTCTATCTATTCTCTCTCAACACTACAGGCAGGCGGCCTTATTTAGTGTGGGTCGTCTACTAAACCCCCTGAGCCATAATTGGCCAAAGCCACCCTGGCATTGGCCAGTTATGGCTCTCTATACAGACGGCGCTGTGATTGGCCAAGCATGCGGGTCATAGTGCATGCTTGGCTAATCAGCCAGCAATGCACTGCGATGCCGCAGTGAATTATGGGACATGACGCGACACTCGAATTTGGCGCGAATGGCAAATATCGTTCGCAATTCGGTGAACGACCGGACAGGCAATGTTCGAGTCGAACATGCGTTCGATTCGAACACGAAGCTCATCCCTAGCCGCGAGTAGTTTTAAATATCTTTTTTTTCCTTTAGAAATGTCATTTTGTGCAGGGACTGTTCTAAACACGAGAAAAAGGTGCCACTTTACAGGCATACTATAGACACCCTCCAGGTACGAAATTTAAAGGAAAATTTCATTTTTATTGTTTCACTATAAGCATTATTAACCACATCAATACCGGGCACTTTCGCCCCTTCCTTCCCAGACCAATATTCAGCTTTCAGCACTCTCGCACTTTCAATGACAATTATGTGGTCATGCTACGCTGTACCTAAATGAAATTTTTATCATTTTGTTCTCATAGAACTAGAGCTTTCTTTTGGTGGTATTTATTCACGACTCCGTCTTTTATTTTTTACGATATAAGCGAAAAAAATTTTGAAATTTTGAAAAAAAAACAATATTTTCTTCTTTCTGTTTTAAAAGAAATCCAATAAAATCGAATTTTTCATACATTTCAGCCAAAATGTATTCTGCTACATGTTTTTGGTAAAAAAAATTCCATTAAGTGTATAATATTTGGTTCGTGTGATCACAGACAGATGTGCGCAGGTGATCATTATGCAGATAATCATTGGGACATGTGATTTTAGTGGGATATATGTGGGGACATGTGTTTTGGGGATATGTGTTTTAGGGAAATGTGTTTGGGGACATTGTGTGGGACATTCTGTGGGGACATGTATGTTTTACATTGTGTGGTGCCACCAGGTTGGTGATTGGTGAGTAAAAAGCTGTAAAAAACAGCTCCTACTCACTGATCACCAGCTGGCTGCAGCGATCCCCTCTCCTCTTTTACCGACAACTTCTGTGTGAGGAGAGGAGAGCTGATTGCCTAGCAATCCGCTTTGTGTTTACATCACATGACGGCTGTGATTGGACACGGCCGTCATGTGATCAGGAGGGCCAATCACAGAGCCCTCCTGCCAATCGGAGATGCGCTATGTCTGGGTGACACGAGCGCATCGGGATCGCGCCGCTGCGCAGGCACGCGCATGTGCGATCCCCCTCCTTCTGAGGGACGTTCTTGAAGAGCGCCTACCCAGCCGTTTATGTACATTGGCTGGGTGGGAAGTAGTTAAAATCACTGCTCCCGAAAAAAAGTTTTTAAAACTTTTTTTGCATTGATACATGTCCCCTGGGGCAGGACCCAGGTCCCCAAACACTTTTTATGAAAATAACTTGCATATTAACCCTTAAAATTAGCACTTTTGATTTTTCACGTTCGTGTCCCATAGACTTTAATGGTGTTTGCGTGTTCGAACAAATTTTTTGCCTGTTCGCATGTTCTGCTGCGAACCAAACCGGGGGGTGTTCGGCTCATCCCTATTTGTTACCCCAATGCTTCATATTCCTGATATGTGCCTGTTGTACCATGTACTTGTATGAGAAAGTCTCCAGTTCTCATTGTATTGCTTCCTTTGTGTAAAATCCCTGGTGTTCCTGCCAGTCCCTCTGCTCTCCTATTAAAAACTGACCACACCAAGCAGGAGAGCACACTGTGGTCAGTTTTCTAGCTATTCTGGGAACTCAGTGTGCTCTCCTCCAATGATCAGACAGTCCTGACACACCCTCGCTGCCCAGCCATTCACTGGGAAGACCAGTGTGCAAAAATGTTTTACATTTCATTTCTATTTTAAACTGAATGGGTTGTTTTACAAGGTGAACGTTTACAATCACTTTAAGCCTATATGTCAGGAATTAGATCACCTGCTGGTGGCACTGTGGTCCCCAGACCTATAGGTTGTAGTTCCCCTGTCCACTAGCAAATGTCTCTCAGCAGCCAGCTGTTCCTAGCAAGTAGCTATCATCTGATGCTGGCTGCTGGGAGGGTATTTAATTACTCCTCTGCTAGTTCATTTTTCTTCAGTGTTCTGCCTGTGTGCCCCTTGTTCCGTGTTCCTTTTGACCTGTTACTCCAGATCCTGATTATATTTCCGCCTGCTTTAACCCGCTTCTGTGTACCCTCTCCAGTGCTGGGACAAGGCCAATTGGTGCCCAGGGCGAAGATGGCAAATTGCGCCCCCCCCCCCCGTTTTTAATAAAGAATCAATGTTGTTTCAAAACAAGAATATACTTAACAATACAAGTTCAATTAGGTTTAATGCGATAGAAACAGTTCACTCACACATGCTAGCGGTCGAAAAGTACCACTTAAATAGTGGTAAAGCGCAGCTAAAACTGGCGACGCTTTACCACTAATGGACCCGCCACCCCATTTTAACCACTTGCCGACCGCCTCACGCAGATATACTGCAGCAGAAGGGCTCGTACAGGCAAAATCACGTACCTGTACATTGCCCGTTAAGAGGCGGCCAGCGGGTGCGCGCGCCCGCGGCAAGCTCCGTGAGTCAGGTCGCGGGTCCCGCGGACTCAATCGCCACGGGGATACCCGCGATTGCCTCACGGGGAGGAAGAACGGGGAGATGCTGATGTAAACAGCATCTCCCCGTTCTGCCAAGTGACAAGTGTCACAGATTACAGCTCCCTGTCATCGGAGCAGAGATCAGTGATGTGTAACATGTAGCCACCCCCCTCACAGTTAGAAACACGCCCCTAGGACACACTTAACCCCTACACTGCCACCTAGTGGTTAACCCCTTCACTGCCAGTGTCATTTACACAGGAATCAGTGCATTTTTATAGCACTGATTGCTGTATAAATGACAATGGTCCCAAAAATGTGTCAAAAATGTCCGATGTGTCCGCCATAATGTCGCAGTCACAATAAAAATCGCTGATCGCCGGCATTTAAAAAAAAAAAAAAAATTAATAAAAATGCCATAAAACTATCCCCTATTTTGTAAACGCTATAACTTTTGCGCAAACCGAAATTGCGTTTTTTTTTTTTTTACCAAAAAATATGTAGAAGAATACGTATCGGCCTAAACTGAGGAAAAAAAATGTTTTTTTTATATATTTTTGGGGGATATTTATTATTGCAAAAAGTAAAAAATAATGCATTTTTTTCAAAATTGTCGCTCTATTTTTGTTTATAGCGCAAAAAATAAAAACCACAGAGGCGATCAAATACCACCAAAAGAAAGCTCTATTTGTGGGAAAAAAAGGACGTCAATTTTGTTGGGGAGCCATGTCGCACGACTGCACAATTGTCAGTTAAAGCGACGCAGTGCCGAATCGCAAAAAGTGCTCTGGTCAGGAAGGGGGTAAATTCTTCCGGGGCTGAAGTGGTTAAAAAAAACCTTACAAAAAAAGGCAGTGGTGGCAGTGGACATTGCAAGGACCGCACACAGACCAGTGACTGTGTGGGACACCCGTCATACAGCTATGCCAACCTGGACATCACATTACACTACACGCACAGCACACTTCCACAGTCCACAAGGCAGCTCTCCTCTTCCAGCCAAAATCCATGCAGGAGAGGGTGCACACACTGTACACTTCCCCATCTGTTACAGGCTATAACATACAGCAGAAATTAAAAAGCAGTGGTGGTCATTAACCTCCCCTCAGCCTCCTCCCCTCCCCCAATCAAGCCATTTATTAATGTTTGTTTAGGGCTTACTTTTACACAAGATCGGACACTGTCTGCCACACACTGCAATCCAAATCTAGCTTCCTTCAGAATACAGCTAGACTCAAGCCAGCCAGGCAGCAGCTCCTCGACTCCTCCAGGTCACAGTGCGCCGGGTCCGACACAGCTCCCTGCGCTCCTCTGAGCCCTCCCACCTCTCCCTTCGGCCGTGAGTGACGTGACGTCACGCCGCTGGCAGGGACTATGGGACTCCTCCGTAGGGGGAGTAAACTGAAACAGTAAAGGAAACAGTGAAGCTGTGCTGAGGGAAGGGAGGATGCAGGAGCGCACAAATTCGGCACACACAATTTGTACAGTGCCGCTGGGCATAGGTTTCTTGTTGTAGTACACACTGGCGGGCAGCGGCCGTTGCAGAACTTCACCTGCAGCCTGCGCCCCCCCTCCTATGGCAAATGGTAGCGCCCAGGGCACGTGCCCCTTCCGCCCCTGCCTTGTACCGGCCCTGACCCTCTCCCTGTTCTGACTTGTTCCCTGCTTCTCCTGCCGGACCCTCTGTGTATGACCCAAGCTCTGTCACTTACGATACCTCCTAAGTCTTACCTTGCCTTCTGTATATATATTTTTTATCGGTAGTTGCTAGTTAGGTTTTCTGTTACTTCATTGGTTTTCTAGTTAAGTATTTTATAAGTTTGTGTTGGCTCACTGATATTTTCATGTGTGCTGTGTATTCTGCTTGTTGGTGTTTGGATAGGTCTGTTTTCAGTTTCCTAAGTGCAGCTACACACCTTGCTGCTTAATGCCTGCTATTGGTATCCCTGACACTATATGAGATTTTAGTGGAGGAAAGTAGAAAAAGAGTGCTGGACCATAGGGTAATCTCACTGGTATTGCTATCTTAAAGTACTGATGTTTATGTAAATGATCTAGTTAATTCCAGCTTCTACACCTCAGAGGATCTCCACAGTCTCCTTGGCTTGAAGTGTAATGTAATAAAATTTTAAACTGTACTGCCAGACCACTGCTAAAAAGTCGAGATACAGCATTATTCCAATAAAAGTCTGGGACAATTTAAAAAGTAGCCAAGGTGTTTTAGGGGTCCAAGATCACCATCTCATCAGGGCTTGAATGATAACAATGTGAATAGATTTGAAGTAAACTGGACTTTTTATATATATTTTTTTTTCAGTGTGATTGCAAGCACAGGCCTTTTCAGCATCTGGTTTGGCAACTTAGTCTATTCACATTGGTATAAATCAAGCCCTGATAAAGGAAGCGCGAAACGTGTTTGAATGCATTTTGATTTGCATTTTAGTAGAATAAAGTTGTATCTGGACCTCTTAGCAGTGGTGTGGCGCTTCAATTTGCATTTTTATTATATAAGATTTTAGTCACTGGAATTATTTCTACTTAAAGTTTACAATTCACCATAGACCAGAGGACAGGTTTGGAAATAATTATTGTGGCAAATCTCTGATACAACCTCTATGTGTACAATGGCTCGTTTGTTAATTAGAGAATACAGGATTAGTATATCATCTAAGGTAGGCTTTATTTCATACCAGCAAGCCAAACATGCATAGGACATTATTTTTAGAGGAAGACAATGCATCCAAGTAAAAAAGAAAACAAAAAACACACACACAGAAATAGCAAAAGAAATACAGTGATATCTGATATGTATATGCCCAGACAATGTTTTCTCTTACTTATGGATAGAGCAAGGATTAGAACTCCTGCCAGCAGGGCAGCAGATAAGGTAGTACAACTGTCCCTCCCAGGCCCCATCAGTTTAAAAGGGGGGTCACCTGTCAAGCAGGAAGGCTGGCTGTACTGCCTTGTGACTTTTGTGGCTCCCCCTGCAGTGCTGCTGGGTTTCTCCCTCCAGCTGCACTACAGGGGGGTTAGCTCTAATATCTTCCACCCATAGTCTAGGCCCCCCATGGGCCCCCCACCACTGCAGTGCTTCCGGCTTCCCTCCTCTCTTCTCCCACAGGCAGATGCTGTGGGCACACAGTGATCATTTCAGGATGGATAGCGGGGCCAGTAAATTTACACTTATTTCATTGTTTCTATTCATAACTGAAACATAGTAAACTGTGGTTGCTATGCTTTGATTTGTGAATGAGCAGGAAGCTGCTCAGCACAGAGCACTTGCCATTTATTCACTGTCCAGTGCAGCTGAGGCTGCAGAGAGAGGGACTGGGGAATCTCTGTGCTTAGTCCCTTTCTCTGTCTCAAAAGTGAGACATCAGGGGTCTAGTTTAGACCCCTGATATTTCATCAAAGCCTCCTTATAGGGCAGTTAAAAATGTAAAAATAAAATGTATACTGTAAATTAATAAAAATACAATTCTAAAAAAAATCTAATTTTTTTTTTTTTTTTTTAATTAAGGGCTCATGTGCTTTGCTCTTTAAAGAGCAGTCAGCATTTGGGTTGTTCTTCAGAGAATGTTTGACAGGCAGTGAGGAAGCATATTGCCAAACCTTACCACCCGCTTTAACCCCACACTAACACACGCTTTGTGGGGGACTTGCAGACCAGTGCTATTCACTTGAATGGGCCTTTTTCTACGAGTATGATTTCTGCCATGGCTGCAAAAGCATAGCATTGTGGCCGTGGCATTTTAGTGAAAATATCATTTGATATTTCAGGGTGTGTGGGGGAGGGGGGGGGAGGAGGACAGCCCTCCATTAGAGAGATTAACCCTCACCTCCCGTTCTGCTGGCAATATTTTACCTTAAAAAAATGAGCTTTAGTTTCTGATGTATACCAATTTATATTTTAGTAATATTACACTGCATCTATTATATGCTACATTTTGGTTACCTCATTTTTCTTATTTCTTCCTTAATTCAGGGCAAAACTTACCTGCCTTTCACCCTTTTACAAACAACTGCATTTATAATAGCTGAACTGAGTTATTTTGCTGTTATTTTTGAAAGTGCATTAATATGCTATATCATCCTTCAACATAATTGTTTGTGGTTTATCTTTTTTTGCTAATAAAAAATATATATATAGCACAATTCCCCTCAGTGAAAGCAGAACACAACATTTCCTTGTAGCAGCCAATATTAAGCACTGTATTATCAGTTAAAAACATAACACACTAGAGCAGCCTTCATAATATGTAACAGTTATCAGTGAGCAATACAAATGTTAAAATGACAGCGGATTGAAATCTTTTCATACAATGAAGAGGAAGGGAAGATAATCTCTGGCAAAGTACGTGTAGATAAAGACATATTGGAAGTTGCCAAGAATAAAACAAATTGTGGTGGCCAAGATAGGGAGATATAGAGAAACTGGAAGACTTTAAAGAAAAGCTGTTGCTCCTATAATTGGAGATGTAAGTGTAAATATAGTGGACAGATGTGTCCTTAAAAAGCACAGATTATTATTTTTTTGTTAATTATTTTTGTACCAATAGTGCATTTAGCAGCACAGTCAGTTTCATGAGTCTATGGCACCATGAAGCTCCAAGTCTATTTTATCCTTTATGAACATGCACTGAGAATAAAGCTCATATTGCCCGGGCCCCTTTCCCTTTGAAAATCGCTGACTGCGTGAAATGTACCTTTAAAAAAATAAAGTTAGATTCATGCTTATTTCACCCTCAATGTCTGCTTCTCTGGCCATCCTTCTAGAAAGATTCCTGATAAATGCACAGCAGGCACCATTCATTGCAAAAGCATATTCTTATGAGGTTTTGACAGATGTTGAGCAGACATAAGAAGTTGTGTGATGTTCTTAGAGAATATAAACTTATGCCGAAAATCCATTTTTTAAGTGGTACCATGGAGTGTTCATAATATCATATACTAAAATGAGCAAATCCAAGCACCCAGCATATACAGTAAATTAAGAGTAGTATAAAACATCATCCTAAGACCCCTTTCACACTGAGGCAGTTTTCAGACATTTTAGCACTAGAAATAGTGCCTGTAAAGCGCCTGAAAAATTCAGCCTACTCATTGCAATGGGTAGTTTCACACTGGTGCGGTGCGCTTGCGGGACTTTAGAAAAAGTTCTGCAAGCAACATCTTTGGGGCGGTTTGGGAGCACTGTATATAGCATTCCCAAAATGTCCTGCCCATTGCACCTGGAAAGCGTTTCGGAAGCGCCGCATCACAGGAGTTTTTAACCCTTTTTTGGGGGTTAAAAGCACCCCGCTAGCAGCCAAAAGGTGGTGCAAAAGCGCGTGGGTGGCCCCAGTGTGAAAGGGCTCTTAGATACAGAATAGGAGCAGATTCTGAGAACTTCACCCAGCATACAGAACAAAATACATTTTTACTAAGCAGTGATTCTGCATAAAAAATAAAAACAGATAGGGTTCATTCACATGAGTGGCCAGGGAGCAGTAAAAACAAGCAGCTGAGCCCCCTAGCCTCCCACTTCAATTCTAATATTACAAGTGGCACCACCTGTCCAAGTTTTTTCGATTGCGATCTATGGAGCCACAACCACAAGCCAAACGCTCTCAATTTAAAAAAGAAAACTAAAAAAAAAAGAATGTCAGTTCCCCACTGTTTCTAAGCATCTGAGGTTACTCTTCAGACTCTAGGGGTCCTAGACTGCAATGGTTTATCACAGATCTTTAAACATCATGAAGTGTCCTGTAACAGAAGAATTTTCCTAAATCCAGGCATTTCATCATTGATCTTGCATTTTACATGATGATCCATCATCAATCACATTGTCCATCAATGCAGATCCTCATCAACCATAATGAATGAACGGCTTGCCAAAAGAAAAAAAAAACTACCAACCAGCGATACATCGGATCCCACTGCTCACTTCAAATACCCCCACAGTACATTGTAAAAAAAAAGGTTTAAGTCTCCCAAGGGACACCACATGACCAAATATGGACACAACCATATTTGGTAAATGATGTCACTGGGGATCCATGTGATGTCATTGACCAAATATGACTGTGTTATTTGGATAATAAAGTAAACTTGGAGACCACACCCCTTTGTTTATATAGCAGGGGGCTGGGAACTTTCCTTTGTGATAAGTTAGCGATGGGATTGGATGTGGTGGCTAGGTTTTACTTTTAGCAAGTTAACTGGAGAGGTTTATCGCAGTTTATACAGATCTGCATCACTGAATAGATTTAAATTATAAAACATTTTTGAGGTTTTCTAATTTTTTTTTAAAAAGTGTGACTTTATTTACAATTATTTGTGACTATGTGTCTCTTATTCATTCATTTGGGGAGGGCAGTATCTGAGGGCTCCCTGATTGTTAAAGAGGGGTTCCAGATTCCAACAAGCCCCTGCCCACAAATCTCCACAACCTTAGGACCAGGGTTTTAGGGCAAATTGGTTTCTATGCAGAGCTGCATCAGATGTTGCACTCTCAAAGTTTTAGTAATAAACCCCACTGTGACATTCCATTAAAGTTTGGAAAAAAGGGGGAATAGTGCCTTGTGTTGTAACCACACAAGACACCATCCCCCCTTTGCCAGCAACTGTGATCACCACCCACAGAGAAAACAGAACATTTTTCTCTGCGAGTAAGGTGAGCCTACCCTTAGCAGTGGTAGTAAAGTCTAAATATTTCACTTGCTGCACACAGCTGGAGAGTTGGCTCAGACAAACACCCACTTAGTTTGGTCCCTCACTGAACCTCCAGCAGCTCATCCCTAATCAAATCCCTTCATTATGCTATAAGCGTACATCAATAAATTTGTATTAATTGTCTTATGATCACCTGGTGTCTAAACCCCCACATACGAAGCATGGCAAGTTATAAAAGGCATGTACTGTGGGTATATATATATATATATATATATATATATATATATATATATAAAATTACCTTTTATCCAATTAGCATGTATAAATCATGTTAATGGAATTAATATGGAACGTCACAAATGGTATTACTTTCATAATTACCTTATAAACATGGCTTGATCATTAGTAAGATACCTGTATAACCTTTAGCAAGTTACTTGATTTAGCTCACTGTTAAGTATGATACGCTTTGCATCTATGAGTACGTGAATTAAACTTAAGAGACCTAGGAACAAAAGAATCATGAAATACCTCATAACAAACTTCATACCCGTCACAATTATTTGCTGTAATTGTTCTAACCAGGCACTTGTTATTTTTTTACTTAGTGTAATAAAAGAAAAGTAATATGATTTACATTAAAATGATCTTTTTGTCAGGATTCAAAGAGTATGTAAAGCTAAAACTTTCAGATTTTTTAGATAGAGTAGAGAGTAGGGTTAAAACACTTATCAGTGTAATATTATTATTATTTACGCTTCTTGCTCTAGGGACAGCTGGAATTTTGGAGATTTTCCTTCACTTTGATCATTAGGACAAACAGAGATATTCAAGTTTGATTTTGTAGCTTAGCCACTTCAATACCGAACACTTTCACCCCCTTCCTGCCCAGGCCAGTTTTCAGCTTTCGGCACTGTCTCACTTTGAATGACAATTGCTCCCAAATTACATTTTTATAGTTTTTTTCCACACAAATAAAGCATTCTTTTAGAGGCATTTAATCACCACTATTTATTTTTTTTTCTAAATAAATGAAAAAAAGACCAAAACTTTTTAAATTTTACTTTGTTTCTGTTATACAATTTAGCAAATAAATCATCTTTCTTCATAAATGTAGGTCAAAATGCATTCTGCTACATTTCTTGAAAATAACCCAGATCAGTGTATTATTTAGTCTGTAGGAAAGTTATAGAGTCCACAAACTATGGTATGTACAGTTGTGCTCATAAGTTTACATACCCTGGCAGAATTTATGATTTATTGGCCATTTTTCAGAGAATATGAATGATAACACAAAAACTTTTCTTTCACTCATGGTTAGTGTTTGGCTGAAGCCATTTATTATCAGTCAACTGTGTTTACTCTTTTTAAATCATACTGACAACAGAAACTACCCAAATGACTCTGACCAAAAGTTTACTTACCCCAGTTCTTAATACCGTATATTGCCCCCTTTAACATCAATGACAGCTTGAAGTCTTTTGCGGTATTTGTGGATGAGGCTCTATATCTTCTCAGATGGTAAAGCTGCCCATTCCTCTTGGCAAAAAGCCTCCAGTTCCTGTAAATTCTTGGGCTGTCTTGCATGAACTTCACGTTTGAGATCTCCCCAGTGTGGCTCAATGATATTGAGGTCAGGAGACTGACATGGCCACTCCTCCTTTCATCATAGGCCTTCTTGACTCCTCTCCAAATGAAACGTTTATGGTTGTGGCCAAAAAGCTAAATTTCTGTCTCATCACTCCAAATTACTTTGTGCCAGAAGGTTTGAGGCTTGTCACTTGAATCCTGATGTACTGATGGCCTATCTCATTTCTTCTTTTGCACCACTTTTTGGCTGTTAGCGGGGTGCTTTTAACCCCCAAAAAAGGGTTAAAAACTCCTGTGATGCGGCGCTTCCGAATCGCTTTCCAGGTGCAATGCAGTTTTTTTCAACATTTATTTTTTTTTTTACATATTGTCACCAGCGCAGTACGGCGTCATCATATAACTGGTGTGGCGGTGATCAGGGACACTGGCTGAGGACAGTATGTTAATAGAATTTAGTTTTTTTTTTCTTCAATATTGTTTAATATTTTATTTTTGATATTACATTTTTTTTTCTTTTTTTAACAATGTTTTATATATCTATATATATCTATATATCTATATATATATATCTATATATAGATATATATATATATATAGATAGATATCTATATATATATATATATAGATATCTATATATATATATAGATATCTATCTATATATAGATATATAGATAGATATCTATCTATATATCTATATATATATAGATATATAGATAGATATCTATATCTATATATATATTCACTCAGTGTGGTCACATGGTACAAATGGGCTGTGATTGGCCCTGTCTGTGCCATGTGATCCCTGTGACCAATTACAGAGATCAGCACAATAGTACACAATGAATGACAGGAATGGAAGCCATCCATTATGTACAATTGTCATGTGATCTGCTGTGCTTGCTCAGCAGCCCGGTACACTGATTTGTCATCAGCTGTGCCCATTGGAGCATGGCCCGTGAAACCAACACGAGGCACCCATATGAAGTCCACCCAGAATGGTGAATTTTTTATTTACTTCAAGGGATAGTACTTATACTTGATTACAGTTGTTGCTGCCAAGGGTGGCACAAAACAAAAAGGAAAGGGGAAATCATTTTTCACAGCACTGTATGTAAACCAAACAGATGGAACCAACTACACAACCCAACACTACTTTCATGGATCCTGAGCACCCAGTAGCATGATGTCATCAGCAAAATTGCATGCTCCACCCCCTTACACATATCTTCCTACAGTGGGACTTCTTCAGAATGTGCTCTATAGCAGAGGTATGTAAATCAGAAAATTAGCTATAAGGAATTACAAATCTTTTAGCATACAAGACAGTAAGCGTTTTTCAACTGCTGAAAAAGTTATTAATATGCCTTGATAAGCCTTGGACTGAGATAAGAGAAGCGTAAAGCGCAGCCACTATCAATATGCTTGTGTAAAGCTAAGCTCCCGGCAGATATATAAGACATAAAGTTTTTTTTACCAATAGTGTATTTAGCAGCACAGTCAGTTTCATGAGTCTATGGCACCACGAAGCTCCAAGTCTATTTTATCCATTATGAACATGCACTGAGAATAAAGCTCATATTGCCCGGGCCCCTTACCCTTTAAAAATCACTGACTACGTGAAATGTACCTTTAAAAAATAAAGTTAGATTCATGCTTATTTCACTCTCAACATCTGCTTCTCTGGACATCCTTCTAGAAAGATTCTTGATAAATGCACAGCAGGCACAGAAGACACTCCCGTTCATTGCAAAAGCATATTCTTATGAGATTTTGACAGATGTTGAGCAGACATAAGAAGTTGTGTGATGTTCTTAGAGAATATAAACTTATGCCGAAAATCCATTTTTTAAGTGGTACCATGGAGTGTTCATAATATCATATACTAAAATGAGCAAATCCAAGCACCCAGCATATAAATTAAGACCTCTTTTACACTGAGGCGCTTTTCAGACGCTTGCTTGCTAAAAAAAAAGCATCTGAAAAGCTCACTAAAACCTATTTATATTCAAATAAATGAGCGCTTTCACACTGGGACATTGCGCTGGCAGGGCGGTGAAAAAAAACCCCTCTCCATTGAAATGGATGGAAAGCTCTTCAAAAGCGCCTGAAAAGCTCTTCAAAAGTGCTCAAATGTTTTACTGGCAGTTTAGAGGCGCCTCAGTGTGAATGGGGCCTTAGACCCCTTTCACACTAAGGCACTTCTAAACTGCCAGTAAAACACTGAGAGCTTTTGAAGAGCTTTTCAGGCGCTTTTGAAGAGCTTTCCATTCGTTTTAATGGAGAGGGGCGTTTTTTCACCGCCCTGCCAGCGCAATGCCCCAGTGTGAAAGCGCTCATTTATTTTAATGGAAGTAGGTTTTCGTGAGCTTTTCAGTCGTTTTTTTTAGCGTAAAAGCGCCTGAAAAGTGCCTCAGTGTGAAAGGGGTCTTAGAGTATAAAACATCATCCTAAGACCCCTAGAAAAAATTCTGCCTATTCATTGCAATGGGTACTTTCACACTGGAGCGGTGCGCTTGCGGGACTTTAGAAAAAGTTCTGCAAGCAACATCTTTGGGATGGTTTGGGAGCACTGTATATAGCACTCCCAAAACGCCCCTGTCAATTGTGCCTGGAAAGCGATTCGGAAGCCCCGCATCACAGGAGTTTTTAACCCTTTTTTGGGGGTTAAAAGCACCCTGCTAGCGCCCAAAAAGCGGCGCAAAAGCGCTGCTTAAACAGCGGTAAGGTGCCGCTAAACGAGCCTTGCTTTACCACGAACAAGCGGATGGCCCCAGTGTGAAAGGGCTCTTAGATACAGAATAGGAGCAGATTCTGAGTACTTCACCCAGCATACAGAACAAAATAAATTATTATTAAGCAGTGATTCTGCATAAAAAATAAAAACAGATAGGGCTCACTAACATGAGTGGCCAGCGAGCAGTAAAAACAAGCAGCTGAGCCCCCTAGCCTCCCACTTCAATCCTAATATTACAGGTGGCACCACCTGTCCAAGTTTTCAATTGCAATCAATGGGGCCACAACCACGGCCAAACACTCTCAATTTAAAAAAGAAAAGTAAAAAAAAAAGAATGTCCTGAGAGGGCTAAAGAATATGGCCTGAACAGCATGGACATGTGGCTACCCCCCGGACAGATAGAATATTTAATTTTTTTAAATAAAAAAAAAAAGTAATGTCACTTTAAGAAAAAGGTACAGTAAGTCAGGCGGGCAAATAAGGGTCAGGTAACACTGGGGAAGAGAATGTCATTATCCAACCAGGAAGGTTAAAAAGGTCACATGACCAGTGGGAACATTCTGCAAGCGGGGCAAGGCTATATAAAGGGGTCCTCTGCAGGAAATCTCCTCACAGCAGGTCAGATTACAGCAACAAGCTAAGCTCAATAGAGCTATTATATTTTGTGTGTCGGCTGTCCTGACCCTGAAGACCCTAATGCGCAGAGTACTGGAAAGAGCAGGAGACCTTGGAGACTACACCCCTTTGTTTATATAGCGAGGGGGCTGTGAGCTTTCCTTTGTGACAAGATAGCGATGGGATTGGATGTGGTGGCTAGGTTTTAGTTTTAGCAAGTCAACTGGAGAGGTTTATCGCAGTTTATACAGATCTGCATCACTGAATAGATTTAAATTATGGAACATTTTTGAGATTTTCTAATTTTTGAAAAAAGTGTGACTTTATTTACATTTTTTTGTGACTATGTGTCTCTTATTCATTCATTTGGGAAGGGCAGTATCTGAGGGCTCCCTGATTGTTAAAGAGGGGTTCCAGATTCCAGCAAGCACCTGCCCACAAATCTCCACAAACTTAGGACCAGGGTTTTAGGGCAAATTGGTTTTATGCAGAGCTGCACCAGATGTTGCACTCTCCAGTTTTAGTAATAAACCCCACTGTGACATTCCATTAAAGTTTGGGAAAAAAGGGGGAATAGTGCCTTGTGTTGTAACCACACAAGACACCACCCCCCTTTGCCAGCAACTGTGATCACCACCAAAAGAGAAAACAGAACATTTTTCTCTGTGGGTAGTGTGCGCCTACCCTTAGCAGTGGTAGTAAATTCTAAATATTTCACTTGCTGCACACAGCTGGAGATTTGGCTCAAACACCCACTTAGTTTGGCCCCTCACTAAACCTCCAGGAGCTCATCCCTAATCAAATCCCTTCATTATGCTATAAGCGTACATCAATAAATTCGTATTAATTGTCTTATGATCACCTGGTGTCTAAACCCCCACATACAAAACATGGCAAGTTATAAAAGGCATGTACTGTGGGTATATATATATATATATTTTTTAACTTTTTATCCAATTAGCATGTTTAAATCATGGTAATGGAATGTATGTGGAACGTCACAAATGGTATTATTTTCATAATTACATTATAAACATGGCTTGATCATTAGTAAGATACCTGTATAACCTTTAGCAATTTACTTGATTTAGCTCACTGTTAAGTATGATACGCTTTGCATCTATGAGTATGTGAATTAAACTTAAGAGACCTAGGAACAAAATAATTATGAAATACCTCATAACAAACTTCATACATGTCACAATTATTTGCTGTAATTGTTCTAACCAGGCACTTGTTATTTTTTTTACTTAGTGTAATAAAAGAAAAGTAATATGATTTACATTAAAATGATCTTTTTGTCAGGATTCAAAGAGTATGTAAAGCTAAAAGCTAAAATCTTTTTGTCAGGATTCAAAGAGTATGTAAAGCTAAAACTTTCAGGCTTTTTATAAAGAATAGAGAAGAATTAAAACACTTATCAGTGCAATATTATTATTATTTACACTTCTTGCTCTAGGGACAGCTGGAAACTTGGAGATTTTCCTTCATTTTGATCATTAGGAAAAACAGAGATATTCAAGTTTGATTTTGTAGCTTATCCACTTCAATACCGAGCACTTTCACCCCCTTCCTGCCCAGGCCAGTTTTCAGCTTTCGGCACTGTCTCACTTTGAATGACAATTGCACCCAATTTAAATTTTTATAGTTTTTTTCTCACACAAATAAAGCATTCTTTTGGTGGTATTTAATCACCACTGTATATTTTTTTATTTTTTTCTAAATAAATGAAAAAAACTATGGTATGTACAGTTGTGCTCATAAGTTTACATACCCTGGCAGAATTTGTGATTTCTTGGCCATTTTTCAGAAAATATGAATGATAACACAAAAACTTTTCTTTCACTCATGGTTAGTATTTGGCTGAAACCATTTGTTATCAATCAACTGTGTTTACTCTTTTTAAATCATAATGACAACAGAAACTACCCAAATGACCCTGATCAAAAGTTTAAATATCCCAGTTCTTAATACCGTATATTGCCCCCTTTAACATCAATGACAGCTTTAAGTCTTTTATGGTATTTGTGGATGAGGCTCTTTATCTTCTCAGATAGTAAAGCTGCCCATTTCTTTTGGCAAAAAGCCTCCAGTTCCTGTAAATTCTTGGGCTGTCTTGCATGAACTTCACGTTTGAGATCTCCCCAGAGTGGCTCAATGATATTGAGGTCAGGAGACTGACATGGCCACCCAAGAACCTTCACTTTATTCTGCTGTAGCCAATGACAGGTCAACTTGGCCTTGTGTTTTTGATTATTGTCATGTTGGAATGTCCACGTACGTCCCATGTGCAACTTCCTGGCTGATGAATGCAAATGTTCCTCCATTATTTTTTGATAGCATACTGCATTCATCTTGCCATCATTTTTGACCACATTTCCTGTGCCTTTGTAGCTCAGACATCCCCAAAGCATCAGAGATCCACCTCCGTGTTTCACAGTAGGAATGGTGTACCTTTCATTATAGGCCTTCTTGACTCCTCTCCAAATGAAGCATTTGTGGTTGTGGCCAAAAAGCTAAATTTTGGTCTCATCACTCCAAATGACATTGTGCCAGACGGTTTGAGGCTTGTCTCTGTGCTGTTTGGCGAATTGTAAACGGGATACTTTGAGCACAACTGTATATATGAAAATCAATCAATCCTGATGTACTGATGGCCTATCTAATTTCTTCAGGCCCAAAAATGCCAGGACAGTACAAATACCCCCCAAATGACCCCTTTTTAGAAAGTATATACATATTGTCACCAGCGCAGTACGGCCTGCGTCATCATATAACTGGTCTGGTGGTGATCAGGGACATTTAGGGTTTTTTTCTTCAATCTTTTTTTTTTTTTTTTTTATCCTTTATTTATACAACAATATCAACAATCCGTTAAATACAATAGCAACTTAAGTGTTCCATAACATAGGTATCTAATTCATCAATTTCATAACTACCTAATATTATATGATAAATCCCTACATCCTGGCCCACTCCACTGGTTCTTTCCTTGACCTTTTTCTCCCTTTCCCCCCCAAAAAACCCCTCCCCAATTTCCCCCCCCTCCTCCCCCACCAACAGATTGACCCGACAAACTCTGGGGGGTCAAATGCCTTATTCTCCCAGTTAGCTTTCCAAGAGTGACTTTCCCTCCTCTGAATATATAAATTTTACACAGTGTGACCATGTTTTAATATACTGTTCTCTTTTTTCCCAAAACGCTTGCACTAGGTCCTCCATTGCTTCGATACTCCTCACCTTGTTAAGCCACATAGCAATTGTGGTGGGGTTAGGGTTTTTCCAACGTAGGATAATACATGCTTTAGCAGCATTGACCAAATGACACGTAACTGATTCCCTATATGTCTGAGTTGGCAATTGTGAGCAGTGTAACAGGAAGAATGCGGGGTCTTCTCGTATTGGACAATCCGTAAATTTTTGTGCTATCCTCTGTACCTCAGACCAATACTTTTTAATCTTAGGGCATGAACAGAAGATATGAAAGAGTACCTCGTTCTTCCTGACTTCGCCAAAAACTGTCCACTACTTCTGGGAAAATCTTACATAATACCGACGGTGTATGATACCACCACATCAGTAATTTATAATTTGTCTCTTGGATGCGTGTGCAAATCGATTTATTTAATGAAAGATAGATGATGTTATGGTACTGATCTAAGGTGAATGTCCTATTCAAGTTTTTTCCCATTTACTAAGACTCGGTAACCAAAAATCTTCTGGAGGGGCTACAAGCAGGGAGTGTATCTTGGAGAGAGTATTTCCCAGGGGTTCTCCTTTCTCGCAATATGTTTCATATTGTGTTTGCAATCGTCTATAATTTCCCGGGGGTCCTAATGACCTAAAAAAATGACCCAGCTGCAGCGCTTGCCATAACCTTAGCCTATATCGGCCCTCTGGATGCGTCAGCATGACGGTCGTAGGCCAGCTTTCTGTCTCTAAGAAATGAGAAGCTTGAAAGAATCCTCTCTCCAGTATACTGCTAAATGATCCTGTCACTGCTCCTGGTGGGAAACCCAGGTTTCCCAGTATGGGATATAGTGGTAATTGTATGGACGGGAGTCTAGAGGTCCCACAGACCATATGTCCTATTCTAAGTGTAG
This sequence comes from Aquarana catesbeiana, assembly GCF_042186555.1. Taxonomy (NCBI): domain Eukaryota; kingdom Metazoa; phylum Chordata; class Amphibia; order Anura; family Ranidae; genus Aquarana; species Aquarana catesbeiana. Next base: position 482,695,861 of record NC_133326.1, on the reverse strand, counting down.
GGCCTATCATAGGGTGTCTCTTAAGAAGAATTGGTAATCCTGCATAACATCACATTGCCCTAGATAGGGGGATCGAACTAAACTGTTGCTCCATAACCGTCCATAGTATAAAATCTCTATGCCTGCACCAATCCACTATTCTACTGAGGTGTGCCACTTGATAATATTTAGGTGTATCCGGTACCGATATCCCGCCCGAGTTTTTCGGCATTGTCAAATGGCGTCTGCAGAGCCTCGGTTGTTTCTGAGCCCATATAAATTTAGTGAAAAGCGTGTTGATTTGCCAAAAGAAGGCTTCTGGAATCGCAATGGGAAGTGTCTGAAACAAATATAAGAATTTCCATTGTATGCTCATCTTTACGATGTTACAACGGCCAAACCATGAGTGTAGTCCCCGATGCCATTTATCTAGCAGAACCCGAATCGAACTTAACAAGGGTACAAAATTTATCCCAAAAATATTAGTCAAGTTTGGCGGGATATTTGTACCTAGATATTTCAGTGCAGATGTTATCCATTTAAATTTAAAGTTAGTTTGTAAGGTATGATGCAAATATGCAGGTAAGGCAATCCCCATACCCTCTGATTTAATATAGTTTATTTTGAAGTTTGATAAACTTCCATACTTCTCTATTTCCTTCATAAGGTTAGGTAAAGAGACCTGTGGCTTAGTCATTGAGAAAAGTAGATTTTATATTCAGACTCTCCTATTTGTATCCCTAAGATATCTGGGTTTAGCTGGATTTTATTCAAGAGGGGCTCTAATGAAAGAGCGAATAATAGGGGTAATAAGGGACACCCCTGATGGGTGCCATTTGAGCTAGAAAAGTGCTTTTTCAGCATCGGTGTTTAAGAACACACAGGGATCACCCGTACGATTAGCACGGTGTATCAGATTAAGCGCTTTTATAGTGTTATTTCTCACTTCTCAGGAGGGAATAAACCCCACCTGGTCCAAGTGTACCAGCTGGGGAAGCTGTGATTGAAGACGGGAGGCCAGTAATTTAGTCAGAATTTTCAGATCTACATTAAATAAAGAGATTGGCCGATAATTGCCACAATCAGTTGGATCCTTTCCTTCTTTTGGAATGACAGATATTAGTGCCATTAATGTAGCTGGCGGGTATCTAACAAATTGTCCTAGTCCATTAAATACTTTGGTCATTTGTGGTCCTAGTCATGGTAGGAAAGTCTTATAGTATTCTATGCTAAACCCATCTGGCCCTGGTGCTTTCCCCGGTTTAACGCTGTTTACTATTTTTTTGTAGTTCTTCAATTGATATTGGTACTTCCAGCTCCTCACTAACCTGGGATGGGAGACAGGGCAGCTGTGCCGAAATAAGATACTTCTCTAAAGTGGAGGGAGTTATAGAGGATATTGGTAGGTTGTATAGAGAAGCATAAAATTCCCCAAATACCTGTGCAATATCCTTTGGCTTAGTTATCAACTGTCCTTCATTCCCTTGGGGTATATATGCTTTCATACGTTGTTCCTTAAGGGTTTTAGCCAGTAATTACCGCATTTTCCTCCTGACTCATATGAGACTTTCCTCCCAGCTTGTATTAATGCCTAATGCCCTGTAAACACGATCAGAGTTTTTCGTCGAAAAAACCTTGGATGGTTTTTCCGTCGAAATTCCGCTTAAACTTGGTTTGCATACACACGGTCACACAAAAGTTCTCTGAACTTTCGACTGTCAAGAACGCAGTGATGTACAACACGTACGATGGCACTAGAAAAGGGAAGTTCCATACGAAGTGATGATTCTGAGCATGCATGTTTTTTTTTTGCACATCAAAATTGCATACAGATGAACGGAATTTCCGATAGGAACTTTTTCCGACGGAAAAATAGAGAGCCTGCTCTCAATCTTTTGCTAGCGTAAATTTCGCCAGCAAAGGTCTGAAGGAGCATACACACGGTCGGAATTTCTGACCAAAAGCTCACATCGGACTTTTGTTGGCAGAATTTCTGATCGTGTGTATGGGGCATTAGCTTTAAAATGAAGGAGATCTGATACCTGTCTCTGGAGATGGGCCAGTTCCTTCCCCATTTGTGGGTCCAGTATTCCTTTATGTAGTAATTCTAAAGCCTGGATGTCGGCAAGGAGTTTTGTTGATTGCGCCTCCTGTGCTTTCTTAATACAGGACCCATGTTTAATTAGGACCCCTCTTATGCCAGCTTTATGTGCCTCCCACACTATACTTGGATCGCTTCCTGGTGTATCATTTGTCTCAAAATAGGCCATAAATTCCTTAGACACATCAGTTAGAACTTCAGGGGTTTGTAATAAACTCTTGTTCAAGTGCCATCGCCGTTTTGAAACATAAGGAGAATTAGATAACGAAAGACGCATCATAACCGGTGCGTGGTCAGACCAATATTCCTATATTCCTATAGAAATATATATTACCAAAGGTAACAGGTAGTGTGGGACCAAGAAAAGATCAATATGCGAATATGATCGATGTGGAGTAGAAAAAAATGTATAGTCTCTCTCTCCTGCATGCGTCACACGCCACGCATCTATCAGCTGCTGGTCATGGAATATTTGCACCACCCGTTTCCTTACACCCGACAGTACTGCCAATGTGCCCAATGAGGTACCTACTTTAGCTTCTAAAGGAAGATTGAGGTTTCCCCTAAAGATCAATTTACCTTCTATAAATTCTGTCAATTTCAAGAAAACTTTAGCCAGGAAAGAGTCTTGGGGAGTATTAGGTGAATAAATAGTAGCTAGTGTCACTTTGTCCCCCCAAATGTAACCTTTAATAAAAAGGTAACGACCTTCTGTATCGGAAAAGCTATCAATGAAAGACCAGGGCACCCGGTCGGCGATCAAAATCGAGACACCTTTTGACTTTGCTTCCTGTTTAGAAGAGTGGTAAACCCAGGGAAAGAATCTGTTTTGGAGGAAATGAAGTCCACCCCTCTTAAAATGGGTTTCTTGCACAAATGCTATCTCTGTCTGAGTTTGTTTCAGATCATTTAAGAGCATCTTCCTTTTTCTCAGGGACATTAAGTCCCTTTGCATTTAAAGATGTTACGTGTATCATGTCCATCTTTACTATGGGGGGGAGAGGAGTAGGCGGGGACAAAACCAACCTAAACAACAAGAGAAAAAAAAACCCAAAAGAAGGAGAAGGGGAAAACCCCCTCTCCCCAAGGAATTGCCCTAAGGAAAGCACTTACTACTGAACCTTCCGGTCCATGTGAGCTCAGGCCTAAATGGGGGAGTGGTCGGAGATAACCGAGTAGTGGGGCCCCCCACCTTTTGCCCCCCAGCATTTAAAAAAAAAGGAGAAAGAGGGGTTACGACAGAGTGGGCGTAAAAATTAAAATATAAATATAAATAATAAATAAAGATAGGGTAGGGCGGTCAAAGACCCAGTCAAGCATCTCCAAGCTTCCCACATCTCATTCTATAACATACTATAATAGGGAGACCTCCCTTCTGTCCACTCCTCTACTTAACAACTCACCATATCCTTCTCGTGAAGATCTTCTTTTATATGTGTGCAAAATAGTCTAGGGGGGAGGATGAAGAAAAACCCCTATACTTTAACCCCTTAACCCCTTAAAACCTCTATTGCTATATAGTGAGTGTTACTTGTGTAACATTTCTCGCTCCCCTCTCCTCCCCTTTTCTTGGGAGGGACAAGACACCGTATCTCTGGGTTTTACCCAGATCAGCATCAAAAAAAAAAAAAAAAGGGGGAAAAAAGATTGAGCCTGCAAGGTAGGGGGGTGGGGGTCATATATTCCTCCACCCTCCGCGGTCCAAATATTTAGTGTTAAAGTGATTAAGTGATCACAAATAATATGTGAACCCCCATTATCCCCAAATTGAAGAAAAAACAACACACAACAAAAAAAAAGGAAATAATTTACAGGGTCTTCCCCCCACTCCCAACAACCAAAACACAACCCCCCCTCCCCTTTCCTACCACACACATGTTTTATTTTTAGGTGTTTTTTGGGCCTGCCTCCTGAAAAAAAAAGAGAAAAAAATAAAAAACAAAAAACCATTGTATATAACACAACCAAGTGGGGACCTCTTTATCAATATAAATGTAAGGTATAAAAGACCAACAAATAACACCGGGAGAAACACATCACGCTGGAAAAAAAGGGGTGGGGGGAGAAAAATAGCAAGCCCCAGAAAGAATCCCCTCCCTCATGTCCTCCCTTTCTCCATCGATGGCATCAATAAGTCCTGTTTCCCAACCCCCATCCATAAGCCTTCCATATTCTTCTCTGCTTTAACATTCCACTAATGGCTTTAAGGCCCTCCTTACTCCTTAGACCCTTTAGGTGACGATCCTTCTTCAATCTTTTTTAATATTTTTTTGTAAGTGGGATACTTTGAGCACAACTGTGTATATGAAAATCAATCAATCCTGATGTACTGATGGCCTATCTAATTTCTTCAGGCCCAAAAATGCCAGGATGGTACAAATACCCCCCAAATGACCGGAAGTGGGAGCGGGTACCTGTCAAAACTAGGTACCCACTCCCTCCCCCAAAGAATTGCATGCCAATTGTGTTTAATTTCTTTTTATTCATTTAACAAAGAATTACAAAGCACATTACATTATCATAAAATACATGTAATACGTATTACAAAAAACATTGATATCTCAGACACAACAAAACATAAATTCAATACCTACATATATATATATATATATATATATATATATATATATATATATATATATATATATATATATATAAAAGGTGTGTCTCCCTGAATCTTATAATTACCAAGTATAATGAGATCCCCCCCCCCCCAAGGAGGTAAGAGCTATCACGAGAGGAGGAAACACCCTGCTTCTAATTATAAAAACTCCAGCAGCTCTTCCACCCAAGAACAGATCTAGGGGTTACCTGACTTCTCCACCTTGTCTAAGCTCCCCATCCCTTCATCCTCCTCCTTTCATCTCCCCCCCTCCACTCCATTGCGTTCTCCAATGTGGCAAAATCAAATCATAAAATGTAGTGTGATAATTAAGGGGAAAGAGGGTAGAAAAACTCTAGGCATGGGACTTTGAGGGCACAGTAGTATTGAACTACAAAAAATACGTGTGATAGGGATATTTTATTAGAAAATTATAAAAAACAATGGACACACATGGATTATTTAAAAACAATTCAGGCTAGATGTAAACCCTAATAATGATACACCGTGTGGATCCTATCCTGCAAATTTGTGTAGCATAAGGAAAGTTTTAAATGTATACATATATCGCTTAGTCCATATATAGGAGAAATACTTCCCCTGGGCATTGAACAGTAGACAAGCACATGGTTATAGCAGACAAAATGCAGCAGGTTTGGTAATCCACGGTGAAATGTTCTCTAGTTGCTCTACATGTTTCGCGTTACACAGAACGCTTCCTCAGGAGCTAGAGATTCTAAAGTTAAAATGCATGAAAGAAACAACAACAAAAACAGAAAATCAAAAGACATGAATATGCTAAACACAATATACATATAAGTATCAATATTGAAGATATAACCACTGCCAGAAAAAATGGCTCAAGGGACAGGCCCTATGAAAGATTATGGTCTCCAACCAACACACGGTAAGGCCTGATAGTTGGAGTCAACAAAGACAGGGGAAGCAGAGAATGCAATATAAATTGAAGGGTTTTAAAGGGTCTCAATATGTATAAACTTTTGAAAAGATTTAAGGCAGTAGAACCGAGGACAAGAGGGGAGGAAATGAAGAAGAAAGGGGGAAAGGGGAGGGGAAGAAAAAAGGAGGGGAAGAGGGGGGGGGGAAGAAAAAGAGGAAGGGGGGAAGAAGAAAAAGAGGGGGATGGGAAGGGGAAGTGAGGGGAAGGAGAAACAGAAAACAGGGAAGAAAGAAAAAAAAAAAAGAGGGGGGGAAGAGGGGGGAGAAAGGGAAATAATGAAAAATAGATGGGGGAACATGGTCCACTTACCAATTGGGTATGGTAAGGTTGCATAAACCTGTCAATAGTGATTGTATGCAGATGATCACAATTTGATCATAGGTATAGAGTATCTGAATTGAATTGGAAACAGCAGTCGGCCACAGCCTGGAACCTCTCAAAAAAAATGTAGCATCAGGTATCCATAAGAGGGAAAACAGGGGCTTTATCATTGTAGTGCTGGTATATGAAAAAAGAGAAAAAGGGGAATCAGCAGTCACATTGATATTGCCATGTGTTGTAGTCAGAAAAGAGCTGCAAACATAGAGGTGCTTTGCTTGTAGATTAGAAAGCATTAGTAAGACAAAAGTGACCTTACCCTCGGGTAGATGAGAGGAAATACAGGGATGCGCCGTCCGATCTAACAGGGACCGGTGCTGTGACCGCATAGAAGCAGGCAGAACAGCGTCCCTATATATGGTGGCTCCGGCCGGAAACGAGCGGCTCCAAGGAGCGTAACGTATTCCGGCCCCTCTACAGGCTACCGCGCATGCGCCGCACCACGTCATCCTCACGCAAGAGCGACGTGGCGGTGGAACAGTTCCGCGCATGCGCCGAAGGGTAGCGTGAGGGGAGACGGAACCAGGCGGATGACGCAAGCAGCAAGGGCGGAGTTGGAGGGGAGGGAAGTCCCCGTGTCTCCGACAATCGCCGCACATCCGGTCGAAAGATCGGACCGGATGTGCGGCGCTAGGCAGCGGGACTGATCAAGGCAAGAACCAAGCAATTGGGGAGGAGACCAACACTAAGGGAGAGTCCCTGAACCATCAATCTGGCGTGGAAAAATAAGATTGAATATACAATGTATACAAACTGTTGTAACATTAATGTGTAATTATAGAATCCCATATGGGGACATTAAAAACAAATAAACAAAGTCAGTAACTTGTAGTATTTCAAAGAGGAGGGGAACATATGAATACATTGATCTGGGGGCTTGAAAAGAAATCATTTAGGATCAAATGTGTCATATCATGTCATCAACAATTGTTTTCAACTGAATAAACACTTCTAAGGGCAAAAGGTAACACATGCTAAAAGGGGCTTAGTATGGATCAGAGGAACGGTTTATATGAATGGGATTCATTCAAGCCAGGTGCCCTGGTGGCGTTTAGACGCTCGATCCAGAGGGTCTCTTTTTGTAATATGAGTTTGTCCCATTCACCACCTCTGGGGTTTTGGGGGACGACGGCCAAGACAGCAAAGGAAATAGACGAAGTATTGAAACGATGGTATAAGTCGAGATGTCTGCTCACAGGGGTGAGCATCTTCCCGTTACCTGAATAGTAGATATGGTCGTTAATTCTTTGCCTGAGCTGCCTGGCCGTCTTGCCCACATAAAAAACCCAGCAGGTGCACTTCATCAGGTAGACCACCCCTTGGGTATGGCATGTGGCTACAAATTTTGGATGGTAGATTTCGCCATTAGGAAGTAAGATGGGATATTCAGAGGATATCCATGGGCAGAAGGAACAGCTACCACAAGGAGCTGTGCCCCTTGATAGTTGTGGGGCAGTAGGGTTATATGACTTGTATTGACTAGAAACTAGTCTGTCCTTCAGAGAAGTTGCCCGTCTGTAAACGGTTTCAGGGTGTGTGTTAACATATTTCTTTAGAATAGGGTCTTCTGTCAGGAAGTGCCAGTGTTTCTTTAAAATATTGTTAACGTCATGATAATGAGAAGAAAATTGGGTGATCAGTCTGACCGTGGTTTTTTGTGGTTGGGTTTTTTTCCCATATAAAAGGTCAGTACGTGATTTACTCTTGGCCTTGTTAAAGGCCTTGCGTAAGAGCGACCGTCTGTAACCTCTAGCCAGGAGTCGGGATCTCAGGAGGTTGGACTGGTGTTGAAAATCCGTCATTTTAGTACAGTTTCGACGAAGGCGAAGATACTGTGCATACGGTATGCTTCTAATGAGGGGGGGAGGATGTGCACTTGTGCCATGTAACAGTGTATTTCCTGCTGTAGCTTTCCTAAATAAATTTGTGAATAAGATGTTGTTGGCGTCCCTGTAGATCTCGAGATCCAGAAAATTAACAGTGTCAGTGTGACAATGGTATGTAAATTTTAAGTTAAACTGGTTAACATTGAGTGTTTGTATGAACTTTTTGAGGGTCTTTTTAGTTCCTGTCCAGATGATGAAAATATCATCTATGTAACGTTTCCAGATCAGGATTTGATCTATGTATTCTGAGTACTGGTCTCGAGAGAACAGGTGACGTTCCCACCCCCCCAGGTACAGATTGGCGTAGCCAGGGGCACAACACGTGCCCATGGCTACGCCCTGCACCTGGAGGTAGTGGGAACCCATAAATTCAAAAGTATTGTGAGTCAAGATGAAGTTAAGTAGCTTCAAAATAAATTTGTTATAATTCCACTGGTGGTGGTCCTCCTCATACAGGAAGGTGCGGACCATCTCGATTCCCCGCTCGTGAGGGATGCTGGAGTAAAGGGCCTCCACATCAAGCGTCACGAGCAGGGAATCAGGAGGGACCGGCAACCCCTCGATCTGTTTTAGAAGATCTAACGTATCTTTGGTGTATGACGGTAGGGCCATGACATGGGGCATAAGTGTGGCATCTACAAGTTTACTGGCTATCAATGCTATCAATGCCTGAAATTATCGGTCTCCCAGGGGGCGACACCGGGTCCTTATGCACTTTAGGAAGTGCATAGAACGTCGCCACCCTGGGAGACCGAACATTCAGGTACTCATAGGTATCTTTAACGATTAGACCTCTTAGGTAGGCGTCTCCAATAATGTCCAAGAACTGGTTCCTAAAAGATATAGTGTCTGATAAGGGGATTTTCTGATACCAGTTTTTGTTGGTTTCACAACGATGTCAGGGTGATTGTATATTTTGGAGATGGCTTGACGCTGTGTTAAAGTTAGGTTGTTTTTTCTATGGGGTAGGTCCATATGTTTAATGTCACTGACCACGTTTTGTAAAAACGTCCAGATTTGGGGGTTCTGAGATAAGTCGGGAAATTGGCGAGATTTAGGTTTAAATCTGTTGACTGAAGATGTAGAAGGGATAGGAGATGTTGAGATGGAGGTATCAGTAGGGTGGATGCTATCGCTTTCCTCTAACAGGAGGATTAGGTCCCGTAATGCTCGGAACTCATCCATCTTAAAGTGTTTTATGCTCTCTGAAAATTCCCGTTCCTCTTTACTCCTTAGTCTATCTGGGTCAAATAAAAATTTGTAAGTAAGATTACGAGCAAACAGATAAACGTCTTTAATGGAATTAAGGGGAAAGATCTAGGGAGGATTATGTCTTCCCGGTTCAACCCTAACCTTCTCTTGTTATATTCCCTAACCCTACCCCTTTATCCCTCCCCAACGTGATTACCCATGCTTTCTCATAGTGGGTATTTTTTACCCATGAGCAAATTCACTATTCCAAATTGCTGTGAGAAGAAAAAGAAACATACAACAAAAAACAAACCAAAAACTAAAAAGAAAAACCGTACCAAGAAAACAGTGAAAAAAAACAAAAAAAAACGAATTGTGATGTTTTGGGGGCAAAAACTAAGGTGAGCTGTGCCACCCCAGTTGCATGCCAATTGTGGCAGGGAAGGAATACTGAAAGTGGAACTTCCCCCTTTGGGTGGAGCTCCGATTTAAAATCCCTCATCTTTATGCTCCCAATGTTGTTGACAGGCTTAAAAGGAAAAAGATATATTGTCATCACGAACAGTATTTATTTTACTTAAGCTATCTGGCTTTATTCATTTATCAGTTCAAGTGTCATGCGTGTCCTCTCTAACCAAAGAGTCTACAGTCTGCTTTCTAAATCAATACAATGTCTAAGCAGTGGATAGTTTAAAAGACACTTTATATTGTGGTAGTAATAGGAAGGGTTTTCTAAGGGGAACCATAATTGTACGGAGAAAAAAGAATAAAGAGAAAAAGTGCTTTAACAGAAAAAAAAATTACTGTATTTCAAGTATTTGCAAATAAAGACATTCAGCCATTTAGTTAGCTTAATACAGCATTTAACCTTTTGTAGAATTGCAAGCGCAAGCAGACTGATATGGCTGTCACCTACAAGATCTAGAAGTTGACCAAATGCTAAAAATGAACAAACCAAACATTAGAAAAATATGTAACCATTGCTGAAAGGAAATGTAATTTTATACTAACCAAACTTGAGGAAACTGAAGTCTATCATGTTGCATTAAATACTGAACCTTGTAAATATTCTTTTTATTTTATTACCTAAGTAGTTAGTGGACCTGTAATAATATGCCTACCATTAGATCATAACAATACAGACAGAAATGAGCATACATTTCATTGCACAATTGCACACCCTTTTGGCAGGCAAAAGATTTTTAAAAAGTTTAATTCAACAATAACGCTTGATGAATAAAACTTTGGTAAAGAACAAATCCAAGTAACAAGAGAAAAACATCTGTGGGCTATTAATGATATCCTGCAAATCTTGTATAATATACAAAAGAAGAACACTAAGACCCCTTTCATAATGAGGCCGCGGCTGCATTCGAAATAAAGCACCGCTCGTTTTAGCAACATTTTACCGCTGCTGCGTATTTCAGACGCATTTTTAGCGGGGCGCTTTTAACCCCAAAGAAGGGATTAAAAACTCCCGTGTTGCGGCGCTTCGTAAGCATTGCCCATTTATTTCAATGGGCAGGGCGTTTTGGGAGCACTAAATATGGGGCTCCCAACCCGCCCCAAAGATGCTGCTTGCAGGATTTTTCAGAACGTCCCGCAAGTGCACCACCCCACTGTTAAAAGACACACGCTTGAATGAATGGAAGGTGGATTTCAGGTGCTTATCAAAGGCTATTTACAGTGCTAAAGAGCCTGAAAACCGCCCCAGTGTGAAAGGGGTCTTATGCCCCGTACACACAGTCGGATTTTCGGACGGAAAATGTTTGATGGGAGCTTTTTGTCGGCTCTCAAATTTTCTGACAACAAAATCTGTTGTCGTAAATTCCGATCTTGTGTACACAATTCTGACGCACAACGTTCCACGCATGCTCGGAATCAAGCAGAAGAGCCGCACTGGCTATTGAACTTCATTTTTCTCAGCTCGTTGTACGTCACCGTGTTCTTGACGTTCGGAATTTCCGACAAGATTTGTGTGACCGTGTGTATGCAAGACAAGTTTGAGCCAACATCCATCGGAAAAAATCCATGCATTTTGTTGTCGGAATGTCCAATCGTGTGTACGGGGCATAACTGTTTCCTCTAAGCAGTACTTGAGGTTTTGTGCATCCCCCCTTTTTTACCTTCAACAAGTATGCTCTTTCTTTCTCTCTGCTCTCCTTCTCAGAGCTTCACTGTCTTGCACTGCTTTGCTAATATAAACACGTTTTCCTGCAGATTTAATGAAGGCGTTCTGTGCGCATTCAACTTTATATTCATAAATAACTTCCCTCTCTGGTCCTACTGTTGAACCCACCACGACCCATGCTTTCCTTGTCAAATGTTATGATCTTATCCTGTATGGGGTTGATTTACTAAAGGCCACTAGTCTATTCCCTTTGCAAGATACATTGCACTTTGCAAGGAAAATTTCACCTAGAGGTTAGTGAATGTGGTGAAATTTCACTTTTCAAAGAATACCCAATCACATGCAAAGAACATTTCTGGGTTAAATTCACTTGCAAAGTCAAAAGTCTTTTTGCCTTTAGTAAATAAACCCATTCGATTTAAATGCAATGTAGTTTATTCCAGTATTGGGATATTACAAGGATGTTTACTGGCAATTTCTTGAATGTGAAAGAGAATTATGGAGCATGGAGCAGAGTATCTCAGAGGGTACTATACTACCTAGCACAAAGAGATGGAGGAAACAGGAGAACATAACTAACTCACAAAATGGCGATAATAAACAGACTGCTGTGGTAGCACACTACATCTCCCACGGTTTTGTCATTCTTTAGGCCTGGTTCACACCTATGCATTTTGTAGTGTGTTTTCAGTTTTGCAGAAGCACACTACAGTCTATTTAACATGGTTTCATATGGATGTAGTTCACATCTGTGCATGTTATGGAAAGGGCCAGGGACTTTTTTCTGGTTTTTGGTTCCATAGACTTCATGGGATCAAAAGCCTGTATTGAAAAGCGCAAACTGCACCTGCAATATGCAAACTGCAACCTGCATAGGTGTGAACCAGGCCTCACTCTCACTGGAGACCATAGAGTATGGAGTGATTGTATGCTGAGAAAGTGTTGGGCTGTCAACACCAAACATGCATAGAAGAACAAACAGGCAGAATATATGTTGACTAAACCTGTAAATTTGAAAAAGAAATACATTTAATGATATTGTAACTAATACAGAGCTGGATTGTTTTATGTCCTATATATGTGCCTGGAGTTTAGCTTTAAACAAGCATATTGATAGTGGCTGCGCTTTCTGCTTCTCTTATCTCAGTCCAAGGCTTATCAAGTTAGTAACTTTTAAAGCAGTTGAAAAACGCTTACTGTCTTGTATGCCAAAAGATGTGTAATTCCTTATAGCTAATTTTCTGATTTACATAACTCTGCTATAGAGCATGCTCTGAAGAAGTCCCACTGTAGCAAGATATGTGTAAAGGGGTGGAGCATGCGATTTTGATGACGCCATCATGCCAGTGGGTGCTCAGGATCCATGAAAGTAGTGTTGGGTTGTGCAGTTGGTGCCATCTGTTTGGTTTACATACAGTGCTGCGAAAAATTATTTCCCCCTTCCTGATTTTTTTTTTGTGCTATCTTTGGCAGCAACAACTGCAATTAAGTATAAGTACTATCCCTTGAAGTAAAAAAATTCCCCATTCTGGGTGGACATCATATGGGTGCCTCGCGCTGGTTTCATAGGCCATGCTCCAATGGACACAGCTGATGACAGATCAGTGTACCGGGCTGCTGAGCAAGCACAGCAGATCACATGACAATTGTACATAATGGATGGCTTCCATTCCTGTCATTCATTGTGTACTATTGTGCTGATCTCTGTAATTGGTCACAGGGATCACATGGCACAGACAGGGCCAGTCACAGCCCATTTGCACCATGTGATTAGCTGTGGCCACACTGAATGAATATATATATATATATATATATATATATATATATATATATATATATATATATATATATAAAAAACATTGTAAAAAAAAGAAAAAAATGTAATATCAAAAAAAAATTAAACAGGATTGAAGAAAAAAAAACTAAATTCTATTAACATACTGACCCCAGCCAGTGTCCCTGATCACCACCACACCAGTTATATGATGACGCTGTACTGTGCTGGTGAAAATATGTAAAAAAATTAATAAATGTGAAAAACTTTTTTTTTTATTTCTAAATTTTCCCAAAAAATTGTGACAATAAAAGACAACTTCAAAAAACTCACTATGCCTCTTGCTAAATACATCAGACTCTCTACTTTATAAAAATTACCGTCAGGGAGGCTACCAGTAACTGCAGCCAGAGTGAAGAGTTGTGATTTTTGCCTGCCTCCTTTGCCTTTTAGAGACATCATACTACTATTCTCTCACAATGCAACACACTCTGTAAATTGAGGAGGAACAGATGAATGACAGGATCTCCACCGCTTATTTGCAGAATGTGATGTATTGTGGAAGAATACCAGTTCAAGGTGCTGTATCCCCCCAACACCACCCCCCCCCCCCGAAAAAAAAAAAATACTAAGCTTCAGTTTTAAGTTATCTTGTGGAAGCGCTGTCTTAATATACTCTATTATAATATTCAATCATGATGAGCATGAATATAAAGATCTTATTTTGAACAAACAGTACCATTCCTATTGTTAGACTTCTACTGAGAGATGGACTGTCTTTCCAAAAGAGAGTTCTGTAGAATTATTTTGTGAACCCTAAAAAAAAGAATCCTAATATCGAAAGGGTTCTTCACTGTAAGGGCTATGGAACATCCATTCACAAAAATAGGTTGCGGCGGATTCTGTAGACTGATTTATAAAAAGAGTTGGGTGTGTCTCTTATAGGATAATGAGGTTGATTTACTAAAACTGGACAGTGCAAAATCTGGCGCAGTTGTCCACCAGCTGGTGCTAGCCAGTCAGCTTCAACTTGTTCAGTTAAGCTTTGACAAAAAAACCTGGAAGATGATTGATTTCTATGTAGGTGCTGCACCAGATTTTGCACTCTCTTTAGTTAATTTCCCCCAATATGTAAACAGCCACTTACGTTTATGAATGCATGCATTAGAACAGTGATCTACAGAACATTATGATTTTCTTCAAGAGGTCAGGAAGAAATTGTTTTACTTTAATGGAGATTGCTTTATAAGAGTTTTTGTATTTGTTTTTGTTCTAATTAACTGAGGGTTAAGGCCTCTAAAAATGCAAATTGATTTTTTTTTTTCTTTACTTAATTATTTACTAATTTATATTTGGTAATGCTGAACTGGTCTGTTCATGTGTTAACCTAGCTAACTAGGCATCTGTTCTCTCCATTTTGAGCCCGCAAGGAATTCCAAGCATTTAGTTTTCTTTTACTTAACACTCCAAGCAGACATTAAAAACACAAATACAATTATGTATTTATTAAATGTATCGCAAAATTAGTTTAATAAGCAACTAGTATAAATAGTTGAATTTGACTTGATTTTAGCCTACTGTGATCCCTTTTACATCTGCTGTTTGACTGGGAGAAGGAGGGGCTACACCTAGGGGTCAATCCAGAGTCCTGCATTCACATGTGCTGACAAGGAACATGCTTACAGGAGAAGAAAGCAGCGAGATTACCTCATCAGTCTGTTTTCTCTCCTTTAGGGCCCTTTCCCACTGATGCACTTTTTCCACGCTGAAACGCACCATTCCAGCGGGACAAAATTGAATCAAAAATTATTTGACTTTAACCTTTTCAATGCCAGGCCCTGCACTCCACTTTTACACCCAGGTGGCCAGACCATTTTTGCAATTTTTCCATTGCTTTTTATTTTTCCCTTACAGTTTTCAGAGTTTGTAAAATATCCCCCAAACCATGTATTTCCTGAAAGCACATGACCAGTAGAATAAAAAGAAGGTGCTACTGATTTTTAGGGCTCTATGATATTTGCGCATATGTTTATCAAACAATATTTTCACTAAAAATACACTAAAATCATTATTAGCAGATACAAACCCAGCAAATTTTACAAAATTCCTGCTAAATCGCTTCTGAATATAAAAGCTGAACCTGTATTGAGTTAATAAATAATAAATATTTGTAAATTTTAGACTTACGCCTTTTTGCAAAATGGTGAAAATCAAATGTATGCAAAACTGTAGATAACCAAATTTCTCTATCTGGAGGTTTTCATTTTTCACTTACAGCTTTCAGAGATTGTAAGGCTCGATTCACACCTATGCATGTTGCTTTTGGGCGTTTTTGGAGGTTTTTTTTTCATGCTTGCCACGTTTTTGAGCAGCGTTTTTGTAGCGTTTTTGACGCGTTTTTGCTGTGTTTTTGCCGCGATTTGCGTTTTGCGTTTTTTTTTTTTTACAGTTTTTTTTACAGTCTAAAAAAAAAAAATTAAAAAAAATTAAAAAAAAAACGTCAAAAATGCATCAAAAACGCATCAAAAACGCTGCAAAAATGCTGCAAAAACGGTGCACTTGCGTTTTTGATGCTTGTCCATTGAAATCCATTACATGCAAAACTCTGCTTTTTGCATGAAAAAAAGTCCCCGACCCTTTCCAAAAATGCAGAGAAACAAAAAGGCATTGATGTGAACATGTTCCATAGGAACCCATGTTAAAAAATTCCCGTGCATTTCTGCAAAATGCATCAAAAAACGCGCTAGTGTGAATGGAGCCTAAAAGACCCCCCAAGCCTTACATATTTTCCAAAAGCACATGCCCAGCAGAATAAAAAGAAGGTGCTACTGATTTTTAGGCCCTATGATCTTTGCACAAATGTTTTTCAGAACAATATTTTTGCTAAAAAAACACTAAAATTATTATTAGCAGTTGCAAACACAGCAAATTTTACAGAATCTCAGCTGTATTCCTACTAAATATAAATGTTTAACCTGTATTGAGTTAATAAATAACAAACATTTGTAAATTTTAAATTGCGGCTTTTTTGGGAAATGGTGAAAATCCAATGGATGCAAAACTTTAAATAATCAAATTTCTCTAAAAATCTGGAACGTTCAGAGTTTGACCCCCCTCCCCCAACCATATATTTTCTGAACGTATATGTATATGGCTAGGGATGAGCTTCGTGTTCGAGTCAAACCCATGTTCGACTCAAACATCGTCTATTCGCCCATTCGCCGAATTGCGAACGATATGGGCCGTTCGCGTCAAATCCCCCAACCATATATTTTCTGAACGTATATGTATATGGCTAGGGATGAGCTTCGTGTTCGAGTGGAACCCATGTTCGACTCAAATATCGTCTGTTCACCGAATTGCGAACGATATGGGCCGTTCGCGCCAAATTCCAGTGGCGCGTCACGGCCCATAATTCACTGCGGCATCGCAGTGCATTGCTGGCTGATGATTGGCCAAGCATGCACTATGACCCGCATGCTTGGCCAATCACAGCGCCGTCTGAACAGAGAGCCGTAATTGGCCAAAGCCAAGGAGGCTTTGGAAAAATATGGCTCAGGGGATTTAGTACACGCCCCACACTATATAAGGCCGCCTGCACGGCGGCCCTGTGTAGTGTGTGTTCCGGCGTTGAAAGAGATAGACAGAGAGACAGTGTCATTTGATTTAAGTTAGATAGATTAGGCAGGACAGTCAGTGAGTTAGCTGCACTTACAATGTATTGTATATATATATGCATCCCAGGTGTTGTATATATATATATATATATATATATATATATATATATATATACACTGTATTCAGTTTAGCTAGATCCGTTCCTGTTATCTTCCTACTGACAGGCAGGCTTGTCTTGTTACAGTATTTACAGCTACCTGAAGAAAATTGCTGGTGTTATTTTGATCCTATTAGTACCACAGTCAGGCAGCTAGACTATTTACAGTTAGTGTAGTGCGTCCTCCTCACAGTGTTCAGTTTAAGCTACAAGTTAGTTTAGTGTGACCTCTGCACAGTGTTCAGCTAAAACTACAAGTTAGTGTAGTGCGTCCTCCTCACAGTGTTCAGCTAAAGCTACAAGTTAGTTTAGTGTGACCTCTGCACAGTGTTCAGCTAAAGCTATAAGTTAGGGTAGTGAGTCCTCCTCACAGTGTTCAGCTAACGCTACAAGTTAGTGTAGTGCGTCCTCCTCACAATGTTCAGCTAAAACTACAAGTTAGTGTAGTGCGACCTCTGCACAGTGTTCAGCTAAAGCTACAAGTTAGGGTAGTGCGTCCTCCTCACAGTGTTCAGCTAAAGCTACAAGTTAGTGTAGTGCGTCCTCTGAACAGTGTTCAGCTAAAGCTACAAGTTAGTGTAGTGCATCCTCCTCACAGTGTTCAGCTAAAACTACAAGTTAGTGCAGTGCGAGCTCTGCACATTGTTCAGTTAAAGCTACCTGTAGAAGGTTGGTGGTGTTTTCCTGATCCTATCACTACCGCAGGCAGCTAAATAAGCTACAAGTTAGTTTTTTGCAAGCTCTGCACAGTGTTCACCTAAAGCTACCTGTAGAAGGTTGGTGGTGTTTTCCTGATCCTATCACTACCGCAGGCAGCTAAATAAGCTACAAGTTTGTTTTTTTGCAAGCTCTGCACAGTGTTCACCTAAAGCTACCTGTAGAAGGTTGGTGGTGTTTTCCTGATCCTATCACTACCGCAGGCAGCTAAATAAGCTACAAGTTAGTTTTTTGCGAGCTCTGCACAGTGTTCACATAAAGCTACCTGTAGAAGGTTGGTGGTGTTTTCCTGATCCTATCACTATCGCAGGCAACTAAATAAGCTACAAGTTAGTTTTTTGCGAGCTCTGCACAGTGTTAAGCTAAAGCTATCTGTAGAAGGTTGGTGGTGTTTTCCTGATCCTATCACTATCGCAGGCAGCTAAATAAGCTACAAGTTAGTTTTTTGCGAGCTCTGCACAGTGTTCAGCTAAAGCTACCTGTAGAAGGGTGGTGGTGTTCTCATACTACAGGCAGGCAGTTGATTTTGCTAGCTTCAGTATCAGTATATATATATATATATATATATATATATATATATATATATATATATCCCCCAGCTTAGTGCAGCTACAGGCCATTAGTATGTCTGAAAGGCCAACAAGGTGAGGCAGACAGTCACAAGCCAATTAAAGAGGGCAAGCAGGCTCTGTGTCTTGAGGCAACAGTGCTGGTCATAGAGATGGTGCATCCTCATCAGCACGTGGCCGTGGGACACGCTTAGCCTTTTCGGCAGCTGGCCGCGTTGAGCCGCAACATGCGGAAGACTTGGTCGAGTGGATGACCAAGCCGTCCTCATCCTCCTCATCCTCTCTCATCCATGCTCAGGGTACATTGTCTGGCAAAGCAGCTGCCAACGCGGCCTCTTCCCTTGGCCCAATGGCATCAGTGACTCCTTCCCTAGCGCCACCATGTCCTCCTGAGAAGTCCCTCGAACTGTTTGACCACAGTGTTGGGTACATGCTTCAGGAGGATGCCCAGCGTTTAGAAGGCTCTGATGATGATACTGAGCTAGATGAAGGCAGTAACATGAGCATGGACAGAGGGGGTGCCCAAGAAGGACAGCAATCTGGCAGTCATGCTCCCCCTGCTGCAGCATACTGCCAGGTTTGCTTCAGTGATGAGGAGGGAGGGGATGATGAGGTCACTGACTCGATGTGGGTGCCTGATAGGAGAGAGGAGGAGGAGGAGGAGGAACATCACCAACGAGGCAGGATGCCCTCCAGGGGCCAGCCTAAGGTCAGCACACTGACTGCATCACACCCCAAAGCTCCGCATGTGCAGGGCGCTGCTGTCTGCGCGTTATTCCAAAAGTTCTTTGGTGTGGGCCTTTTTTGAGACGAGTGCATCAGATCGCACCACTGCTATTTGCAACATATGTCTCAAGCATATCTCTTGTGGCCAAAACATCTCCCGCTTGGGCACCACATGCTTGACCAGACATATTTTGACCTGCCATGCAGTTCGTTGGCAAGCGTATCTAAAAGACCCACACCAAAGAACAAAAAGGACCTCTCCTTGCTCCTCATCAGCTGAGATCTCCAACCCCACTATACCTTCAGTCCTCTCTGAGACCTGCACTAAGTGGAATGAAGGTGTAGAATTAGGTGTGTCACAGCCAAGTACTTGTGGGCAATCTGCTTTCTGTACACCGATGTCAGATTGTACCAGGCAAATTTCCCTGCCCCAGCTGCTGCACCGCCGAAAGAAGTTCGCTCCCAGCCATCCACATGCCCAGCGGTTGAATGCTAGCTTTCAAAATTGCTAGCACTTAAACTGCTGCCTTTTCAGTTGGTAGACTCTGCCCCCTTCCGTGAGTTTGTGGAATGTGCGGTTCCTCAGTGGCAGGTACCCAAACGCCACTTTTTCTCACGGAAGGCGATTTCGGCTCTCTACCGGCATGTGGAAGGCAATGTCAATGCCTCACTGGACAGGGCAGTCAGCGGTAAGGTGCATATTACCACTGACTCATGGTCCAGCAGGCATGGACAGGGACGTTACCTAAGTTTCACTGCGCATTGGGTGACTCTGCTGGCAGCTGGGAAGGATGCAGGACACGGTGCAGTAGTGTTGGAGCTTGTTCCGCCACCACACCTCCAAAATGCCACTACTAATGATTGTGACACACCTCTCTCCTCCACCCCCTCCTCTTCTTCTTCCTCCATGGCCTCTTCCTGTGCTTGGTCCTCGGAACCAGCGGTGCTCCGTAACCGTTCAAGGGGCTACGCAAGTATGCAGGCCAAAAGATGCCATGCGGTGCTTGAGCTGGTGTGCTTGGGGGACAGGAGCTACACTGGGGCAGAGGTTCTGTCAGCTCTGCAGGGGCAGGTTCAGAGGTGGTTGACGCCATGCCAACTTAAGGCAGGAATGGTGGTTTGCGACAATGGCACCAACCTCCTCTCTGCCCTCCAACAGGGACAAATGACCCATGTGCCCTGTTTGGCTCACGTCCTTAACTTGGTGGTGCAGCGGTTCTTGGGCAGGTACCCGGGTTTACAGGATGTCCTGAGGCAGGCCAGGAAAGTCTGTGTGCATTTCCGCCGGTCATATAATGCCAGTGCTCGGCTGGCAAACCTCCAAAAGGAGTTTAACCTGCCCAAGAACCACCTAATCTGTGACATGCCCACCAGGTGGAACTCAACGTTGGCCATGCTGCAGTGGCTGCACACGCAGCAGAGGGCCATCAATGAGTACCTGTGTGACTATGGCAACAGGACAGGGGAGCTTGGTTTTTTTCCCCACGCCAGTGGGCCATGATCAGGGATGCATGCACTGTCCTGTCACCATTTGAGGAGGCCACGAGAATGGTGAGCAGTGACAGTGCATGCATCAGTGACACTGTCCCCCTTGTCCACCTGTTGGAGCACACGCTGCATGGAATAATGGACAGGGCACTTGAGGCAAAGCAGAGGCAGGAAGAGGAGGACTTCCTTAGCTCTCAAGGCCCCTTTTATCCAGACAGTGTTCCTGCATGCCCGCCGATCACACAGGAAGAGGAGGAGGAGGAGGATTGTGTCAGTATGGAGGTGGAGCCTGGTACTCAGCATCAGCAGCAGTCTTTAAGGGATCAGTCCCAAGAAACACATGGACTTGTACGTGGCTGGGAGGAGGTGGCTGCGGACCATTTCATCCTTAGTGACCCAGAGGACTCTGGACCAAATCTACGCTGCATGGCCTCCCTGATCCTGCAAAGCCTGCGTAAGGATCCTTGTATTCGTGGTATCAAGGAGAAGGACCAATACTGGCTGGCAACCCTCCTTGATCCATGTTACAAGGGTAAGGTTGCGGACCTTATCTTGCTGTCGCAGAGGGAGCAGAGGATGAATCATCTTCGGGAGGCCTTGCAGAAAGGTCTGTGCAACGTGTTCCCAGAGACTGGGAGGTTACAAACTCCTGTTTCTGGACAATGTGTTGCTGAGGCTTCGGGCAGTCAAAGAAGGAGCGGTGGAGAAGGTGGCCGTCTGACCGATGCGTTCGGACAATTTTTTAGTCCGCAGCCCCAAGGTATGATCGGTTCCAGCAACCATCGCCAGCGTCTGTTTTACATGGTGCAGGAATACCTAGGGGCAAGATCTGACTTGGACACCTTTCCCAGCGAAAATCCTCTGGGTTACTGGGTCTTGAGGATGGATCACTGGCCAGAGCTACTGGCCTGTCCTGCATCCAGCGTTCTTTCGAATCGCACATTCAGTGCTGCTGGAGGCTTTGTAACCGATCACAGGGTGCGTCTGTCCACCGACTCAATCGACTGACCTTCATAAAAATGAATCAGTCTTGGATCACCACCAGCTACCAAGCACCTGATGCTGATGTAACCGAATATTTTTTTTTGAAATCTCAGATCCCTTCAAAGACTGCCTATGCTGATGCTGAGTGACTAACCTGAGTAATTATCCTCTTCCTCCTCAATGATCACGCTGATAGCTTGTAAGAACATTTTTGGTTCTGGGCACCGCCACCAGTGCCTAAGGCCCAATTTTTCAGCCCCTGTTTAACAGGGGCATGTAATTACAATTTTTGATGCAATACTTTGCAGCAGGGCTCGTTCCTGCGTTCCAACTAGAGTATCTGTGAGGGGTTGCAGTGTTGTGCCACCAGCACCAGTGCCTAAGGCCCAATTTTTCAGCCCCTGTTCAACAGGGGCATGTAATTACAATTCTTGATCTAATATTTCACAGCAGGGCCTGTTTCAGCGCCCACCAAGAGCGAGTGAGGACTTACAGTGTTGTGGCACCAGCACCACCACCACAACCAAAGGCCCAATTTTTTCTGGCCCTGTTTAACAGGGCGTGTAATTACAATTTTTGATGCAATACTTTGCAGCAGGGCTCGTTCCTGCGTTCCAACTAGAGTATCTGTGAGGGGTTGCAGTGTTGTGGCACCAGTGCCTAAGACCCAATTTTTCAGCCCCTGTTTAACAGGGGTGTGTTCCAACTTCCAAACTACTCCTACTTTCAAATGGAAGGAGACAACAGGAAGTGAGATGAAATCTACCCCTAATGCCCTGTACACACAGTCAGATTTTCCAACGGAAAATGTGTGATAGAACCCTGTTGTCGGAAATTCCGACCGTGTGTGGGCTCCATCACACATTTTCCATCGGAATTTCCGACACACAAAGTTTGAGAGCTTGCTATAAAATTTTCCGACAACAAAATCGTGTGTACACAAATCCGACGCACAAAGTGCCATGCATGCTCAGAATAAATTAAGAGACGAAAGCTATTGGCTACTGCCCCGTTTATAGTCCCGACATACGTGTTTTACGTCACCGCATTTAGAACGATCGGATTTTCCAAAGACTTTGTGTCACCATGTGTATGCAAGACAAGTTTGAGCCAACATCCGTCGGAAAAAATCCATGGATTTTGTTGTCGGAATGTCCGATCAATGTCCGACCATGTGTAAAGCCGCAAGCAGTTTTAAATTACTTTTTTTCCTTTAAAAATGACATTTTGTGCAGGGACTGTTCTAAGCACGGGAAACACGCGCCACTTTACAGGCATACTATAGACACCCCCCAGGTACGAGATTTAAAGGAATATTTCACTTTTTTTTTTTTTTTTTTTTTACTTTGAGCATCATTAAAATCACTGCTCCCGAAAAAACGGCCGTTTTTAAAAGTTTTTTTTGCATTGATACATGTCCCCTGGGGCAGGACCCGGGTCCCCAAACCCTTTTTAGGACAATACCATGCAAATTAGCCTTTAAAATGAGCACTTTTGATTTTGAACGTTTGAGTCCCATAGACGTCAATGGGGTTCTAACGTTCGTGCAAATTTTCGGTCCTTTCGCAGGTTCTGGTGCGAACCGAACCGGGGGGTGTTCAGCTCATCCCTATATATGACTAGTAGAATAAAAAAAAGATGGTAGTGATTTTTTTGAAGCCACAATAGCACAACGCAAATGTTTATCAAATCACTATTTTGTAGTGATATAATAATATGTGTAGAAGTATAGTAGTATCGTGGGTATGATAATTAATTAGTAAGTACTCTTCCGCAGCAACCCAATTCTTCCAGAGAGATGCACTTTATTGACTTCCAACACAGAAGATGCTTTTACGCAAACACTCTACTTTCATCTTTATAGTAAGAAGAACCATCAATGTACCAGCACTCACTTTTAAGGTCAAAAGGTTTGGATACAGCAGTAAAAACTGTGCTGCAAACTATTTCCTTGCACTTGACATTCATGAGTCCATCATGCAAGCATTTTACAATTCACATCTGCTTATTTCCTATTTGAGCAATGATTATCGGTTGTGTACCTGTCAAGTACCAGAATTTGTTGATTGCCAGCCACAATTTGCTTTTGTAATTTGCTGTAGGCCGACCCCTCATTGCCTTCAATAAAGCAGTTACTTGGATCATTCAGTCCACAATTACACCTGAATGGTATACCAACATATACATATACCCCCACACGATGGTTCAGATAGAGTCATCAGTGTTTATCAGATCTTCTATCCAGACAAAGCGGCAGTGGAAATTCTTGCCAGTATCTTCACCATGAAAGGTAGAAAGGTCTTTTTCATCCATATATGTCATAGCCTTTAGCATATTATAAACAACTGAATCAGCAAAGTTTCAAATCATGACTGGAGTGATGAATTTCACTCGCCCCTCTTATAAATTTAGGAAAACTACCCAACATACTATTCTACTCAGTCTAAGTATACAAATACTCAGACACCCAGTAATTTATGCTATGCCAAGCCATTGTGCAGCATCTCACCTTAAATGTCAAATATATTGATCAATACGTATTATGTAATATGTACAGATGTTATGAAAATTATTTTAGGTTTAAATGCTTCTCTTTGGTTTTAAGATAAAGTTCAAGAAATAAAACATAATTCAGAATCCCATGTCACGGCACCAATGTAGTGATATAATAATATGTGTAGAAGTATAGTAGTGTATCGTGGGTATGATAATTAATTAGTAAGTACTCTTCCGCAGCAACCCAATTCTTCCAGAGAGATGCACTTTATTGACTTCCAACACAGAACAAAGTCCAAAGTCCACAGATGACAAAAAAAATCCGACAGAGTAGATATAATTCAGAGTCCCATTTCTTCCTAGGTCTGCTAGGTTAACCCAAAATACTCTTTGATCTTATTGTTAGCCCCTCAAGTCTAATTACCATCAATAAATACTTCTTCTATGGTCCTTTAAACAATGTACCCTTTGAAATGTTCAATTAGGTTTCCAGACCATACCTCACCTCAAACACCTAGGTAGACTTGCATAAGATCAACACATCAAAGAGTCTTCAGCTGTCCCCTTGATATGTTAAAATTCAGTTGACTTGGACAAATCAACCATTGTCAATTGAATTCTGGCCTGGTAACTATTGACTGTATGTGTACATACATATAATAATATAATGTCCCACATAAATCGGTGAACATATTACAACATATACAACATATTTTAATGAAAAAAAAAACTACTAAAGTCCTAAACACAACATAACTTACACAATTCCTGCTAAATTCCTACTAAGGCCTCATTCACATGCATTGTACTAAAGCTTATGACCATGGAGGGCTGTATGGACGACCATGTTTACCCACACGGGGGTGAACAGGTGTTCTGTGCATCCCCCTGCAAGGATAGAGCAGCATCCTTAACAACCAGTGAATAGCTGGCCAACTTCCTTAACAATCAGTGAGGATGTAAATAGTGCCCTCGCTCAGCCTCTTGTCCCCTTGGTGCTCAGCAGTAGCTCGGACCAGCCTTCCCCCGCCTACTCCCCTCAGATCTGGCCTTTCCCCACCTGCTCCCCTCAGATTATGGAAACCAATGCTCCTTTCTGTCCCGCCTGCTCTCTTCAGATTTAAGAAGAAGCATACACTTTGTTGTGGCAACAACTGGCTCTGTGAACTAAAACTAAAAGTAAATTAATGTTATTATTCATTTTACTATTAATATTACTATCTTTTGTGGAATAAAGCTAATCCTTTACAGCAGCCTTTTTCAACCAGGGTGCCTGGGTACCCTGGGGAGACTTCAGGTTTCTTCAGGGGTGCCTTTGCAAAATGCCTAAAAATTGCCCAAAAAATTGTATTCAATCCAGCGAGTGGATTAAGCCTGTCTTTTAGTTACACAAAGCCACACATTTTCATTGCGCACTATTATAACCTTCCAGCCACCAGCATTCTAACAACCAATGAGGTAATTCGTTGATAAGGAAGTCATCAGTGCCTGCACAGCATCCTTGTTTGCCCCTCCCCTGGCCCACTTCATCAGCACTGGGATCATATTAACTGAGTGAGGGAGAAGAGAAGAGAAATTATGGAATACTAGTCAGTACCAGTGTGCAAATTGTTTTGGAAGAATTAATCCTCTGGGTTTACATGCTGGGTGTCCTTCATGTGTGGATGTTGCTGCATTACATAAAACTTTTAGTTTAGTTTTCTACATCTTAAAAGGGGTGCCTCAAGATTGTGCATGATTTTAAAGAGTTTCTTGACTAAAAAAAGGTTGAGAAACACTGCTTTAGACACTAAAAATGTGATAAGTAATATATAATTTCTGCTGTGGAGGTCATAGGATACCATTCCCAACCTTTGATGAGACCTGTAAGTTGCTTTCCTTAACTGATAGTCTGACTTCCAGTCATGTCATTCGTGTTTACAGTATTTGTGAATAACACAAAAATGTTTAACTTTTAATACTATACTCTTCAAAACATCTTCTTTTCTGTCTGCTGACATAAAAAGAAAACAGTTTGCAGTGCTTCAAGTATGATCAAAGATTGAAAAGCCTGGGTCTTCTTCAGCATGTACAGCTTTCATCATCAAGTTGAGAGACTTTATTTTTATGTTGTATATGCTACCTACTGTCAAAGGAACTATTAGGTTTCCAAAAAGATCTATACCATAGGAGTAACTACATTCTTTTTTTTTGTATGCTTTAGGTTGCAAAAATTATACATTAAGAATCACTCGGTATAATGTAGACATAGCCGAATTATCGATTTTTTTTTTTATTCTTACTTCGATAAAGCTGTTTATAGTTCAACTCCAGGTCAATATACAATATATAAGAAAAAAATGATTGCAGTTTGACCCAAACTTTACATGTTTGGTGTTCACAGACCATCCAAACTATTTGACGGGTTTCCTAGCCCAAGATCCTGCTGCTTCTTCAGCAGAAAGTACTTAATTATTGGAAATATTACTATAGACAGTAAATAATTACTTCACACTGTGCAGACTACACAGAACGATTGGTTCCTAATATTTTGATGACTGCCATCAACATGATGACAAGGTGCTTGGCCAGGGGTTGTTTCTTCCAGGCCTGTTTGGCTTCATGTCAGATAGGGGTCAGGTAGGGATTTTGTGAGGGCCACTATTTAATATGGATTTGTGTTTTTTTTTTTTTTTTTTTGCTTTGGGTCCAGCTTAAAAACCATAGCAGACCCTTATTAAGGATAAGGGTATTGTATACATGTTGGGGTATACCCCACTTTTTGTGTTTTATTTTAATGGCGTCCCCCCTTAAAATTCATACCAGACCCTCATCAAGGATAAGTACCTGGTATTGATTTTGGGGGAAATGTATGCTGTTTTTTTGTCAGCTAGACATAAAAAAAAATAACGAAAGTGTATCTAAGATAGTGGTCTGGTATTCATTTTAAGGGGGGAACACTATGTAAAAAAATAGTGTTTCCCCAAAATCCATACCAGACCCTTTTCTGAGCATGCAGCCTGGCTAGCTAGAAAAGTAGGGCAGTGAGCATTTGATTTGAACCATACCAGACCACGTTATCCAAATATAGGGAGGGTACCCTGCAAGAGGGAACCCCTTGGTAAGACACCTAGTCTCCACGTTGATGTGAGAAGGTTGTGCAGGTCTGTGAGGGGGGTTCTAATCCCTTTTAAAATAAGGGGGCCCTCAGATAACAGTCCCCAAGTGAAAAAGTTAGACAACGTCTATTATTATTAAAAAAAATGTCCCATTATTTAAATCCATCATCAATCACATTGTCTGGCAATTAAGGTCCAGCTCAATCACAACACGTCTTCTCCCGACAGAGATTTGCTGTAAATGACAGCTCCCCAGCTGATAGCAGGATGTAAACAAAAGTGCAGGGTATCTCAGGTGATGTCATTGACCAAATATGAATATAACCTTATACAGTACATCAGAGCTCAAACTAAGAGAGGGAGAAACAGTACAACATGCCATTCAGCTGTGCTGCAGTGCTATGTGCTAAAAAGGAGAATGTGCAACGGAGAAATTAGCAGAGTGACAAAAAGATGAGCTCATCAGTGTACTAGTTCTATTTTCATAATTCAGTCACAGGCTACGGGAAGTATAAGACTTGTAAAGGTAACTTAACTGCAGAAGCAGTGGAATGTTTCCTTTGTAGAAGAGCTGTATAAATCCAGAACTGGATGGATAGAAAAATAAATCCTTAGACAGGTAAAATGGCTTACTTATATGTATTTCATCTGTGTATTTCTGTGTATTTCCTGTTTGCTTTAACCACAGGGGTATAATGGATTTTCCATTATATGCCCATTGCCATAAAACAATTATTAATTTGTGTTAGAAATGAGAACATGTAAAAACGTTGTGTTTTATTAAGAAATACTTTACTTTAGAAATAGGGCCTGTCAGTTCATTTTGGCATACCTCATCATAAGCTGGCTAGCTATAATATTAAAATATTAGATTCAGGTTTTAAATAGGTCATATTTGTTGGCTAGCACAGTTGAGTGCAGGGGAATTTTGCAGTGACTACTTATTATGTATGAGACTGACAGACTTCAACCCCAGGGGCAATTCATATACCACTTATATGCATCTTATTGAGATAAGAGTGTGAATTAGAGTGTGTAATACATGATCATTTGTCATCATTGTGACACCTCAACACATTAAAGGCCTAAGACACTGAGACTAGCTGCTGCCTTTTTTTTTTTTTTTACTGTGGTACCTAGAAATTTGAACACAGTCAAGGCTTTCTTTTCCCTCTCGCTGTCTTTCTTTTTAGATTAAAGAGACCTTTGTCTCCCCGGATTCCCTTAATAGTTTGATCTAGAAGTGCTACAGGCTCACTTCTACAAAGTCCTGTGAGGGAAGGCCTTAGTACAAGAGAGAGCCTTTGGGAACTTACATAGCTACAAGGTATAAAACAAAGTACCATTTTCCTTTTGTCTTTTTTACGATAGCTGTTTAATTGCTGTGTGGTCTATTTTTTGTACTAAGCTCTTCCCCTCATGCTCCCTCTTGGATAATATTATAAATCAAGACTCTATAAAAAATTTTCTTATTCAGTGCTGTATGTAAATTCAAGAATTCAAGGAATATTCAGGACCCTGCCATTTATTAGGATGTATTATATTAATACTATTACTTCTCACGCTGCAATGTTAAGGGCAAAGGCCAAAAATGTTTAGCTATTTAATTTTAATTTCCAAGGTTACCAAAGTATTACATTAAATAGGGTATTTTGTCAAGGTACAATAAATGAAAACTGATGCTGTTGCCTACAGCAACCAAATATATTTCAAAAGATCTAAAAGGATGACGTTAAAATGTTTATATTTTTTTGGGGAGGGGGGAATATTCAACACAATTGCAATTTATACGCAGTTACTGTAAACCTCTCCAAAATGTTTTTCTTTTTTATATGATTACTGTGAGTGCAGACAGGACTTGACATGAATTTAGAACGCTGAAAGAAATAGCATAAAAAATAAGCATCCAGCATATCCAACACATCCAACTAACTTGCTTATCTTTCACCATTTTTTTTGTTTATTTTGCTGAAGTTTTATATCACCCCATGCAATAAATTATTTTTAAACAAGAAAAACTGAAAAGCAGCTCTCTTAAAAAGGAACATTTGTATTTTTTTATTCTGAGATAGTTTTGATAGCAGCCAGCTGCTGATAGCTAATTTCCTGTCCAACCCCTCCCTTACTATTCACCAAAGTGTATCCCCAAAGCTAAATTACCTAATTACAATTAAAAAAAAAAAAACAACATTGTAAATGCATACCTAAATATATGATTATGTGATTTGCTTGGTCCAGATTCTTCAGAAGCCAAGGTACAGTATCTCACAAAAGTGAGTACACCCCTCACATTTTTGTAAATATTTTATTATATCTTTTCATGTGACAACACTGAAAAAATGATACTTTGCTACAATGTATAGCAGTTAATGTACAGCTTGTATAATGGTGTAAATTTGCTGCCCCCTTAAAATACCTCAACACACAGCCATTAATTTCAGCTAGGCATAAAAAAATAACGCAAGCGTTCCACTCAGAACAGGCCTCGTCATAGTCGACCAAAGAAGTTGAGTGCACGTGCTCAGCATCATATCCAGAGGTTGTCCTTGGAAAATAGGTGTATGAGTGCTGCCAGCATTGCTGCAGAGGTTGAAGGGGTGGGGGGTCAGCCTGTCAGTGCTCAGACCATACACCACACACTGTATCAAATTGGTCTGCATGGCTCTCATCCCAGAAGGAAGGCTCTTCCAAAGATGATGCACAAGAAAGTTTGCAAACAGTTTGCTGAAAACAAGCAGACTAAGGACGTGAATTACTGGAACCATGTCCTGTGGTCTGATGAGAGCAAGATAAACTTAATTGGTTCAGATGATGTCAAGTGTATGTGGCAGCAACCAGGTGGCCTAGAGTCAAGCATGGTGGTGGGAGTGTCATGGTCTGGGGCTGCATGAGTGCTGCCGGGACTGGGGAGCTACAGTTCATTGAGGGAACCATGAATGCCAACATGTACTGTGACATACTGAAGCAGAGCATGATCCCCTCCCTTCAGAGACTGGGGCGCAGGGCAATATTCCAACATGATAACGACCCCAAACACACCTCCAAGATGACCACTGCCTTGCTAAAGAAGCTGAAGGTAAAGGTGATGGACTGGCCAAGCATGTTTTCAGACCTAAACCCTATTGAGTATCTGTGGGGCATCCTCAAACGAAGGGTGGAGGAGCACAAGGTCTCTAACATCCACCAGCTCCGTGATGTCGTCGTGGAAGAAGACTCCAGTGGCAACCTGTGAAGCTCTGGTGAACTCCATGCCCAAGAAGGTTAAGGCAGTGCTTGAAAATAATGGTGGCCAGACAAAATATTGACACTTTGGGCCCAATTTGGACATTTTCATATAGGGATATACTCACTTTTGTTGCCAGCGGTTTAGACATTAATGACTGTGTGTTGAGTTATTTTGAGGGGACAGCAAATTTACAATGTTATACAAGCTGTACCCTCACTACTTTACATTGTAGCAAAGTGTAATTTCTTCAGTGTTGTCACATGAAAAGATATAATAACATATTTACAAAAGTGTGAGAGGTGTATACACTTTTGTGAGATACTGTAGATGCACAGTGACATGGATACTTTCGGTGGCGGAGAGCATGGGGGGGAGGTGGAGAGCATGGGGGGAGGTGGAGAGCACAGGGAGGGCGGCGGAGAGCATGGGGGCAACAGAGAGCATGGGGGATGTGGAGAGGGGTGGTGTGGAGAGCATAAGGGGGGCAACAGAGAGCATGGGGGTGATGTGAAGAGCACAGGGGGAGGTGGAGAGCACGGGGGGAGGCGGAGAGCACGGGGGGGAGGCGGAGAGCACGGGGGTGGTGGAGAGCACGGGGGGGGCAGAGAGCATGGGGGGAGGTGGAGAGCATGGAGGGAGGTGGAGAGCATGGGGGGAGAGTATGGGGGGTGGCAGAGAGCATGGGGAGGTGGAGAGCATGGGGGGGTGGAGAGCATGGGGGGAGTGGCAGAGAGCATGGGGGGAGGTGGAGAGTATGGGGGGGTGGCAGAGATCATGGGGGGTGGCAGAGAGCATGGGGGGAGGTGGAGAGTATGGGGGGTGGCAGAGATCATGGGGGGTGGCAGAGAGCATGGGGGGAGGTGGAGAGTATGGGGGGTGGCAGAGAGCATGGGGGGAGGTGGAGAGTATGGGGGGAGGTGGAGAGTATGGGGGTGGCAGAGAGCATGGGGGGAGGTGGAGAGTATGGGGGGATGGTGGAGAGTATGGGGGTGGTGGAGAGTATGGGGGATGGCAGAGAGCACAGGGGGGCAGCGGAGAGCATGGGGGTGATGTGGAGAGCATGGGGGTGGCAGAGAGTATGGGTGCGGTGGAGAGCCCAGGGGGGAGCAGCAGAGAGAAGCAGGATAGGAGGAGCGGTGGGGGCGGCTGCATATAGAAGAATAATTCTCTCCATCTTCCTCCTGCAGTCTCGGAATGCCTGCTTCTCCTCTACTTCTCGCAGGCATCCCGATACTGCAGGAGGAAGATGGAGAAAATGATTGTTCTATATGCAGCCGCCCCCACTGCTCCTCCTATCCAGTTTACGGGGGGGGGCTGAACTCACATTTTCTGTACCGGCACTTCTCGACAGAAGACCGGCTCCAAGGTGTCTGCAGCAGCAGTTTTCTGCTCTGGATCCTCCCCCCGGCACCGACGGCTGACCTATATGGGCAGCAGTGCGACCGTGGAGAGGCCGAAGGCGTTTCATCTAGCTCCTCCCCCGGCACAGATGACTGAGCTTAACTGGCAGGCAGGTGGCCGTGGAGAGGCTGGTTGAACGGCGCAAGCTCAAGCCTTGGGCCCCGCAAGGACTTGCAGCCTGGCGGCCCCGGCGGCCATGGCCCACCAGGCAAATGCCTGGTTTGCCCTATGGCCAATCCAGGCCTGCTTGCAGCAGAGGGAACCAGTGTGCATGATGGATAAACAGATATGCATTTAGTTTGACCCACCAAATACTTGCAGCGGCAGGGGAACAGCAAAGCAACAGCATTTCAAGACATGAGCGTTGCACAAAAATAGCTTGTTGTTTACAGAACTCAATAGATCAACCTCACATTTTCACAGCTGAATTGGTCAGAAGTGTTCCTCATCCCTCTTTCTTCACCCTTCCTGCCTGAGATTTAATTAGATAGACAATCTGGAAGAAAACAGCTTCTGCTGTGCTATTAGGAAAACCCATAATGATATGCCACCATGGGTGTACTCTGTGTTAAGGCTTTATGTATAAAATAAAGACCTATACATTATATTAAAAACATATAAACTTAAAAAAAAAACGATCCTGAACCATTACAGTATCCACTCATAACAATTCCGCTGTGGGTTACTGTCATGAATATTTAATTTAATTTGTAATTTGGCCAAAACTCTTTACTTCATAAAAGGCTTGCTTTCAGTTTGGACATTTCCCTACTGAAAATGACTCACAGACCCAAAAGACATAGTTTTCAAGTTACACACACACTCTAGTTCCTAACACTAGCAATAATGAGCATTTACTCCCAAACCACTACATGGTTTGCAAGCCTTTCCAAGTACTTTCCACAGAGAGACAGTATGGCAATGCCGTCAATGTTATACATTTTATTTTTTGACACTTACTGCCCGTACCCGTACATCCTTGCGCTTCAGTGGTTATAACGAGTCCATGGCTGCAGCTGCAGTCGTGACCTCTGTATATTTTTTTTCAGCCCCCGATGCTGAACAAAGTAAAAGTGATTGAGTGGCTAAATAGCTGTTGGATAGCTTTTGCAGGAGGTAGAAGAGAACCTGTCGCTGCCCATGCTATCACAAGGGATTTTGTTCAACCCTTGTGATAGCAAGTATCGAAAAACTTAAAGAGACAGTGTTAAAATAAATATTTTGAAATAAAATACATTAAAAAAAAATTTAAATCACCCACGTACAAAGGCGAATGCATATGTAGGTCGCGTACGCATATATAAACAGTGTTCGCAGCACACATAGGAGCTATTTACTCAGCGTAAATCATTCTTTTATTTCCTACCAAACAATTGGGTTTTATATTTTGTGCATTAAAATGTATTAAAGTGTTTTTTTTTTTAATGCATTTGAAAAACCCATATGCAAATACCATGTGACATAAAAAAATTGCAACACCCACCATTTTATTTTTTAGGGCTTCTGCTTAAAAAATTGGGAATTGGACCAGTAGGCAAGTGCAGGGCCATCTTAATGAGCTGGCACCCCTGGGCACTGCCCAGGTATCCTAGGTACATGGGGACCCACTGTACTTTCCCTGTACTTGCAGCTTTGTAAAAATGCTTGGCCAAGTCAATCAGGTCAGCAGAGAGCCCAGCGTTATGGGGGAGGCTGTCCGTACCTCTCCCCTGTCATCTAATCAGCTTAGTGTGTCCCTTGGAGATTTTCACTATCTCCCGAAGCAGTCAGAGTTGGTGGACGGGGTCACGGTGTTGCTGCCTCCTTCACTCATCCTACATACTCCTGCACTCAGGCTGATCCTGCAACTGAAAGAGAAAGAGGAGTGCACACAGTAGCCAGGGAGTCATCATTACCAGCCATGTTGTGACTGAGCACACTGTCACTACATACAGCCCTAACCTGCCACTATACTGCCACTGTACTGCCCTAACCTGCCACTATACAGCCACTATACTGCCCTAACCTTCCACTATATCACTGATATACTGCCCTAACCTGCCACAATACAGCTACCATATTGCCCTAACCTGCCACTATATTGCAACTATAATACCATAACCTGACTCTATACCACCCTAATCTTCTACTGTACCACCCTAACCTGCCACTATACCACCCTAACCTGCCACTATACAGCCCTAGCCTGCCACTAAACCACACTAACCTGCCACTATACAGCCCTAGCCAGCCACTATACTACCCTAACCTGCCAATATACTGCCACTACATAACTCTAACCTGTCATTATACTGCCACTATACTACCCAGCCTGCCACTATACTGCCACTACACTACCCTAACCTGCCACTATACTACCACTACACTACCCTAACCTGCCATCACACTACCCTAGCCTGCCACTATACTGCCACTATACCACCCTAACCTGCCACTACACTACACTAACCTGTCACTATGCAGTCACTATACCACCCTAGCCTACTAATATATTGCCACCATACCCCCTAACCTACCATTATACAGCCACTATACTGACCTAACCTGGCAATATACTGCCACTTTACTGCCCTTGCCTGCCACTATACTGCCATACCTGCCACTATACTGCCCCAACCTGCTGCTTTACTGACACTATACTGCCCTAACCTGCCACAATATTGCTCTAGCCTGATACTATACAATACTGCACCCTATACTGTACTCTCTTGACCTCCCCTGTGTCCCTTCTCCCCTTGTACTGTACCCTCCTGCCCACCCCATAATGTGCCTTCCTGCCCATCCTGTACTGTATACAGTCATACATAAATACAGCTGGGAGAGGCATTTATGACTGGGGCAGTTTATATAGGGATGGGGATAGTGTAAAAAATGAGTGGGAGCAGTGTGTGCAGGCAAAAAGAGAATCAGTGTATATGGGGGGGCAGTGTGTAGGGAGGGTGGGACAGTGTGTGCAGGAGGTAAATATAATTTGGGATAATTCTCTGGTTGTGTTTACTTGTTGTTTTTAATCACACTAAAAAGCCAAGCCCAATATGTAGCACAAACTAGCCACACTTACTTTTTGCTGAAGTGCGCATAGCATGCTGCAGGTCACCATCTCCCTGGTAGGGGTCCCAGTGCATTACTTCACCCAGAGGCCCATGATGTTATTAAGATGGCACTGGGCAAGTGGTTAGGTAACACTGTGTTATATGTTATAAAGGCTATTGATATCAGATAGAGACCTGCATTCATTAGGATCTGCTTCACGTAATGAGAAGTTTTTGCTTTTCATGACCTGTAGCACATACCTAATAAAAAGGGGGTAAACGTTTTAAAAAGTGGTCTGTTTAAAAACTGAGTTGCTGATGTTTTCCGCTTACTTCTACATCACACCTACTTCACCACGTATCTCTACCTTGATTGTTACCTAGCATCTATGAATCTGTTGCTTTGTTAATGTTCATCACTACTTTTGGCCAGGCAAATTTAATGTTAACTTTAATCATTTCAATGCAGCCAACCCATCAATGCTGCTAAAACAGTTTACATGACCCCAAAAGTTCCTTACATTTGTATAGCAGTGATGGTGTCTATAAATGTTCCATTGCTAGCAGTGTCACTGTTCATTGAACACTGTTTGGCATACTTGCATCCTGAAGGCATTATCTTACCTTTGCAATTTTTTTAAGAATAGTGTCTTTCTCATGCAGTCTATTAAAGCAGTATAAAACTTGTCCAGTTTCTGCTGAAACATTTGAATTTCAATCCATCTATGACCGGATTAACATTACCTTCCCTCTAGACTGACAATGCTGCTGTTCAAATGTGCCCCCCTGTGATCATTCATCTGTGTGTGTGTGTGTGTGTGTGTGTGTGTGTGTGTGTGTGTGTGGGGGGGGGGGGGGGCACTCCGATACAGGAGGTGTGTTGCTGGCCAGACCACCAGGTGAACACATAGGGGAAAAAAAGCATAAAAAAGAAAGTTGACACAGCCACCACATCCAATAATTGGTAAGCTGCAATATACAGTATTACATTTTTGGTTTGGGGTTTCATTAATACCGCTTTAAGCTGTATTTTGCAGGTTTCCTGAGATTACTGAACTAAGTAAATGTATGACAGGAAGTGTGCCTCATCCCACTGGAACCTTAATTATGCAACCATGGCCTAGCTCATTGTTGTCAACATTTGTAGAAAATATTGGTGGGACATTTTCCTATGATATAAAAATAGTACTGTATTAGATATGTCATTTGTCATAAAATCTTGCATTTTGCCACCTAATTGATGCAGGACAAAAGACAAAATGAGGGAATGTCTTGCAGAAAAAGGGACACCCAGCAATTATTAGGCTTGGTTTTCAAACAAATCCTGCTCGAAGCTTGATAACTTTGTGGTGAACTCCATTGAAGTCTATGGAGGGTAAATCTTGTTATTTAACTCTGGTCATTTTAGGGGTTATTAGAAAACTGTTGTTAAACAAATGGCATGAGAAACTGGGCACTGCCATGGAGTAAATGTACCAATGCCAAAATTAAAGGAACAGTATCACTCCCTTTACAGAATTGTCAGCTCTCCTTAACAGGTTCAATATAAGCTGAAAATATGCTGCAATCCTGCAAAGATTTTATCAAAAGTGTGTGATTTGCACACCCAACAGACCCCAGGGAATTTTCACAAACCTATGTTAGTGAACCCAAAACTCATTTCTCCCTTACTCTAACAGCTGAACAGCATTGACCAGGATTATTGGAAGTACACAGAGCATGGAAATGCAATTATTTTAGTAAATATAAACTGCTAAATACCTTTTCTCATTAGCAGAATATAGCAATCTTATGACTTCTTTGAGTGTACGGTTATAGCTTGTAGGAGGGGATTTTATTCTACTCTTGACTGTTCTATGAGGCTGCAGGACCCCTGACCCTTTGTCTGGACAGTGATGATTGGCCCTGTGCCGATCACATGCACCCTCTCAAGAAAAACCTGAGCATGTGCAGAGTGCTCCCAAGGCTTTGTTCTATCAGAAGTTGGATTGGGGACTGTGGAAGAAGAGGGGGATCAGAGAAGACAGGCTCAAACAGCCTTTTTACACAATGCAGAGGATTAACCCCTTAGGTTCCACAGTGAGTATAACAAGCATGCTTTACTGCATATATAGACTGATTTTACTGTTGTAGGTTTAATAACACATTAATGTGACACATACACTGCTGATAAACTCCAATCTTATCTTCCTAAAAATTTTGAATATGAACAAACATCCTCGTCAGACTGTAAATAGAATTGGCTACAGTTTATTTTTTGTAACTGCCTGATGTAAAAGATATATCAGAAATTTTAATTTACTAATATAGATGATGTGTCAATGTAATGCCTATTTGGATTTTCCTTATGTTCTAGCACTATGAAATGTTTACTTTGCTTAGCAATGTACAGTCATATTTTATATCTTACCTTTCTCAAATACTCATCTTCCTCTAACCTAAATCTTTTTCTCCACAACACTGTTATTTATTTCTTTTTCTTAACTGACAGTGGTTTATATTTTTATTATGGCTTTTCCTCCTCCATCTCTCAAGCCCCACCCCAGCAAATGCTCATTTTTCTTTAGATGTCATGCTTAAATAACTGATTCATGGCATCTATTGTGTGCTGCAAAGTTTTGCTTACAGTCTTCTCACCTAGGATGTTGAAAAAGGAGCTGTAAATTACTTAAAAAAAAGGGAAAAATAACCTCTACATTTTTTCAAGTGGTATCCTGAAGGGTGGGGGAGGTTGCATTTCTACTTCATCATATAATGTCTAATTTATAGAGCACCTATTCTGGATAGGGCTCATAGATCAGCCTTCGGTGTAGAAGAATGAAGCTTTGTAGAGGAGGCGAGAAAAGGAGGCAGGAATTGTTAAGCTGTAATGTTCACAAGGGAGTAAATTGTTTAAGTGTTATAGCATGAAAGAGGGCTAAACAAGGCACAGCTGCAAAGAAAGGTCTATGCGGCAGGTGGGATGGGAACATTTCACAGATTGCTTGCTTTCGAAAGAGAAATGGCCCTAATGCCTTTGCTGAGCAATAGCTTGCTATTTTCAATCTTTCTATTGAAAACTCAAAGTAAATTATTAAAGCTTTTAGATACAGTACACTGTATATATACCATACACACACACACATATATATATATATATTTACCTAAATTTACCTGACATTGTAAACTAACAAAAAGGTCACCTACATAAAAATAGGTTCCTGCTACATATATATATATATATATATATATATATATATATATATATATTTATTTATGTAGCAGGAACCTATTTTTATGTAGGTGACCTTTTTGTTAGTTTACAATGTCAGGTAAATTTAGGCAGGCTTGTTTACAGCAGGCCTGTTTGTTCATTTGGGATTTGAGTGGCAGGTAGTTTGTATGCGAGTCTCGGCCAATCATTAATTTGTTGGGCAATGTCCCAGGACTCTCATATAAAAGCTGGGTCACATGGTCAGTGAGGGGTAGTTTTTTAGTTTCCTGTTCGAGCTTGGAGAAGCCAGCCTAGTTCCCGGAGGGGAGAGGTTCCCCTCCAGGGAGCCAACACAGCTCCCCCCTTGCAAGAAGGGTGGGGAACCAGTCTCCATAGAGGAAGAGACAACACCGTACAGCATGTAGTCGATGGTGTCGTTGCCCACCCCTGCGGGAAAGGGAGCGGGCCAGAAAGGAGATAAGGGAACAAAGAATCATTGCGGAAGAAGTAGCAACTAAGCGGAAGGAAACTGGGTGATCAATCATTTATGAGTGGCACATGGACTATTGATCACGTGAGTGAAAGCCCAAGGGAAGGGTACTGCCAGAGGCTGAGGGATGCAAGTCAGTGAGACAGGTGGTGATGGCCTGTGACTTTGGGTTCAGCAATGCCCCGGGATTCCAATCAGTCAAGTGGGAGGAGTTACTCAGAGTGACTTTTCTTTAGCTCAACTTGGATGTACCATGCAGATTGGAAGTAGTGGTAAATAGGTAGCGGTAAAGCTGCAAGCACAAATATAGAGATAAAGACTGTTCTTAAGGAGTTCTGCAGATGAAGATGTTATACAGAGTGACTCTTTATCTATTCTTCTCTATCAAATCTACTTCCATCTTCCCTGATTGAAGAAATCACACAAAGTGATTTTCTATTATCCGCAATTGGTTCTAGTTCTCCATAAGAGAAAGTGAAAAGATGAAAAGATGCAACAAAAGAGCATCTCAGAAGAAGTCCTTCTCCTATCCCAGTTCATGTTATGTAATAAAGCAAGAGAAAAAGCATTATGGACTGTGTTTCTGAATTTATGGGCTGCGATGGGTAGGTGGTAAACGTGAATTACGGATATAATAATTAATCAGCCGCTCCTTCAGGTGTAAGCGCTACATGTGGGGGCATTGTCCGGGATATCTGTTTCACGTTTGCCGGTAACCATCTCCCATAGCAACGATAGCCTGCAGTATAACAGTACCTGCCACCAGGGGTCACTGGGGAGGACTTTGAAAATGTGCAGCTACAGTTCCTCACGCGCTGAACCAACAAGTGGGGGGTGGAGCCACACCCCAGAGGAAATGTTTTCAGTGTTCAGCGTGCCATGCGCCAGAGCGAGACAGGCGGAGGAAGATGGTGGAAGGTGTTGGGAATACACTTGCCATGCAGCGGTTATCTGATCTGCAGGACCGGGTTCTGATTGACACCGGTGTTCGGTTGGAGCTAACCGGAGGACTGGCGTTGGGAGTGATTGACAGAGTGGAGAGGCTCTGCATGCTGTGTCCCGGGTGTCGGAGGCCTACGGTTGGAGTCACCGCCTGGGCTCAGTGTGAACATTGCAGTATCCAGTTAACACGATTGGGACCCGTCCAACAGGAGGTCAAATATTTTTCTGCTAATGTTACAATGGGACTTTGTCTGCCACAAGAACAGGTGATTCGGAAGGCCGGAGAGGGTTGTGTATCACCTGCAGCAGGAGTGGAGGAGCTCCCATCTGATTCGGCAGAATCGGAACCACCAGAAGATCAGGTAGGACCTAATGGAAAAGCCTGTAGCCTGGCTGGGGACCCAGGGACTGTTGAAGTTGTTGCCTAGTCTTTGGAAGAAACCCCTGAGGAGCCAGTTAGCAGTAAGCCCTTTGATTTGCCCATCCGGAAGGAGCCTAAGTTACAGGAGGGACATCCCTCGGGTGAACCGGATAGGGTAGACAGAGGCCTGGCTGTAGATTGGGGATCACCACAGATTTAACAAAAATATGGATCTATGGACAATCTGTTTGAATGATCATCTCCAGAAGAGTTTGAGCCAAGTGATGAGGAGGAATGTTTCCTAGAAAGTTCCACTTCAGTGGAGGCTTCCACAGGAGTGTCAGGAAAGTTATCTGGAACAGTTAAAACTCCAGTACCTCCATTTAATGTTTTGAGTACTATCCTTCCTGCTAGGACAGCTACGTTTCAACAATGGGTCAGCAGAGCTACTGACGCATGTGTTTTGCCTGGTAGAGGAAAGGCTAAAGACTTGCCTAGACTCTCAAGATTTCAAAGAGAGGTTCAAAGAAAAGTGGCTCAAGAGTGGGGCTTCGATTACCCCTATGTTCCGGAACACATTATGGAAATTATTGAAAGTTCTCAGGAAACATGGGAGGACGAACTTGTTTGGGACTATCTCCACATTCCTAAACCAAAAAGGATACCTGACAGTGAGGTTTGGGTCCGATTTAAAGATATCCACCATGAATGGAGACTTGGAAGAGCCATTCACAAAGATAGAGTGTTGGTGGTAAAGGCCGGACAAAATATCCGTAGCTATTCTATCTCGGTGAGAGGACGAGGGGACAATCGGAAAAGGTTGCCTGACCCGAGGTACTATTTGTGATCAGGTTTGTTGAAGTGTATTCACAAATGTATTTCATACCCAAATTGACTGCAGGATGGCAGATGGGTTAGGGTGGGTTTTCCCCAAATACTTTGCACAGCAGGAGACTCACATCCATGGTGCCTAACAAGGACAAAGTTATGGACACTAGGGTGTGCTGTCTCTGCTAAGTCCCTTTGCTGTAGAAGTACTCCTATAAGGACTCTTGTTTAAGAGCCAAACAGAAAGTTTATTTGCCAACGGGCGAACAGATTAAACTGTTGAGCATCTGTTGGGATGCGCTCTGCAGGAGGACTGCTGGACTCCTTTTGAGGGAGCGATTATCCTAATAGAAACGTACATGCCATAAAGAATTGTACATATTTAATTGATTACCCAGTAGAGGATGATAACCCCCTCTGTTTGGTAATGTGTGTGTAGTAGTTAGTATTAGTTAGAAATGTTTTGTGTCTTCTTTTAGGAATATTGAAGATGTGACGGCTGTCTATCTCACAGATAGACCAGTGGTAAGCAGAATATTCCTCCTGCGGGAGCAGTGCTTT
Organism: Aquarana catesbeiana; assembly: GCF_042186555.1. Classification (NCBI taxonomy): domain Eukaryota; kingdom Metazoa; phylum Chordata; class Amphibia; order Anura; family Ranidae; genus Aquarana; species Aquarana catesbeiana. Next base: position 482,654,971 of record NC_133326.1, on the reverse strand, counting down.
GGTTCTGCTTGTATGGGATGTTAGCTGTAGGGATCTACAGTCAGGCCATGTAAATTGTATAAGGAAATATGTTATGTTGCTATTGTGTACAGTGATATTGATGTTATTGTTTTTCAAGTTCATTTTCCTTTTCCCCCATTCCATTGATGTAATGAGATGCTCTTTCCTCCTTAAAATTAAGGAGGTACTCTAAATTCATTCCCCACAACTGGGGACAGTTGTGATTCAAGTGGGGGGTGTATGTAGCGGGCACCTACTTTTATGTAGGTGACCTTTTTGTTAGTTTACAATGTCAGGTAAATTTAGGCAGGCTTGTACCATTACAGCAGGCCTGTTTGTTCATTTGGGATTTGAGTGGCAGGTAGTTTGTATGCGAGTCTCGGCCAATCATTAATTTGTTGGGCAATGTCCCGGGACTCTCATATAAAAGCTGGGTCACATGGTCAGTGAGGGGTAGTTTTTTAGTTTCCTGTTCGAGCTTGGAGAAGCCAGCCTAGTTCCGGGAGGGGAGAGGTTCCCCCCTCCGGGGAGTCAACGGAGCTCCCCCCTTGCGAGAAGGGTGGGGAACCGGTCTCCATAGAGGAAGAGACGACACTGCACAGCATGTAGTCGCTGGTGTCATTGGCTGCCCTGTGGGGAAGGGAGCGGGCCAGAAAGGAGATCATTGCGGAAGAAGTAGCAACTAAGCGGAAGGAAACTGGGTGATCGATCGTTTATGAGTGGCACATGGACTATTGAACACGTGAGTGAAAGCCCAAGGGAAGGGTACTGCCAGACGCTGAGGGATGTTGGCACGCAAGTCAGTGAGACAGGCGGTGATGGCCTGTGACTTTGAGTTCAGCAATGCCCCGGGATTCCAATCAGTCAAGCAGGAGGAGTTATTCAGAGTGACTTTTCTTTAGCTCAACTTGGAAGTACATGCAGATGGGAAGTAGTGGTAAAAAGGTAGCGGTAAAGCTAGAAGCACACATATAGAGATACAGACTTATTCTCTATCAAATCTACTTCCATCTTCCCTGATTGAGGAAATCACACAAGTGATTTCCTATTATCCACAATTAGTTCTAGTTCTCCATAAGAGAAAGTGAAAAGATGAAAAGATGCAACAATAGAGCATCTCAGAAGAAGTCCTTCTCCTATCCCAGTTCATGTTATGTAATAAAGCAAGAGAAAAAGCATTATGGACTGTGTTTCTGAAGAATTTATGGGCTGCAATGGGTAGGTGGTAAACGTGAATTACGGATATAATAATTAATAAATAATTAATCAGCCGCTCCTTCGGGGGTAAGCGCTACACACACACACACACACACACACACACACACACACACACACACACACACACACACACACACATATATATATATATATATATATATATATATACATTGATTGGCAGGATTATGAATGGTGTATATGTGTCACTTGGATTTTGATGAGGTTGATGACCGCTGTACAGAGGAAATGGAGGATGAGATGAATTTTGTTCCTCTAAAGCTTCTGTAGGTGTCACCAGAGCAGCAGTGGTCCATTCGGACACTGCAACATTGGATTACTTCTGCGACCATCTTTGATGAAGGCAATCTAATAAATAATGCTGCATTCATGCAGTCGGCTCACATTAGTGAAATGGATAGGAAAGGGACATGATCCACACTAATTAGGGACAGAGCAACTAGGCCTAGCGAAAGGTCCCTGAGGAGGAGGGGCAGAAAAGGTACACCTCCGCTGGCTTTACAATCTCTGGACTTTTGTATCAAGGACTGAGCCATTGGGCTGCTCGGTACCACTGATGCTGCCCTTCCACCAAAGAGCTGCCCCTCTCTAACCAAATGCCACTCCAATAACTGAAGCCTTATCAAGGTGACACTATAAGTGCTGGGACTAATCCACTGTGCTGATAACATTGCTGAGAGTTCTACAGCTGTGATGCCTGAGCCAGTGAGGTACTGTTACCAGCTTGCTTTCGACTGTTAGGCAAATACCTTGCTGCTTACCCACACTCCTAGAAATGGAGAGTGGAAGACAGATATGACCTATTGCAGCAAAAGGACACTTGGTAGGGGCAATATTAGACCTCAGAATTCTCATCACTCTAGTCCATGCTGGTGGACCCTATCAAGCTTGGCTTGGACCCTGTGGGAGTACTTTGTAAACATGGAGATATTAAATACTACCCTGCTGCGGTGCTCAGTGGAGACCCCTAGTGGAACTCTAAAGCATGTCATGGGTGTGGTTACAAATTTGTCATACAGTGTAATATTTGGCTGTAATATTCCTTTGTTTTGGGAACTGTGGATTGGAAAACAGGTATCCAGTATGGAAGCCAAATGGGCTCTGTCTAACAGTTTGCGTTAAAGACAAAGGGTTTTGTTTACACATATTTGCAAAAACATGTGCAAGCCGCAGTGCCCATATCAAGGGATATGCTGCGGTCCTAAATCTTAAAGTTACAGAGCCTCCATAGTAGGAGCAGATATACAGGTTAAGAGCAGATGTGCCTGGAGGGAGCCCAACCCACCTTAAAGACACAGAGACAGGGCGCACATGATGCTTAGCAATAGCACAATGGCAGCAAAGGCAACCAGTGCGTCCCTGCACCCAATTCCACCAACTGTGCAAAAAATGGCAACCACCCCAACCTATAACCAGCCTTTGCAGCAAGGTGCACATGGAAGGACAACACACATCACAAACAATTTCCCAACACACTTACACAGTAGGGATGAGCTTCGAGTCGAACCTATGTTCGACTCGAACATCGCATGCTCGACCATTCGTCGAATTTAGAATAATATGGGCCGTTCGCGCCAAATTCGAGTGGCGCATCATGGCCCATAATTCACTACGGCCTCGCAGTGCATTGCTGGCTGATAATTGGCCAAGCATGCACTATGACCCGCATGCTTGGCCAATCACAGCACCGTCTGTACAGAGAGCCGTAATTGGCCAAAGCCAGGGTGGCTTTGGCCAATTATGGCTAAGGGGGTTTAGTACACGCCCCACACTATATAAGGCTGCCTGCATGTCGGCCCTGTGTAGTGTGTTCCAGCATTGAGAGAGAGATAGAGAGAGAGACAGTGTCATTTGATTTAAGTTAGATAGATAGAGTAGGCAGGCGAGTCAGTTAGCTTCACTTACAGTGTATTGTGTATATGCAACCTAGGCATCCTGTGTGTAGGTATATATATACACTGTATTCAGTTTAGCTAGATCCGTTCCTGTTATTCTCTTCCTACTGACAGGCAGACAGGTGTTTTTACAGTATTTAAAGCTACCTGAAGAAAATTTCTGGTGTTCTTCTGATCCTATTAGTCCTATTAGCTACAGTATTTACAGTTCGTGTAGTGCATCCTCTGCACAGTGTGCACCTAAAGCTACCTGAAGAAAATTAGTGGTGTTCTTCTGATCCTATTACTACTGCAGGCAGCTGCAGTATTTACAGTTAGTGTACTGCATCCTCTGCACAGTGTGCACCTAAAGCTATCTGAAGAAAATTGGTGGTGTTTTTCTGATCCTATTACTACTGCAGGCAGCTGCAGTATTTACAGTTAGTGTAGTGCGTCCTCTGCACAGTGTGCACTTAAAGCTACCTGAAGAAAATTGGTGGTGTTCTTCTGATCCTATTAGTACCGCAGGCATCTGCAGTATTTACAGTTAGTGTAGTGCATCCTCTGCACAGTGTGCACCTAAAGCTACCTGAAGAAAACTGGTGGTGTTTAGGGATGAGCTTCGTGTCCGAGTCGAACCCATGTTCGACTCGAACATCGGCTGTTCGATCGTTCGCCGAATTGCGAATGTTATGGGCCGTTCGCGCTAAATTCGTGTGGCGCGTCACGGCCCATAATTCACTGCGGCATCGCAGTGCATTGCTGGCTGATGATTGGCCAAGCATGCACTATGACCCGCATGCTTGGCCAATCACAGCGCCGTCAGTAGAGAGAGCTGTAATTGGCCAAAGCCAGGGTGGCTTTGGCCAATTATGGCTCAGGGGATTTAGTACACACCCCACACTATATAAGGCCGCCTGCACGGCGGCCCTGTGTAGTGTGTGTTCCGGTGTGCTGAGAGATAGAGAGAGAGAGAGACAGTGTCATTTGATTTGAGTTAGATAGATTAGGCAGAACAGTCAGTCAGTTAGCTGCACTTACAGTGTATTGTGTATATATATGCATCCCAGGTGTTGCATATATATATATACACTGTATTCAGTTAGCTAGATCCGTTCCTGTTATCTTCTATCTAGACTATTTACATTTAATGCAGTGCGTCCTGCTCACAGTGTTCAGCTAGATCCGTTCCTGCTATTTACATTTAGTGCAGTGCGTCCTGCTCACAGTGTTCAGCTAGATCCGTTCCTGTTATCTTCTAGACTATTTACATTTAGTGCAGTGCGTCCTGCTCACAGTGTTCAGCTAGATCCGTTCCTGTTATCTTCTAGACTATTTACATTTAGTGCAGTGCGTCCTGCTCACAGTGTTCAGCTAGATCCATTCCTGCTATTTACATTTAGTGCAGTGCGTCCTGCTCACAGTGTTCAGCTAGAGCCGTTCCTGCTATTTACATTTAGTGCAGTGCGTCCTGCTCACAGTGTTCAGCTAGATCCGTTCCTGTTATCTTCTAGACTATTTACATTTAGTGCAGTGCGTCCTGCTCACAGTGTTCAGCTAGATCCGTTCCTGCTATTTACATTTAGTGCAGTGCGTCCTGCTCACAGTGTTCAGCTAGATCCGTTCCTGTTATCTTCTAGACTATTTACATTTAGTGCAGTGCGTCCTGCTCACAGTGTTCAGCTAGATCCGTTCCTGTTATCTTCTAGACTATTTACATTTAGTGCAGTGCGTCCTGCTCACAGTGTTCAGCTAGATCCGTTCCTGTTATCTTCTAGACTATTTACATTTAGTGCAGTGCGTCCTGCTCACAGTGTTCAGCTAGATCCGTTCCTGTTATCTTCTAGACTATTTACATTTAGTGCAGTGCGTCCTGCTCACAGTGTTCAGCTAGATCCGTTCCTGTTAAATTCCTACTGACAGGCAGGCTTGTCTGGTTACAGTATATAAAGCTACCTGAAGAAAATTACAGGTGTTCTATTTGATCCTATTAGTACCACGGTCAGGCAGCTAGACTATTTACATTTAGTACAGTGCGTCCTGCTCACAGTGTTCAGCTAGATCTGTTCCTGTTATCTTCCTACTGACAGGCAGGCTTGTCTGGTTACAGTATATAAAGCTACCTGAAGAAAATTACAGGTGTTCTATTTGATCCTATTAGTACCACGGTCAGGCAGCTGGACTATTTACATTTAGTACAGTGCGTCCTACTCACAGTGTACAGCTAGATCCGTTCCTGTTATCTTCCTACTGACAGGCAGGCTTGTCTGGTTACAGTATATAAAGCTACCTGAAGAAAATTACAGGTGTTCTATTTGATCCTATTAGTACCACGGTCAGGCAGCTAGACTATTTACATTTAGTACAGTGCATCCTGCTCACAGTGTTCAGCTAGATCCGTTCCTGTTATCTTCCTACTGACAGGCAGGCTTGTCTGGTTACAGTATATAAAGCTACTTGAAGAAAATTACAGGTGTTCTATCCCAGCTTAGTGCAGCTACAGGCCATTAGTATGTCTGGAAGGCCAAGAAGGAGAGGCAGACAGTCACAAGCCAATAAGAGAGGGCAAGCAGGCTCTGTGTCTAGTGCTGGTCGTGGAGACGGTGCATCCTCATCAGCACGTGGCCATGGGACACGCTTGGCCTTTTTTTCGGCAGCTGGCCGTGTTGAGCCGCAACATGCGGAAGACTTGGTCGAGTGGATGACCAAGCCGTCCTCATCCTCCTCATCCTCTCTCACCCATGCCCAGGGTGCTTTGTCTGGCAAAGCAGCGGCCTCTTCCCTCAGCTCAATGTCATCAGTGACTCCTTCCCTAGCTCCACCATGTCCTCATGAGGATTCCCTCGAACTGTTTGACCACAGTGTTGGGTACATGCTCCAGGAGGATGCCCAGCGTTTGGAAGGCTCTGATGACGATACTGAGCTCGATGAAGGCAGTAACATGAGCACGGACAGAGGGGGTGCCCAAGAAGGACAGCAATCTGGCAGTCATGCTCCCCCTGCTGCAGCATACTGCCAGGTTTGCTCCAGTGATGAGGAGGGAGGGGATGATGAGGTCACTGACTCAACGTGGGTGCCTGATAGGAGAGAGGAGGAGGAGGAGGAGGAGGAGGAGGAGGCGGCGGCACATCACCAACGAGGCAGGATGCCCTCCAGGGGCCAGCCTAAGGGCAGCACATTGACTGCATCACACCCCAAAGCTCCACATGTGCAGGGCGCTGCAGTCTCTGCGCGTTATTCAAAAAGTTCTTTGGTGTGGGCCTTTTTTGAGACGAGTGCATCAGATCGCACCGCTGCTATTTGCAACATATGTCTCAAGCGTATCTCGCGTGGCCAAAACATCTCCCGCTTGGGTACCACATGCTTGACCAGACATATGTTGACCTGCCATGCAGTTCGTTGGCAAGCGTATCTAAAAGACCCACACCAAAGAACAAAGAGGATCTCTCCTTGCTCCTCATCAGCTGAGATTTCCAACCCCACTAGACCTTCAGTCCTCTCTGAGACCTGCAGTGAGAGGAATGAAGGTGTAGAATTAGGTGTGTCACAGCCAAGTACTTGTGGGCAATCTGCTTTTGGTACACCGACGTCAGATTGTACCAGGCAAATTTCCCTGCCCCAGCTGCTGCACCGCCGAAAGAAGTTTGCTCCCAGCCATCCACATGCCCAGCGGTTGAATGCTAGCTTGGCAAAATTGCTAGCACTTCAACTGCTGCCTTTTCAGTTGGTAGACTCTGCCCCCTTCCGTGAGTTTGTGGAATGTACGGTTCCTCAGTGGCAGGTACCCAAACGCCACTTTTTCTCACGGAAGGCGATTCCGGCTCTCTACCGGCATGTGGAAGGCAATGTCCATGCCTCGCTGGACAGGGCGGTCAGCGGTAAGGTGCATATTACCGCTGACTCATGGTCCAGCAGGCATGGACAGGGACGTTACCTAAGTTTCACGGCGCATTGGGTGACTCTGCTGGCAGCTGGGAAGGATGCAGGACAAGGTGCAGTAGTGTTGGAGGTTGTTCCGCCACCACGCCTCCAAAATGCTGATTGTGACACACCTCTCTCCTCCACCCCCTCCTCTTCTTCTTCCTCCATGGCCTCTTCCTCGGAACCAGCGGTGCTCCGTAGGCGTTCAAGGGGCTACGCAAGTACGCAGGCCAAAAGATGCCATGCGGTGCTTGAGCTGGTGTGTTTGGGGGACAGGAGCCACACTGGGGCAGAGGTTCTGTCAGCTCTGCAGGGGCAGGTTCAGAGGTGGTTGACGCCACGCCAACTTAAGGCAGGAATGGTGGTTTGCGAAAATGGCACCAACCTCCTCTCTGCCCTCCGACAGGGACAAATGACCCATGTGCCCTGTTTGGCTCACGTCCTTAACTTGGTGGTGCAGCGGTTCTTGGGCAGGTACCCGGGCTTACAGGATGTCCTGAGGCAGGCCAGGAAAGTCTGTGTGCATTTCCGCCGGTCATATAATGCCAGTGCTCGGCTGACGGACCTCCAAAAGGAGTTTAACCTGCCCAAGAACCGCCTAATCTGTGACATGCCCACCAGGTGGAACTCAACGTTGGCCATGCTGCAGCGGCTGCACACACAGCAGAGGGCCATCAATGAGTACCTGTGCGACTATGGCACCAGGACAGGGTCAGGGGAGCTTGGTTTTTTTTCCCCACGCCAGTGGGCCATGATCAGGGATGCATGCACTGTCCTGTCACCATTCGAGGAGGCCACGAGGATGGTGAGCAGTGACAGTGCATGCATCAGTGACACTGTCCCCCTTGTCCACCTGTTGGAGCACACGCTGCGTGGAATAATGGACAGGGCACTTGAGGCAGAACAGAGGCAGGAAGAGGAGGACTTCCTTAGCTCTCAAGGCCCCCTTTATCCAGACAGTGTTCCTGCGTGCCCGCCGATCACACAGGAAGAGGAGGAGGAGGAAGAGGAGGAGGAGGAAGATTGTGTCAGTATGGAGGTGGAGCCTGGCACTCAGCATCAGCAGCAGTCTTTAAGGGATCAGTCCCAAGAAACACATGGACTTGTACGTGGCTGGGAGGAGGTGGCTGCGGACCATGTCGTTCTTAGTGACCCAGAGGACTCCGGACCGAATGCCTCAGCAAACCTACGCTGCATGGCCTCCCTGATCCTGCAAAGCCTGCGTAAGGATCCTCGTATTCGTGGTATCAAGGAGAAGGACCAATACTGGCTGGCAACCCTCCTTGATCCACGTTACAAGGGTAAGGTTGCGGACCTTATCTTGCCATCGCAGAGGGAGCAGAGGATGAAACATCTTCGGGAGGCCTTGCAGAAAGGTCTGTGCAACGCGTTCCCAGAGACTGGGAGGTTACAAACTCCTGTTTCTGGACAACGTGTTGCTGAGGCTTCGGTCAGTCAAAGAAGGAGCGGTGGAGAAGGTGGCCGTCTGACCGATGCGTTCAGACAATTTTTTGGTCCGCAGCCCCAAGGTATGATTGGTTCCAGCAACCATCGCCAGCGTCTGTTTTACATGGTGCAGGAATACCTAGGGGCAAGATCAGACTTGGACACCTTTCCCACCGAAAATCCTCTGGGTTACTGGGTCTTGAGAATGGATCACTGGCCAGAGCTTGCACAGTATGCAATTGAGCTACTGGCCTGTCCTGCATCCAGCGTTCTTTCGGAACGCACATTCAGTGCTGCTGGAGGCGTGGTAACCGATCACAGGGTGCGTCTGTCCACCGACTCGGTCGATCGGCTGACCTTCATAAAAATGAATGAGTCTTGGATCACCACCAGCTACCAAGCACCTGATGCTGATGTAACCGAATAATTTTTTTTGAAATCTCAGATCCCTTCAAAGACTGCCTATGCTGATGCTGAGTGACTATCCCTGAGTAATTATCCTCTTCCTCCTCAATCATCACGCTGATAGCTTGTAAGAACATTTTTGGTTCTGGGCGCCACCACCAGTGCCTAAGGCACAATTTTTCAGCCCCTGTTTAACAGGGGCGTGTAATTACAATTTTTGATGTAATACTTTGCAGCAGGGCTCGTTCCTGCATTCCAACTAGAGTGTCTGTGAGGGGTTGCAGTGTTGTGGCACCAGCACCAGTGCCTAAGGCCCAATTTTTCTGCCCCTGTCTAACAGGGGTGTGTAATTACAATTTTTGATGCAATACTTTGCAGCAGGGCTCGTTCCTGCGTTCCAACTAGAGTGTCTGTGAGGGGTTGCAGTGTTGTGGCACCAGCACCAGTGCCTAAGGCCCAATTTTTCTGCCCCTGTCTAACAGGGGCGTGTAATTACAATTTTTGAAGCAATACTTTGCAGCAGGGCTCGTTCCTGCGTTCCAACTAGAGTGTCTGTGAGGGGTTGCAGTGTTGTGGCACCAGCACCAGTGCCTAAGGCCTAATTTTTCAGCTCCTGTTCAACAGGGGCATGTAATTACAATTCTTGATCTAATATTTCACAGCAGGGCCCTGTGAGGGCTTACAGTGTTGTGGCCACAGCAACACCTAAGGCCCAAATTTCTGCTGAGTATATAGGGCAGGACCCTACTTTCAAACATCTAACTTACAAACGACTCCTACTTGCAAACGGAAGGAGACAACAGGAAGTGAGATGAAATCTACCCCTAGGAAGGGAAATTCTCTCCTGTAAGAGTTAATATGGGAAAACAATTTCTCCTTTCCACTGATGCTTTCCAATCCTTGTTCCACAAAAAAACCCAAATTTTCAAAAAACATTTTTCATTGGGACAAAAAAGTGAGGTGAAATCTTCTGAAGTGGAGGAAAGACAGCAAAACAAATGTCACAGGGGTGATAACCCTTCCCTATGTTTTCCAAAAAGCTTAGAAAAGATTTTTTGGCTGGAGCTAAACACGTTAAAAATGTTCAAAATTACAAACAGATTCTACTTAACAACAAACCTACAGTCCCTGTCTTGTTTGCACCGCCTGTATACTGCTGTTCAGAGTATATAGGGCCTGGTGGCCCCACACCTTTCCTTATTTTAATTTGGGTGCGGGGTTCCCCTTAATATCCATACAAGACCCAAAGGGCCTGGTAATGGACTGGGGGGTACCCATGCCGTTTGTCTCACTGATTTTCATCCATATTGCCATGACCCGACATGACATTAAACCCGCAAGCAGTTTTAAATGAGATTTTTTCCTTTAAAAATGACATTTGGTGCAGGGACTGTTCTAAACATGGGAAACACGCGTCACTTTACAGGCATACTATAGACACCCCCCAGGTACGATATTTAAAGGAATATTTCACTTTTTTTTTTTTTACTTTAAGCATCATTAAAATCACTGCTCCCGAAAAAACGGCCGTTTTTAAAAGTTTTTTTTGCATTGATACATGACCCCTGGGGTAGGACCCGGGTCCCCAAACCCTTTTTAGGACAATACCATGCAAATTAGCCTTTAAAATGAGCACTTTTGATTTCGAACGTTCGAGTCCCATAGACGTCAATGGGGTTCTAACGTTCGTGCAAACTTTCGGTCCGTTCGCGGGTTCTGGTGCGAACCGAACCGGGGGGTGTTCGGCTCATCCCTAGTGGTGTTCTTCTGATCCTAACAGTACTGCAGGCAGTTGCAGTATTTACAGTTAGTGCACTGCGTCCTCTGCACAGTGTGCACCTAAAGCTACCTGAAGAAAATTGGTGGTGTTCTTCTGATCCTACTAGTACCGCAGGCAGCTGCAATATTTAGAGTTAGTGTACTGCGTCCTCTGCACAGTGTGCACCTAAAGCTACCTGAAGAAAATTGGTGGTGTTTTTCTTATCCTATTACTACCGCAGGCAGCTGTAGTATTAAAGTTAGTATAGTGCGTCCTCTGCACAGTGTGCACCTAAAGCTACCTGAAGAAAATTGGTGGTGTTCTTCTGATCCTATTAGTACCACAGGCAGCTGCACTATTTACAGTTAGTGTAGTGCGTCCTCTGCACAGTGTACACCTAAAGCTACCTGAAGACAATTGCTGTTGTTCTGATCCTATTAATACCACAGGCAGGTAGCTGCAGTATTTACAGTTAGTGTAGTGCATCCTCTGCACAGTGTGCACCTAAAGCTACCTGAAGAGAATTGGTGGTGTTCTTCTGATCCTTTTAGTCCTGCAGGCAGCTGCACTATTTACAGTTAGTGTAGTGCTTCCTCTGCACAGTGTGCACCTAAAGCTACCTGAAGACAATTGCTGTTGTTCTGATCCTATTAATACCACAGGCTGGCAGCTACAGTATTTACAGTTAGTGTACTGTGTCCTCTGCACATTGTGCACCTAAAGCAACCTAAAGAAAATTGCTGGTGTTCTTCTGATCCTATTAGTACCACAGGCAGGCAGCTGCAGTATTTACAGTTATGCCCCGTACACAAGATCGGATTTTCCGATGGAAAATGTCCGATCGGAGCGTGTTGTCAGAAATTCCGACCGTGTGTGGGCTCCATCGGACATTTTCCATCGGATTTTCCGACACACAAAGTTGGAGAGCAGGAGATAAAATTTTCCGACAACAAAATCCATTGTCGGAAATTCCGATCGTGTGTACAAAAAAAACGGCCGGACAAAGTGCCATGCATGCTCAGAATAAATAAAGAGATGAAAGCAATTGGCCACTGCCCCGTTTATAGTCCCGACGTACGTATTTTACGTCACCGCGTTCAGAACGATCGGGTTTTCCGACAACTTTGTGTGACCGTGTGTATGCAAGACAAGTTTGAGCCAACATCCGTCGGAAAAAATCCATGGATTTTGTTGTCGGAATGTCCGAACAAAATCCGACCGTGTGTACGCCCTATTAGTGTACTGTGTCCTCTGCACAGTGTGCACCTAAAGCTACCTGAAGACAATTGCTGTTGTTCTGATCCTATTAATACCACAGGCAGGCAGCTACAGTATTTACAATTAGTGTACTGTGTCCTCTGCACGGTGTGCAGTATCAGTATATATATACATCCCAGTTTTGTGCAGCTACATCTCACTGCAGGCCATAAGTATGTCTGGAATGCCAACAAGGAGAGGCAGACAGTCACAAGCCAATAAAAGAGGGCAAGCAGGCTCTGTGTCGAGAGGCAACAGTGCTGGTCATGGAGACGGTGCATCCTCATCGCTTGTCCTTTTTTTCGGCAGCTGGCCGTGTTGAGCAACAAGATGCGGAAGACTTGGTAGAGTGGATGACCAAGCCATCCTCATCCTCCTCATCCTTTCTCACCCAGGCTCAGGGTACTTTGTCTGGTAAAGCAGCTGCCTCTTCCCTCGGCTCAATGGCATCAGTCACTCCTTCACTAGCCCCACCATGTCCTCCTGAGGATTCCCCCGAATTGTTTGACCACAGTGTTGGATACATGCTCTAGGAGGATGCCCAGCGTTTTGAAGGTTCCAATGATGGTACTCAGCTAGAGGAAGGCAGTAACGTGAGCCCAGAGAGAGGGGGTGCCCAAGCAGGACAGCAATCTGGCAGTCATGTTCCCCCAGCTGCAACATACTGCCAGCTTTGCTCCAGTGATGAGGAGGGAGGGGATGATGAGGTTACTGACTCCACGTGGGTGCCTGATAGGAGAGGGAAGGAGGAGGAGGCACATCTCCAATGAGGCAGGATGCCCTTTAGGGGCCAGCTTAAGGGCAGCATACTGACTGCATCACACCGCAGAGCTCCGCATGTGAAGGGCGCTGCTGTCTCTGCGCGTTATTCTGAAAGTTCTTTGGTGTGGGCCTTTTTTGAGATGAGTGCATCACCACTGCTATTTGCAACATATGTCTCAAGCGTATCTCGCATGGCCAAAACATCACCCGCTTTGGTACCACATGCTTGACCAGACATATGTCGACCTGCCATGCAGTTCGTTGGCAAGCGTACCTAAAAGACTCACACCAAAGAACAAAGCGGACCTCTCCTTGCTCCTCATCAGCTGGGATCTCCAACCCCACTATACCTTCAGTACTCTCTGAAACCTGCACTGAGAGGAATGAAGGTGTAGAGTTAGGTGTGTCACAGCCAAGTACTTGCGGGCAATCTGCTATTGGTACACCGACGTCAGATTGTACCAGGCAAATTTTTCTGCCCCAGCTGCTGCACCGCCAAAAGAAGTTCGCTCCCAGCCATCCACATGCCCAGCGGTTTAATGCTAACTTGGCTAAATTGCTAGCACTTCAACTGTTCCCTTTTCAGTTGGTAGACTCTGCCCCCTTCCGTGAGTTTGTAGAATGTGAAGTTTCTCAGTGGCAGGTTCCCAAACACCACTTTTTTTTTTTTTTCCACAAAAAGGGTTTTATTGAAAGAAAGCACAATTACATGTACAAACAGTTGAACAGGTTTTGAAATATGCACCATGACTTTTTTTACAATGGTAAAACAAAACGTGTTGATGCCATTTAAGTCATGGGAAACAAAAGTATATGGTAGGTTAATTGAAGTGCATAAAAGAAGAACCAGCTGACCATATTACTACGAGACATTTTCTGTATACAAGTATTGTAGAAATCAAAAATCCTTTGTGTGGGCCATTATCACCGGGTCCAGTCACAAAGTAAGGAAGAGCATGAGACTTGTGTGGAACTAATACGGAAAGATCTGTCTCTATTAGATCTTAGAATGTGTGGTGTTAATTGTCTCAGTCAGATGTTGTAAGGAGGATATGTATAGGTATGGATGGGAGGGGTATATATCTTAGATGGAGTGGGGATATTGGAGGGATATAGAAGGGGGAGGGGAATGTGTAAGAAGAAACAGCGGGGAGAAAGTGATGAAAAAGGAAAAAAGAGAGAAAGAAAAAAAAAAAAAAAGGGGGGGGGGGTGATATAGATTATTGGGGTTAGAGGGGGGGTAGAGGACCGCTCCCCCTCTCCAGTCAAACCGCCCCGCTAAAAGAAGCGTCCGATTTATTCCCCATTGCTCGGGAGGGGGGAAATATTACATCGGGAAGTACGACTTGTAGCAGTTAGTGCTTTTAAAATGTGTCCAGCATGCCCATAAATTGGTACATTTTTGTATGCAATCTTGTGAAATATAGATCAATTCCTCCATCTCCTCTATCTTAGCAATCTTCGTCAGCCATTCCCTGATAGTCGGGGGATTGGTTGAACGCCAGTTTACAGGTATGCATAGTCTGGCCGGATTTACCATATGCATGGCCAGCGATTTGTGGTAGGATCTTTTAGGTAAGGTTGTATGGTGGAGGAGATATTGTGCTGGATTGAAATCCAGGGTGTAAGTAGTGACCCGTTGTATTATGTCATGAACTTCCTTCCAGAATGACTGAAGTATCGGGCATTCCCATCAGATGTGGATCATAGAGCCTTCCTCTTTATTACACCTCCAGCACGTATTTGGGATTGAGGGTGAGAATTTATGTAGGCGAGACGGCCAAAACACCACTTTTTCTCATGGAAGGCGATTCCAGCTCTCTACTGGCATGTGGAAGGCAATGTCTTGGCCTTGCTGGACAGGGCGGTCAGTGGTAAGGTGCATATTACCGCTGACTCATGGTCCAGCAGGCATGGACAGGGACATTACCTATCTTTCACCGCGCACTGAGTGACTCTTCTGGCAGCTGGGAAGGATGCAGGAAAGGGTGCAGTAGTGTTGGAGGTTGTTCTGCCACCACGCCTCCAAAATTCTACTAGTGGTGATTCTGCAACACCTCTCTCCTCCACCCTTCCTCTTCTTCTTCCTCCATGGCCTCTTCCTGTGCTGATTTGTCCTCGGAACCAGCGGTGCTCGGTAGGCGTTCAAGGGGCTACGCAAGCACGCAGGCAAAAAGATTCCATGCGGTGCTTGAGCTGGTGTGCTTGGGGGACAGGAGCCACACTGGGGCAGAGATTCTGTCAGCTCTGCAGGGGCAGGTTCAGAGGTGGTTGACGCCATGCCAGCTTAAGCCAGGTATGGTGGTTTGCGACAATGGCACCAATCTCCTCTCTGCCCTCCGACAGGGACAACTGACCCATGTCCCCTGTTTGGCTCATGTCCTTAACTTGGTGGTGCAGCAGTTCTTGGGCAGGTACCCAGGCTTACAGGATGTCCTGAGGCAGGCCAGGAAAGTCTGTGTGCATTTCCGCAGGTCATATAATGCCAGTGCTCGGCTGGCTGACCTCCAAAAGGAATTTAACCTGCCCAAGAACCGCCTGTGAAATGCCCACCAGGTGGAACTCAATGTTGGCCAAGCTGCAGCAGCTGCACACGCAGCAGAGGGCCATCAATGAGTACCTATGTGACTATGGCACCAGGACAGGGTCAGGGGACCTTGTTTTTTTCCCCACGCCAGTGGGCTATCATCAGGGATGCATGCACTGTCCTGTCACCATTTGAGAAGGCCACGAGGATGGTGAGCAGTGACAGTGCATGCATCAGTGACACTGTCCCTCTTCTCCACCTGTTGGAGCACACACTGCGTGGAATAATGGACAGGGCACTTGAGGCAGAACAGAGGGAGGAAGACGAGGACTTCCTTGCCTCTCAAGGCCCCCTTTATCCAGACAGTGTTCCTGCGTGCCCGCCGATCACACAGGAAGTGGACGAGGAGGAGGAGCATGGAGATGGAGCCTGGCACTCAGCATCAGCAGCAGTCTTCAAGGAGTCATTTACAGTCTGAAGAAACCCACGGACTTGTACGTGGATGGAGGAGGTGGCTGCGGATCATGTTGTCCTTAGTAACCCAGAGGACTCTGGACTGAATGCCTCAGCAAACCTATGCTGCATGGCCTCCCTGATCCTGCAAAGCCTGCAGAAGGATCCTCATATTCGTGGTATCAGGGGGAGGGATAATTACTGGCTGGCAACCCTTTGATCCACATTACAAGGGTAAGGTTGCGGACCTTATCTTGCTGTCACAGAGGGAGCAGAGGATGAAACTTCTTCTGGAGGCCTTGCAGAAAGGTTTGTGCAACACGTTTCCAGAGCCTGGGAGGTCACAATTTCCTAGTTCTCCTGGACAACGTGTTGCTGAGGCTTCCATCAGTCACAGAAGGAGCGGTGGAGAAGGTGGCCGTATGACCGATGCTTTCAGACAATTTTTTAGTCTGCAGCCCCAAGGTCTGATTGGTTCCAGCAACCATCGCCTGCGTTTGATTCACATGGTGCAGGATTACCTAGGGGCAAGATCAGACTTGGACACCTTTCCCACCGAAAATCCTCTGAGCTACTGGGTCTTGAGGATGGATCACTGGCCAGAGCTTGCACAGTATGCAATTAAGCTACTGGCCTGTCCTGCATCCAGTGTTCTTTCGGAACGTACATTCATTGCTGCTGGAGGCTTTGTAACCGATCACAGGGTGCGCCTGTCCACCGAATCGGTTGATCAGCTGACCTTCATAAAAATGAATCAGTCTTGAATCACCAGCTACCAAGCACCTGATGCTGATGTAACCGATTGTTTTTTTTTAATGTGAGATCCCTTCAAGACTGCCTATGCTGATGCTGAGTGACTATCCTTCCTGTTATGCTGATTCACAATCCTCTTCCTCCTCAATTTTCATGCTGATAGCTTGTAAGAACATTTTTGGCTCTGGGCACCGCCACCAGTGGCCAAGGTCTAATTTTTCTGCCCCTGTTTAACAGGGGCATGTAATTACAATTTTTGATGCAATACTTTGCAGCAGGGCTCATTCCTGCGCTCCAACGAAAGTATCTGTGAGGGGTTGCAGTGTTGTGGCATCAGCACCAGTGCCCAAGGCCCAATTTTTCAGGCCCTGTTTAACAGGGGCGTGTAATTTCAATTTTTGATGCAATACTTTGCAGCAGGGCTCATTCTTGCGCTCCAACTAGAGTATCTGTGAGGGGTTGCAGTGTTGTGGCACCAGTGCCTAAGGCCCAATTTTTCTGTCCCTGTTCAACAGGGACATGTAATTACAATTCTTGATCTAATATTTCACAGCAGGGCCCATTCCTGCACCCACCAATAGTAACTGTGAGGGCTTACAGTGTTGTGGCAACACCACCACCAAAGGCCCAATTTTTCTGCCCCTGTTCAACAGGTGCATGCAATTACAATTCTTGATATAATATTTCACAGCAGGGCCCCATTCCAGCGCCCGCCAAGAGTAACTGTGAGGACTTACAGTATTGTGGCACCAGCACCAGCACCACCACCACCACCACCACCAAAACCCAATTTTTCTACCACTGTTCAACAATGGCATGTAATTACAATTCTTGATCTAATATTTCACAGCAGGGCCCGTTCCTGCGCCCACCAAGGGCTTACAGTGTTGTGTCAACACCAACACCTAAGGCCCCAATTTCTGCAGAGTATATAGGGCAGGCCCCTACTTTCAAACATCCAACTTACAAATGACTCCTACTTGCAAACGGAAGGAGACAACAGGAAATGAGATTAAATCTACCCCTAGGAAGGGAAATTCTCTCCTGTAAGAGTTAATATGGGAAAAAGTGTCTCCACTGATGCTTTATCACCAATCCTTGTTTAACTAAAAACCCCAAATTTTCAAAAAACATTTGTCATTGGGACAGAAAGTGAGGTGAAATCTTCTGAAGAGGTGCACAGACAGCAAAACAAATGTTACAGGGGTAATAAACCTTCCCTATGTTTTCCAAAAAGCTTAAAAAATTTTTTTTGGCTGGAGCTACACTTTAAAAATGTACCAGTTCAAAATTACAAACAGATTCTACTTAACAACAAACCTACAGTCCCTGTCTTGTTTACCCAGCCTGTATACTGCTGTTCAGAGTATAGGGGGCCTGGGGGCCCCACGCCTTTCCTTTTTTAATTTGGGTTCCCCTTAATATCCATACAAGACCCAGAGGGCCTGGTAATGGACTGGGGGGTGCCCATGCCGTTTGTCTCACTGATTTTCATCCATATTGGACCTGACATTACATTAAAGACGCAAGCAGTTTTAAATGACTTTTATTCCTTTAAAAATGTAATTTTGTGCAGGGACTGTTCTAAGCATGCACTGCTTTACAGGCATACTATAGACACCCCCCAGGTATGATATTTAAAGGAATATTTCACTTTTTTTTGTTACACTTTAAGCATCATTAAAATCACTACTCCCGAAAAAACGGCCGTTTTTAAAACTTTTTTTTTGCATTGATATATGTCCCTTGGGGCAGGATCCGGGTCCCCAAATCCTTTTTAGGACAATAACTTGCATATTAGACTTTAAAATTAGCACTTTTGATTTCAAACTTTCGAGTCCCATAGACTTTAATGGGTTCGCGCAAACTTTCGGTCCGTTTGCAGGTTTTGGTGAGAACCGAACCGGGGGAGAGGGGGATGTTCGGCTCATCCCTACTAGCCAGCCTGCAAAAAAAACAAATTGGCCTTGTGTAAAAGTTTGTGTCAAGGGACCTCTGTATATACTAATGCCATAACTCTAGAGCCTATATAGTATGAGCACAAATATCAATGAATAGATTAAGGGCAGGTGTGCCTGGAGGGAGCTCCTCCCTCCTTAAAGGCACAGGGACGGGGGCGCACGTGACGCCTAGCAATAGCACAATGGCAGTGAAGGCATCCAGTGCGTCCCTGCACCCAATTCAACCACCAAAGAAAAACCTCCTGTTTTTAATGCAAACTGTTAGACAGGGCCAATTTGACACTTTTGCTGCCATAGTGCTATGTGCTGGGTGTTCAGTGTGCCCCTGAACCTTTAAGGTTGGGTGGGCTCCTTCCAGGCTCACCTGCCCTCTAACTACACATTAAAATGCATGTGCTTACATTGTGGAGACTCTCAGAAGTTAGAGTTAGGACTACACAAAACAGGGTGCATTGACAGGGCCTGTAGCTTATGCATGTATTTACAAATGTGTGCAGACTAAACCCCTGTTCTTAACACATATTGTTAGACAGGTCAATTTGGTTGGTTGGTAAGTTTTAGCTTGGAAATCTCTTTGTATTTATCTTCAAAAACATATCCCAAGGATGGGTGTACCATGCTCAGCATCAGTGCTGCTGGATACTGGGAATGATCAAGTTGCAAAATAAGGAGGTGAATCATGATAATAATAGATAAACAAAAGTTCCAAAATTTTTTAAATCAATGTCATATTATAAAGGTTGTGATATGATTTTGAATTAGATTAAATTACTTTAAATTGTTGTAAGCTACATTTTCTCTTTTTGTCTGGCTGTTGAATTGTTCGCCTCCCTCAGATGGTGCAAGTGGAAGATCAGCTGTTTACCGCTAAATACAGCTTAGAATTATGGTGCCAATTAGCAGGGTCATCTTTAATACTAATTGGACCCTGGGCAAAAATTTTCTTGGGCCCCCCCTCCTCCATACAGTTTTGCTCTCCACCTGCTCTGAGTCATACAATAAATAGCAGCTAGACTCAAAATCTGTTTACCGAATCAGATCAGGCTGCGATTGCAATTGGTTGCCAGAGGTTACAGAGTATCATTACCGCTCAATGACTGGTTGCTAGAGGTTGCAGAGCACATTACGGCTCACTGATTAGTTGCTAGAGGTTACAGCACATGATTTCTGCTTGTTGATTGGTTGCTAGGAATTACTGTACATCAATACTGCTCACTGATTGGTTGCTAGAGGTTACTGCACATCATTACGTCTTACTGATTGGTTGCTAGAGGTTACAGTACATAATCTCCTCACTGCCTGCACACCATGGACTGAGGAGGTGAGGTTGACCCATTAATAGACAGAAAACTCCTAGGGATCCTAGGACTCCTGGGATCAGTGGCAGTGCTGGGGGGGAGAGGAGGGTATGATCAATGGCAATGCTGATTTTTTTTTTACAGACTACCAATAGGGATGAGCTTCGTGTTCGAGTCGAACCCATGTTCGACTCGAACATCGGCTGTTCGATCGTTCGCCGAATTGCGAACGATATGGGCCATTCGCGCCAAATTCATGTGGCGCGTCACGGCCTATAATTCACTGCGGCATCGCAGTGCATTGCTGGCTGATGATTGGCCAAGCATGCACTATGACCCGCATGCTTGGCCAATCACATCGCCGTCAGTAGAGAGAGCTGTAATTGGCCAAAGCCAGGGTGGCTTTGGCCAATTATGGCTCAGGGGGTTTAGAACACGCCCCACACTATATAAGGCCGCCTGCATGGCAGCCCTGTGTAGTGTGTTCCGGCGTGCATAGAGAGAGAGAGAGAGACAGTGTCATTTAATTTGAGTTAGCTAGATTAGGCAGGACAGTCAGTGAGTTAGCTGCACTTACTGTGTATTGTGTATATATATGCATCCCAGGTGTTGTATATATATATATATATATATATATATATATATATATATATATACACTGTATTCAGTTTAGCTAGATCCGTTCCTGTTATCTTCCTACTGACAGGCAGGCTTGTCTTGTTACAGTATTTACAGCTACCTGAAGAAAATTGCTGATGTTCTTTTGATCCTATTAGTACCACGGTCAGGCAGCTAGACTATTTACAGTTAGTGTAGTGCGTCCTCCTCACAGTGTTCAGTTAAAGCTACAAGTTAGTTTAGTGTGACCTCTGCACAGTGTTCAGCTAAAGCTACAATTTAGGGTAGTGCGTCCTCTGAACAGTGTTCAGCAAAAGCTACAAGTTAGTGTAGTGTGACCTCTACACAGTGTTCAGCTAAAGCTACAAGTTAGTGTAGTGCGTCCTCTGAACAGTGTTCAGCTAAAACTACAAGTTAGTGTAGTGCGACCTCTGCACAGTGTTCAGCTAAAGCTACAAGTTAGTGTAGTGCGTCCTCTGAACAGTGTTCAGCTAAAACTACAAGTTAGTGTAGTGCGACCTCTGCACAGTGTTCAGCTAAAGCTACAAGTTAGTGTAGTGCGTCCTCTGAACAGTGTTCAGCTAAAAGTACAAGTTAGTGTAGTGCGACCTCTGCATAGTGTTCAGCTAAAGCTACAAGTTAGTGTAGTGTGTCTTCTGAACAGTGTTCAGCTAAAGCTACAAGTTAGTGTAGTGCGTCCTCCTCACAGTGTTCAGCTAAAACTACAAATTTTTTGCGAGCTCTGCACAGTGTTCAGCTAAAACTACCCGTAGAAGGTTGATGATGTTTTCCTGATCCTATTACTACCGCAGGCAGCTAAATAAGTTACAAGTTAGTTTTTTGCAAGCTCTGCACAGTGCTCACCTAAAGCTACCTGTAGAAGGTTGGTGGTGTTTTTCTGATCCTATCACTACCGCAGGCAGCTAAATAAGCTACAAGTTATTTTTTTGCGAGCTCTGCACAGTGTTCAGCTAAAACTACCTGTAGAAGGTTGGTGGTGTTTTCCTGATTCTATCACTACCGCAGGCAGCTAAATAAGCTACAAGTTAGTTTTTTGCAAGCTCTGCACAGTGTTCACCTAAAGCTACCTGTAGAAGGTTGGTGGTGTTTTCCTGATCCTATCACTACCGCAGGAAGCTAAATAAGCTACAAGTTAGTTTTTTGCGAGCTCTGCACAGTGCTCACCTAAAGCTACCTGTAGAAGGTTGGTGGTGTTTTTCTGATCCTATCACTACCGCAGGCAGCTAAATAAGCTACAAGTTAGTTTTTTGCGAGCTCTGCACAGTGTTCAGCTAAAACTACAAGTTAGTTTTTTGCGAGCTCTGCACAGTGTTCACCTAAAGCTACCTGTAGAAGGTTGGTGGTGTTTTTCTGATCCTATCACTACCGCGGGCAGCTAAATTAGCTACAAGTTAGTTTTTTGCGAGCTCTGCACAGTGTTCACCTAAAGCTACCTGTAGAAGGTTGGTGGTGTTTTCCTGATCCTATCACTACCGCAGGCAGCTAAATAAGCTACAAGTTAGTTTTTTGCAAGCTCTGCACAGTGTTCACCTAAAGCTACCTGTAGAAGGTTGGTGGTGTTTTCCTGATCCTATCACTACCGCAGGCAGCTAAATAATCTACAAGTTAGTTTTTTGCGAGCTCTGCACAGTGCTCACCTAAAGCTACCTGTAGAAGGTTGGTGGTGTTTTCCTGATCCTATCACTACCGCAGGCAGCTAAATAAGCTACAAGTTAGTTTTTTGCGAGCTCTGCACAGTGCTCACCTAAAGCTACCTGTAGAAGGTTGGTGGTGTTTTTCTGATCCTATCACTACTGCAGGCAGTTAAATAAGCTACAAGTTAGTTTTTTGCGAGCTCTGCACAGTGTTCAGCTAAAACTACAAGTTAGTGTAGTGCGAGCTCTGCATAGTGTTCAGCTAAAACTACCTGTAGAAGGTTGGTGGTGTTCTCATACTACAGGCAGGCAGTTGATTTTGCTAGCTGCAGTATCAGTATATATATATTTTGCTGGTCGTGGAGACGGTGCATCCTCATCAGCACGTGGCCGTGGGACACGCTTGGCCTTTTTTTCGGCAGCTGGCCGTGTTGAGCCGCAACATGCGGAAGACTTGGTCGAGTGGATGACCAAGCCATCCTCATCCTCCTCATCCTCTTTCACCCATGCTCAGGGTACTTTGTCTGGCAAAGCAGCTGCCAACACGGCCTCTTCCCTCGGCTCAATGGCATCAGTGACTCCTTCCCTAGCCCCACCATGTCCTCCTGAGGAGTCCCTCGAACTGTTTGACCACAGTGTTGGGTACATGCTCCAGGAGGATGCCCAGCGTTTAGAAGGCTCTGATGATGACACTGAGCTAGATGAAGGCAGTAACATGAGCAAGGACAGAGGGGGTGCCCAAGAAGTACAGCAATCTGGCAGTCATGCTCCCCCTGCTGCAGCATACTACCAGGTTTGCTCCAGTGATGAGGAGGGAGGGGGATGATGAGGTCACTGACTCAATGTGGGTGCCTGATAGGAGACAGGAGGAGGAGGCACATCACCAACGAGGCAGGATGCCCTCCAGGGGCCAGCCTAAGGGCAGAACACTAACTGCATCACACCCTAATGCTCCGCATGTGCAGGGCGCTGCTGTCTCTGCGCATTATTCCAAAAGTTCTTTGGTGTGGGCCTTTTTTGAGACGAGTGCATCAGATCACACCGCTGCTATTTGCAACATATGTCTCAAGCCTATCTTGCATGGCCAAAACATCTCCTGCT
Organism: Aquarana catesbeiana; assembly: GCF_042186555.1. Lineage (NCBI taxonomy): Eukaryota > Metazoa > Chordata > Amphibia > Anura > Ranidae > Aquarana > Aquarana catesbeiana. Next base: position 482,631,945 of record NC_133326.1, on the reverse strand, counting down.
TGGGTACCACATGCTTGACCAGACATATGTTGACCTGCCGTGCAGTTCATTGGCAAACATATCTAAAAGACCCACACCAAAGAACAAAGAGGACCTCTCATTGCTCCTCATCAGCTGAGATCTCCAACCCCACTATACCTTCAGTCCTCTCTGAGACCTGCACTGAGAGGAATGAAGGTGTAGAATTAGGTGTGTCACAGCCAAGTACTTGTGGGCAATCTGCTTTCTGTACTCCGACGTCAGATTGTACCAGGCAAATTTCCCTGCCCCAGCTACTACACCGCTGAAAGAAGTTCGCTCCCAGCCATCCACATGCCCAGCGGTTGAATGCTAGCTTGGCAAAATTGCTAGCACTTCAACTGCTGCCTTTTCAGTTGGTAGACTCTGCCCCCTTCCGTGAGTTTGTGGAATGTGCGGTTCCTCAGTGGCAGGTACCCAAACGCCACTTTTTCTCACGGAAGGCGATTCCGGCTCTCTAGCCGTTCAAGGGGCTATGCAAGTATGCAGGCCACAAGATGCCATGCGGTGCTTGAGCTGGTGTGCTTGGGGGACAGGAGCCACACTGGGGCAGAGGTTCTGTCAGCTCTGCAGGGGCAGGTTCAGAGGTGGTTGACGCCATGCCAACTTAAGGCAGCAATGGTGGTTTGCGACAATGGCACCAACCTCCTCTCTGCCCTCTGACAGGGACAAATGACCCATGTGCCCTGTTTGGCTCATGTCCTTAACTTGCTGGTGCAGCAGTTCTTGGGCAGGTACCCGGGCTTACAGGATGTCCTGAGGCAGGCCAGGAAAGTCTGTGTGCATTTCCGCCGGTCATATAATGCCAGTGCTCAGCTGGCAGACCTCCAAAAGGAGTTTAACCTGCCCAAGAACCGCCTAATCTGTGACATGCCCACCAGGTGGAACTCAACATTGGCCATGCTGCAGCGGCTGCACACGCAGCAGAGGGCCATCAACGAGTACCTGTGCGACTATGGCACCAGGACAGGGTCAGGGGAGCTTGTTTTTTTTTCTCCATGCCAGTGGGCCATGATCAGGGATGCATGCACTGCCCTGTCACCATTTGAGGAGGCCATGAGGATGGTGAGCAGTGACAGTGTATGCATCAGTGACACTGTCCCCCTTGTCCACCTGTTGGAGCACACACTGCGTGGTATAATGGACAGGGCACTTGAGGCAGAACAGAGGCAGGAAGAGGAGGACTTCCTTAGCTCTCAAGGCCCCCTTTATCCAGACAGTGTTCCTGCGTGCTTGCCAATCACACAGGAAGAGGAGGAGGAGGAGGATGAGGAGGAGGAAGATTGTGTCAGTATGGAGGTGGAGCCTGGCACTCAGCATCAGCAGCAGTCTTTAAGGGATCAGTCCCAAGAAACACATGGACTTGTACGTGGCTGGGAGGAGGTGGCTGCGGACCATGTCGTCCTTAGTGACCCAGAGGACTTCGGACCGAATGCCTCAGCAAACCTACGCTGCATGGCCTCCCTGATCCTGCAAAGCCTGCGTAAGGATCCTTGTATTCATGGTATCAAGGAGAAGGACCAATACTGGCTGGCAACCCTCCTTGATCCACGTTACAAGGGTAAGGTTGCGGACCTTATCTTGCCATCGCAGAGGGAGCAGAGGATGAAACATCTTCAGGAGGCCTTAGAGAAAGGTCTGTGCAATGCGTTCCCAGAGACTGGGAGGTTACAAACTCCTGTTTCTGGACAACGTGTTGCTGAGGCTTCGGTCAGTCAAAGAAGGAGCGGTGGAGAAGGTGGCCGTCTGACTGATGCGTTCAGACAATTTTTTAGTCTGCAGCCCCAAGGTATGATCGGTTCCAGCAACCATCACCAGCATCTGTTTTACATGGTACAGGAATACCTAGGGGCAGGATCTGACTTGGACACCTTTCCCACTGAAAATCCTCTGGGTTACTGGGTCTTGAGGATGGATCACTGGCCAGAGCTTGCACAGTATGCAATTGAGCTACTGGCCTGTCCTGCATCCAGCATTCTTTCGGAACGCACATTCAGAGCTGCTGGAGGCTTTGTAACCGATCACAGGGTGCGTCTGTCCACCGACTCGGTCGATCGACTGAGCTTCATAAAAATGAATCAGTCTTGGATCACCACCTGCTGCCAAGAACCTGATGCTGATGTAACCGAATAATTTTTTTTGAAATCTCAGATCCCTTCAAAGACTGCCTATGCTGATGCTGAGTGACTATCCTGAGTAATTATCCTCTTCCTCCTCAATGATCACGCTGATAGCTTGTAAGAACATTTTTGGTTCTGGGCGCCGCCACCAGTGCCTAAGGCCCAATTTTTCAGCTACTGTTTAACAGGGGTGTGTAATTTCAATTTTTGATGCAATACTTTGCAGCAGGGCTCATTCCTGCGTTCCAACTAGAGTATCTGTGAGGGGTTGCAGTGTTGTGGCACCAGCACCAGTGCCTAAGGCCCAATTTTTGAGCCCCTGTTTAACAGGGGCATGTAATTACAATTTTTGTTGCAAAACTTTGCAGCAGGGCTCGTTCCTGCATTCATCCAACTTACAAACGATTCCTACTTGCAAACGGAAGGAGACAACAGGAAGTGAGATGAAATCTACCCCTAGGAAGGGAAATTCTCTCCTCTAAGAGTTAATATGGGAAAAACATTTCTCCTTTCCACTGATGCTTTATCACCAATCCTTGTTTCACAAAAAAACCCAAATTTTCAAAAAACATTTGTCATTGGGACAAAAAGTGAAATCTTCTGAAGAGGAGCACAGACAGCAAAACAAATGTCACAGGGGTGATAACCCTTCCCTATGTTTTCCAAAAAGCTTAAAATAGATTTTTTGGCTGGAGCTAAACACGTTAAAAATGTACCAGTTCAAAATTACAAACAGATTCTACTTAACAACAAAACCTACAGTCCCTGTCTTGTTTGCACCGCCTGTATACTGCTGTTCAGAGTACAGAGCCTGTATACTGCTGTTTCCTTTTTTAATCTGGGTGCGGGGTTCCCCTTAATATCCATACAAGACCCAAAGGGCCTGGTAATGGACTGGGGGGTACCCATGCCGTTTGTCTCACTGATTTTCATCCATATTGCCAGGACCCGACATTACATTAAAGCCGCAAGCAGTTTTAAATGACTGTTTTTCCTTTAAAAATGCATTTTGGGGGCGTGGCCTGGACGATGACCAAGACGGCAGCATAAGGCAAGAGCTCCTGTGATCAGGGGACTGAAACGTGCCTTTTAAGTGAACCTACACCCCATAAACATCATGAGCAGATCCACCCGGAGCTCCTCTACGCAATTAATGATTCTGGAACGCATCTCAGCAGAAATATACCAGAGCTGTAACTTCCCTAAACTACAAACCTTGCTAAAAGGCATAAATTGGGATAAAATATTAGGAACAAAGAATACGGAGGAGAGATGGGTTTGCTTTAAGAGCATATTAAATAAGGGCATTAGCCAATGTATCCCATTGGGTAATAAATTTAAAAGAGCGAACAAAAATCCTGGATGGCTTAACTCCAATGTAAAAATGCATATAAAAGCAAAGGAGAAGGCCTTCAAAAAATACAAGGTTGAGGGATCATCCTCAGCATTCAGACTTTATAAAGAATGCAATAAGAAATGTAAGGGTGCAATTAGGACGGCTAAGATAGAACATGAAAGACACATAGCGGAGGAGAGCAAAAAAAATCCCAAGAAATTCTTTAAGTATGTAAACAGTAAAAAAAGGGAGGACAGACCATATTGGCCCCATAAAGAATGAGGAAGGACATCTGGTTACAAAGGATGGGGAGATGGCAAAGGTATTGAATTTATTCTTCTCCTCAGTCTTCACGAGTGAATCGGGGGGCTTCTGTAACCAAAACTGCAGTGTTTATCCTCATGACACAACACAGGAAGCACCTCCATGGTTAACAGAGGACGGAATTAAAATTAGACTTGAGAAACTTAACATTAATAAATCACCGGGGCCAGATGGCTTGCATCCGAGGGTACTTAGGGAACTCAGTCAGGTGATTGCCAGACCGTTGTTCCTAATTGTTACAGACAGTCTATTGACTGGAATGGTACCAGCTGATTGGAGAAAAGCCAATGTAGCACCAATATTTAAAAAGGGCCCAAAAAACATCCCTGGGAATTACAGACCAGTTAGCCTAACATCAATAGTATGTAAACTCTTGGAGGGGATGATAAGGGACTATATACAAGATTTTAGTAATAAGAACGATATCATTAGCAGTAATCAGCATGGATTCATGAAGAATCATTCTTGCCAAACCAATCTATTAACCTTCTATGAGGAGGTGAGTTGCCATCTAGATAAAGGAAGGCCCGTAGACGTGGTGTATCTGGATTTTGCAAAAGCATTTGACACAGTTCCCCATAAACGTTTACTGTACAAAATAAGGTCCGTTGGCATGGACCATAGGGTGAGTACATGGATTGAAAACTGGCTACAAGGGCGTGTTCAGAGGGTGGTGATAAATGGGGAGTATTCAGAATGGTCAGGGGTGGGTAGTGGGGTTCCCCAGGGTTCTGTGCTGGGACCAATCCTATTTAATTTGTTTATAAACGACCTGGAGGATGGGATAAACAGTTCAATCTCTGTATTTGCAGACAATACTAAGCTAAGCAGGGCAATAACTTCTCCGCAGGATGTGGAAACCTTGCAAAAAGACCTGAACAAATTAATTGGGTGGGCGACTACATGGCAAATGAGGTTCAATGTAGAAAAATGTAAAATAATGCATTTGGGTGGCAAAAATATGAATGCAATCTATACACTGGGGGGAGAACCTCTGCAGGAATCTAGGATGGAAAAGGACCTGGGGGTCCTAGTAGATGATAGGCTCAGCAATGGCATGCAATGCCAAGCTGCTGCTAATAAAGCAAACAGAATATTGGCATGCATTAAAAGGGGAATCAACTCCAGAGATAAAACGATAATTCTCCGGCTCTACAAGACTCTGGTCCGGCCGCACCTGGAGTATGCTGTCCAGTTCTGGGCACCAGTCCTCAGGAAGGATGTACTGGAAATGGAGCGAGTACAAAGAAGGGCAACAAAGCTAATAAAGGGTCTGGAGGATCTTAGTTATGAGGAAAGGTTGCGAGCGCTGAACTTATTCTCTCTGGAGAAGAGACGCTTGAGAGGGGATATGATTTCAATTTACAAATACTGTACTGGTGACCCCACAATAGGGATAAAACTTTTTCTCAGAAGAGAGTTTAATAAGACTCGTGGCCACTCATTACAATTAGAAGAAAAGAGGTTTAACCTTAAACTACGTAGAGGGTTCTTTACTGTAAGAGCGGCATGGAAGTGGAATTCCCTTCCACAGGCGGTTGTCTCAGCGGGGAGCATTGATAGCTTCAAGAAACTATTAGATAATCACCTGAATGACCGCAACATGCAGGGATATGTAATGTACAGTAATACTGACACATAATCACACACATAGGTTGGACTTGATGGACTTGTGTCTTTTTTCAACCTCACCTACTATGTAACTATGTAACTATGTTTAGGACCCAGCGAATGGCTGCACATGCGGCCTCCCAGGCCCCAACCCTGGCCTCGCCTAGCATGGAATCCGACATACTGACTCCAGGGGATTCAGGTATTACTGCGGGACGAACTCACCCCCCTAGTGTATTTGATTTAGAGACAGTCGCAGCAGACATTAAAAACACCGTTACAGCGGTCATTGCCGACCTCAAAACTGAAATCCAGCAGTTAATCTTTATCCTGTTATCATATGAGTATTATATCTTTAAATGTTTTACTATGTTTTTCTTTTTAAGCCTGGGTTCTTAGTCAGAACCACTCCTGAGTGGCAAGCAGAAGTCCCTCCTATCTCTCCGAGACTGATGAGGTGACCTTTACACATACCCCTACCACTCTTTCAGGTAGGGATTGCCTACACCGCAGGCTTCATTAAACCTCTCTTGACACTCCGGGCTCTCAACCCAACACATAAAGTTGATGCTCTACTTGGCCTCTCATGATTGCATATATTTTCTTTCTGCAATGGTGGCACTTGGCAGGATTTCCTGCAATGTTTTATATGTTTAAACTGAGGTTTCAAGATATCCAAGCTACCCTGGTTTTCCCTTTTTTTTTTTTTTTTTTTTACTGCACACAGGTTATTAAGATGTCTCTACTGCACTATTGATAGGCTCCCCATTGTACTCACTCTATCCTAAACACGGTCAAATTTTTCCTCCCCGGATCGCAACCTTCCTGAGGTCACAGTCCCCTCTCACGTTCCCACACAGCGATCCCACTGGGATTTACACTGAACCTCCAGACATTTCTTCTTTTTAGGCGGAGTAGCTAGACTAACACCACCTCTGGTTGAATTCTTATTCTTTTTCCTCTTCTCTCTTTACTCTTCTTTTCTCACTTTCTTCTTATCTTTCCTAGCTGCTTCCTCGCTTTTTCTTTTTTCGTCCCTTCTCTCTGCTCCCCCCCCCCTTATATATTTTTTGTGTTCCTTCCCTACACTCTCTCTCCTTGATTTTTGTTTTCTGACTGGATCTGCCTCTGTCCCTCCTAGTGGTATCCCCCGACCATTCTCCTTTCTACACATGATATCAATTAGAAGAGGTAATACCACAATCCCATAGCATATAAGCACAGAAGGCCTTGCAACCCCAGGTCCAAACCATGTCTTCCCTGAAGTTGAAATGCCTATCTCTAAACGTGAAGGGCCTTAATCTACCAGAAAAAAGATCGCAAGTCTTGTCTTCTCTCACCAAACACAAAGCCCGCTTCATTTTCCTGCAGGAGACACACTTCCGCTCGGACGCCGTCCCCAAATTGTCCAATCACATTTACCGAACGGCGATCCACTCCACTAACCCTGACTCTAAGACAAAAGGTGTTTCCATTCTTATATCAAAAAACGCTAACTTTCATATTTCTGATTCACTTGCTGACCCAGGGGGCAGATATCTCTTCCTTAAGGGCTCTTATACTTCAAAGCCGATCACATTGGCTAATATTTACTGCCCAAACGATTGTCAAGTCACCTTCTTTAAGAAAACATGTGACCTACTGGCTACTTTCCAATCAGGCATCGTACTTCTAGGAGGGGACTTTAATGTTCCCCTAAACCCCTTACTGGATTCCTCCACAGGAACTTCTACTTTAACCTACAAAGCGTTACGCCAGATTAACCTACAACTTCAATCTCTAACCTTGCATGACACCTGGCGCACTTTGTTCCCCTCGGATAAGGATTATACTTTTTTTTCGGCCCCACACCAAAAATATTCCAGGATAGATTACTTTTTTCTCTCTCAGTCAGACCTCCCGCTCCTTCTGCAGTCCACTGTAGAACCAATGTTTCTATCGGATCACCACCCGATTACAGTGACCTTATCTTTCCCTGAATCCAACTCCAAAACAAAGACTTGGCACTTGAATTCTTCCCTTTTCAAAGATCCCTTAGTATTAGATCACATCCGCACGAGGATCCAGCAATACTTTGCTGAAAACACAAACCCGTAGATCTCTTCAATCTCCCTCTGGGAAGCACATAAGTGCGTGATTCGAGGTGAACTTATAGTCCTGGCCACAAAAGCTAAGAAACAGCATCAATCTTACATAAACTCCCTTGTCAGGACGATCGGATCCCTTGAAGCTGCTCACAAACGCACTCACACACAAGCTACCCTACAGAAACTAACACATACCCTCTCCTTGCTTCTAGAGGAGTTGGGCAAGCGCTCTAGAAGATGCTATATCCTTGGCCAGAGGATTTTCTATGAACAGGGGAACAAATGCGGTCAGCTACTAGCACGCGCGGTTCAAAATTCAAAACTCTCATCTACAATCCACCATATACGTGACCCTGGGGGAGGCCTTCTGGTCAAGAATGAACACATTGCTAAAGCATTTGAAAAATTCTATTTTAAATTATACAATCTGCAGCCCACCAGCACCCCACGGAATAATGTTAACACACGCACTGCACTAATCAAAGAATTCTGATCCAGATACAGCCCAAAGCCAATATCTCCTCAGCAGTCCCGGGATCTGGAGGGCCCTATATCAGCACCTGAAATAGTTACAGCTAAGAAGCAAATGAAAACGGGCGAAGCCCCAAGCTCAGATGGCTTCTCCCTCCAGTACTATACAGCCTTCACTGAATTATTAGTCCCAAAACTCCTAGACACGTTTAATGCCTTATCAGACCCTCAGATAAAACCAGATAGAATGTTAGCTGCGCACATAGCAGTAATCCCTAAAGAGGGCAAGGACTCCTCCTCCGTCGCTAATTATCGACCAATATCCCTCCTGAATGTGGATATCAAAATCTACGCAAAAGTATTAGCAAATAGACTTCTTCCCTTGGTGCCTGACCTTATCTCTTTAGACCAGGTCGGTTTTGTCCCTGGCTGGGAGGCTAGGGGCAACACCATCCGCACATTAAATTTACATCATTGGCTCACATCTTCCAAATCACAAGGATTTTTTCTTCCACTTGATGCTGAGAAGGCGTTCGACAGAGTGGCCTGGGACTATATGCAGGAGGTACTCGCTGCTGTAGGTTTGGGGACTCATATGTTGTCGTACATCATGGCCCTTTACACGAACCCCTCCGCAGCAGTGAAAGTTAATGGCCACCTGTCGAATGCCTTTCCCATCAGCAACGGCACCAGTCAGGGGTGTCCACTTTCACCTCTGATATACATCTTAACTCTGGAACCCTTTCTCAACAGGTTGAGAGACAACTCAAATATCCAAGGGGTGACAGTGAAAAACAGAGAGTTCAAGGTCGCAGCCTTTGCTGATGACATTCTGCTCTCTTTGCAATCGCCCCATATCTCCCTGCCCAACCTCTTCAAAGATATTGAACACTTTGGCAACTTATCTAACCTCAAAATCAACTATACCAAGTCTCAGGCACTAAACGTCTTCCTTCCCTCCCAGACAGTGACACTTTGTCAAGCGTCGTTCCCATTCCGTTGGGAACAAAACACACTCACATATCTTGGCATTCGAATTCCCACTCGTTTGTCAGACTTGTACTTGAAAAATTTTCACCCGGCCCTTCTCCAGATCCAAAAACACCTTAAAGATTGGAGGAGCTTAAACGTCTCCTGGTTCGGACGCTCGGCTCTGATTAAAATGATTGTCCTGCCTTGCCTACTCTATCTCATGCAATCAATCCCCATCTCTTTACCAGCAAACTTTGTAAAATCCTACCGGAAAGCCTGCTCCGCCTTCCTGTGGAGGGATTCTTCACCTTGTATTAAATTCACCAGACTTACACTATCCAAACTCAGAGGGGGAATAGGTCTACCAGACCTCCAAAAATACCATGCTGCATGTCACCTCACAAGGATCGCTGATTGGAACATCCATGCATATAAAAAATCATGGGTCTTCCTAGAGAAATCATTCTCGTCAGGACCCTTACACCTCCTTCCATGGCTACCCTCTAAGAACTGGCCCCACAACTTCTAAGCCCACCCGCTTATTTACTCTACCCTCCTGGCCTTCAAAAAGACTTTGATATATGGATCAGCCATCCCTCTACCGAGCCCTTTAACCTCTCTACGGGGGAACCCCGATTTCCCACCGGGGGCCTCTAAAAACTTTTTAAGTCAGGAATGGCCATTTGAGGACGTGCTAGCACTCCAATTCTATTCTAATGAAAGACCCTTGTCCTTCGAATCCCTAAAACCCATCACCTAGATGTCTTCTCTATCATTTTGGACCTACAGACAAATTCGACACTTCCTCACAACTCACGCTAGTCAATCAGCCTGGACACGACAACTTACGCCCTTTGAATCCTTATGCCATCGCAAAATGCCGCAAAGACACCTAATCTCCCTCCTTTACTCCCTCCTCTTAGAAACCCCAACACAGACCCCTGCCCCCTCACAAACTTCCTGGAATAGAGATCTCCAAACTCCCCTATCCACGGAAGACTGGAACACTGTGTACGAATACACGCATAAAGGCTCGCTGAACGTTGCCATCCAGGAAAATGGCTACAAGGTGATCACCAAGTGGTATAGGACCCCATCGCGCTTTCATAAATTCTCCTCCAGCATTCCTGATACATGCTGGAGATGTGGCTCGGGGGTGGGAACTATGCTCCATATATGGTGGGACTGTGAGAATATCCAGCCCTTCTGGAGGGAGGTTCATAGCCTCATCGCGTACATAACGACCTACACTCTAGATTGCTCCCTGTCCCAATTTCTCTTACACCATACATCGATAACCAAAAAGGATTACTATAAATCTCTGGCCATGCATATGGTTAATGCTGCCAGACTCTGCATACCCAGACATTGGCGTTCTACTAACATTCCAACAGTCAATGAATGGTTTGCACGGCTGTCCTCCATAAAAGAAATGGAAGAACTGATCTACACTTCGCAAGACAGGATGCATACATTTTCAGTAACTTGGGCTTGCTGGTCCCGTTTCGTTACTACTGAACGCTACCTTCAGTATGTACATTAGGACTGACTGAAGAATGCAGAAATGTCTCATTTGCCGAATGGGTGGGGTGGGGCAGGAGCGGATCCACTCGCTTTCTCCCCCCTGGTTTCCTTACTCATACTAAGCTTGTCCTACGCTTCCCCTCCCCTTTCCCCCCCTTGTATATCCTAACTTTCCTCTTCTTTCCTCTTCCTTCTCTTCTCTTCCTTTCCTATATTTTCTATATGGAGAGGTACTCTGTTTGTGTCTAGTTGGGATACACTGCAATTTACATATTGAACACGATCGAGATACCGAACCTTCCCCCCCCTACTTTAAGCGAGGGGGGGGATGGGGGAGGGGACAATAGAAATTATGATCCTCCGCCCACTTCCGCATAATCACAACTTCATGCTTCGATTGTGTTCATTTAATGCCAGCGAGTTTTATATTGTATCGGGACATAGATACCCTCCATGTTATTTTGTCAACTGATATTTTAAGGCAATATTTTTGTTCTGTATGTTTTGCTTTATATTTACGAAATAAAAAACTTTTGTGGACAAAAAAAAATGACATTTTGTGCAGGGACTGTTCTAAGCACGGGAAACATGCGCCACTTTACAGGCATACTATAGACACCCCCCATGTACGATATTTAAAGGAATATTTCACTTTTTTTTTTTACTTTAAGCATCATTAAAATCACTGCTCCCAAAAAAACGGCCATTTTTAATTTTTTTTTTTGCATTGATACATGTCCCCTGGGGCAGGACCCGGGTCCCCAAACCCTTTTTAGGACAATACCAAGCAAATTAGCCTTTAAAATGAGCACTTTTGATTTTGAACATTCGAGTCCCATAGACGTCAATGGGGTTCTAACGTTCGTGCAAATTTTCGGTCCGTTCGCAGGTTCTGGTGTGAACCGAACCAGGGGGTGTTCGGTTCATCCCAAACTACCAATATAAAGAGGAGTTTCAACACTGGCCACCAATGTAATAGGGGTTTACACTGACTACTAATGCAATAGGGGTTTACACTGACCACTAATGTAATAGAAGCATTCAAAGTAACCACCAATGTAAGGAGAGATTTACACTGACCACCAATGTAAGGGGGACATTCACACCGGTCACTAGTGTGAATGAAAGGATTCTACATCAAGCACCAATCTAATGAGAAGATTTACACTGACCACCAATGTAACTGAGACATTTAGCCTGTGTTCACATTTGTGTGTGTTGGGAACGCATGCAAAATCAATTTTCTGACACCACATGTGCTGCCCCTTAGCAGATACACAGCAGTGCCATTAATTATTAATGACACCCTCACACATCTGCTGACATGTGCCTTGGCACCGCGTGATTTTGAAAAAGGGTTTGGGACTTTCTTCCGCATTTGTAGCGCATAGAGCAGCCAATTGAAATGAATGGGCTGCCCTACATGTGACCTACATCTTTATCCACCTTGTCAGTACACCTTTGTATTCTAAAACCCATACTAACTTCTGCACCCCAAATCTTCCCCATCCTCTCCACTCCAATCCCCCTCCCCTTTAACTCTACCTGCCTCCTCTGCTCATCTTTGCACCCACCTTCCTTACCTCCATACATCCCTTTATTGCTCACCTGTGCACCACAAACTGTAATTCCTTCTCTGCCTACCTCTGCACACCCCACACTACCCTCCCCCCCCCACACTAATTTGCTTACCTTTGCAGAACAGGCTGATGGTAGGCTTAATGACCAGAGTTGTAGGCAGGACTTCCAAGCATGACTCTTTATCTCCCCAGTGGGCAGCATTCGGTATAGGTGATGGTGGATATGACCTCAGGGGGGCATGATATACATATGGATACTGCCTCTATTTACATATGAATGCTGCCAGTCCACCGCTATTTTCATATCAATGCCAGTATTTACATGTTAACACATGGTCTGCAGGTGAGTCATCTGGACACAACAATAGGGCAGAGCTGGACAGCATTAGTAACAGAACTTCACACTGAGATATGAGGACACAGCACAAGAATAAAACCTCAAGGGAAGAGGGAATTTAAACTGGGATAGTGGGCAAATATGAGGCAGATGCTTTGGGCTCCACAACAATGACAGGGCCCAGGGCAGCTGCCCACTTTCCCTGCCTTAAAGACGGCCCTACCAATTAAAGTTGGGCAAACAGTTCAAGTCAAACATTGCCTGTTCACCCACTCGGCAAACACTCAAATTTGCGGTGCACTCAGCGTGATGTTCACCTGTCAAGACCCCCCTGGCAAAGCACCTTGTGTTCATATTGATGAGAACAAGGGCCTCTTCCCCACAACTCTGGCCTATTAGTTATGGGGGTCTGCAAGCAAGGGGCTTATCGAAATCTGGAAGCCACCTTTAACAATATGGGGGCACCTAGATGCTGGTCTTCCCCTCATTTGAATGGCTAAAGGGATCCCAGTGATGTCATTCAACAATATATGCTCATGTCCACATATAGTCAATGATGTCACCCAAAAAACTGTTGTACATAGCAGCTGTCATCTGCCGGAGCTGTGGGTAATGGGCAAACAGTTGTTTTTATTTCTTTCGACAGGTTGTGGGGCATCGGGCATCATGATTGATATGGATCTACATCAATAGGTGGATATACATTGTGGAGCTTTTTTTTTTGAGTACTTGCTTAAAACTGTGTACTTCTTACTCATTCACATGGTGGGCTGTATCTGGGTATTCCTTTATTGTTAAAGAGCTTACAGTATCCAGTAAGCCCCTCACCTGGAGAACCCCAAAACAACCAAGCCAGAGTTGTGGGAAAGAGGTCCTTGCTCTCATCAACATGGAACTCCTCATATTAAGGGCATGTAACGTGGCATGGCTCAGAAGGGAAGGGGTTATATATCTGCCCCCTCCCTCCTTTCCTGGATTGCCAGGCTGCATGTTCAGATAAAGGTCTGGTATGGATTTTTGGCAGGATGTCATGTTGTTTTTTTCTTGATTTTTGCATGGGTTCCCCCTTAAAATCCATACCAGACCCCTTTGGGTCTATTATAATATAGGGGACTTCATGCTGTTTTTATTTTGTGGGGTCCCCCTTAAAATCATATCAAACCTTGAGGACCTGGTATGAATTAAAGAGGAACCACATGTTACTTTTTTATGTAAGGGTCCCCCATTAACATATATACTAAAATCTCATCTACGATAAGTCTTCATGCATATGAGACGCTGGTGCAAACTCTGCTGATCACATGTTTTTAAAAGCTGAAACTGGCATTTAGAAATGCCCGTTTTGCCACGTTTGCATACTGCGTTTAGCGGCGTTTTACCGCGTTTGCATCTAGAAGCGTTTAGTTAAGATAACAGACCCTCCCCAAGCTCAGAAAGCATGATAAATTTTAACTGTTGCAGAGCGGAGAATGACGTTTTGTGACCCGAATTTGGGGCCCCGTATCTCGGGGCCACTTGGTGCTAGGAACCCCAACTTTGGGTATGTTGTAGTGCAAGTTCCACTGTGTTTGCATACCATTTTGGGTTTCTAGCACCAAGTGGCCCCGAGATATGGGGCCCCAAAGTCGGGCCGCAAAATGTCATTCTCTGCTGCAGAAAAGTGCTTGAAACTTTGCGACCCGAATTTGGTGCCCCATATCTTGGGGCAACTTGGTGCTAGGAACTCCAACTTTGGATATGTTATAGTGTTGTTTCCACTGTGTTTGCATACCTAATTTGGGGTTCCTAGCACCAAGTGGCCCCGAGATACGGGGCCCCAAACTTGGGTAGCAAAATGTCATTCTCTGCTGCAGTTTACCATCATATTTCTGTGTTTTCTGGTCCAAAAAATAGGGTTCCTTTAAAAACACTTATAAACGCAAACACGGCTAAACGCGGTACCGGTGTTTAGCCATGTTTAGTCACGTTTGGCGTCTGAAACGTAGAAAACTTTTGCGTCTGAACCCATTTTTTAGCTTCTGGAAAAACGAGGTTAAACGCAACTGTCTAAAAACGCCAAAAAACAAGACTGTGTACATGGACACATAGGATAACATTAAATGAGTTCAGGGGCAGTTGAAAAAAGTGTTCAACTGCCTCTGAATGTGCGTTTAACAGCGTCTCGTGTGCATGAGGCCTAAGAGTCTGGTATAGATAATTGAATCACTAGCCAGTTTGTTTACAAACAGAATGAAGTAATTGGGAGCTGTAATTTTATTAGCAATTTAAAAACACCTTTTTCTTTTCAAATGTCAGTGTAGCACACCTCACGTAGGAGCTGCAGATAAACAGCGATCTCCCACTGCTTTTTTCCCTTAATAAATGAAATAATAATTTAAAAAACGCATATTGGATTTGCTCAGGTTATCTTTGTGTAATATTAAAATTAGTTTGATGATCTGAATCATTTAAGTATGAGAAATATGTAAAAAAAATAAGGAAGGGGGCAAATACTTTTTCACACAACTTTATATATACACACACAGACTCCTCTTCAACCTTCCACCTGCACACACTTGGCCTCTCTCTTGCTCAGCCTCTGCTGGTTCACTCCTAAGGGGACTTGACAGACTCCTTGTCAGTTCAGTAGTGGCCCTTTACAGGCAGGAACTCACAGTCCCTTAACAGTAGCACAAGTGGAGTGACAAAGCATGTAACTTTCCCTTCCGCTTCCTTTGAGGTCACTAATCCCAGCACCACCTCTTCAGGAAATATCAACCCACTTAGCTGCAGCTGCCTCTCTAAACCAGCCCACCCGGCTGATTCTCTGGTGATCTCTCAGGGGAAAGGTAGAAGACTTAAAGGAGTTGTAAACCCTCATGTTTTTTCACCTTAATGTGTCCTAAAAAACTTCTGACAATGACCAGCCTCCCAGCCCCCCATTTTACTTACCTGAGCGCATTCGTTCCCGTGGCGGAGACACGCTTTATCTCTCTGCCCATTGTCTTGGCTCTTGAATGGATAGATTGATAGCAGCACAGACATTGGCTCCCGCTGCTGTCAACATTGGGGCGCATGGTGACGCCTCTCTGCCTCGAGGGGGTGGTGCTATGTGCTCCAGACACCGCTGTCCCGAGTAGGTAGCTACTGCGCATGAACAGTTGTAATGACACAGTGCGCATGCGCAGGCATCCAGCTCCATGTTTAGATCCCTGGGTCAATGCAACAGACCAACACTGCCAGGGACGATGGAATCCGTATAGAGGGGATCTACACAAACAGGATTTAACAGGTACAGTGAGGTTGACATTGGGGGTCATTTACTAAGATGAATATGCTGCACCGGTTCATACCTTAATTGGCACGCCGGATAAATCCTTAATTGAGCGTGTGAACCGGTGCACGCACAGCAGTACCTGGCCTCGAGAATGTTTCCAGCGCAATCCCATTGCGCTGGTTCTCGGCGAGGTACATCTCACGCTTACTGCAATAGGAAAAACATATCTTCCTATTAAAGCGGCGCAAGAAAAACCGGCATGGGTTCCCCCTCCTGGGGTATACCAGGCCCTGGTATGGATTGTAAGGGGAACCCCCTATGCTGAAAAAATGGCGTGGGGGTCCCCCCAAAATCCATACCAGACCCTTATCCGAGCACGCAGCCCGGCCGGCAAGGAAAGGGGGTGAACTGTACCAGGCCGCATGTCCTCAACGTGGGGGGTGGGTACTTTGGGGAAGGGGGGCACGCTGCGGGCCCCCCCACCCCAAAGCACCTTGTCCCCATGTCGATCCCATCGTGCCCCGGGACTATGCCATCATAAGAGGCGGGGTCACCCAGTGACATCACACGGTGACCACGCCCCATGCCTATATAAGTCGCCGCACATCTCGCAGACGGCATTACAGTGGGAGAGAGCGTTGTGTCAACATCGGAAGAACAGAAGAGGGGAGAAGACGACAACGTAGAAGAAGACCGGGCCCCCACTAGCAAAAGAGCTGGAAGAAGATAGCGGGGGGATCCGGCAGAAGATACTGGAGAAGAACCGGACAGCGGCAGAAGACTGGGCCCCCGCTAGTAAAAGAGCTGGAAGAAGATAGCGTGGGAGTCCAGCAGAAGATACCGGACACTGGGAGAAGAGGCCGGACAGCGCAGAGAAGAACCAGACACCGTGAGAAGATGCGGAGAAGAGGCCGGAGAGTGCAGAAGACCCCCAAAGACGGAAGAAGACCCCTGAAGTCGGAAGAAGACCCCCGGAGCTGCCTAATAAATTACTTTAAAAACCTGTGTAGTGTGTTTTTTTTCTTGACACTTTTCTCCCCCAGGTGAATGGGTACCATGTACCCCATACTCATTCACGTAGGGTGGCCTGGGATCTAGGGGCCCCCTTATTAAAGGTGGCTCCCGGATTCTGATAAGCCCCCCACCCGCAGACCCTGACAACCAATGGCCAGGCTTGTGAAGAATAGGCCCTTGCCCTCATCAACATGGGGACAAGGTGCTTTGGGGTGGGGGGCCAGAAGCGCACCCCCCTTCCCCAAAGTACCCATCCCCCATGTTGAGGGCATGCGGCCTGGTATGGTTCAGGGGGTGGCTCACGCTCGTCCCCACCCTCTTTCCTGACCGGCCAGGTTGCATGCTTGGATAAGGGTCTGGTATGGATTTTGGGGGGACCCCCACGCCAACACTCAAAAAAGTGTAACGGAGGAAAAACCTATTTTTACATTGGTCTGCGGATCGGATCGGGTGATGACGGACTCTATGGTCCATCATCATCCGATCCCCCATAGAGAAGAGCGGCACTCTGACAGGTCCGTCCCTGCACAGTGTGCAGAGACAGACCTGTCATCTGCCTGCTCAGTGGGGATCCACGGAGCGATCCCCCACTGAGCAGAGCGGGCTCGGTACACGGACACGTCCGTGTGAAAGAACCCTAAGGCCAACGCCCTTTGTACAAAAATCCACGGGAAAGTTTGTACAAAGTCCCATCGTGTGTATGAGGCTTAAACACCAGAAATTCAAGTTTTCATATCTTTAAAGGTCACCATACACTGGCCAATCAGTTAGATCTTCCATAAATTAGATTCAGTGCAAGAGCCTGTTTGTTTTTCTACAATTAGAAGTAATTATTACAGTGCATCTTCCTATTACCGCTTTAGCCTAATGCTCTCTTTCCACTATTTCAACCCCAAAGTTGCGTGATTTACAATGTGCTTTTTCGGCTTGTTTTCCACTATTGTAACTTGTCGTGCCACTAGGGACTGAAAAGTTGCATCACAAGTTCTACCCCATGATTTACAATGAGTACCATTCATATGTGTGCGACTTCAAGTCGCAGCAACTTCAAAGTAGTCCCTGCACTACTTTGGTCCCACTTTGATGCGACTTGAGGTCCATAGACCTCAAAAATACACAGGCATTGCTTCAAGTTTCGGCAAAAAGTTGCGGGAAACTCGCGGCAAAAAACGCGCAACTTAAACGCGCAACTTTGGGCTTGCAATAGTGGAAACCGAGCCTTAATGCCATGTCATGTGACTAGTTCAAAACATTGGAGAAAAAGTCGCACTGAAGTTGGAACAAAGTAGTGCAAGAACTTTTCTTGGAGTTGCACCAATTAGAACGGGGGAACATTGAAATACATGTGTTTTGACTTGTCCTGCGACTTCACATGTGTCAAGTCGCACAACAACTCGCAGTAGTGGAAAGAGAGCCTAAGGCCACTTGGGACTGAAAAGTTGCATCACAAGTTCTACCCCATGATTTACAATAAGTACCGTTCATATGTGTGCGACTTGCTTACGCCCATGCCGTATACACAGCGGGCACACATCTTTATTACAGAAATCCATATTTGGCATGGAAATTAAACACTTGCTTACTGGGCACTTAAACCCCCCCTGCTGTGCAGGCCAATTTTTAGCGCTGATGCACTTTGAATGACAATTGCGTGGTCATACTTAGCCAAATGTTTTTTTTTAAAGTTCCCACAAATAGAGCATTCTTTTGGTGGTATTTGATCACTTCTGTGTTTTTTTTTCTTTTGTTCCAAAAAAAAAAGAAAAGAGGTTTTTAAAAATAATTTTGTATATTTTTGGATATTTTGATATTAAATTTTGCAAACAGGTAATTTTTCTCCTTCATTGATGTACGCTGATGAGGCAGCACTGATTGGTTACACTGATAGGCAGCACTGCTTGGGACAACTGGTGGGCATTGATAGGTGGTACTGGCAGGTGGTACTGGTGGGCACAGATGAGGCAGAATTGCCTCTTCGGGACCAATGTACCTTGCACCTAAGCCGGTGATCAGCTTTTATTTTTATCCTTATGCTGTCAGCGTGAGGAGAAAAAAATAAACAATTACCGAGCTTTAGTTTACATCATGTGATTAGCTGTCACTGGCTGACAGCTAATCGCGTGGTAAGGGGCCGGTTCGGGCCTTACTTCGACCTGTGATCACCCGAGTCTCAGTGACTCAGTGTGCCCTGCAGGGAGCAAACGGGGAGCCCGTCCTATCACAGCCTCCTAGAAATTCAGGTCCATGCTGTGGCCGTCGTTTGGCTATAGCACAGACACCAAGTGGTTAATAGATAAACAGATGCAGATTTCTAGGACTGGCCAAAAATAATGTTTAGAGTCAAAGGCAACTGATGACTTTCTATAAAAGGTCTAAATGGGCCATTAACATGCATCACAATTGAACTTAGGAATGTGTCTTTGCAAAGTTAAACTAATTGAAATCCTTTCTTATTTTTGCTTGGGGATAGACTGCAGAGGGATTAGAAGTTTTGTCAGATGTCTACACCCCTGATAGGGAAAAGACACCTCCCAAATTTTGCCAATTTCTCATTCACAATTATTCACTTCCTGTCACATAGCCAAACAGGAAGTGAGGGTAAAACCCTACCAATGTATGTCCTTGGGGGACACACAGGTCAATCTAAATAGTTTCCCCATTCGGGAAATTGCACTCTAGCATTTTGCCATGTACATCCCAAATTATTATGTATCTTGGGGTTTATTTACTATACAAGTGGACTTAGAAGTGCAGTTGCTGGAGATCCGAGGGGAACAAGCAAAGAAAAGAAAAAAAAAAAAACAGCATCTTTGCCTCTACATGATTGGATGATAAAATCACCAGTACTACCCCTCAGATTTTCATCAACTACACTTGTATTGCAGAAAGGATTTGCCTTTAATAAACCCCAAAATACCTAATACTTAATTTGGGGTGTACACAACAAAGTGCTAGAGTGCAATTTGCATAGTGGGGGCACTAGTTAGGTTAACCTGTGTGTCCCCAAGGAAAAATATTGTTAGGGTTTTACTCTCACTTCCTGTTTGACTATGTGACAGGAAGCAAAGCCAAGTTTAAGAAAAGGGACACAAAGCCCAACCTTAACAAAAAATAAATAAATAAAAAATAAAAATCTTGATTTCCCTCAAATGTCCACAATTAGAATAGGATTGTCTTCAGCTTGATATTAGTTCAGTGCTCTAAATCAGTGCTTCTCAACCCTGTCCTCAAGTACCCCACAACAGGCCATGTTTGCAGGTTTTCCTTCATCTTGCACAGGTGCTTTAAATCAAAGTCAATGGCTTTGATTGGGGGGGGGTACTTGAGGACTGAGGCTGAAAACCACTGCTCAAGAAGAAGATGTAATACTTTCCACTCTGAAATGTTACTTTCCTGGTCACAATCCATGGCAGCATACGCACAATCCATGCATGTGCTACCATGAAGGCACCAGGAAAATAACTTAAAACTAAAAAAAAAATAAAAAAGAGATTTGTCTAAGACATGCCAATCAGACTAGTTAAGCTGCAGCTGGGAAATCCGTTGCATGAAAAGAACACACATAAAACCTAAAAAATTTGAAACAAGATGGAAAGAAGAAGCATTTAAATAAAGGAATTGTCAAAAACGGTCTCTTGTCATTTTTAACATTTTTGACACTTTTTTTGTGAAATGGTAGGGGTACAATGTACCCTGTTACCATTTCACACGGGGAGGGGGCTGGGATCTGGGGGTCCCCTTGTTAAAGGGGGCTTCCAGATTCCGATAAGCCCCCCACCCGCAGACCCCCACAACCACCGGGCAAGGGTTGTGGGGATGAGGCCCTTGTCCTCATCAACATGGGGACAAGGTGCTTTGGGGGGCTACCCCAAAGCACCCTCCCAATGTTGAGGGCATGTGGCCTGGTATGGTTCAGGAGGGGGGGCGTTCTCTCTTCCCCCCCTTTTTTCCTGCAGCCTGCCAGGTTGCGTGCTCGGATAAGGGTCTGGTATGGATTTTGAGGGGCACCCCCACACCATTTTTTTTTTTTTGCATGGGTTTCCCCTTAATATCCATACCAGACCTGAAGGGCCTGGTATTGAATTTCGGGGGAACCCCACACATTTCTTTTTCTTAATTTTGTTTTTCTTCTTAATGCTGTTTTTATCAATGAACTTTTATGTGTATTGCCGGACCGACATTTCATTATAGCCGCAAAGTGAACCAGCGTTAAAAAAAAAAAAGTGTAGAGGTGCAAATGCATTTACATTGCTTGACATTTACTAAGATTTTGCCAGCGCACTGAACCAACGCATTTGAACAAGCGCAAATGCCGCTTGAGCATGCGCAGTGCATAAATTCACCTCTGCAGTTCTAAATTTATTTGCCGGCGCAGCCGGCTTGTCAGAAAAAGTTACTTTCTCATTCTAATTTGGGCATATTTGTGACTTGGGCAGTTAGTACTACACTTCCTCACATCACCCCCATAATATTGGCACTTCCAGCTTGTTTAAATTTTAAGTTAAAGATGCCGTGCGCCATGTCTATAGTGGCGTATCGATCGCCTCTTCCTGTGCGCCGGGAAGAGAATATTAAATGGGGGATCGCGCTGTGTTAAGGGCGCAAATATTTTGTAAATACGAAAATGTCATTTGCGCATCTCATGGTGCAAATGCTTTGTAAATCAGCCCAATTGTTTCATCCATTGCTGATGCATTGGACATAACCCTGTGTAGGTTATGAAGCTCTGTCTATATTGACTTGGTGCTGGCATATATTTTTTAGGAATAAGGGGGATATTACCTACTATCTGACTATATTTTTGGATAAAGAATGGCTGCATAAAGGCCAAGACATCCTTGATATCCATCATACTGAAAAGATGGTAAATCTTTGGATCTTTATCTGGATATTGATATTGGAAATGTTCATTGCAATATGTGGTTATGCCATATTAAGTATATGGACAGGTACATTATTTAAAGTATGATTTCACAGCAAGAGACTGACCAATTTGTTTGTTCTTCCCTTTCTGTTCTTTCCTGTATTTATATGCAGCTCATCTAACCACCCTGCTGTAGTCTGCACATCATCTTTATACATGACCAACTAGGACATGGAGGGCTCTCGTAAAATACTTCACCCTTTGAACTTGGGGGAAGTGTAAGGAGGCCACCATTTGGCGCCATCCTCTACAGTGTTCTATTTTTTCCTGCTCGCATAGCGCAGTATACATTGTACCAATTTCTTGCTTACTCTTTGGTAGGTGTCCTGCTCACAGTTTTTTGTCTATATTCCATGTATTTGCCACAATCCATGTAACACTGCTATGATGTTTTTTCGTTTTCTTCATTTTTGTCTTCATTAGATAAATATTTGACTATACATTCTCCTATACAATACCCCTGATGGAGGGCTTGAAACCAGAAACGCGTCGGGTACTGGCTTCTTATCGGAACTTGAAGAGTACCACGATTCATATACATTTGCATACTTGCTATATATTTATGCTATGTAGTGTTCTGTTTGTGTTTTGAGTTATGTTATGGTTATTAATTGATCATCTCATTTGTGAAGTGATCTAATTTTACATATATTAATGAACATTTGTTATTCTATATTAGTGGTGTTGCTGCTTTTAACTGCTTGCTGCCCGCCCACCGTCAAATGACGGTGGAGCAGTGCAGCTCTCGTTCTGGGACGCCGTCATATGATCCCGGCCGCGCCATGTTGCTAGGACACGGCGCGACCCCGATTTGTGTAAAAAAACGCGTCTGCGGCTCTTTAACCATGTGATCGGCTGTGTCCAATCACAGCCGGTCACATGTAAACAAGGAGATGCTGGTAATTGGCTCTCCTCACCTCACACTGACAGAGTGTGAGGAGAGGAGAGAGCTGATCAGCAGCATCTCCTCACAGGGGGACATCTAGGGATGTAATCAGCCATACAGTGTCACAAAACAGTGCCCACCAATGCCAGCATATAATGCCCATCAGTGGCAGCAATCAGTGCCCACCACTGCCCACAAGTGCTACCAATCAGTGTCCATTAGCGAGGCCAGTCAGTGCTGGCAATCAGTGCCGCCCATCAATGCCCATCACTGCTGTCGATCAATGGCCATCATTGTCTCCCATCAGTGCCACCCATCAATGCCCATCAGTGCCCATCTGTACCACCTATCCGTGCCACCTATCCGTGCTGCCTATGGGTGCCCACCAGTGCCACCTATCAGTGTTCACCTGTGTCGTCTATTAGTGCCCATCAGTGCCACCCAAGAGTGCCCATCAGTGCCGCCTATCAGTGCTCATCAGTGCCACATATCAGTGCCACCTATCAGTGCCCATAATTGTGGCATATGAGTGCCTCCTCATCAGTGCCACCTCATCAGTGCCCATAAGTGCCGCCTCAACAGAGCCCATTAATGCCACCTTTTCAATGCCCACCAGTTCAGCCTATCAGTGCCCATCAGTGCCACCTCATCAGCGCACATCAGTGAAGGTGAAAAATTACTTAGTTACAAAATTTACTGACAGAAAAAAGTAAAAAACATTTTTTTTTCAAAATTGTTGGTCTTTTTTTTTTTTTGTAAAAAATAAAAAAACCCAGCAGTGATTAAATACCACCAAAAGAAAGTTATATTTGTGTGAAGAGAATGATAAAAAATTTGTTTGGGTACAGTGTAGCATGACCGCGCAATTGTCATTCAAAGTGCGACAGCGCTAAAAGCTGAAAAATGACCTGGGCAGGAAGGGGGTGTAAGTGCCTGGTATTAAAGTGGTTAAAATCACATTCAGGGGTGTTTTTCCTTTTTTCCACACAACAGGGATGTGGCAGCAATCTACTGCTTTCTGAGAGGGTGAAAACATATTCATATATCAATCAAATCCAATGACGCGGGCACCGGGGGGGTGGGGCCGAGTCCTGCATTCTGTGTGAATTGAGCACACCCGTACGGGTGTCCACCTTAGGAGAGCTTTCTCTAACGTGGACACTTGATGCGGGGAGGAGTTACTAGCGCCACCAGGGGACCCCAGAAGAGGAAGACTGGGGCCACTCTGTGCAAAACGAACTTCACAGTGGAGGTAAGTATAACATGTTTGTTATTTAAAAAAAAAACAAAAAAAATAAAACTAGGGTTTACAACCCCTTTAAGCTCATTACTGTTTTCAAGGGAGGCTGGTTACATGTGGCCCACTCCCAACATTTTGGTCCCCACTCCCCACCAGTGTTGAATTACTCACTCTGTCCTCCCTTCACTCCTGTGCCTCCAGGAAAGCCTCCTCCCTTGTGTCTTTGGTAGGATCCTTCAAGCAACCCAGCCCCAGCCCAAGGCAGGACACCCCCCCAGACTAGGTACCCTTCAGGGCCACTGACAGCTTCCTCAACACTGCATCTCCATCTTACACCCGACTGCCCCTGCTGGTATGGCCCATGTCTATTTATAGGGTAGCCTCTGTCCCCTGCCAGCCCACTACTGGGGATTGGCCAAGGACCCACAAATATTCATGGCAGCCGCTCCTAACCTCCACCCTCTAATTCTAGAAGGTTCTCCAACCTTTTAGACCAGGGGGAGGCACCAGAGAGAGCTGCCAGGATGAGTCATCCAGCCCCGGCCTCTAATAACCCTCACCCAATTTAGTGGCTCAGGTTATTCCTTTGCCTACTCTATCAATACTAGTAGCACACACTAGAGGGTGATACACCAGTATTACTGTTGTAGGTTATATACATCACACAGATGCACCACTTCACAAGCAGGGTCAGGACATTTCAATGGCATGTTTTTAATGGAGTTTGGCAGTATTTAATGTATAACTTTAAAAAATAGCTGCTCCCAGCCAAACAATTTTTTTCTTTACATTTTCTTTTGGTACATGTCCCTCAGGGCAAAAGCCAGCACCCATGTCATTTGTTTGACAATCATTTGCCTATTGGCTGGTTTAGAAAATGTCCAGAACTGGTTTTTAACATTCTGCTCACATTTACTTCAGTGGGGTTTGGATTTAGCACCCAAACTTTACATATATTCACTGGACCCTGCTCAAGCCCAAAATCTCAGGTGTCTTTTGCGCATTACTATTAATGGGGGAGAGCATCCAGTAGTATACTTCTGCCCTGCAGAGAGGAACTAATCAATGTTAAAGGGATTTTCTGGCAATAAAATAGGCACTGACGTCATTGAGTTATCACCGTTTGGGCAAATGGTTTTGAATGATTACAGACCATTCTCCTCTAGTGGATGCCTGGGGAAAAGAAAACAAGGGTCCCAAGATGGTTTCTGGCACTGCAAGACTTTGCATTTTTATTTTTCCTTAGTCTCTGTCAGAAAATTTTTTAAATAAGTAATTTTTCTCATTCACTGATGAGCACTGATAGGCTGCACTGATGGGCACTAATAGGTGGCATTGATGGGCACTGATAGGCAGCACATATGGGCACTGATAGGCGGCACTTATAGGCAATGATAGGCGGCACTGATGGGTGGCACGGAAAGGCAACACTGACTTGCATCACTGATGGGCACAAATTGGCATCACTGATGGGCAAAGATTGGTGTCACTGATGGGCACAGACTGGCATCACTGCTGGGCATGTTGGGGCTGCACTGATAATCAGGGCACTGATAATCAGTGCCCTGATTATCTTTACAGGTCTCCCGTGAGGAGATGCCACTGATCAGCTTTCCTCTCCTCACACTCTGTCAATGTGAGGCGAGGCGAGTCGATTACCGTCACTTCCATGTTTACATGTGATCGGCCGTGATTGGTCAAAGTCGCCGGCTCTTTGCTGAGATCGGGGTCCTGACTTGTCCTATGGAGACAGCATGCCCATGATCACCATACTGTGTGCCCCTGCGGGCGCGTGATCGCAGTGAGACTGGGCAACGTCATACGACGTCGGCCTAGAACAAGAGAGGATCCCGCCTGCCATCATTTGTCTATACAGAGGGAGGGAGGCAGTTAAAGCTGAGCTCCAGGCAGATATAAAAATTGAAGCTCTGCAAATTATTGCAGCTCTGATACATCTTTTGTTTTTTTATTTTATTTACTTATGCAAGCAATTATGTACCTGTATTTGTACCGGCCTTTCAGTCCCTGTACAGCAGAGCATAGCCTGGGTAAAGGAGAAGCACCTGAGGAAGCCAACCAGTTGTACTGAAGTGCAAGGAGCATGATGATAGAAGGAGAGAGCAGGGTGGCAGGGAAATTACCTCATCATTTTGCTACTTCCCATTTTACCCACAGGGTTGGGTGGGGGGAGATCTGTAAGTGTTACTGATCTACAGCAGCAAAAGATCAGGCCCCCCTGCCCTGAAAAACAGGGCTTTACTATGTATGAGAGCTATGTATTGGATATGTATTCTGGATGGACACAAATGTAAAACTTTTGGCAGGTAAAACAGCCCATATGTGTATTTCATCTGTGTTTTTAGCTGTGTGCCTGGAGTTCAGCTTTAAAATGATAGATATTTATTTTATGTTTGATTCAAGTTCATCTTCATATTGGTGTAGCTGTACACTAAAACATTTAAAAAGGACAAACTGTGTGACCCACACCTAAGGTGAATGTGGTTAAGTTAATTGGCTCAAACGCTCTTTTGTCAAATTCATTATTATGCACATACCTCAAGTTCAGAACCAAACAGCACACTGTGTTGAAGGGCTATTATCCCTTCTAATGGCAGTAAATCATTTTTCTTCACCTTAAATGAGTAAGTTATTGCAGCAGTATAGCTTTTCCCAGCTGATAGTCATAAGCGTTATTTTGAAAGTATCCTGTTAATTATGTAGATAGAGCTGCTAAATGTACTTTTAGTTCAGTTTAGTCACTCCATTTATGTTCCTGCAGAAGAAGTCATTATTTACTGGTTTAACCTACAAATTATGCAGATTTTAAGGAAATTGCTATTCATATATTGCTTCAATAGCTTTGCAGTGTTGAGTTTATGGCATAAAAATGCATGGCAAAATTTAAGAAATGAAAGAGATCATTAACACTTACATCATTCAGTGATCAAAGATGAACAGGTTTTAAATAAGTATGCTTACTTCTATTACAGACAAACCCAACCTGGCTGTCTAGTGATTCAGACACTTGCCAGAAGGTCTGCTGTAGCTTGTTGTTGGCTGTCAAACCCGTGTATGCCATTTTCATTAAATCATTTGTTAACCCCAAAAAAAAAAAAAAAAGTCCCTTTAAAGCATGTTATACAGCACAGTGCTCGTGCTGTGTAATTTGGCCCCCTGTAACATCTGTAATACCTGGCTGAACCTGTCTGGCTATACCCTCCCCTCTGTAAACTGACCACGGTAATCATGGCTGCTGAGCTCTGACACCATGGTCAGTTTACATGCCTTCATCACCCGCAGCCCTCCTGTCTTCCTATGTGCTCCTCTGTCCTCCCTCCCCCTCTGTGCCTGTCTGCCCCTGTGTCAGTGCCAGCCCCCTCCGCTCCTGCTGTTCTCATGACTTTTAAAAGGTTATATAAGGTCCTCTGTGTTCTAATAACAAGTGCTCCTGTCTGTGTGCTTTATTAAAAAAATGCCTCCTTTACCGTATATCACAGCGGTTCCCCGCGATCATGTGACAGACGTCTCTCTCTCTCTCTCGTTTGGCTTACTGTACATACAAGCATCTTTCAAGTCTTATGGATTTAGTATCATTTTTGGTCAATTCTGTATATGGCCTAATGCTACCATCAAACAAGTTTTATATTGTGTATACTTTGTAGTACATTTTTTTTTACATTTTTTTTATTATTATCCACTTTGTATGTGCTTACCTCAGTGACAGTGACATATCCAGGAAAGTCCCATCACCTTATGGGGGAGTGGTGCTCTCTCTAATTTTGTTTTAATCAATTTCTCAGGGATGTGCATATGACAGTCTGTCCCTAGAACTGGTCCAACAATTTCCAATATATATAGGCTCTCTCACTCCTCTTCTCCTCACGTCTTGGCTGATGTCAGTGGGGGAATCTTAGCCCCGCCCGCTGCATCTGTCAGCCGGGCAAAGAGGAGACACGTCCGGTAACGTTATCGTGGGGAACCACTATGAAACAAGGTAAAGGAGGCTTTTTTTTAATAAAAATACACAGACAGGGGCACTTGCTATTAGAACACAGAGGGGCTTATATAAAGTTTTGGAAGTGGGTTAACAACCGCTTTAAACAAATACTTCTTAAAGCGTATCAATTGTTACAGAACATGGACTGGTGCCACAAAATACCTAAAACTACTTTCTGTCAAATCTATTTATTAGTACAAGGGAAGTCTCTCTCCCAACCCTGTGAACCATAGCAACATATGCCCATTAGATAGTGAAATGCTACTATAGATGGGCCAAAGAACCCCCTGTTCGGTTCACAGCAGAACTTTCGAACATCGCAAAAGTTCATAACTGAATAACGAACCCCATTGAAGTCTATGGGACCCAAACTGGAAAAATCAAATGTGACTATTTTGAAGGCTTATATGCAAGTCATTGGGCATACAATGGTTATGGGGGTCTGGGTACTGCCCTAAGGGACATGTATCAAGTAAAACAAAGTCTGTAAAAAACATTATTTTTAAATGAGCAGTCATTTACTGATGCTTAATGGGAAACCATCAAAATGAGAAATAACAATGAAATATTCCTTTAAATATAGTGCCTGGGGGGTCCCAATAGTCTGTCTGTAATGTGGTACATCTGTACCATGTATAGAGCCTGCTGCAGCAATAATGACATTTACAGTATAAAGGTAAAAAAAGGACATTTTCCATTCAAGCTTTCTTTATTTTTATAAACAACGGCTTGGGGAGCTGTATGATGAGGCCACAATTTAGTGCACTCAGAACAAGATTAGAGATTTTTTGGATAGAAGTAACAGGTGTGGAAAAATTGGGCTTTGGGTTTTAGTGGTGCCTTCACACTGTAACCCTATAGAGCAGGGATATGCAATTAGCGGACCTCCAGCTGTTGCAGAACTACAAGTCCCATGAGGCATAGCAAGACTCTGACAGCCACAAGCATGACACCCAGAGGCAGAGGCATGATGGGACTTGTAGTTTTGCAACAGCTGGAGGTCCGCTAATTGCATATCCCTGCTATAGAGGTACTTTTGATGAAAGCAAGAATTGGCCTTGCTGTCAAAAATTGAAATTATATGCACCTGTCAAACAGGTGCGGATAAATTGGTCTTTGGGTCTCGGTGGTGTCTTCACACAATAACCCTATTGAGGTACTCTTGATGAAAGCACGAATTGGCCTTGCTGTCAAAAATTTAAATTTGATGCCCCGCTCAACCAGATGTGGAAAAATTGGTCTTTGGGTGTCAGGGGTGCTTTCACACCGTAACCCTATTGAGGTACTCTTGATGAAAGCACAAATTGGCCTTGCTGTCAAAAATATGCACCTGTCAAACAGGTGGGTAAAAATATGTCCTTGGGTGTTAATTGTGCCCATGAAACCTACATCAAAAAATTCTTCCAGATGAAATCAACACCCACAAAGCTGGGCAGCCTAGACAGTCTTTCAGATATTCAAGATAAATAAGGTAGTTAATCAGTGACATCGACATCAGGGGCTTGATGGCTGCTGCTTATCCAGGACTGATTCATTTCGATAAATGTCAGATGGTCCATGGAGTCTGTGGACAGATGTTCTCTCCTATATGTCACAAAACTTCCAGTAGAACTGAATGCCATTCAGAAAGCACACTGGATGCAGGGCAGTCCAGCATATCTATTGCATACTGGGCAAGTTCTGGCCAGTGGTCTATTCTCATGACCCAGCAACCAGGTGGATCGTCAACTGGAAAGCTCTCCATATCTGTTTTCCCCCCTAGATAATCTCCCACCATATGATGAAGACGCTGCTGATGTAATGTGGAAGCTGACAGCCCTGGGCACTGAGGACAGAAAATAATTTTGAAAGGCATCACTGAGGCGGGAAAGACATTACATAAACTCCTCTTTAAGGTGTCCTCAAGAGATTTCATCTTCTGCTCCCTCTGTGGGGACGTGATGAGTTCAGAGACTTTCCTTTTGTAACAGTGGTCAAGGAGGGTTGCCAACCAATAGTGATCCTTCTCTTTGATGCAAAGTATTCTTCGCTGTGTTTTCGCAGGCTTTGAAGAATGAGGGAGCACATGCATTGCAAGTTTGCGGAGGCATGAGAATCAGACTCCTTGGGGTCACTGAGGATTACAGTATCTGGAACTGCCTCCTTGCTCTGCTTCAATGCCTCCAAAGCTGGCAGGATTCTCCTCCTCCCTCTCCTCTTGCGTGTTCTGTGGTGGAGCAAGAATGGTGTCTGCATAAAGCAGGCCTTGAGAGGAAAGGAAGTTCTCCTCTTCTTTCCGCTGCTCTGCCTCGATTTCCCTGTGCATAATGACATGCATAGTCTGCTCCAGCAGAAACACAACTGGGATTGTGTCACTGATGCATGCAGTGCTATGGCACACCATCCTTGTGGCCTCCTCAAATGGTGACAGTACAGTGCATGCATCCTTTATAAGCAGCCATTGGTGTGGGAAAAAAGCCAAGCTGGCCTGAGCCTGTTGTTGTGCCATACTCACACAGGTACTCGCTGTCAGTTGCAGCATTGCCGAGTTCCACCTGGTGGGCATGACACAAATCAGGCGATTTATGGACAGGTGGAATTTCCACTGAATTTCAGCCAACCAAGCACTGGCTGTGCATGACCACCTGAAATGGCTACAGACTATTCTGGCCAGGCATGACACATGTGTCAACTTTCCTGTGTGCCATTATTGCACACCAACATTCCTGGCTCCAGCTGGCATGGCGTGAACCACCTCTGGGCCTGCCCCTGCGGAGCTGCCAGAATCTCTGCAGGCAAAAAGACATAGTCCTCATTAATCCAGGGGGCAGAGAAAGGTAGCACAATAATATAGATTTTAATTTTCTGGATAAATGGTGAAAAAATCAAATATTGGCATGTATTGAAGAGCATGTCCTCTAATCTAATAATATAGGGGGCTTTCTATGAGATTTTTACACTTGTGGCACCGCAGTTTATAGCCTACTACATGCACAACCAATGGAATACAGTGTACTGGATTTCCACCTGAACAGCTGACCAATCGTGTGACCACACACCACAAGGAACTTTCTCCTGGAGCGTTCACAACAGAGCGGAAGGGCGTCCTGATGCTACACACTGGGCAACACTGTGATCGGCCTGAGAGCCACTGTATGCTCAGCAGACAGACAGCAGAGACTGACGCCTGAATCGGTGAGAGCTCATCTGGGCACTTATATTGTTATCTATTTCCAGCCTCTCTATCTGCTGCTGCTCCTCCTTCCATCTATGGAAGGCTGATTACTATAGGAGAGTTTGGTGAACTGTGGAAAGTATTATTTTTTGCTTTGGTCAGCTTATGGGTGCAATTTATGTCATTTAAAGATCCTCCACTCTATACTCAGAGTCAATGTGTTGGATAAAATTATATTTGCCAATGAGCTGGATGTATTAAACAATTAGTATGCTGTTTTTTTCACCTGGGACTGCTGGCCAACAAATAAGCCCTGTATACTAAGGTTTCTAATGACTTTCTGAGATTTTCCTGTGAAGCATGTAGTTTCTGCAAGATGGACTGACTGAGCTGCATGAAGAGTTTACCTGCTGTGGATACATTTGGTTTAATCCATATATTATCCTTATATGATCCTTATTTAATCCTTATATTATCATTGCTGACACTCTTCAATACATGCCAATATTTGATTGGCTTGCTGAGATTTTCCTATGAAGCATGTAGTTAATGCAATATGGACTGACTGAGTTGCATCTAGAGTTTTCCCGCTGTGGATACATTTAGTTTAATCCTTATATTATCATTGCGGACACTCTTCAATACATGCCAATATTTGATTTTTTCACCATTTAGCCAGTAAATTAAAAGCTATATTATTGTGCTACCTTTGTCTTTTTGCCTGCATGAGCGCTCTGCATTTTTATTTATTGCTGCAGCATGTTTTTAACACATTTTTTGGTTTGGTATAGTGAGATGCACTGTGTTTATTAGGACACATTGTTTTCTTTTCATATATTCTAAATCTTTGTATTTGTATGATATATACCCCCCCCCCCTAATTTTCAATAAAGCCTATTGTACATTTTTGTACCCTAAGCCTTGGTTGACCCTTCCCTTTTTGCTTTCTGGGGACTCTCTTGTTCACACCAAAATTTCTTTTTCCATATAGCTCCCTTTGCTATATCAGGCGGGTATCCCATCTCATTATGACATACCGGCTGGTACTGTACCTACCTGGTGAGGTTGGATTCTTGGACTGTTTTACCCCCCGTTTTTGCCCTAGACAGACCAGCTGAAGTACTGCATGCCACCTTTCAGCCTGACTCATTAGGGGGGGTACTTGTAGTTCATGGGACAAATATGCAGAGGAGGGAATGGAGGAGGAGGAGGTGGAGCTGACAAATCTTGCATCATCACCACTAGCTGTATGTAGACGTGGTGGCACAACAAGCTGCAGCACTTAGCCCTGTCCTGAATCCTTCTTACAAGCAGAGTTACCCAGTGTGCTGTGAACTAAATATATCATCCCTGTCCATGCTTGCTGGACCACGTGCAGAAATGTGGACCTTGCGGCTGACTGCCTTGCCCAATGATGCTACAACTTTGCCTTCCACATGATGGTAGAGAGCTGGAATAGCCTTACATGAAAAGAAATAGTGACTGGGAACCTGCTATTGTGGTACAGCACATTCTGCAAATTCATGGAAGGAGGCAGAATCCACCAGACGGAAAGGCAGGAGTTGTGAAGCCAGCAGCTTTGACAAGCTTGAATTTAGACGCTGGGTATGTGAGTGACAATGACTGTATTTTTTTTTTGCTACAGCAGATGAAATTTGCCTGCTGTAGTCTACATCTGGTGGTGTGCTACCTGCAGACATGCTGCAAGGACCCAGAACACCCTTTGCCATACCATCATCCCTGTCAGTGGAGGCTGCTGAGAGATCATGAGGTATAGCGGGGGTAGACAGGAGAGGTGAGGAGTAAGGGGGAGCAGAATTGCATCCCTTTTGTGTGGCTTTCAGGTGATCTTGCCAACTGACTGAGTGGTGAGAGGTTAAATGCCTTTTCAAGCATGTGGTACCCAAATGGCTGGTGTTTTTGCCACCCTTTGATGGCTTGAGGCAAACTTTGCAAATTGTAACAGTGCGATCGGCTGCACATGTGCTAAAAAGGCACAAACAGCTGAGCTGTGGGAAGTGGGCCAGGAGATAACAGCTCAACAATCTGGTGGAATAGAGTAGCTGCTCTCTATTTTTCCATGATGGCTGCCTGTTTGAGGCTGTGCCTCACCCTCACTTTCCTCCTCTGCTCTATCCAGCACACAAGTCGCGTCAGTGACCTCATCATCCCCTTCATCCTCATTATCACTGGAAACAACTTGATAATACACTGCGGCTGGGTGAAAATTAATGCCAAATTGTTGTTTACCAGCATTCTCCCCTCTTTGTAGGGTCATGTCCCTACCTTCCTCAACCTCAGAACCAAGATCAAAAGGGTAACAGTAACAATCAGCGCAAATACAGTGCAAATATAAATAATCACAACTCATATATCATTAGTCCATTGTGAAGTCAGAGATTCAGTGGTTAATAGTTTTTCAGGTAAAATAATAAAATAATAAGATAGTGGCAGTGC
The DNA here is from genome assembly GCF_042186555.1 of Aquarana catesbeiana. Lineage (NCBI taxonomy): Eukaryota > Metazoa > Chordata > Amphibia > Anura > Ranidae > Aquarana > Aquarana catesbeiana. The sequence continues at coordinate 482,598,637 of NC_133326.1, read as the reverse complement.
AAGGGCGGCTGCTGTCCTCAGAGAGCTGACTCTGTGTAGAGGAAGACGAAAGGGAGAACACAGGAAGCGCCACCTGAATGTAGTATTAGAAGCAGCTTTAATGGCAAGCTAACAAGGTAACACTTACGAGAAGTAAGAACATAAAAGGCTCATCTGTATGGGTATGTGTAGTCTGTCTGGAGGTCCCTGGATCCCCGGATCACTGTGTGTAGTTGTGTAATGGTCCGGTCGCTCAGCACGTCCTGTGGCCACCAGGAGGGAGCTGGAACTGGCGTCTGACACTCATGGATGACATCACAGGTCACAGGAGCACATCCGGGGGTTGTCTTTGGGAAATAGATGCATGAGTGCTGTCAGCATTGCTGCAGAGGTTGAAGGGGTGGGGGGTCAGCATGTCAGTGCTCAGACCATAAGCCGCACACTGCATCAAATTGGTCTGCATGGCTGACGTCCTAGAAGGAAGTCTCTTCTAAAGGTGATGCACAAGAAGGCCCACAAACAGTTTGCTGAAGACAAGCAGACTAAGGACATTGATTACTGGAAGCATGTCCTGTGGTCCGATGAGACCAATATAAACTTATTTGGTTCAGATGGTGTCAAGCGTGTGTGGCAACAACCAGGTGAGGAGTACAAAGACAAGTGTGTCTTGCCTACAGTCAAGCATGGTGGTGGGAGTGGCATGGTCTGGGGCTGCATGAGTGCTGCCGGCACTGGGGAGCTAGAGTTCATTGAGGGAACCATGAATGCCATCATGTACTGTGACATACTGAAGCAGAGCATGACCCCCTCCCTTTGAAAACTGGGCCAGGAAGCAGTATGCCAACATGATAACGACCCCAAACACACCTCCAAGATGACCACTGCCTTGCTAAAAAAAACTGTAGAGGTTAATAAATTTGCTGTATCAAACCACAGAGTGATGCTGTGGATACAGTAACTGTATGCGGTGCCACATCCTATAATTGTCAATTGCAACAAAGGGAAGAGGGGGCTTGGACTTTTACTTTTGAGTGTAAAGGTGATGAACTGGCCAAGCATGTCTCCAGACCTAACCCCTATTGAGCATCTGTGAGGCATCCTCAAATGGAAGGTGGAGGAGCGCAAGGTCTCTAACATCCACCAGCTCCGTGATGTCATCATGGAGGAGTGGAAGAGGACTCCAGTGGAAACCTGGGAAGCTCTGATGAACTCCATGCCCAAGATGGTTAAGGCAGTGCTGGAAAATAATGGTGGCCACACAAAATATTGAAACTCTGGGCCCAATTTGGACATTTTCACTTAGGGGTGTACTCACTTTTGTTGCCAGCAGTTTAGGCATTAATGACTGTGTGTTGAGTTATTTTGATGGGACAGCAAATTTACACTGTTATACAAGCTGTACACTCACTACTTTACATTGTAGCAAAGTGTCATTTCTTCAGTGTTGTCACATGAAAGATATAGTAAAATATTTACAAAAATGTGAGGGGTGTACTCACTTTTGTGAGATACTGTATATACTGCGTTAAACGTCCAGTATGCACGGATACATACTGAGTTAAATGTCCAGTAATGCACGGATATATACTGCGTTAAATGTACAGTAACGCATGGCTAAATACTGTGTTAAACATGCAGTAATGCACAGATATATACTGTGTCAAATGTGCAGTGACGCACTGATATATACTGCGTTAAACATACAGTAATGCACTGATATACAGTATACTGCGTTAAATGTCCAGTAATGCACAGATATATATTGCGTTAAACATGCAGTAGCGCACGGATATATACTGTGTTAAAAGTACAGTAAAGCAAGTATATATACTTCATTAAATGTGCAGTAATGCAAGGATATATATTGCGTTAAACCTGCAGTAATGCATGGATATATACTGCATTAAATGAGCAGTGCCACACTGATATATACTGCGTTAAATGTACAGTAACGCACTGTACGTTTAGTAATGCACTGATATATACTGCGTTAAACATACAGAAACGCGCTGATATATTCTGCGTTAAACGTGTAGTAATGCACGAAGATTTATACTGCGTTAAACATACAGTAACATACTGATATATACTGCGTTAAACATCCTGTAATGCATGGATATCTACTGCCTTAAATGTCCAGTAATGCATGGATATATACTGTGTTAAACATGCAGTAATGTACGGATATATTTTGCATTAAATGTGCAGTAATGCACTGATACATACAACATTAAACATACAGCAATGCACTGATATATACTGCGTTAAATGTGCAGTGACGCAGTGATATATACTGCGTTAAATGTGCAGTGACGCACTGATGTATACTGCTTTAAACGTACAGTAACACACTGTATGTTTAGTAATGCACTGATATATACTGTGTTAAATGTACAGAAATGCACTGATATATTCTGCGTTAAATGTGTAGTATGTACGAAGATGTATACTGCGTTAAACATACAGTAATGCACTGATATACAGTGGGGCAAAAAAGTATTTAGTGAGCCACCAATTCTGCAAGTTCTCCCACTTAAAACGATGAGAGAGGCCTGTAATTGTCATCATAAGTATACCTCAACTATGAGAGACAAAAGGTGGAAACAAATCCAGACAATCACATTGTCTGATTTTTGAAATAATTTATTTGCAAATTATGGTGGAAAATAACTATTTGGTCACCTACAAACATGCAAGATTTCTGGCTCTCACAGGCCTGTATCTTCTTCTTTAAGAGTCTCCTCTGTCCTCCACTCATTACCTGTATCAATGGCACCTGTTTGAACTTGTTATCAGTATAAAAGACACCTGTCCACAAACTCAAACAGTAACACTCCAAACTCCACTATGGTGAAGACCAAAGAGCTGTCGAAGGACACCAGAAACAAAACTGTAGACCTGCACCAGGCTGGGAAGACTGAATCTGCCATAGGCAAGCAGCTTGGTGTGAAGAAGTCAACTGAGGGAGCAATAATTAGAAAATGGAAGACATACAAGACCATTGATAATCTCCCTCGATCTGGGGCTCCGTGCAAGATCTCACTCCGTGGGGTCAAAATGATCACAAGAACGGTGAGCAAAAATCCCAGAACCACACGGAGGGACCAAGTGGATGACCTGCAGAGAGCTGGGACCAACGTAACAAAGGCTACCATCAGTAACACACTGCGCCGCCAGGGACTCAGATCCTGCAGTGCCAGACGTGTCCCCCTGCTTAAGCCAGTACATGTCCGAGCCCATCTGAGGTCTGCTAGAGAGCATTTGGATGATCCAGAAGAGGATTGGGAGAATGTCATATGGTCAGGTGAAACCAAAGTAGAACTGTTTGGTAGAAACACAACTCGTCGTGTTTGGAGGAGAGCCAATGCTGAGTTGCAACCAAAAAACACAATACCTACTGTGAAGCATGGGGGTGGCAACATCATGCTTTGGGGCTGTTTCTCTGCAAAGGGAACAGGACGACTGATCTGTGTACATGAAAGAATGAATGGGGCCATGTATAGTGAGATTTTGAGTGCAAACCTCCTCATCAGCAAGGGCATTGAGGATGAAACATGGCTGGGTCTTTCAGCATGACAATGATCCCAAACACACTGCCCGGGCAACGAAGGAGTGGCTTCGTAAGAAGCATTTCAAGGTCTTGAAGTGGCCTAGCCAGTCTCTAGATTTCAACCCCATAGAAAACCTTTGGAGGGAGCTGAAAGTCCGTTTTGCCCAGCGACAGCCCCAAAACATCACTGCTCTAGAGGACATCTGCATTGAGGAATGGACCAACATACCAGCAACAGTGTGTGACAACCTTGTGAAGACTTACAGAAAACGTTTGACCGCTGTCATTACCAACAAAGTATATATAACAAAGTACTGAGATGAACTTTTGATATTGACAAAATACTTATTTTCCACCATAATTTGCAAATAAATTCTTTCAAAAATCAGACAATGTGATTGTCTGGATTTGTTTCCACATTTTGTCTCTCATAGTTGAGGTATACCTATGATAACAATTACAGGCCTCTCTCATCTTTTTAAGTGGGAGAACTTGCACAATTGGTGACTGACTAAATACTTTTTTGCCCCACTGTATACTGCATTAAATGTCCAGTAATGCACGGATATCTACTGCGTTAAATGTCCAGTAATGCACAGATATATACTGCATTAAACACGCAGTAATGCATGGATATATACTGTGTTAAACATGCAGTAATGCGCGGATATATACTGCGTCAAATGTGCAGTGACGCACTGATATATATTGCGTTAAATGTACAGTAATGCACAAATATATATTGCCTTAAACATGCAGTAATGCACAGATATATACTGCGTCAAACATACAGTAGCGCACAAATATATACTGCGTTAAATGTGCAGTAATTCACAGATATATACTGCGTTAAACCTGCAGTAACGCACGAATATATACTGCGTTAAATGTGCAGTATTGCACTGATATATACTACATTAAACGTACAGAAATGCACTGATATATACTGAGTTAAACGTGCAGTAATGCATAGATATATACTACGTTAAAGGTGCAGTAATGCACTATTATATACTTTGTTAAATGTACAGTAACGCACTGTACATTTAATAATGCACTGATATATACTGAGTTAATTGTGCAGTAGCCCACTGATATATACTGCGTTAAACGTGCAGTAATGCACTGATGTATACTAGTGTTAAACATGCAGTAACGCACGGATATATACTGCGTTGATACATACTGTGTTAAACATGCAGTAATGCACTGATATTTACTGCATTAAATGTGCAGTAATGCACTGATATATACTGTGTTAAACGTGCAGTAATGCACTGATATATACTGCAGGAAACCTGCCATGACACTAAGGTAAAAATGAATGGTCACACTACACTCACAAAACTCACAATAAAGTAAAACTGAATGGTCACACCACACCACACTTAAACTGAATTATCACTAGATTCACACTAAACTTATATTCTACACTGACAATTGAAGCACCATAGCACACTAACTCGCTAGTAGGGATGAGCTTCGAGTTCGAGTTGAACTCATGTTCGTCACGAACATCGGCTGTTCGCCAGTTTGCCGAACAGCGAACAATTTGGGTGTTCGCGGCAAATTCGAAAGCCGCGGAACACCCTTTAAAAGTCTATGGGAGAAATCAAAAGTGCTAATTTTGAAGGCTTATATGCATGGTATTGTCATAAAAAGTGTTTGGGGACCTGGGTCCTGCCCCAGGGGACATGTATCAATGCAAAAAAAGTTTTAAAAATGGCCATTTTTTCGGGAGCAGTGATTTTAATAATGCTTAAAGTCAAACAATAAAAGTGTAATATTCCTTTAAATTTCGTACCTGGGGGGTGTCTATAGTATGCCTGTAAAGGGGCGCATGTTTCCCGTGTTTAGAACAGTCTGACAGCAAAATTACATTTCAAAGGAAGTCATTTAAAGCTACTTGCGGCTATTAATGAATTGCCGGTCCGACAATACACATAAAAGTTTATTGATAAAAACTGCATGGGATTTCCCCACAGGGGAACCCCGAACCAAAATAAAAAAAAAAACTGGTGACCCCGCCCCCCGCTGACATCACGGGGAATGCCACAGGGAAGTCCCCGTCAAGTCCCAGTGCGTCAGAGGGGGGCGGGGTCACCGGGCGGCTCCATCCCCCATTATTTAAGAACCGTCAGAAGAAGAGAAGCGTCACACAGCGGGAGCCTCCCTCCATGCTATCATGGATGCGGAGCGGCCCAAAAAGAAGATGAAGACAAGAAGATGAAGACAAGAAAATGAAGACAAGAAGATGAAGAGAGAAGCGTCACACAGCGGGAGCCTTACATCCAATCATGGATGCAGAGCGGCCTGAAAAGAAGATGAAGAGAAGAAGATGCTGCAGAGGGAGATGCCGGATGAGAACACCGGAGAAAGAAGCACAGGATCGGAGGAAGAAGAAGGTGGAGGAAAAAAACGAAGGAAGATAGAAGAAAGAAGAAAGAAGGTAGAAGATGGAAAAAAGAAGACTTTAAATAAAGCAATTGTCAAAAACTGTCTCTTGTCATTTTTAACATTTTTGACAGTTTTTTTGTGAAATGGTAGGGGTACTTTTCTGGGGGTCCCCTTGTTAAAGGCCCTTGTCCTCATCAACATGAGGCCCTTGTCCTCATCAACATGGGGACAAGGTGCTTTGGTGGGCTACCCCAAAGCACCCTCCCAATGTTGAGGGCATGTGGCCTGGTACGGTTCAGGAGGGGGGGCGCTCTCTCATCCCCCCTCTTTTCCTGTGGCCTGCCAGGTTGCGTGCTAGGAAAAGGGTCTGGTATGGATTTTTGGGGGGACCCCACGCCATTTTTTTTTAAATTTTAGCGCGGGGTTCCCCTTAAAACCCATACCAGACTTGAAGGGTCTGGTATGAATTTTGAGGGGGACCCCTACGTCATTTTTTAAAAAATTTTTGGAGCGGGGTTCCCCTTAATATCCATACCAGACCTGAAGGGCCTGGTATTGAATTTAGGGGGACCCCAACGCAAGTTTTTTTTAAAATTTTGGTCCGGGGTTCCCCTATGGGGAATTCCCATGCCGTTTTTATCAATGAACTTTTATGTGTATTGTCGGACCGGCAATTCATTAATAGTCGCGAGTAGTTTTAAATGACTTTTTTCCTTTGAAATGTCATTTTTGTCAGACTGTTCTAAACATTGGAAACATGCGCCCCTTTACAGGCATACTATAGACACCCCCCAGGTACGAAATTTAAAGGAATATTACACTTTTATTGTTTGACTTTAAGCATTATTAAAATCACTGCTCCCGAAAAAACAGCCATTTTTAAAATGTTTTTTTGCATTGATACATGTCCCCTGGGGCAGGACCCAGGTCCCCAAACCCTTTTTAGGACAATACCATGCAAATTAGCCTTTAAAATGAGCACTTTTGATTTCGAACATTCGAGTCCCATAGATTTCAATGGGGTTCTAACATTTGTGCAAAGTTTTGGTCTGTTCGCAAGTTCTGGTGTGAACCGAACCGGGGGGAGTTCGGCTCATCCCTACTCGCTAGCAGCACTGAACAGAGCCCTGTTCTATCTCTCCCCATGCCATTATCACACTGAAAATGGCCGCTATGGGGAGAATACCTTACGTCGCTTTACATTTTGGCCACTAGGGGCACATGCGTGCCCACAGTGTGTGCTCAGAGCTGATGAGAGTGCCCGCCGGGGATGATGACCGCTGGGCACCCACGATTGCTCGTGACTGAGCGAGACCTGAGATCTGTGTGTGTAAGCACACAAATCCCGGTTCTTTGAGGGGAGTAGAGACAGATCGTGTGTTCATACTAAGTATGAACACCGATCTTTCTCTCCTCCTAGACAGTCCTATCCTTCCTACAGTTAGAACACACCTTGGGAACATAGTTAACCCCTTGATTGCCCCCTAGTGTTAACCCCTTCCCTGCCAGTGACATTTACACAGTAATCAGTGCATTTTTATAGTACTGATCGCTGTATAATTGTCAATGGTCCCAAAAATGTGTCAAAAGTGTCCAATTTGTACAACACATGCAATAGCCCCTCAGTATTTGTAAATAGAGATATGTGGCGCTAACTCAAAGTGCATAAATGTGATGAAATAAATATAATCCAATTCTTCAAGTAAAGTGCATATGCATAAAGAGCAAAATCACATAAATAAAGTGACTAAACATCCATTAAATACATAAGAAGTGACATCAGATAAATAACAGTGAAAATTCATGAAATATGACATCAAATAAATAAACAAATCCAAATGAAGGTGAATAAATTCAAAAATAGTCTAAAAGTGCATCAAGATGAAAAAAATCACAAATGTAGAAAACATTGAAAAAAAATCGCATGAGATAAAAAAAAGTCGCATGCAATAACAAAAATCGCATAAAGTGCAGAAATGCTATAAAAATAGCCACAAGTCAATCCAATTAATGTAATACAGTTCCAACGTGAATAAAGTGAGTCTTCATAAAACAGTTAATGCAAAATATAAATGAAAAAAGTGCAAGTGCAAACGATGATAGGTGACAGATTCCTCTGAATAACCGTACTCTGTGGTGCGCCACACGTCTTCCCTAGCCTCTCACCTCTAGCAAAGACCCCTAAGGTCAAGTCGAGTCTGCAATCAGAAAGTGGATGAAACACCATCAATCGATCAGTCTCCTCTGATCATCACAGGTCTGGCAAATCTCCAATGGAAGGCCTCAAGTTCAGCAAGTTGGGTGGAGGCATGCAATAGAAAGGAGTATCCCCATTGTGCAGTATTTAAAACAGGTTTATTCAAAACAACATAGTAACTTACCTGTACAGCATAAAATGAACAGCACAGATCCCAGTACTTCCGGTCTCGGCCGCGGCAGGCAGTGATTGGAAGGAAAGTGCATGTCAGGACTGTATAGATAAACTGATCAAGGGAGAGACAGGACCTGTCCTCAGGGGTTTTATGGACTCAATGAAGAAGGAGATGAAACAGACTTTATAGTCCTTTAAACCCAGAGAGCATGAAACTAGCACAGTACCTGTGCTAGGCAGATAGTCCTTGTCCAGGCAAGGGTAGCCCAGGAGCAGGGAGTACTGGAGGAGCTGGAGGAGAGCTCAGACTTGGAGGAAGGGGGGATTAAAAAGGAAAAACCCAGCAAGGTCCAAAGATTTCTTTTTCCTTCAGAAGAAACAGAGGAATTATTAAAGGCTATATACAACATCCTGGAGCTGAAAGAACCAGAAAACCAGGATTTGTCTGTACATGACCTTTTATATGCAGGCCTTCAGCCTAAGCAGACCAGAACCTTTCCGGTGCATACGTCCCTAAAAGAGACAGTACTTAAAGAATGGAGGAATCCGGAAAAGAGAGTCTTCTTCCCTAAGAATCTGAAGAGAAGGTTTCCCTTCAAGGAGGCAGATACAAAGTTGTGCGAAAAGTGTCCCAGACTAGACGCTTCCCTAAAGTTTCGAAAAGTTTAGAGCTCTCCTTTGAGGACACAGGCATCCTAAGGGAGCCAATGGAGAGAAAGATGGAAGGGTATTTAAAGAAAGTATGGGAAGCCCGCTCCGCTAAATTTAAACCAACCCTAGCTACTACATGTGTAGCTCGTACCCTTGATTTGTGACTAAAACAGCTCTGCACTCTTCTAGAGTCAGACACTCCCAAGGAAGAGATTTTGGATGCCTTACCAACTCTAAATAAGGCAGTAGCCTATATAGCAGATGCATCCATGGAGTCTGTAAGGTTCTCAGCCAGGTCTACAGCATTGATTAATGAAGCCAGGAGAGCTATCTCTGGGGAGGTGACACAGTGTCAAAGACCAAGCTCTGTTCCCTCCTCTCTTCTGGAGATTTGCTCTTTTGGTAAAGAGCTAGAATATTTTCTAGAGAGGCCAGCCGATAAAAAGAAGGGGTTTCCTTTCCCAAAAAAAACAACAACAAAAAGGAATGTTTGTCCCTTCCAGGGGTCAGGTGAAAGGAACTATCAGGGGGACAGATGGCAGCGTAACAAGGGTTTTGCAGCTACGCAAGACCAGAAAAGAGGGTGGCAGTACAGGAGGGGAAGGGGCAGAGGTGGCTTCCTTTTCAAACCCTTCCAGCCTAAAGTTCCTTCCCAGTGACTCAGTCGGCCATGTGGGGGAAGGTTGGGGTCATTCCTCCTACAGTGGCAGGCCATTTCCAGCAACAGCTTTATACTGGATCTGATCAAGTCCGGGTACAGAATAGAGGTAGTGGGCTGCCCCCCTCAAAGATTCCACCCAACAATTCTCCGTTGATCATCAGCTATGTCTACCCTTCTACAGCGTTTGCTGGAGGAGAAGGTGATAAGCTTCATCCCTCCAACTCTAAGAAAAGGGGGGTTTTATTCCCACGTTTTTCTAATAAAAAAGCCATCAGGAAACTTTAGAATCATTTTGAACCTAAAGCAAGTGAACATGTTTGTAAAGTACAAACAATTAAAAATGGAGTCAATATACACTACCAGACATTTGTTAACCCCTGGGGTCTTCATGGTCTCATTAGACCTAAGAAACACCTATCTTCATGTCCCATTCAAATTAAGTCCAAGCAATTCCTCAGGTTTGCAGTGAAGAATGGGTTCAAGACCCTCTATTTTTAGTTCAATGCTCTGGCCTCTGGATTGACGTCAGCACCACGCATCTTCACAAAGATTCTGGCAGAAGCTCTGTGGCCCCTAAGATAGGGGCGGATTCACATAATCCCCTACCTGGACGACCTGCTGATCTTTGCAGACTCAGCAGAGGAAGTGAAACAGAACCTGATCAAAACTATCAGATACCTTCAGCAGCTGGGGTGGCTGGTAAATCAGGAGAAGTCACAGTTAATACTTACTCAAAGTATAGTATTCCTAGGATACTTAATAGACTCGCGTACATCCAAAAATTTTCTGATGAAAGAAAAAGTGGCAACAATAATTGCAGAGGTGAGCAGCTTCTGCGCATGTGTGTTGATCTCAATCCAAGGTATAATAAGGGTCCTTGGTTTGATGTCAGCAGCCATCCCAGGAGTCCAGTGGGCCCGATTCCATACTCGAGCGCTTCATGCTTTCTCTATGGGATGGAAGAAAGGAATCTCTTCAGAGGCAAACAGAGATGCCGCAGGAAGTAAAACTCTCAATCAAGTGGTGGTTGATCCCCACAAATCTCTCTCCAGGTCAACTTTGGTCCCAACACAACCCTCTGATGGTTACCACGGACGCTAGCAGTCAGGGATGCGGAGCCCCCTCAGGTGCACAGATGGCCCAAGGGGTCTGGAACCGGCAGGAAGTCACCCTCTCCTCCAATGCAAGGGAGCTGAGAGCAGTTTTAAAGGCTCTAGTAGCCTTTGGTCTGACTCTGATGGGAAGACACATGTAGGTCCTTTTGGACATTATTACCACTGTAAGCTACATCAGCAAGCAGGGAAGTACAAGGGTGGCAGGCCTTATGAGGATATCAGAAGAAATCCTTCAATGGGCGGAGGTAAATCTTCTATCCCTGTCTTCAATTCACTTAAAAGGGGAATTAAACACTCTGTCGGATGTCCTAAGCAGGAAGGTTCTGTCTCAGACAGAATGGTGCTTGAATCTAACAGTGTTCGAACAGATCGTGCAGAAGTGGGGAGTCCCATCGATAGACCTCTTTGCTACAAGGCAGAATAGGCAGGTGGAATAATTTTTCTCCCTCCAGAGAGACCATCTCAGTCTAGGCCTAGATGCCCTATTCCAATCCTGGGAAGAAAGCCTGGTGTATGCGTTTGCCCTCATTCCGAAGATCATCCTGAAGATAAGAGTGTTGAGCACAAAGGTTATCCTGATCGCACCATTCTGGCCGAAGAGGTCTTGGTTCTCAGGACTACTAAGACTCAGCATCACGAAGCCCTGGAGACTGCCTTACAGGACAGACCTCATTTATCAGAAAGAGGTGAATCATCCATAAGTGAGCCCTCTTTCTCTGACGGCCTGGCTACTGAGAGGGAGCTGTTAGAGCGGAGAGGGACATCAGCAAAAGTAATCAATACCATCCTTAGCAGCCAGAAGCCGTCCACTAACACAATTTACATTAAAATCTGGAAGAAATTTGGGGCTTGGTGCATGCTCAACAAGAGTGTCAGGGGCTATGATCCCGGTGGTCCTAGATTTCCTCCAAACTGGAGCAGACCTAAATCTTGTGGTCAGTACCCTCAAGGTGCAGGTATCGGCTCTGTCTAGCTTTTTAAATCAAAGGCTGGCAGAAGAGCCCTTGGTCAAGAGATTTCTTATTCCATTAGCCGTAAGCGGGTTCCCAAGTCAAGGAGGTTCCCTTCCTGGGACTTATCCACTGTGTTGCAAAGTCTTTGTAACACAGTTTGAGCCACTAGAGCAGTGGTTCTCAATTCCTGTCCTCAGGACCCACTAACAGGCCAGATTTTAAGTATTACCTTGGGGTGATGCAGACTAGAATACTGCAATCACTGATCAGCAAATTATATCACCTGTGATGTATTTCAGTTATCTTGCAAACCTGGCCTGTTAGTGGGTCCTGAGGACACGAGTTGAGAACCACTGCACTAGAGGAACTGCCCAAAAGCTGATAACCTTAAAAACAGTAATTTTCAAGGCGCATGCGCGGAGTCACCTAAGATGGCCGCCGGCTGTTAGTGCTCTGCTCCACCACGGCCCAGCGTTAACCACCGGAGCGCCAGAGCATCTAACCGGGCGGCACGAGTGGGGGAAACCCCCTAGAACAGTCCCCCGAAAACGGCGAACGTCCGCCGGAATCTGGTGAGCCAAATGACCGCAACGGGCCCTCCGCTCAGCAGCTCCACGAGGCCCTCACACACAGGAGGAGATGGAACTTTCGAGGGGGGAGCAGGACTCTCAGCATCCACCACCACCACAGTCCCCAGGTGAGGACTATCCACCCCTACCCCTGGCTGCATCCCCAGCTACCACAGAATCCCTCCTGAGCAGGATGGGTCTGGGCCTTCCCTCAACACCAATGCTAGATCCTCATACAGGCATGCTTTTGTCAGCCCCAGAAGCCCGGCATGAAATTCCTGTACCATCAGACTTCCCCTCCATGATGGAGGCTTTCTCTCATCTCCTTTCAAAAAGCCTGGCCCAAAATGCAGCACAAATTACCTCATCCATTCATGCTGACCTACAGCAAATAGGGATGAGGATGGACATAATTGAAAAGAAGGCTGACCAGGCAGTTTCTCGGATTAATCAAAATACAGCAAGGATACAAGATATGCAAGATCAGCTGGAATCAGCATTTGCCAAAATCGATGACCTCGAGAACAGGTCGAGACACTATAATTTAAGAGTGCGAGGCCTCCCTGAATCAGAGAAAAATGTTTATGGTGCAGTAAAGACCCTTTTACGGAATCTTATACCGGATATCATGGAACAACAACTTGAACTGGACAGAGCGCACAGAGCCCTACAGCCTCCCCATTCAGATGGTCTCCCTAGAGACATCATTGTGAAAACCCATTTCTACTCCATTAAAGAGGAGGTGATGAGAAGATCTAGGGGCTATGAAAATCTAACACTGATGGGGCACAGGATCCAAATTTTTGCAGACTTGTCACCATACACTGTGCAAAAAAGACGCTCTCTCAAACCTTTACTCCAACCACTGATTGACAAAGAGATCACATATTGTTGGTCTTTCCCACTTCGATTAAATTTCTCTTATAGAAATAAGAGCCACGGCTTTTCTTCATTTGCTGAAGGGGAACGTCTGCTTCTTCAATTGGGATTGATCCCTCAAGATCCTGCTTCCTTACAGAACAGCAGGAGCTCATCATCATCTACAAAAAGGCCCCCACCAGCAAGTCCACTGCAACACAACTGGATTAAACAGAGCTCCATACGCTCCAAAGAGAACCTTCCACCATGACTACTCTCTATTTGGATCCAGAACCTGCTCCGGTGATTCCTGATGGACTTATCAGGCTAACGTTACCTCTTAAGGGACATTCCCTCTTCCTAATGTAAACGTTTGCTGCAAAGATACCATATGTCAGAGACGCACCATCTCTCTGCAGCAGCTCACATTACTGCTACCTTCTCAGATTTCACAGACTCAGCAATAGCGGACTCTGTGAACTCATGGGTTAGGGGCAGAGATGGGAGGAAGTCTCTTGTCTTCTCATAAGCTACTGTATATATATTACCATACCTGGTTTTACCATAGGCCTGATAGGCCCATAGGGGTAATAGGTCTTGCTGACCCTCTCCTCACCAGCAAATTCCACATTGGCACTTATTTTAGTTTAATTTCTATTTTGTACCATTTTTTTCTCCTCTAAGGGTCCGATCCTTCCGGCAGACCCTACCATTCACTTATCCCTGATATCCCGCTGGAACCCTGAAGTCCGGTTAGGACAGTATAACCCTATTTTACACACATCCATTAGACGATAGGGTTGCTCTGCTTTATTGCTCTCCATAATGTTCATTTAGGTTTTATATTTTTTATCTTCCTGGTTCGGTTTAGTTTATGGAAGTATTACTGAAAAGTTTACAGCTCCTTAGAAAGTTGGATTTAGAGGTGGAAGGGCCGTGGTGGATTTAGTGCACCTCTAGTTGAATCCAAGTGCACTAGAGTGCATTTGGTTTCTTGACCGGTTGCCAATTGGTTGGTTACCGGCCCTCTCAGGCGACGGGTTAGGTATGGGTAGTTCATCCTACCCGGGGGTTGGGAAGGGGTCAGGGGACCCCTGTTTGTGTAAACGTTGCTCTAGTTACATGTATGACAGATCTGTGAATAAATTTTTGATAACTTGTCTAACCCCCCTTTTACTTTCTTTCTCCCCTCTACTCTCTCTTCCTCCGGCCTCCAACTCGATAGTCTCCATGTTCTGCGCTTGTTCGTGGCTCCTTCTCCCAGGTCTTTCGCCCCAATTGGGTCTCCTACACGTGAACATCGAGATGAACTACCCTACAAATTCAGGTATGACCTTTTGCATAAGCACACTCCTACGACACACAAGCCATGACGGATAACCGCAAAGTTCATACAACACTTAATTTTATTTCCCACAACACTCAGGGATTGAACTCCCCTGTTAAGAGGAGAAAATTCTTCCAAGTATACCAATCCATGTACACGGATGTTCTTTTTCTGCAAGAAACTCATTTCCCCATTTCATATAAACCTACATTTCTCCATTGCAACTTCCCCCAATTTTTTATCGCATTAGCTCCCAACAAGACAAAAGGGGTGGCCATATGTTTTGCTAAACATATCAATCTTTCTCAACCTAACACGATTATAGATCCTATGGGACGGTATTTACTAGTCTCAGGAAATATAGATGGTGCTTTATACACCTTTGTCTCATATTACGCCCCTAATAAAGGCCAATGGGCATTTTTTGATTCAATGTTACACAAACTCCGCCCACACTTCAAGGAAACAACTATCTTGGGGGGGGGGGATTCAAATTTAGCTTTTGAATTCTCAATGGATAAATCAGGAGATGGTCTAAAGTAACTCAAGCGACCTACTAAACAGAGCGTTAAAGTTGCTCAGTTGCTACATGAAGCGGGATTGGTGGATGCCTGGAGGGAAAGTAATCCTCGTACTAAGGATTATTCTCACTTCTCTGCTCCCCAAAATTCTTACGCCAGGATTGACCACATCTTCATACAGGCCTCTACGATCCCTGTGATTGTTAGGTCCGGGATTATAGATTCCTCACTGTCAGACCACTCAATGATTACTCTGTCCACCCATAGAACATCCGGCCATAAAGAACGCAACCGCTGGTGCCTACAGGAATCCCTCCTTAACGACCCCATACAGGCCACCATAATAGAGAAATCTATTAAAGAGTACTTCACAATAAACACCACGTCAGATATCACTCCGTACACAGTCTGGGCTGCTCATAAAGCGGTAATCAGGGGGAAAATAATGCAATTAACAGCTACAATGAAAGCAGAACACAAAAGCGATATGATCAAATTGACTACGGAATTTCGTGAGCTTGCAAAAGCACATAAGCTGAATCCTTCTGCGGAGTCCCTCTCTCAGTTGGATAGAGCTCGGGCCCTCCTTAACCTGAACCTAACGACGACAGCAGAAAGACACAATAGGTGGACAGGGGCGCGTTTCTACTCACAGAAAGATAAGGTAGGAGCAAAACTGGCGGTAAAACTCACTCCAAAGCCTCGCCTACTGACATTCCCTAAAATTAAATTGAACTCAGGTGACCTGTCCCAGAATCCTACCAAGATCATGGAAACCTTCCATCAGTTTTATACGGAACTTTACAGACTTCAAAGTCAACATTCAGGACTACCACGGGATGACTTCTTTGACTCCCTGCCTTTACCCTCATTATCCCTGGAACACAGAAACTTACTGGAAAGCCCCTTCTCGGTTCCAGAGGTTCTAGACACCATTAACTCCTTGAAGCTTGGCTCCTCCCCTGGACCGGATGGGTTTTCCACCGGGTACTATAAAAAAATTGGGGAAACCTTAGCCCCACATC
This sequence comes from Aquarana catesbeiana, assembly GCF_042186555.1. Classification (NCBI taxonomy): domain Eukaryota; kingdom Metazoa; phylum Chordata; class Amphibia; order Anura; family Ranidae; genus Aquarana; species Aquarana catesbeiana. Next base: position 482,582,660 of record NC_133326.1, on the reverse strand, counting down.
TCAAAAAGCTTTTTAACTTTCTTAGGGAAGGTCACCCTCTGGGACCTGATCTAAATGCAGCGTACATTTCTGTGATCCCCAAGCCAGGGAAGGATCCGAGCGAAGTCGGAAATTACAGGCCTATCTCCTTAATCAACAACGATATAAAGATTATGACCAAGATCCTAGCCAATAGACTTGCCAGTTTTATCCCCTTATATATAAAGAACGATCAGGTAGGGTTCATACCTGGGAGGCAAGGCCCGGACCAGATTAGAAGGACAATAGATGTAATCTCCCTCCTTAAATCTAGCTGGGATGGAGGTTCCCCACAAACAGGTTTTATTCTTTCTATTGACCTCCACAAACCGTCCAATTCAATCGACTGGAACTACCTTTTTGAAACCCTTAGACGCTGGAACTTTGGCCCCCATTTCCTAAATATAATCAATTCCATGTACTCTAACCCCTCAGCCCAAGTACGGTTGATGGGAAGATACTCTTCCTCCTTCTCAATTGGGAGGGGCACTAGGCAGGGCTGCCCCCTATTGCCCCTTCTCTTTGCAATGGCCATTGAATCACTGGCCATAGCAATCAGAACGAACCCTGATATTAAAGGGGTGACTTGCGGAGAGCACGAGCATAAATGCGCACTTTATGCGGATGATCTCTTGCTGTATATTACCTCCCCTTTGATAACTACCCCAAACATTTACAGGATCCTGAACTCATTTAGCAAAATTTCCGGTTTAAGGGTTAATATGTCCAAATCCATTGCTTTAAATATAACTGTTGCTCCCGACATAGTGACACAACTAACTAATAACTTTGAATTCTCCTGGGCCCCTATGACCATTCCTTATCTGGGGATTAATTTAACCCCAGATGTAAATAACCTCCTTAAAGCCAATTACCCCACCATGTTCAATAGGTGTAGAGGGGATTTACAAAAGTGGTCAAGATGTGGCCTGTCCTGGCTGGGACGAATTCACGCGGTGAAGATGACCCTCCTTCCCCGTCTCTTATACCTATTTTGCTCTCTACCAATCCCGCTTCCGAGGAATGTTATACGAAAGTTTCAATCAGAGATTACTCGCTTTATCTGGGGTAAAAAAGGTTATAGATGTCCCTCCAAGATACTGTATCGCCTTAAGACACAAGGAGGCTTAGGCCTCCTGGACCTATGGAACTACTTCCAAGCAGCACAATTGTCACAAATTTCTATAGTTTTTTCTAAAGGCCCAAAACCCGAGTGGCTTTCAATGGAAAGAAGAGCTACACCCCACAGCACCATTGACTTCCTCCTATACTGTGATCCTACCATTAGACCAGCTATAATGGCCCCCACTCTCTCGCACTCCATAGCAACATGCACTAAACTATTACAACAACCCTCCCTTACTTCACAGCTCAAACCTTTATCCCATCTGTTCCACAACACAAAATTTACACCGGGAGTAAATATCCGAGCATTCCGATGGTGGACCGACAAAGGCCTCTATCAGATTGGACATTTCCTAACTCCTGCCGGCCCACTTACGATTTCATACTGCAAGCGTAAACTGGAAATGCCGGACACGGAACAGTTCCGTTTTACACAAATCTCACACTTCTTACATTCTATCTGGACTACCAAACCGGAACCTCCCTCAATAACCCCTTTTGAACATTGGTGCTCGAACCTGATGGATCAGAAGGGGGGAATCTCCTTGATTTATACTGCACTACAGACAAACCTGAACAAACCATCTTACGCAAAGACCTGGGAGGAGGACACAGGTGAAGTTTGGCAGACGACAGACTGGTTCAGATCCTGGACGCGCTCCTACAAAGGTATATGTAACATTTCCCTCATAGAAGCCAGTCTAAAGGTTTTATCCAGATGGTATTATGTTCCGTCCAAATTAGCAATAATATATCCCGGTACCTCTCCTCTTTGTTTCCGAGGGTGCAGCCTAGAGGGCACCATGCTTCACATATGGTGGACTTGTCCCCGCATTAGAACTTTCTGGAAGCTCATTTTTCGTACAATTAGCAAACTGATTGAGGTCTCGGTTGCCCCCAATCCACATATTGCCTTATTTAATCATGATATACCCAATACAACTAAACACTTATGGGCACTATCATACTTTGTCTTACTAGGTGCAAAAATCACTATAGCAAAAGCCTGGAAGAAACCCACGGTATCCTTCCAGGCTTGCAGGAGGAAAATATCCTGGATCAAGTCCCAAGAACAAATAGTCGCTAAGCTTAACGACAAAGTCGAGAAATTTAATTCCATCTGGGAACCTTGGGCCACATTTTGCAACATATCCCTTATACCGGGTTTAGAACCTGATGCAAGTTTAGCCTCTGCTATTAAATAAACCTCTCTCTCCTCTTTCTCTACTCCTTCTTATCCCTTTTTTCACTCGTTCTCTGTCTCCCCTCTTTAAGATTGATTAGATCCCGCTACTTCTCAGGTATAGCATAATGTCTCTGAACGCTGAGAGGGGTTCTCGGGACTTTGATGCTCGGGTTGTCCGGGGGACCCTTTCTCCCCCTCTCAGGAAGATGAATGGGCATTTCGGCATGAAACAGAAGTGGGGGGTTTTGTTCTGTTAGCCCCCCAGCCAATTTATAAGGCTACTGGGGAGGTGGATGGCATGGGGTAGAACCCGACCACACCTGCAGGAAGATCCCACAGGGGGGGTGTGCAAGGGTGCCCGGGGTCATCCGACGTCTTTCCTCAGGGAGTGAATACCTACTTATACCTGTCCACCTGGGTTGGAGGGGTCCACCGGACATCCCTGATTAATACACACGGATCAAATGATCTGTGCCCACATTACGGTACCCTGAAACTCCTGAGGAACCTTTCTGAAAGCTTTACATCTGTTAGTATCTCCTCATATGATATTCCTGAGACCCAGGAGTCCGGGTTTTGTTCTATATAATCCAGGACTTTTGCTGCTCGGCTCACGAGAATTTCTATGATTTTACACGAATAATCCCTTACAACAGAGATGTATGTCACAGCTGAGAGTTATTCCTGTAATGACAGTTTCGCTTCTTTTCTTTTGTACTGGATTGTAATTTTTTTTTCTATTTTTTTCCTATTCATGTAACACATTATAAGTTATGTTTCCTCAGTTTCCGGAAATGTACGCATTCTCATGTATGTCATGTTAAAACAATAATAAAATGTTTTGAAAGTAAAAAAAAAACTAAAAAAAACTAAACAGTAAAAAAAACTGTGATTTTGGTGGCCCTAGTCTAGGAGGGTTAGTGAGATACAGGTGCTCTCAGTGGCTTAGCCTTTCTGCATCATTTTGCAAGACAAAATTATTTCTCTCTCTTGACCCGGCATTTCTCCCCATCTAACTTCTATAGATCCACCTACTTTGTTGGTGGATTAGCAATGTAAAACATAAAATGAAGCTACGCTAATGAGAGGGTTTAACCACTTCAGCCCTGGAAGATTTGGCTGCTCAATGACCAGGCCATTTTTTTTGCTATACGTCGTGCAACGCTGTACCCAAACAAAATTGAGGTCCTTTTTTCCCACAAATAGAGCTTTCTTTTGGTTGTGTTTGATTACCTCTGCGTTTTTTATTTTTTGCGCTATAAACAATTTTGAAAAAAAACACAATATCTTTTACTTTTTATAAATATTTCCTCAGTTTAGGCCGATATATATTCTTCTACATATTTTTGGTAAAAAAAATCACAATAAGCGTATATTGATTGGTTTGCGCAAAAGTTATAGCGTCTACAAAATAGGGGATATATTTATGGCATTTTTATTATTATTTTTTTTTTTTACTAGTAATGGCGGCAATCTGTGATTTTTATCGGGACTGCGATATTGCGGCGGACAAATTGGACACTTTTGACACATTTTATACAGCGATCAGTGCTATAAAAATGCACTGATTATTGTGTAAATGTCACTGGCAGGGAAGGGATTAACACTAGGGGGTGATCAAGGGGTTAACTGTGTTCCCTAGGTGTGTTCTAACTGTAGGGGGATAGGACTGTCTATGAGGAAAGAAAGATCGGTGTTCATACTTAGTAGGAACACACGATCTGTCTCTATTCCTCTGAAAGAACCGCAATTTGTGTGTTTACACACACAGATCCCGGTTCTCGCTCTGTCACAAGCAATCGTGGGTGCCCGGTGGTCATCGCGCCCGCCGGGCACTTGCATCGGCTCCGGGCACATGCTTGGGGCACGCCACATGTCCCCAGTGGCCAAAAGGAAAAGCGACGTAAGGTAACATTGATTTGCCCAGCTGAGCCAAACTGCCGCAGTGAAACTGCAGTGTTCATTATTGCTTATTTTGAAGCCTTCGGTTATTTGTTTTTTGTATTTGTTAATACTGAGGGGCTAGTGCATGTGTTGTACTTTTATAATGTGTATCATGTGTTTCCTGTGCTAGGTGGGAGGGGCCTAGCTCTCTGTAAGCCGTCTTGGAAGATTCCTGGAAAAAGTAGCTAACAGGTGATAACACTGTTTTCAGGCCAGTCTGAAGTTAGGATTTAAACTAGGTGTCTGAAAATGCTGCCCTTCATCACTGTCAGTCTATAAATACCAATATATGTCTAGATCCCTCAATGTCTCTTTCTGTCAAGAAGGTATCGGTGTCAGGGCCAGATAGCATGACTGTCATTACCAATCATTCTATTAATGTGAATCAGTCTAAAATTTCTTGCCTGCCTGTTGGTGTGAAAAAATGATGATTAGGCCATCATCCATGTCATTGAGATCGCCTGTCAAAATCAGTCATTCCTTTTTATATGCTAATAGTCCAACTTTGTGTGTCACTGGTAATCAGCCTGTCTGCCAGGTCAGTAGAATATATAAAGCGTGTGAGCAGTGTTGCTTGAACAGACTGAAATTTCACAAAAATGCAAAACTTGAACACCATCAATGGTGTATGAATTTGGGTGTGTTGTTCTGTGCACGCCGCACTCCCACCACTAAATGACAGGTTTCAAGCTGGGGTAAAACTCAGGGTGTATCTGCCATGAGGCAAACAAGTCATTTGCCTTGGGCGGCATTTTTCAGGGGTTGGCTCCGCCCCAAGGCGATGGCGATATAGCCGAATGACGGCTACAGCATGGTTGTCCAGTTCTGGGAGGGCCTCTTTTGACACCCTCCCAGAACCTGCCCCGGCATGCACCCAGCATTATCTGTGATCCCTGTGTCCTTATCTGATCACAGATAGGAGCAAAAAGCCAATCATAGTGGCTCTTTACTACGTGATCAACTATGTCCAATCACAGCTGATCACAGTCTAAACACACTTTCCGGATATCGGCATTCCTTTCCTCACACTGTCACAGCGTAAGGAGAGGAGAGAGACGGTAACCAGCAAGGGAAAAGGGGATACCTGGGCACTTATCATCAGTGTCCTGATCATCAGTGTCCGTTTTCAGCACAATCATCCCCTCTTAAGCTTCAAAGGCAGTGGTCGCATGCAGCGGTTGTGATGTTTTGTTTTACATCCACAGAAAAAATGATCTCTTCTGATGCATTGTGTGTAATACCGTCACTGAATACGACCCATTCAAGTGAATAAGGACACTTACTGCAAACTAAGGTGACCACGTGTCCCGGATTGCCTGGGATTGTCCCACAATTCGCATTTGTGTCCCGTGTCTCGGGCACCTTCATTCCAGGACACTGTATTGTCCTGGAATAAAATGAGAACACATAGCCACCCTAATAGAAGATTGCCAAACTGGTTGCTAGGGCAGCCCCGCCTGGCATCTAGCAACCAGTGATGTCACATTCGCAGAGTCTCAGAGCGAGGTCGGAGGAGTAAGGCCTTTACCCAGCATTGCCCTGCGCTCCAAGTCCACCCACCTCCTCTCCTTCTCTGGCCGCTGCAGCAGCACCCAGAGAGAGCAACCAGAGCATCTTCAATGTGTCTCCTCCTGACTCCTCCAGTCTTCAGTGACCTCTCAGTGGCATTCTGCAGTGCTGGCTGGCTTAGATCCACGGCTCGGCTGCCCATCCCGACTCCCGCAGAGCATTGCCGGACTTCTCTTCCTCCCTCCCGCGGCCCGAGCCACCCGACTGCCTGAGGGGGACAGCCCAGCTTGGACCAGAGAACAAAGACCGGCGCTCAACCGCTCACCACACCAGACCAGTCCAGATTAAAAGGTGAGCAAATGGAACCTGATTGGAGCAGGTCAGGTGACAAGTTGGGGCACTGGGGCTGGGGACAGTACAGTAATAAATGAGGCTGACAATGTGGAGCCCTGCCCTGGGGGGGCAATAAAAAAAATTAGGTTGACAAGTGGGGGGCAATATAAAAATTAGTCTGACAAGTGGGGGGCAATAATAAAAATAAAGGCTGACATGTGGGGACAATAAAAAATGAAGCTGACAAGTGGGGGCAATAAAAATATATATGTAGAGAATGTATACCACCTGTCTAAACTGGTGACCACTGTTTTCTTTTGTTTTTCCAAAAATTAGCAAAAAAAAGTATAAAAAATCATCTTTTTTTGGGCTGGCGTGAAGGTGTGTGTGTGTGTGGGGGGGGGGTGTCCCTGAATGGCAGTTTGGAAATGTGGTCACCCTACTGCAAACACTCCGCAATCTAATGCAATGCACACGGTAGTGGTACATTATGCAGTATTTACAGGGTTAAACAAGTAGTGACATGTGATATCACATCCTTACTGCCTGACAAATTCCTCTGAAAAGCGATCTGATTGCAGATCAATTTTCAGAGGCACGGCAGTTTAGACACGTCTAAACTTAGCCTTAGTGCATATTTTGCACTGAATTAAGTATATTAGTACTGTACATAGCAGATGTTCAGGTTTGTGATGTTCTGGATACATTTTGCATTTTTACAAACACAAAAAGCAACTCTACCCATCAGTAGAAGTCTGTTTGTCAATCAGAATCATCCTGTCAGTCATTCTGTTTCAATCTATGTGTAAGGATTAATTAGTCTGTCTATCAATCTTATTTTGACCGTCTATCAATGCCAATCAGTCTATCTGTGTTTGTAGGCTAATCTATGTTTGGTCATCTATCTGTATTAATATCCATTGTAATAAAAGTGGATGAAATATGGGGATTGTACTGTGCAATAATACAGTATGTAATTTATGCAGATTTCTTTAAAACCATTTGAAATGCTGCAAGTGAGTGATAGCATACACACAAGTAAAAAAAATCATATGTTTTTATAACTTACAAAGCAGTTGGTTAAATTGAAAGATGATGATAAATACAGCAGAAGACCGAAATTGGTCACAACAGCACATCAGTCCAGTTCAACCAGGGAAATCCATTATGACAGACATGGCATGCCCTTTGTCTCCTGAATCTATGGTCAGAAGGTACTATATCTGAATCTATAAGCAAGGCAAGCCAACCAAACAGTATGGACATTTTGATTAGTTAAATCCATAAATCTGATAAAATTATGCCAGTATTATTGGTTATTATTTTTTAAACTTATACAGAAGACATGATACAAGTGATCTTAATTGTATTAATATGTAGAATAACAAAATTAAAAAAAATTCCAGGAGCCTACCATCTCACTGTTGCGGAATGAAGTAGTTATGGTGCAGAGTATTGCAATAAGCACTGGAAGCTTATTGTATGCATTTACTTTCATGGAGAAATATATTACATGTCTTACAGCATTGAGAAACATGAACAGGAAGCAGGAATATACAAGTACATGCACTGAGATAGACAATACATCCTGTTATATCATAGAAAACATGAACTATACACTATAATACTACAGTGCCACCTGCTGCATAGATAGGTTTAATGCATACAGTATTGACAACTATACATTACATGCTTTTGTTCTTTTCCAACACCCCTTCTCAACAGCATGTGTTTTTTTAAATTACATTCAGTTTCTTCTGGAAATAACTATGACGTTCCTTCAATAAAGGCTGGGCAGTCATCTCCTCTGACGGGCAATACTGAATGTCAGTAACACCTTGCTCTTGACTGTCCCTCAGTAGGAGATACTTGACGTTGATGTGTTTGGTCCTAGGACTGACCCTTTCTGATTGCGTAAGCTTTATACAACTCTGGTTGTGTCAGGGAAGTCATCCGCAGAGTACAGCTCATGCTCTCGCAGGCGCCAACCTGTGCGCAGGCGCCAACAGGGTATTCACAGAACAGCCACAGGCGCATCAGTAAATGCGCATGCGTGAGTGCGATCGCGCACCTGTCATCAGAACTGGCGCCAGACGGCCTATTTAAACAAAATTTTACAGCGCACACAAATATTTACCTCCAGTAAGGCTAGTATATAAACACCTAAACATTGTCAAAAAGACATTATCAAAAATATGGGGATTTGGTCACGCCATATTGCTATATGGCGCTAAGCCCACTTACTGCGATAAAGTACCCCATGATTAGTGGGTCCTACACTATCCATAGATTTGGGAGATCCTGCTTCTCTGAACCATGAGAGCTATACACTCTTCTAAATGGGAGAATCTTGAGGTCTCCACCTATGACACAAGTGGACACTAATGAGAAGTACTTAATGAGGGAGTGGGGTGCTCCTATCCCAAAAGGATTTGGTCAGAATCCATACAATAAACAAACAAGATATTTGGGGGGCACACCCTCTCATTAAAGATGGTGCAGCCATAAGACCATACAGTAGAAGAAAATTTTACAGCGCACGCAAACATTTACCTCCAGCAAGGCTTTTTTAAAAACACCTAAACATTGTCAAAAGGATATTATCAAAAATATGGGGATTTGGTCACACCATATTGCTATATGGTGCTAAGCCTGCTTACTGCGACAAAGTACCCCATGATTAGTGGGTCCTACACTATCCATAGATTTAGGAGATCCTGCTTCTCTGAACCATGAGAGCTATACACTCTTCTAAATGGGAGAATCTTGAGGTCTCCACCTATGACACAAGTGGACACTAATGAGAGGTACTTAATGAGGGAGGAGCTCCTATCCTATGTCTTTTTGACAATGTTTAGGTGTTTTTAAACTAGCCTTGCTGGAGGTAAATGTTTGTGTGTGCGCTGTAAAATTTTCTTCTACTGTATGGTCTTATGGCTGCACCATCTTTAATGAGAGGGAGTGCCCCCCAAATATCTTGTTTGTTGGCATATTTAAACAAAGACTCAGTACTGGCTGGTTGCTGCTTGGTCTACAGCGTGTACCTGAATTCTTGTTACCTGTGTTGACTCCTGATTACCGTTCCGGCCTGATCTCTCTCTCTGCTGCCGAGACCTGCCAGTGATCCAGCTACGCTCCTGTCTGCTACCAGTCAAGTCCAGCTGCCCACCTGTGTGTTCCTGGCAACTACCTACACAGACTTCAGGACTTTCCCTAGGCACTCTTACTCCACGGTGCTCCAGCGCCAGCTGTCCCACTACCAGCGGCCCTAGAGCCGAAGTTGTACGGGAGGCCTTCCTCTACACGTCAGGCTCGCCACCGGGTACGTGACAGGTTGTCTTCAAAAATGGGAATTGGTTTTGACATGTCTATCCCAATGTCCACAAAAAGTTGACAAATCCATATCGCTTCTTGACAAGTGTGTGCTGCTGCAATATACTCTGCTTCAGTTGAAAATAGAGCGTCAGTGGCTTGCTTTCGACTAGACCAACTTATGCTTCCATCCACATACTGGAAGATGAATCCACTTGTGGACTTGCGGTCTGTGCAGTTCCCGGGCCAATCAGCATCCACATATCCGACCAGTTTTGGATTAGATGTTGCTGGTAACTGTAACTTCATCTGAATTGTTCCTTTGAGGTATTGTATCACTTTATTTTACTGTGTTCCAGTCATGCTGACAGGGAGCTGAGACTTTCCTGCATAGTATGCCCACTGCTGCGGTTGTGTCTGGTCTTGTCAGAGTGGCAACATATAGCAGCTTACCGATTGCTCTGTAATATATGTCATTGTTGGGTAGAATGTTTTCTGCTTCATTGCTCTTTAGATAGCCTGGTTCCATTGGAGTTTTCACTTCCTTTGCATCTTGCAAATGGAAATGTTCCAAAATTTCTGAGATTTTCTGAAATTGGTTGAGAAGATAGCTTCTTCTCTCTCTATTTGGATCCCCAGATAGTAGCTAATGTTCCCAAGTTCTTTGATTTCAAAATTTTCTTTCAGCTTGTGAACTATCTTATTGTAATCCCCTTCTTGATCAAAACAGGTTATAATGTCATCAACACAAATAAGGATGTAAATCCATCTGTCTTCTTGATTCCTGGAGTTTTAGCGTCTAGGTGTTTGACTTGCATGCCCTTCCCGGCTGCAACACTATGACACGCTCTGATGGTGGACTGTTTTACAAGGGGAGCGAATGTTTCATCGTAATCTTCACCAAATTTCTGAGAGTAACCCTTGGCAACTAGTCTGGCTTTGTATTTGTGGATATTCCCTTCTGCATCTGACTTTACTTTGAAAGTCCACTTACTTCCTATGGTTTTGCGGATAGGAGGGAGCTCTGTGAGTGTCCAGATTTTATTTATTTAATTCTTCTTCTGCTGCCTTTCTCCATTTATTGGCTTCATGTTTTGGCAGTTTTACTATGTCTTCCAATGATGTTGGTTCAAGTATGTTGTGTGTTTTACAGATAAACAAAATGAATCAGCGCGAAGTGGTAAACTAGAACAGCAGCTGGACACTAGGGCCAATAATCAAATCCCTCAATAAACATCAACAAACAGACAGTGCAGCGCTAAATAAATGGAGAAAATGGAATGATATTGAGATAGAACACAATACAATCCACCACGGTGTAGAGAAAATATATAAAAGTCCATGTAATCAGGTCCAAACAGATCTTCAAGGTAGAAAGGACTGTATGCTTGCAAATGGTGATTCCAGGAGCCCACCACCACAGAAACAAATGGCCTCTCACCTGGTGCTATGGACCCTTTGATTATAGAGGGTCATGAGCGCTCTTGGCATATACTATGCAAATATGGCTACACAAATCTTCATCAATGACCATCAAGGACCCAATGCAGGACACTCCAATAAGGACATGTAGGAAATAAAAGTGGCGAAAATAGTGCTCTCCGTATAAAATGATCTTTATTACTAAATAAGAAATCATAAAACACTCACAAGTGAAGTACTTGGTAATGGCAGACAGACAATGATGGCGATCTCCTGTTCCTCCGAACAGCAGAGTAGATGCGCAGTGGCCGCGGGTGACGTCACGACGCTACCTCGTTCTGGACGCATTGCGTCCCAGTGGGCGGGGACTTCATCAGCAGATGAAGTCCCCGCCCACTGGGACGCAACGCGTCCAGAACGAGGTAGCGTCGTGACGTCACCCGCGGCCACTGCGCATCTACTCTGCTGTTCGGAGGAACAGGAGATCGCCATCATTGTCTGTCTGCCATTACCAAGTACTTCACTTGTGAGTGTTTTATGATTTCTTATTTAGTAATAAAGATCATTTTATACGGAGAGCACTATTTTCGCCACTTTTATTTCCTACATGTCCTTATTGGAGTGTCCTGCATTGGGTCCTTGATGGTCATTGATGAAGATTTGTGTAGCCATATTTGCATAGTATATGCCAAGAGCGCTCATGACCCTCTATAATCAAAGGGTCCATAGCACCAGGTGAGAGGCCATTTGTTTCTGTGGTGGTGGGCTCCTGGAATCACCATTTGCAAGCATACAGTCCTTTCTACCTTGAAGATCTGTTTGGACCTGATTACATGGACTTTTATATATTTTCTCTACACCGTGGTGGATTGTATTGTGTTCTATCTCAATATCATTCCATTTTCTCCATGTTGTGTGTTTTGACAGCTTCTGAGGTGGTATCCCCTTTGTCGTCTGACTTCAGGCAGTTCAGTAGGATCTGGTGGGGAACTTGATTTAGGCATTGTGAGTTCCACCTCTTGTTCTGACTCCTGCTCAGATTCACTTTGGTCGACCTTTTTCTTCTGGTTTGTTCGGTATATTCACTTCACAGTTTTCAGGGATCAGTGTTTCTGGTGATGGGCTCTCATCAACATTAGGGATGAGCTTCGTGTTCGAGTCGAACCCATGTTCGACTCGAACATCGGCTGTTCAATCGTTCGTCGAATTCCAAACGTTATGGGCCGTTCACGCCAAATTCGTGTGGCGCATCACGGCCCATAATTCACTGCGGCATTGCAGTGCATTGCTGGCTGATGATTGGCCAAGCATGCACTATGACCCGCATGTTTGGCCAATCACAGCGTCGTCGGTAGAGAGAGCTGTAATTGGCCAAAGCCAGGGTGGCTTTGGCCAATTATGGCTCAGGGGGTTTAGAACACGCCCCACACTATATAAGGCCCTGTGTAGTGTGTGTTTCGGCGTTGAGATACATAGATAGACAGAGAGACAGTGTCATTTCATTTGAGTTAGCGAGATTAGGCAGGACAATCAGTGAGTTAGCTGCACTTACAGTGTATTGTGTATATATATATATATATATATATATATATATATATATATATATATATATGCATCCCAGGTGTTGCATATATATATATATATATATATATATATATATATATATATATATATATATATACACTGTATTCAGTTTAGCTAGATCCGTTCCTGTTATCTTCCTACTGACAGGCAGGCTTATCTTGTTACAGTATTTACAGCTACCTGAAGAAAATTGCTGGTGTTCTTTTGATCCTATTAGTACCACAGTCAGGCAGCTAGACTATTTACAGTTAGTGTAGTGCGTCCTGCTCACAGTGTTCAGCTAAAACTACAAGTTAGTTTAGTGAGACCTCTGCACAGTGTTCAGCTAAAGCTACAAGTTAGTGTAGTGTGTACTGCTCACAGTGTTCAGCTAAAACTACAAGTTAGTGTAGTGAGACCTCTGCACAGTGTTCATCTAAAGCTATAAGTTAGTGTAGTGCGTCCTGCTCACAGTGTTCAGCTAAAACTACAAGTTAGTGTGGTGTGTCCTCCTCACAGTTTTCAGCTAAACCTACAAGTTATTTTTTTGCGAGCTCTGCACAGTGTTCATCTAAAGCTACAAGTTAGTGTAGTGCGTCCTGCTCACAGTGTTCAGCTAAAACTACAAGTTAGTGTAGTGAGACCTCTGCACAGTGTTCATCTAAAGCTACAAGTTAGTGTGGTGCATCCTGCTCACAGTGTTCAGCTAAAACTACAAGTTAGTGTAGTGCGTCCTCCTCACAGTGTTCAGCTAAACCTACAAGTTATTTTTTTGCGAGCTCTGCACAGTGTTCATCTAAAGCTACAAGTTAGTGTAGTGTGTACTGCTCACAGTGTTCAGCTAAAACTACAAGTTAGTGTAGTGAGACCTCTGCACAGTGTTCATCTAAAGCTACAAGTTAGTGTAGTGCGTCCTGCTCACAGTGTTCAGCTAAAACTACAAGTTAGTGTGGTGCGTCCTCCTCACAGTGTTCAGCTAAACCTACAAGTTATTTTTTTGCGAGCTCTGCACAGTGTTCATCTAAAGCTACAAGTTAGTGTAGTGCGTCCTGCTCACAGTGTTCAGCTAAAACTACAAGTTAGTGTAGTGAAACCTCTGCACAGTGTTCATCTAAAACTACAAGTTAGTGTAGTGCATCCTGCTCACAGTGTTCAGCTAAAACTACAAGTTAGTGTAGTGAGACCTCTGCACAGTGTTCATCTAAAGCTACAAGTTAGTGTAGTGCATCCTGCTCACAATGTTCAGCTAAAACTACAAGTTAGTGTGGTGCATCCTCCTCGCAGTGTTCAGCTAAACCTACAAGTTATTTTTTTGCGAGCTCTGCACAGTGTTCATCTAAAGCTACAAGTTAGTGTAGTGTGTACTGCTCACAGTGTTCAGCTAAAACTACAAGTTAGTGTAGTGAGACCTCTGCACAGTGTTCATCTAAAGCTACAAGTTAGTGTAGTGCGTCCTGCTCACAGTGTTCAGCTAAAACTACAAGTTAGTGTGGTGCGTCCTCCTCACAGTGTTCAGCTAAACCTACAAGTTATTTTTTTGCGAGCTCTGCACAGTGTTCATCTAAAGCTACAAGTTAGTGTAGTGCGTCCTGCTCACAGTGTTCAGCTAAAACTACAAGTTAGTGTAGTGAAACCTCTGCACAGTGTTCATCTAAAACTACAAGTTAGTGTAGTGCATCCTGCTCACAGTGTTCAGCTAAAACTACAAGTTAGTGTAGTGAGACCTCTGCACAGTGTTCATCTAAAGCTACAAGTTAGTGTAGTGCATCCTGCTCACAATGTTCAGCTAAAACTACAAGTTAGTGTGGTGCATCCTCCTCGCAGTGTTCAGCTAAACCTACAAGTTATTTTTTGCAAGCTCTGCATGGTGTTCATCTAAAGCTACAAGTTAGTGTAGTGCGTCCTGCTCACAGTGTTCAGCTAAAACTACAAGTTAGTGTAGTGAGACCTCTGCACAGTGTTCAGCTAAAGCTACAAGTTAGTGTAGTGCGTCCTGCTCACAGTGTTCAGCTAAAACTACAAGTTAGTGTAGTGAGACCTCTGCACAGTGTTCATCTAAAGCTACAAGTTAGTGTAGTGCGTCCTGCTCACAGTGTTCAGCTAAAACTACAAGTTAGTGTGGTGCGTCCTCCTCACAGTGTTCAGCTAAACCTACAAGTTATTTTTTTGCGAGCTCTGCACAGTGTTCATCTAAAGCTACAAGTTAGTGTAGTGCGTCCTGCTCACAGTGTTCAGCTAAAACTACAAGTTAGTGTAGTGAGACCTCTGCACAGTGTTCATCTAAAACTACAAGTTAGTGTAGTGCGTCCTGCTCACAGTGTTCAGCTAAAACTACAAGTTAGTGTAGTGAGACCTCTACTCAGTGTTCATCTAAAGCTACAAGTTAGTGTAGTGCGTCCTGCTCACAGTGTTCAGCTAAAACTACAAGTTAGTGTGGTGAGTCCTCCTCACAGTGTTCAGCTAAACCTACAAATTATTTTTTTGCAAGCTCTGCACAGTGTTCATCTAAAGCTACAAGTTAGTGTAGTGCGTCCTGCTCATAGTGTTCAGCTAAAACTACAAGTTAGTGTTGTAAGATCTCTGCACAGTGTTCATCTAAAGCTACAAGTTAGTGTAGTGCGTCCTGCTCACAGTGTTCAGCTAAAACTACAAGTTAGTGTGGTGCATCCTCCTCACAGTGCTCAGCTAAACCTACAAGTTATTTTTTTGCGAGCTCTGCACAGTGTTCAGCTAAAGCTACCTGTAGAAGGTTGGTGGTGTTCTCATACTACAGGCAGGCAGTTGATTTTGCTAGCTGCAGTATCAGTATATATATATATATATATATATATATATATATATATATATATATATATCTCAGCTTAGTGCAGCTACAGGCCATTAGTATGTCTGGAAGGCCAAGAAGGAGAGGCAGACAGTCACAAGCCAAAAAAAGAGCGCAAGCAGGCTCTGTGTCTAGTGCTGGTCATTGAGACGGTGCATCCTCATCAGCACGTGGCCGTGGGACATGCTTGGCCTTTTTTTCGGCAGCTGGACGTGTTGAGCCGCAACATGTGGAAGACTTGGTCAAGTGGATGACCAAGCCGTCCTCATCCTCCTCATCCTCTCTCACCCATGCTCAGGGTACTTTGTCTGGCAAAGAAGCGGCCTCTTCCCTCGGCTCAATGTCATCAGTGACTCCTTCCCTAGCCCCACCATGTCCTCCTGAGGAATCCCTCGAACTGTTTGACCACAGTGTTGGGTACATGCTCCAGGAGGATGCCCAGCGTTTGGAAGGCTCTGATGATGATACTGAGCTCAATGAAGGCAGTAACGTGAGCACGGACAGAGGGGGTGCCCAAGAAGGACAGCAATCTGGCAGTCATGCTCCCCCTGCTGCAGCATACTGCCAGGTTTGCTCCAGTGATGAGGAGGGAGGGGATGATGAGGTCACTGACTCAACATGGGTGCCTGATAGGAGAGAGGAGGAGGAGGAGGAGGCGGCACATCACCAACGAGGCAGGATGCCCTCCAGGGGCCAGCCTAAGGGAAGCACACTGACTGCATCACACCCCAAAGCTCCACATGTGCAGGGCGCTGCAGTCTCTGTGCGTTATTCAAAAAGTTCTTTGGTGTGGGCCTTTTTTTAGACGAGTGCATCAGATCGCACTGCTGCTATTTGCAACATATGTCTCAAGCGTATCTCGTGTGGCCAAAACATCTCCCGCTTGGGTACCACATGCTTGACCAGACATATGTTGACCTGCCATGCAGTTCATTGGCAAGCGTATCTAAAAGACCCACACCAAAGAACAAAGAGGACCTCTCCTTGCTCCTCATCAGCTGAGATCTCCAACCCCACTATACCTTCAGTCCTCTCTGAGACCTGCACTGAGAGGAATGAAGGTGTAGAATTAGGTGTGTCACAATCAAGTACTTGTGGGCAATCTGCTTTCGGTACACCAACGTCAGATTGTACCAGTCAAATTTCCCTGCCCCAGCTGCTGCACCGCCGAAAGAAGTTTGCTCCCAGACATCCACATGCCCAGCGGTTGAATGCTAGCTTGGCAAAATTGCTAGCACTTCAACTGCTGCCTTTTCAGTTGGTAGACTCTGCCCCCTTCCGTGAGTTTGTGGAATGTACGGTTCCTAAGTGGCAGGTACCCAAATGCCACTTTTTCTCACGGAAGGCGATTCCGGCTCTCTACCGGCATGTGGAAGGCAATGTCCATGCCTCGCTGGACAGGGCGGTCAGTGGTAAGGTGCATATTACTGCTGACTCATGGTCCAGCAGGCATGGACAGGGACGTTACCTAAACTTCACGGCGCATTGGGTGACTCTGCTGGCAGCTGGGAAGGATGCAGGACAAGGTGCAGTAGTGTTGGTGTTGTTCCGCCACCATGCCTCCAAAATGCCATTACTAATGATTGTGACACACCTCTCTCCTCCACCCCCTCCTCTTCTTCCTCCATGGCCTCTTCCTGTGCTTTGTCCTCGGAACCAGCGGTGTTCCGTAGCCGTTCAAGGGGCTACGCAAGTACACAGGCCAAAAGATGCCATGCGATGCTTGAGCTGGTGTGCTTGGGGGACAGGAGCCACACTGGGGCAGAGGTTCTGTCAGTTCTGCAGGGGCAGGTTCAGAGGTGGTTGACGCCACGCCAACTTAAGGCAGGAATGGTGGTTTGCAACAATGGCACCAACCTCCTCTCTGCCCTCCGACAGGGACAAATGACCCATGTGCCCTGTTTGGCTCACATCCTTAACTTGGTGGTGCAGCAGTTCTTGGGCAGGTACCCGGGCTTACAGGATGTCCTGAGGCAGGCCAGGAAAGTCTGTGTGCATTTCCGCCAGTCATATAATGCCAGTGCTCGGCTGGCGGACCTCCAAAAGGAGTTTAACCTGCCCAAGAACTGCCTAATCTGTGACATGCCCACCAGGTGGAACTCAACGTTGGCCATGCTGCAGCAGCTGCACACGCAGCAGAGGGCCATCAATGAGTACCTGTGTGACTATGGCACCAGGACAGGGTCAGGGAGCTTGTTTTTTTTCCCCACGCCAGTGGGCCATGATCAGGGATGCATGCACTGTCCTGTCACCATTTGAGGAGGCCACGAGGATGGTGAGCAGTGACAGTGCATGCATCAGTGACACTGTCCCCCTTGTCCACCTGTTGGAGCACACGCTGCGTGGAATAGTGGACAGGGCACTTGAGGCAGAACAGAGGCAGGAAGAGGAGGACTTCCTTAGCTCTCAAGGCCCCTTTTATCCAGACAGTGTTCCTGCGTGCCCGCCGATCACACAGGAAGAGGAGGAGGAGGAGGAAGAAGATTGTGTCAGTATGGAGGTGGAGCCTGGCGCTCAGCATCAGCAGCAGTCTTTAAGGGATCAGTCCCAAGAAACACATGGACTTGTACGTGGCTGGGAGGAGGTGGCTGCGGACCATGTCGTCCTTAGTGACCCAGAGGACTCCGGACCGAATGCCTCAGCAAACCTACGCTGCATGGCCTCCCTGATCCTGCAAAGCCTGCGTAAGGATCCTCGTATTCGTGGTATCAAGGAGAAGGACCAATACTGGCTGGCAACCCTCCTTGATCCACGTTACAAGGGTAAGGTTGCGGACCTTATCTTGCCATCGCAGAGGGAGCAGAGGATGAAACATCTTCGGGAGGCCTTGCAGAAAGGTCTGTGCAACGCATTCCCAGAGACTGGGAGGTTACAAACTCCTGTTTCTGGACAACGTGTTGCTGAGGCTTCGGTCAGTCAAAGAAGGAGCGGTGGAGAAGGTGGCCGTCTGACCGATGCGTTCAGACAATTTTTTGGTCCGCAGTCCCAAGGTATGATCGGTTCCAGCAACCATCGCCACCATCTGTTTTACATGGTGCAGGAATACCTAGGGGCAAGATCTGACTTGAACACCTTTCCCACCGAAAATCCTCTGGGTTACTGGGTCTTGAGGATGGATCACTGGCCAGAGCTTGCACAGTATGCAATTGAGCTACTGGCCTGTCCTGCATCCAGCGTTCTTTCGGAACGCACATTCAGTGCTGCTGGAGGCTTCGTAACCGATCACAGGGTGCGTCTGTCCACCGACTTGGTCGATCGACTGACCTTCATAAAAATGAATCAGTCTTGGATCACCACCAGCTACCAAGCACCTGATGCTGATGTAACCGAATAATTTTTTTTGAAATCTCAGATCCCTTCAAAGACTGCCTATGCTGATGCTGAGTGACTATCCTGAGTAATTATCCTCTTCCTCCTCAATGATCACGCTGATAGCTTGTAAGAACATTTTTGGTTCTGGGCGCCACCACCAGTGGCCTAATTTTTCATCCCCTGTTTAACAGGGGCATGTAATTACAATTTTTGATGCAATATTTTGCAGCAGGGCTCGTTTCTGCTTTCCAACTAGAGTATCTGTGACGGGTTGCAGTGTTGTGGCACCAGCACCAGTGCCTAAGGCCTAATTTTTCAGCCCCTGTTTAACAGGGGCATGTAATTACAATTTTTGATGCAATACTTTGCAGCAGGGCTCGTTCCTGCGTTCCAACTAGAGTATCTGTGAGGGGTTGCAGTGTTGTGGCACCAGCACCAGTGCCTAAGGCCTAATTTTTCAGCCCCTGTTCAACAGGGGCATGTAATTACAATTCTTGATCTAATATTTCACAGCAGGGCCCGTTTCTGTGCCCACCAAGAGCGAGTGAGGACTTACAGTGTTGTGGCACCAGCACCACCACCACCACCAAAGGCCCAATTTTTCTGCCCCTGTTTAACAGGGGCATGTAATTACAATTCTTGATCTAATATTTCACAGCAGGGCCTGTTTCTGCACCCACCAAGAGCGAGTGAGGACTTACAGTGTTGTGGCACCAGCACCACCACCACCACCAAAGGCCCAATTTTTCTGCCTTTGTCCAACAGGGGCATGTAATTACAATTCTTGATCTAATATTTCACAGCAGGGCCCGTTTCTGCGCCCACCAAGAGTGAGTGAGGACTTACAGTGTTGTGGCACCAGCACCACCACCACCACCACCAAAGGCCCAATTTTTGTGCCCTTGTTCAACAGGGGCATGTAATTACAATTCTTGATCTAATATTTCACAGCAGAGCCCGTTTCTACACCCACCAAGAGCGAGTGAGGACTTACAGTGTTGTGGCACCAGCACCACCACCACCACCACCAAAGGCCCAATTTTTCTGCCCCTGTTCAACACGGGCATGTAATTACAATTCTTGATCTAATATTTCACAGCAGGGCCCTGTGAGGGCTTACAGTGTTGTGGCCACAACAACACCTAAGGCCCAAATTTCTGCTGAGTATATAGGGCAGGCCCCTACTTTCAAACATCTAACTTACAAACGACTCCTACTTGCAAACGGAAGGAGACAACAGGAAGTGAGATGAAATCTACCCCTAGGAAGGGAAATTCTCTCCTGTAAGAGTTAATATGGGAAAAACATTTCTCCTTTCCACTGATGCTTTCCAATCCTTGTTCCACAAAAAAACCCAAATTTTCAAAAAACATTTGTCATTGGGACAAAAATTGAGGTGAAATCTTCTGAAGAGGAGGACAGACAGCAAAACAAATGTCACAGGGGTGATAACCCTTCCCTATGTTTTCCAAAAAGCTTAAAAAAGATTTTTTGGCTGGAGCTAAACAAGTTAAAAATGCACCCGTTCAAAATTACAAACAGATTCTACTTAACAACAAACCTACAGTCCCTGTCTTGTTTGCACCGCCTATATACTGCTGTTCAGAGTACAGAGCCTGTATACTGCTGTTTCCTTTTTTAATTTGGGTGCGGGGTTCCCCTTAATATCCATACAAGACCCAAAGGGCCTGGTAATGGACTGGGGGGTACGCATGCCGTTTGTCTCACTGATTTTCATCCATATTGCCAGGACCCGACATTACATTAAAGCCGCAAGCAGTTTTAAATAACTTTTTTTCCTTTAAAAATGACATTTTGTGCAGGGACTGTTCTAAGCACGGGAAACACGCGCCACTTTACAGGTATACTATAGACACCCCCCAGGTACGATATTTAAAGGAATATTTCACTTTTTTTTTTTTTTACTTTAAGCATCATTAAAATCACTGCTCCCGAAAAAACGGCCCTTTTTAAAAGGTTTTTTTGCATTGATACATGTCCCCTGGGGCAGGACCCGGGTCCCCAAACCCTTTTTAGCACAATAACATGCAAATTAGCCTTTAAAATGAGCACTTTTGATTTCGAACGTTCGAGTCCCATAGACGTCAATGGGGTTCTAATGTTCGTGCGAATTTTCGGTCCGTTCGCAGGTTCTGGTGCGAACCGAACCGGGGGGTGTTCGGCTCATCCCTAATCAACATAAACACTATGGCTTATTGTCACTTTGTCAGTCTTTTGGTGTTGGATTCTGTAACCCTTAGTTTGCTCACTGTAGCCTACTAGAATGCCCTCTTATGGCTCTGTTCTTCAGCTCTGATCGCTTTTCACTTGGAATATAGGCATATGCTTTACATCCAAACACTCTGATGTGCCCTATGCTAGGCTTTGATCCACATTTTGAAAAGAGTACTTTTAATGGCTCTTGAGGGTAGTCTGTTCTGTAGGTAGGTTGCAGTCATAAATGCTTCTCCCCAGCACTTGTGAGGTAGGTTGGCATCCGACCTGGCCATTTCTATTAGAGTGTGATTTTTTTCTTTCTGCTACACCGTTCTGCTTATACACAATTGTCGGTGCATATTATTCCTGATTTGCATTGGAATTTGTTGCTAGACATGGCAACAAACTCTTGAAGTTTCTCTGATGTTTCATTCTTGTGTTTCATCAGATAAGTAGTTTTGTACCTGGAATAGTCATCAATGAAAGTCAGTAGATATCTGTTCTCGCCTGACGTGGGAGTTTTCATTGGACCGCACACGTCACCGTGTATGAGCTGCAGGGGGTGTGTACTGTAGTTTTTCTTTGAGATGCCTGTGGAATGGGAGCATGTGTGGCTTTTGTTTCAATACAGCACTTGCATTTCATGAGCACTTAGCAAGGCGCTATTGTTAAATCTTCTGATAAACCTCTTTTTATAATGTCCTGTATAGCTTCTGGACTTCTGTGTCCCAGCCGCCTGTGCCTTAAGTGAATACATTTGCTGTATAGGTCATTACCGTATATACTCGAGTATAAGTCGATCCGAGTATAAGTCGAGGCCCCTAATTTAAGACAAAAAACTGGGAAAAATGTATTGACCCGAGTATAAGACGAGGGTGAGAAATGCAAAGGGTCAACAATGCCCATCTGCATCTGCATGCCTCCCTGTGTCCTATGCAGCCTACCTGTATCCTGTGCATGCGTCCTGTGTCCTGTACATGTGCATGTGTCCTGTACATGTGTATGAGTCCTGTGCATGTGTCCTGTACATGTGTATGTGTCCCTGTGTCCTGTACATGTGTCCTGTACATGTGTATGTGTCTCTGTGTCCTGTACATGTGTCCTGTACATGTGTATGTGTCTCTGTGTCCTGTACATGTGTCCTGTACATGTGTATGTGTCCCTGTGTCCTGTGTCTTGTGTCCCTGTGTCCTGTGTCCCTGTGTTCTGTGTCCCTGTGTCCTGTGTCCCTGTGTCCCTGTGTCCTGTGCATGTGTCCTGTCTCATGTGTCCTGTGTGCTTGTGTCCTGTGTCCCTGTGCAGCCTACCTGTGTCCTGTGTCCCTGTGCAGCCTACCTGTGTCCTGTGCAGCCCCCCTGTGGCGATCTCCGATCAGCGTGTGATAATACACTTCGGCGGCCATTCCACTGTTCAAAAGCCGCGCCTCCTCCTTGTCTGTGATAGGCTGACTGTTGAGTGCTCTGCCTATCACGAACATTCTCTCATTCTCATACCACGGACGAGGATGAGAGAATGTCCGTGATAGGCTGTACACTGACAGCTGTTCAGCCTATCACAGACGAGCAGGAGGCTCGGCTTTTGAAAGCTGGAATAGCCTCCGAACTAATTATCACACGCTGGCCGCCGTCTGTCTGCATGACACGCTGATCATGCAGACAGACGGCGGTGACTCAAGTATAATTCGAGGGAGGCACTTTCAGCCCAAAAAAAGGGCTGAAAAATTCGACTTATACTCGAGTATATACAATATATCATTATTATCGCCTCTTTTTGGGGGTTTCTGCGTGTGCGCCCTCATGGTTATGGGGCACATGATCACCTCAGCTCCCGGGACGGACAACTACAATGGCTCCAGTTCTGCTCATACTGCATACCGTCGCTCCTTACAGGCACGTAAGTACTCAGGGTGGACGACATTGTCATGTCTTGTCCTGATATACTTACCCCAACACTAGGATTAATTCTTACATTATATGTTTTTATAGATACTCTACAACATCCGCCCCTGAAGAAGTGTTTTTACACAGAAATGAATCAGGCTATAAGGATGTAGTTATGTGCCCTACTAGGATAATATCTGGATATGTCATATTTTTTAATCTTTTGAATTACCAATCAGGCTGCCAGCTGTTATGTGAATCGATCATGCTATATACGATTGCCATGTGTTTACCATGTATACATTTGTGAACATGATGATACTATTTTTATGCATACGTACAAATATGATAAAATTTACTCATTGATTTTCTTATATGAATTTTACTATTGTTATGCATTTATATTATTTTTACTCCAGCAATAAAATTTGACTACATTTATCTACACGAGTCAACCACCTCATTTAAAGTCCCAAATTTCCCCCTTTTTGTCTCATTAAATCTGTGTTAGTGAGCATTTAACCTTTGCCGAGATAATCCATCCACCTCACAGGTGTGGCATATCAAGATGCTGATTAGACAGCATGATTATTGCACAGGTGTGCCTTAGGCTGGCCACAATAAAAGGCCACTCTAAAATGTGCAGTTTTACTGTATTAAGGGGGTCGGGGGATGGGGGTTGGGGGGAGGTCCGAAAACCTAGTAACCCTAGTCAGTATCTGGTGTGACCAACATTTGCCTCACGTAGTGCAGCACATCTCCTTCACATAAAGTTGATCAGGTTGTTGATTGTGGCCTGTGGAATGTTGGTCCATTCCTCTTCAATGGCTGTGTGAAGTTGCTAGATATTGGCAGGAACTGGAACACGCTGTCGTATACGCCGATCCAGTGCATCCCAAACGTGCTCAATGGGTGACATGTCCAGTGAGTATGCTGGCCATGCAAGAACTGGGATGTTTTCAGCTTCCAGGAATTGTGTACAGATCCTTGCAACATGGGGCTGTGCGCTATCACGCTACAACATGAGGTGATGGTCGTGGATGAATTGCACAATAATGGGCCTCAGGATCTCATGACGGTATCTCTGTGCAATCAAAATGCCATTAATAAAATGCACCTGTGTTCATTGTTCATAGCATATGCCTGCCCATACCATAACCCTACCGCCACCATGGGCCACTCAATCCACAATGTTGACATCAGCAAACCACTCACCCACACAATGCCATACATGCTGTCTGCCATCTGCCCTGTACAGTGAAAACCGGGATTCATCTGTGAAGAGAATACCTCTACAAACTGCCAGACGCCAGCAAATGTGAGCATTTGCCCACTCAAGTCGGTTACGACGATGAACTGCAGTCAGATCGAGACCCCCATGAGGATGACAAGCATGCAGATGAGCTTCCCTGAGATGGGTTCTGACAGTTTGTGTAGAAATACTTTGATTATGCAAACCAATTATTGCAGCAGCTGTCCGGGTGGCTGGTCTCAGACGATCTTGGAGGTGAAGATGCTGGATGTGGAGGTCCTGGGCTGGTGTGGTTACACGTGGTCTGCGATTGTGAGGCTGGTTGGATGTACTGCCAAATTCTCTGAAACGCCTTTGGAGACAGCTTACGGTAGAGAAATGAACATTCAATTCAAGGGCAACAGCTCTGGTGGACATTCCTGTGGTCAGCATGCCAATTGCACGCTCCCTCAAAACTTAAGACATCTGTGGCATTGTGCTGTGTGATAAAACTACACATTTTAGAGTGGCCTTTTATTGTGGCCAGCCAGCCTAAGGCACACCTGTGCAATAACCATGTTGTCTAATCAGCATCTTGATATGCCACACCTGTGAGATGGATGGATTATCTTGGCAAAGGAGAAGTGCTCACTAACAGATTTAGACAGTTCTGCGAACAATATTTGAGAGAAATAGGCCTTTTGTGTACATAGAAAAAGTTATACCTCGTACACACGATCGGACATTGATCGGACATTCCGACAATAAAATCCATGGATTTTTTCTGACGAATGTTGGCTCAAACTTGTTTTGCATACACACAGTCGCACAAAGTTGTCGGAATTTCCGATCGCCAAGAACGTGGTCACATACACCATGTACGACGAGACTATAAAAGGGCAGTTCAGAACCAAGCGCGGCACCCTTTGGGCTCCTTTTGCTAATCTCTGTTAGTAAAAGTTTGGTGAGAGATGATTTTTCAGACTCGTGGTTTTCGGATCATTTTCTGCTGTTCAGTTTGTGCTTGTGGGTTTATATCTGGTCTTCAGTGCATGCAGCGAGTTACGCTTGACTCTGTCATTGTGTTCTTGTTCGTTCGTTGCTGTTTTTCAGGTCGCTCTTCACAGGCCTTGCTGTTCTTCAGTGCGTTCTGTTACTTCGTTCTGAGCAGCCGACCATTTTCTAGCCATGTTGCGTATACGTACTCATCGTAGAGTTCGTGCTGTGCGGAGGCTTGGTTTTGGGGTCCTTACCTTGACACAAGCCCAGTCAATGAACAGGGTGGGGAGGAGTTCATGGACCAAGAATTAGTTTCTCCAGCGTGACCAGTTCTGTCACATGCCTTTGTTCCGTGAGAATAATCCTGATGATTTCAGGAACTTTCTCCGGATGACGGACCCCATATTTCACCGTTTGTTGGCTTTGCTGACCCCCTATATCAGCAGGCAGGATACCTGAATGCGGCAAGCCATCACTCCAGAGCAGAGGCTAGTCGCCACCCTGCGGTACATGGTGACGGGGAGAAGCCTGCAGGACCTCAAGTTCTCGACAGGCATCTCCCCCCAGGCTATGGGGATCATTATCCCAGAGACCTGTTCTGCCATCATCCAGGTCCTGCAGAAGGAGTATATTAAGGTAAGATTTCTTTAACATATCCTTTTTAAGATATCCTTTAACATCACATTTTATTGTATTTAATGTTTACTAATGTAATGTATTTCTTTCCTCGTTCCCTAATTACCATGATTGTAATATGCTGTAAATGTCCCCTTTGTCCTCATGCATGCTGGATTTTTAGGTAATATTTTTTGTCCTTCATGCATAATTTGCCTTCACTTACCTCCCCAGCATGCTCTCCTGGGCCTATATTCACCTCATGTAGTCACTTAACAATATTTTGTCAGCTGAATAGTAGTGCTTTACCCTAATTACCCCCTAAAATGTGGTAAATTATGATTTGTGCTTTAAATTCAGGCAGAGTGCCAGAGGCTTTTTTTTGTGTCCCAAAATCATTTGGAACTCTCCCTCCCCACCAACTGCTAACTCAGCTGATACCAATCCTCTATCTGCTGACTTTGTCAAACCCATATATACTATACCCACCTCTTTAGTGGTCAGATTTATGGATGGATTCCCCAAAGCATGTAGTGCAAGGGCCTGCCTGAATACTTTCAAATGGTACTGTTTAAAGTTTTGGTATCCTATTATTATCTTGATAGGTAATAGCAGAATGTCAAAATGTGCTTAAATGTGTACAGTGTGTATTTATCTCTTTGTATTATGACACTTCTTACCTGTCCAGTGGGCTGCCAATAGTAAGGAGGGGCTGGCCAAACTAATACACATTATTTAGGCATTCATCTCTCAATGAAGTGGAGAGGGTTACCTGTCCAAAACATATCCCCCCCATACAATTTTACAAATGGCCCATGAGAGGGGGGGAGGAGGAATCTGATAGGTGGACCTTATGCCTTGGTCTTTAAATACTCCCTAAAATAAATGTTATACTGATGTTAGCCAAGAATGTTTGTGTCTAATCTGCTTTCCATGTTTATGTGCAAAATGATTAATTTATTTTTCTTGTTTGACCCCACAGTTTCCTTCCAACCCACAGGAATGGCAGACTGTGCCCTCCCACTTTGCCCAGCGGTGGGACTTTCCTAACTGCGGAGGGGCAATTGATGGGAAACACGTCCACATCGTCCCACCACCCAACTCGAGGTCATACTATTATAACTATAAGGGGTTCAATAGTATTGTGATGTTGGCGGTGGTGTCGGCTACTTACGAGTTCCTGTATGTGGACGTGGGGAAGAATGGCTGGATGTCAGATGGTGGAGTCATCACCCAGATGGAGTTCTACAGGCATCTCCAGAATGGCAGCTTGGACTTGCCACCTTCAGAAGACAACGCGGAAGGACTCCCTTTCGTCTTCGTTGCGGATGAAGCGTTTGCGCTGGGGACCATCTTCCCTATGAGGACCCTCACCCCGGACCCGAGGGTTTTTAATTACCGGCTGGCCAGAGCCAGAAGAGTTGTGGAGAACACGTTTGGAATCATGGCCAGCAGGTTCCGCCTATTTCTTACACCCATACACATGGCGGAGTATAAACTGAATCACATCATCCTGGCTTGCTGTGTTCTCCACAACTTTTTAAGGACAAATTCTGACAACTATGCTGCCTCAGTTGGGCCTGAATCCAGAATTCATGTAAATGAACCAACCCTGACGGCACTTGAAGCTGGCCGTCCTGGCTTGCCCCCCCCGACTTCCCATGAGGTCCGTCTAAGATACCTTGAATACTTTGCCAGTAGGGGGGCCATCGACATGCCAGACAATGTCTGAGACATTTTTTAAATTAAAAAAAAGTTTTAACTACTAAAATATTTGCTGACATTTACACTGCTTGTCTTTCTTTTAGCTGACCCTGACTGAAATGTGGGTAGTCCTGAAAATGGCGTGATTTGTGTAACATTCAAAAGCACTGTTGTGTGTTATTTACTAAAGGTAAAGACACTTTGCACTATAAGTTCACTTGAGACTGCACTAAAACTGCACGTGTAGTGCAAAGTGGATTTGCCCTTAGGAAATAACCCCCATTGTCACAGAAAACCACAATTTAACCACAACAAAAGTTTTCGAGCAATGAAACAATAATCAACACATTCTTGATTAGCAATCTTTTTAATACCAGCACAATCACATGTGCATTTATAAAAGGTTATTGTAGAACAAACCAACATGTTTGTTGTATAACAATTTTTTGGTCACATTAATAAAAGTAGAAATGTCCATTTAAGGTAAAACAGGCATGTTTAAAACCAACAAGAAATACACAAATCTGGAACTTACAAAGTTCAACTTTGTTATAAATTGAAGGCAATATCAGACATGAGTATTTATAAACTGTGTTTGATATTGCGTTCAGATGGGGTGAAGTCACCCCTGGAAAAGCCAAATTTTGAAGATGCACACAAATTGCTGAATGTCAACATGTGCTAGCTGCCATCACGGGGGATCAAGGGACGTGTTTTGGGGGTGCAACCCCTTCCTCTCAGCTACTTTATTATTGAGGAAGGGGTTGCACCCCCAAAACGCCTACATTGATCTCCCATGATGGCAGATAGCACATGTTGACACACTGGGGTTGATTTACTAAAGGCCAATAGACTGTGCACCTTGGAAAGTGCAATTGCACTCTGCAAGTGCAGCTGCTCCAGAGCTTAGTAAATGAGGTAAAGCTTCACTTTGCAAAGAATACCCAATCATATGCAAGGTAAATTAAAATAACAGCATTATTGCTTGCACATGATTGGTTGATGGAAGTCAGCAGAGCTTCTGTTCATTTACTAAGCTCTGGAGCAACTGCTCTTGCAGTGTGCAACTGCAATTTCCAAAGTGCACAGTCTTTTTGCCTTTAGTAAATCAACCCCACTGTGTGCATCTTCAAAATTTGGCTTTTCGAGAATATGTAAAAAAAATGTGAGAAATTTTTAGATTCCAAAAGCACAAAAAAGGGAAGGGATTTGGAAGTGTTTTAAACTCTCCCTAAAACATCAATGATGTTCTTCATTTTGTTTTGAACATCATTGGTGTTTTTCTGGATGTTTTCCAAGTCCCTATTACACCCCATGATCTCCCCGATCAGGATCTGTGCACTTTCACTGGTGAAATGACCTGGATCCACAACATCACGATCACCTAAAAATATAGAAATGAAAACAAACCATGTATTATAAATATGCCGGCATCCATCTCTTACCTGAGCCTGTGGTCGCAGACACTCACCTGTTGTGGTGACTATTTCCACCACGTCTCCTTCCTCCTCCTGTTGGCTTTGGGGGATTTCACCTTCTTCATGAGGTGGGGGGTCTGTTGTCTCCTCTGATGAGTGGTGTTCTCCGAGTCTTTTCTCCCCTATGTAAAAAAAAATAGGTATACTTAGCACACAGATATTTCATGGCAGAAATAGGAATATGAAACATTGCTTGGAAGTGGGGTACAATTGTCTGTTTTGGCAGAGTTCCAAAATGAAGAAATATTTTTGTCCTTTGTCAAGCTTGAATACTTACCTGTTTTGTACAAGCTTCACAGATGGAGACACCCCTATAGTATACACTGGAGCACCTGTGTGGGCCCCCTAATAAAAAGGGTGTTCTTGTGTCCCACACTAGTGCTCCAGCATCCAAATGTGTAAACAGCTGCTGAGTGTCCTCTCCTTACACAGAATCTAGTTTGCATTTCATTCTAGTTACAAACCCATCTACAAACCCATCTACACAACAAAATTATTTTAAGAGAAGTAGGCTAGTAAAAATGTATTCAAATGCATATGGCCAAAACAATGGTGTATTCTAGGCCGAACGAACAATGTTTTATACGAATGAACAATGTGCCCATGAACATGAAAGTTGCCATTTTAAACTGTACAACAGTTAAGAAAAGCACATGGAGCAGCATGAACGTAATAAAAATAAAGAATAGGAACACAGCACAACTACTTACTTTTTTGCAGCACTCTCCTGATCATTCTGTACTGCACATGCTCCCTTAATTTGAGGTCCGACCACCGCTTCCTGAGCTGATCCTTGGATCGTCGTACCCCAAAATTCCGGGGGCAGACTTTTGACCACTTTCGCCATTATCTTGGCCTTTCTGACATTGGGGTTGGGGTAAGGTCCATACTTCCCGTCATAGTTGTCCCTCTTCAGGATGTCCACCATCTCCAACATCTCCTCAAAGGACACATTTGAGGCCTTGAATCGTCTCTTCTGGGATCGGGACGTTTCTGGCTCCGGGCTTTCCTCCTCCTCCTCCTCGTTGGTGTAATTAGCACTTACCTGCTGTGCCTCCGCCATGTGCTCTTCCCCACTGCGCCGAACGAGAAGGGGTGGGGAATAGACTAGAATGAACGTCAGGGGCGGGCGGAGTTTCACGCATGCGCAGTGTATATAAAGGGTAACACGCGTGCGTAGTACGTACGATCTGTGAGCGGAGGAAGGAGTATCGGAGGTGCCGATCGTGATAACGAAGGTAAGATTTAAACTTGGGCCTATACTGCTTCTAGATTGAGGCCTATATTGTGACAAGATTAGGAGAGTTTCGCCTGACATTAGGGTTTGTCTTGTGTCTTGCAGATAAAATGGATGGCTTCAATGACCACAATTTCCTCCCCCTGTTCACAGACAAATACAGAGCTGCCCTGTCTGTGGCAGGTGAAACACCCGCAATATAATCATAAACAAAAGAGGCAGGCAGCGCTGGAGAAACTGCTGGAGTTGGTGAAGCCGGTGGTCCCTACGGCAACCATCCCCTATTTAAAAGCCAAAATTGGTGGCCTGAGGAGCACTTATCTTAGGGAGCTCAAGAAGGTCACGGATTCCCAGAGATCCGGAGCTGCAGCAGATGATGTTTATGTACCCAGGCTGTGGTACTATGAGAGACTTCGTTTTCTGTCAGACCAGACTGAAGTCAGGGAATCCCTCTCCACTCTTCCTTCCACTCTTCCTTCCACCCTGTCTTCCACCACAGCTGAGGCTTCCGATGTCCAACCTGGGACTTCCAGCCAGGAAGAAGTGGAGGAGCCCAGCTTGAGCCAGGTATGAGCACTCAGGCTGATTCAGGAGGCTTCTGCGTCCCTCAGAGCCTTCCCCACTCCTGAAGAGGCCTTTGCCTCCATGACTTCCACAAATCTGCAGGGCATGCAGGAGGGTCAATGCCTCATGTGTGAGGACCGTCTTTATAAAACCTTAACTAAGCAGGTGAGGGGCGAAATCACACCCAATACCCACCTGTGTGAGTTGGACCATCCTCCTCCTCCTTCTCCTCCTCCTCCTGCCACAACTCCACCACCACAGACACAGCGTCGAAGGAAGACCAGAGAGTAATGACCTGGGTTCAGTCTGGTCTGGCTAAAGATGCAGGCTCTTGTATGACCACAGCCTGGGGACATACATGTCATCTGCAGCTGTTCATCATCTCTTGGACTTCTGGACCAGACTGCACTCCCTTATATATGAACTCCTCAGGCCACCAATTTTGCCTGGAAATAATTGATGTGTGCCCTTGGGGCCAAAGGCTTCGCCAATTTCTGCTGTTTCTCCAGCGTTGCCTCCCTCTTTGTTTGGTTCTGATCCCTTAATAAAGGAATTTTTGTTTCAATTATACTCGCCTATGTGTGTTTTAATTCAAAAAGGACAGTTTGTTTGTGAGGAGGCAGGTACATTTTCAAACTACAATGTGAAATTAACAAGTAACACCAACACCAAACAATCTCCTTGAGATTAAATAATACAAGATAATAATGGTGTTGAGGTAACTTGACACACAAAACACACCCAAAATATTCTGGAATTTAAAAAAAAAAAAAAAAAAAGATCAGGCTTGAAAAAATACTAACCAAAAAAAAAAATTTGAATCAGATGTGACAAATAAAAATATTATATTGATGAAATCACGATAAATAATAAAGAAAGAAGTTTGTGAGAACTCTGTGTGAATATCAGCAGCAAAACTACTTCATTCTTCTAGCATTATAAAGAAGAGAGTGCGCTGCAATAAACTATTTAAAACATTGCAGCCTGACGAAAGTGCTATATCCATTCCAAACTCTAATTTTACCAGATCAAGCTGTTCCGTCTCGGAATTTATTCTGAGCATGCGTGGCACTTTGTGCGTTGGAATTGGCCACACACGGTCGGAATTGACGTGATCGGATTTTGTTGTCGGAAAATTTTATAGCCTGCTCTCAAACTTTGTGTGTCGGAAAATCCAATGGAAATAGTCCGGTGGAGCCCACACACGGTAGGAATTTCCGACAACAAGCTCCGATCGCACATTTTCCATCGGAAAGTCCAACCATGTGTACAGGGCATTATAGATCTTTGAGTTCAGCTCATGATAAAGTTTATAATTTTGCTGAGTGTGCGTGTGTATATGTGTGTGTGTGTATATATATATATATATATATATATTTTGCTCTGCAGTGTCTGGACCTCTCTAAAAGACGCAAGCTTTAGCACACACGTCTCCTCTGCAGCACACAACGCTCTTTCTCAGAACTGTCACTTCAAGTGACAATTATCTAGAGATTTGTTTACGCTGAGCCATAAGCACTATTTTTAATTATCCCCAGATCGATCACACACTTTATGGAGTGCTCTGATCTTTTACATGTTCTTTCACATAAATGGAAGAGCCATGATAGTGTGTCACCGGAAGCGGAGGAGGGGATTTTTCATCTTGTAATGAAGTGTGTAAAATCTAAAGTTTTGAATTTTTTTTCCCCACTCTCTTAACAGATGAAGCTTTTGTGTGTTTTTCCTCGATCTAGAGGTACGTTGGCAGAATATAAAGCATCACACTGGGCAAAGTGGCAATAAAGAGGATGGATAATGGAGAAAGATACAAATGATTAAAGCACATTGATTAGAAAATGCAGGCAGGGGATGCTGACAAGCAGGTTGTGGATAAATTGAATGGGGGGGAGACAAGATACTGAAGGGTTCAGGTCTATAAAAAGCTTATGTTAAACATGTCTAGTATTGAGAGGAAAAAGAGATGATGCAATGCTAATCAATACTGAGGAAGAGCATTAAACAGGAACGTAAAAAAAGAGATTCAAAATACACTAAAAAGTCTTTGGTTTTACATTTTATTATTGACACCTATATGTATTCTATAAAAGGTGAAGACAATATCCATCATTCCATTGTAATATCTACTTATTAAATGCAACCAGAACAGTGAATAATAATTGTAGGAACAGAGGAACATATTGATTACAATGTAATCATTCAGTGACCAAAGTGGACTGATAGCAGTGTAGTGTTAAAGAGTTATGCTACATTTAATTGATTTTGCTTCTTCTTTTTAATACAGTCTGTGACACCTCCAGGATATGTAAACATTAAAGATTTAAAACATGCACCACAAAGGATTGCAGTAGTGTGAATTGGCACTAAATGAGCTATTCATTTTTATCTTCTTTATGTTGGCTGGAGTTCTGTTTTAAGAAACGTGATGTCTGGATTATGGTGTTACTTATAAAGATGTTATTCTAGGGAGTCATTTGTATGCT
Organism: Aquarana catesbeiana; assembly: GCF_042186555.1. Classification (NCBI taxonomy): domain Eukaryota; kingdom Metazoa; phylum Chordata; class Amphibia; order Anura; family Ranidae; genus Aquarana; species Aquarana catesbeiana. The sequence goes on along the minus strand of NC_133326.1, from coordinate 482,549,704 downwards.
TTATGTAAGACTTTTTTCAACTAACGTGTTTATTTTCCACAGTAAAGGGATGTTTAGCTTTCTGAAAGGCAGCTATGGCTTAGAGATGGCAGTTTTAATATACATTGAGGGACGCCCCCTCCCATTCATGGGAATCCATCCCTGGAACCTGGGATGTGAGGTGGATTAGATTGTTGTAAAGTATGGTGATCAGTTTTGGTAAAGTATGGTGATTCGTTTCGGCAAAGTCTGGCTGTCAATCTAATAAAAAGCTGGAACCAAATGGGTTTAGCCCTCTGGATGAACCTGATGATGCTGAAGATATTAAAGTCCTTTATAGTCCTGTATAGTGGTGGAAATGGTGGCAAATTCTGGCATGTGTATTCTGGATGGTGAAGACAAATATACACTATTGCTGCGAGGGAATGAATATACATGGTAATGAAGCATTCAGAGAATGTTTTATAATTCAAGAGGTTAGAAATGAAAGGATGGGGGTGGGATTTATCCTTGGAGGATAATGGGTACTAATGACATGATGACACTACAGTTCCATCTGTAGCTCCCTCCTAGTAAGGTGTTAGGCTGACAGGTAAATGTGGTTCTTTTTTTGTGCTCCTCTTTAATCAGTGGAGGAGCTGTTGTTTGGTTTAGGCTGATCAAGGTCTCACAGGCTGCACAATTGTTTCTCCCTGCTTTCTGGAAAGCTCCAGAACATAGAAGTGGAGCAGTGTAACTGAGCAGTATTTCAAAAGATTATGTGGACATGACCAGAAAAAGGGGATAGTTGTGGCACCAACATCCCAAATTTTGAAAAATTCAAAGATAGATTAGGGATACGGACTTTTTAGGTGCACAATCAATTGATACAAAGAAGATTTTTTATAGATAAAAACAATAGTATTTATTTAAACATAATTTGAGTTAAAAACATTTGTACAATTATTTGGTATCACTGTTCAAGTATATATTGCATTAGATACCACGTTTATATTTCCGACATGTTTCCTTTGAAGAAGCCAAATATGGCGAAACATGACGTAAATGAAAACTTTTTTGTTTTTAGCAATAAAAAATCTTCTTTGTATCAATTGATTGTGCACCTAAAAAGTCCTGTATCCCTACTCTATCATTGAATATTTCTAAGTGAGCAGTCTGAATATTTATGAAGTCACGGCTAATCCCTGGGGAGGTGTGCTCAGAAAGTGGCTGGAGAGAACATAAATAGTCTGGGGCTGGATCAGTCAAGGTTCTTGACCAGTAGGAGAAGCACCCAGCCTGGAGGGCTACCATCCTCCCAAGCAACCCAGCACCTCTACCAAGAGGTACCCTAGGGCTGGAGGCACTACTATCTGAGGGATTTCAAGCAAAGGAAGGGGGATTTCACCTAGGATTCAGTCTGGCGAGTCCACTAAGCAACTGTCTGCCTGACTTTGAGGGAGGCTCCAAGTACTCAGGGACTTGCGAATACAGAACTGAGAGCAGGATCTAGGTGAATGATAGTGTTGTTAACCCCAGGTACACAAAGACTGAGGTTTGCTTGGCCGGGTACACTGCTATTGGTGTGCCAGTGCTGCCCATTCCCAGAGCCATTTCTAAGGGACTTTTCTAAGGAGTATTTTTACAGAAGTGACCCGCTGGTGGTGTGCATGTGCACCCTGGTGGCGTGCATGGCAGGAGGGCAGAATCACATATATATATATATATTGTGGCGATGCAACCCCATGTCACAGGTGCATATGAGCAGTGTATGCCTGATTTTGGTAGGCTTGCTAATTGTACACCTGTGTGCTGGCTTCATAATAATCCCCGGAATAGAGGTCAGTGCTCAGACTTGGAGACTTGGAGACAGCTCCACCTGGCAGACAGGAAGTCTGGCCTGGGAGGTCGGAAGGGTCAGTGTCACCTATCAGTGCTGCCCATCAATGCCCATCAGTGTTGCCCATCAGTGCCACCCATCAATGCCCATCAGTGCCTATCAGTACCGCATATCCGTGCCGCCTATCAGTGCCCACCATTGCCGCCTATTAGTGCCCATCAGTGCCAACTAACAGTGCCCATCAGTGCCACATATCAGTGCCACCTATCAGTGCCCATAAGTGCAGCATATTAGTGTCTCCTCATCAGTGCCCATAAGTGCCACCTAATCAATGCCCACCAGTTCAGTCTATCAGTTCCCATCAGTGCCACCTCATCAGCGCACATCAGTGAAGGCGAAAAATTACTTAGTTACAAAATTTACTGACAGAAAAAAAGTAAAAACCTTTTTTTTCAAAATATTTGTTCTTTTTTTTTGTAAAAAATAAAAAACCCAGCAGTGATTAAATACCGCCAAAAGAAAGATCTATTTGTGTGAAGAAAATGATAAAAAAATTTGTTTGGGTACAGTGTAGCACAACTGCGCAATTGTCATTCAAAGTGCGACAGAGCTGAAAGCTTAAAAATGGCCTAGGCAGGAAGTGCCCGGTAGGTTAGTGGTTAATGTTGAGAAGTGTAAAACTGACAAGAGCAGTGTTTCAGATGCTGTTGAGCCTCTTGGTCTGTCTAGGTCTCAATGAGGTGAAGTAGTCCAACAGAGCAATACCTACTTGGATGATATGGCCAAGAGGCTAATAGCAATGCTGGAAGAAGCTTTTGTGGCTAAAAGAGTAGTGGATGCTATGGCTGCTGTGCCAGGAGAGGTGTCTGCAGAACAGCCTATAGGCCAACATGCACAGATTGTTGCAGAGACTAATCCTCTCATGACTGAAGGTCTGAGCGAGTGTAAACGCACAGTGGAAATTGTGTTCACAATGAAAAAAAGAGAAAATGTGTATTTTGTGACAGACATGCTTAATGAAATGTTAGCATAATGGAGTGTACAGCCAGTATATATCCTAGCGTCCTCTCCTGTGTTTGGAGAACTGGTACCATGGGGTATGGCTGATTGGAGCTGGATATTGCAAGCTGTAGTGTGCAGAAATCGCAAATGCTTGAATCATTTAATGCGATGTTTGGTGGTAATGTGGAAAGTAGGGATGAGCTTCGAGTTCTAGTCGAACTCATGTTCGACTCGAACATTGGCTGTTCGCCCATTTGCTAAACAGCGAACAATTTGGGGTGTTCGCGGCAAATTCGAAAGTCGCGGAACACCCTTTAAAGTCTATTGGAGAAATCAAAAGTGCTAATTTTAAATGCTTATATGCAAGTTATTGTCATAAAAAGTTTTTGGGGACCTGGGTCCCCAAAAACCAAGGATCAATGCAAAAAAAAAGTTTTAAAAACGGCCATTTTTTCGGGAGCAGTGATTTTAATAGTGCTTAAAGTGAAACAATAAAAGTGTAATATTCCTTTAAATTTCGTACCTCGGGGGTGTCTATAGTATGCTTGTAAAGGGGCGCATGTTTCCCGTGTTTAGAACAGTCTGACAGCAAAATTACATTTCAAAGGAAAAAAGTCATTTAAAACTACTTGTGGCTTTTAATGAATTGCCGGTCTGACAATACACATAAAAGTTCATTGATAAAAACGGCATGGGAATTCCCCACAGGGGAACCCCGAACCAAAATTTAAAAAAAAAAGACGTGGGGGGTCCCCCTAAATTCCATACCAGGCCCTTCAGGACTGGTATGGATATTAAGGGGAACCCTGGCCAAAATTTAAAAACAAATGGCGTGGGGTCCCCCTCAAAATCTATACCAGACCCTTCAGGTCTGGTATGGATTTTGAGGGGAACCCCGCGCCAAAATTAAAAAAAAAATGGCATGAGGTCCCCCCAAAAATCCATACCAGACCCTTATCCGAACACACAACCTGGCAGGTCGCAGGAAAAGAGGGAGAGAGCACCCCCCCTCCTGAACCATACCAGGCCACATGCCCTCAACATTGGGAGGGTGCTTTGGGGTAGCCCCCCAAAACACCTTGTCCCCATGTTGATGGGGACAAGGGCCTCATCCCCACAACCCTTGCCCGGTGGTTGTGGGGGTCTGTGGGTGGGGGGCTTATCGGAATCTGGAAGCCCCCTTTAACAAGGGGACCCCCAGATCCCGGCCCTCCCCCCTGTGTGAAATGGTAAGGGGGTACAAAAGTACCCCTACCATTTCACAAAAAAACTGTCAAAAATGTTAAAAATTACAAGAGACAGTTTATGACAATTTTTTAAAATGCTTCTTCTCTCTTCTATCTTCTATCTTCTTTCTTCTACCTTCTATCTTCCTACAGTTTCTTCCTCCATTTTCTTCTTCTTCTGGTTCTTCTGGTTCTTCCTCCGGTGTTCTCGTCCGGCATCTTCCTCCGCTGCGTCTTCTGCCCTTCTTCTCCTCGGGCTGCTCCGCATCCTTGATGGCATGGAGGGAGGCTCCCGCTGTGTGGCACTTCTCCTCTTCTGACGGTTCTTAAATAACGGGGGGGCAGGGCCACCCGGTGACCCCGCCCCTTCTGACGTCACGGGGAATGCCCCAGGGAAGTCCTGTCAAGTCCCAGTGTGTCAGAGGGGGGCGGGGTCACCAGGTCACACAGCGGGAGCCTCCCTCCATGCCATCATGAATGCGGAGCGGCCCAAGGAGAAGAAGGGAAGAAGACGTCACGGAGGAAGATACCGGACAAGAACACCGGAGGAAGAACCAGAAGAACCAGAAGAACCAGAAGAAGAAGAAGATAGAGGAAGAAACCGAAGATAGAAGATAGAAGAAAGAAGATAGAAGAAAGAAGAAGCATTTAAATAAAGGAATTGTCAAAAACTGTCTCTTGTCATTTTTAACATTTTTGACAGTTTTTTTGTGAAATGGTAGGGGTAATTTTGTACCCCCTTACCATTTCACACAGGTCGGAGGGCCAGGATCTGGGGTCCCCTTGTTAAAGAGGGCTTCCAGATTCCGATAAGCCCCCCGCCCGCAGACCCCCACAACCACCGGGAACGGGTTGTGGGGATGAGGCCCTTGTCCCCATCAACATGGGGACAAGGTGTTTTGGAGGGCTACCCTAAAGCACTCTCCCAATGTTGAGGGCATGTGGCCTGGTACGGTTCAAGAGGGGGGCTGCTCTCTCGTCCCCCCTCTTTTCCTGTGGCCTGCCAGGTTGCGTGCTCGGATAAGGGTCTGGTATAAATTTTTGGGGTGACCCCACGCCATTTTTTTTTAAATTTTGGTGCGGGGTTCCCCTTAAAATCCATACCAGACCTCAAGGGTCTGGTATAGATTTTGAGGGGGACCCCACGCCATTTTTTTTTTAAATTTTGGCCGGGGTTCCCCTTAATATCCATACCAGACCTGAAGGGCCTGGTATGGAATTTAGGGGGACCCCCACGCCATTTTTTTTTTTAATTTTGATTTGGGGTTCCCCTGTGGGAATTCCCATGCCGTTTTTATCAATGAACTTTTATGTGTATTGTCGGACTGGCAATTCAATAATACCTGCGAGTAGTTTTAAATTACTTTTTTTCCTTTGAAATGTCATTTTGCTGTCAGACTGTTCTAAACACGGGAAACATGTGCTCCTTTACAGGCATACTATAGACACCCCCCAGGTATGAAATTTAAAGGAATATTAAACTTTTATTGTTTCACTTTAAGCATTATTAAAATCACTGCTCCCGAAAAAACGGCAGTTTTTAAAACTTTTTTTTGCATTGATCCATGTCCCCTGGGGCAGGACCCAGGTCCCCAAACACTTTTTATGACAATAACTTGCATATAAGCCTTTCAAATTAGCACTTTTGATTATTCATGTTCGTGTCCCATAGACTTTAACAGTGTCCACGTGTTCGAACAAATTTTTTGCCTGTTCGCAAGTTCTGGTGCTAACCGAACAGGGGGGTGTTCAGCTCATCCCTAGTGGAAAGTAAACTCACAGTACGCTGGATTGCTCCATACAAGGCTTGGGTATGAGAGGCACTCTGGAGTGCTGTTGGACAGGTCAGATGTATTTAAAAAAGGTGTTGGCACATATGTGTTGCAAGAACAGTCGCTGTTGGAGTGTTGGACAACAGGGGGCAATGCAAAACTGTGGGAAGGTCCCATAGAGAGTAACTGCTTCCCTGTGTGTGGTCCTTTCTCAGACACTGTCCTAGCAAGTGATGGGACCAGAGTTCCTGGTGGTTTTGAACTGGGTAATTTTGAGAAAGTGGTTGCTAGGGGTAACCACACAGGTATCAGCAAACCTGAAACCCAAAATGTGCTGGGTAAAGTTGAGACAAATGTCAAAATAGGACCCCTACAGTCTTGGAAGCGTAGATTGGTGAGAAGAAATGTAAGCTCCCAATGGTTTGGAAGAAATGCGCATTGAAGCACACTCGGAAAAAGAGGTGGGTGGAATGCCCCTTTAGGAATAAGGGTGTTGTATTTATCCCTCTGGTGCAAATATATGTGGAGATGCCACCCCATGTCACAGGTGCATATGAGCAGTGTATGCCTGATTTTGGTAGGCTTGCTAATTGTACACATATGTGCTGGCTTCATAATCATCCCAGGAATAGAGGTCAGTGCTCAGACTTGGAGACAGCTCCACCTGGCAGACAGCAAGTCTGGCCTGGAAGGTCGGGAGGGTCCCAGTAGGAGATGGCTTCAGGAGAAAGAGACAGAAGATCTCGGAGTCTAATGCTGGCCATACACTATACAGAAAATCGGCCGAAAAATCGTTCATATAGACACTTTGTTCGTTTTTCGGCAAATTAATGGGCACAAATCGATAATCGTTTGTGACGTTTTTGTGGAAAAAAAACGAACGGCAAGTTTGGAAAATTTCTGCCGAACGTACGATAAATTGCAAGTTTAATGCTTTCTTCGTCCGTGAAAAAACGAATGGTTGCTACTGCGCATGGTTGAAAAACATTTAACCCGGAAGGGAAATATTCGTGCCAAATACGTTCGCGTCAAAACGTCATGACAAATCGTCAACACCAACTATATAAAGGCCCGCACACACGATCGGACTTTTTGACAACAAACATGCAAATTAGCAGTTCTGGAGCAACATCTGACCGTGTGTACGCTCCATCGGACAAACGTTTTCTGTTTTTATCGGACTTTTGTTGGCTGCGAACGGACAAACTTTCTGGCAACAAAACTCATGTCGTGTGTGCACAAAAAACCATCGGACTTTAGTCCAAAGTACAAACACGCATGCTCGGAAGCAAGGACCAGCACAAATTTTTAATGGCTTAATAATAAATCTGCTTTGCTGGTGATACTGACAGAGTACAGACAAACATATTTTAGTTTGGATTTGTGTTCTAGTGATATCAATCCAAAAATGTTGTGTTTTGGCCATTTTGGTTATTGTGCATTCACAACATAAATAAAATTACTAAATTATTAGACATGTTCTCTGTCATCACAATTAAAAATTAAAAATTAGAAACAAAAAGAGCAAACGATACACAGAAAAAGAAAAAATATAGCTTATTAAATCATACTCAAATCAAAAAATACAACCTGCTAAATTATTAGCCCCTAAACTCCCCAGACCACTGGCCTTGTTGTGGATCCTTGGGGCTGATTTTGCCACTGACCACCATGCTGCTCAGGTGGGTGGGCTTGCTGGGGTGGGTAGGTTTGTTGTGGAGGAGTGTTGTTCAAATCACACACATGATATTTAGTGGTTAGCTCTTGTTTCCTGGCCTTGCTGAAGAGCTGGATGATTAGACCCTCACATAGCTCCCTTTGATCTGCGTCAAGCTCATGGAGCTTACTAGCAGTAAAACAGCCAAACCCTTCAGCACTATCGGGTGCTGTGGTGATCACAGAAGTAGCCCTAGTTAAGAACTCAGCTGTGGCCTCATCCAGATGTTGGCTCTTCCTGGCCCTTTTTTTGGGAGGATGCAGGGGAGGGATTCTGCACTCAATTGTCGTCTGGCTGCTGGGCCCAGGCTCTTCTTGGCTCTAAAGTTCCTGTGTGTGTAAAACCAACATCATTTTAATTTTTGGACATCAATCACCAACAATTTTCAGGTCATGACTTTTAAATTTGGAATGTGTCCAAATAGTAAAGACTATCATTCTGACTCCAGCATTTCTCATTCTTGTCCTAATCCTTTTTGGCCACTACTGTCTATTGATATGGGACTCACTTTTTTAACACAACAAATTACTATGCATTCAGGGGCGTAACTACCACCATAGTGACCCATGCGGGCGCTATGGGGTCCGCAGCCGAGTGGGGGCCAGTGAGGATAAGACCAGTCTCCCAGCCAGGGGAAGAGAGAGGAGAGGAAGAGGCGAGCTGTCCGTATCAGCAGAGAGCTGAATTGCCCGATGTAAGAGCTTTCATTAGAACTTTCAGTGTTCCCGGGGCTCACGTCACATAGCTCCACCTTTTGGCCCAGTGCATTTGATAGAACGCCGATACAATGCGGGACATGTGACGTCATCAAAGGCGTCGGGCCAAGAGGTGGGGCTATGTGATGACCCCCGGGAAGACAGGAAATTCAAATGAAAGCTATTACAGCGGGCAATCCCGCTCTCTGCTGATCCGGGTGGCTTGCCTCTTCCTCTGCATAGGTGGGGATGTATGGTGCAGAGGACACGCTGCATTGACACTAGGGCAGCTGTGGGGGGGGGGCTGTTTGCAGGGAGCCCCATACAACATTTTGCTATGGGGCCCTGCTATTTCTAGTTACGCCCCTGTATGCATTACTACCATCTAATTAAATCATTTATATTTTTAGGCACGCTTTTAAACAATGCTATATCTGGGTCAAGCTGAGCTCCTCCTCCTCTTCATCCTGTGTAGGATCAGGCTCAGTATCGGTGGTGATGCAGAGGGTAGTGTAGAGAGAGATCTGCGTGGTACAGTTTGATCCCACAAAAAATGGAGGCTGTTGAAATACCCCAGCTTGGGAACATAGACATCTTCAGCTGCTGCTCCTTATTTTTTGGATTCGTCAATCTTCTTGCGTTCCCTGTTATACATACTTCTGAGGCCCCCAATTTTTGTCTTTAGCAAATTGTAGGTTGCTCTGGGGTACACAGTCTTCGGAAATTGCACCAGTTTATAAATTGCTGCCATCCTCTTGGCTTTATTGCAATAATCTTTATCTTTTACTTGCCACAGACACGTGAGCTCTCGGTATTGTTCGAGAAACTGGCAAAGAAATTCATGTTAATTCAAAGCTGACTTCATAATTTTGGTGACAAGTATCAGATGTCTTCAAAACAGAACACAAGACAAACCATAATGGGTGGCGTATAGCTCATAATCTGGTCACAATATAGGCCTTTATTTAAGCAGTAGGGATGGGCTGTATGTTGGGGTCGAACATGAGTTTGACTTGAACATTGGCTGTTCGCCTGTTCGCCGAATAGCAAACCGTTGTTTTATGTTTTTTTAGTCAAATTTGAAAACCTATAAAAGTCTATGGTAGAATTCAAAAGTGATAATTTTAATAGATAATATGCAAACTAATTGCCATTAGGGATGAGCCGAACACCCCCCTGTTCGTTTCGCAACAGAACATTTGAACAGGCAAAAAATTGGTATTAACACGTGAACATCGTTAAAGTCTATGGGACTTGAACATGAATAATCAAAAGTGCTAATTTTAAAGGCTTATATTCATGGTATTGTCATAAAAAGTGTTTGGTGACCCGGGTCCTGCCCCAGGGGACATGTATCAATGCACAAAAAAGTTTACAAAACGGCCATTTTTTCCTGAACAGTGATTTTAATAATGAATAAAGTCAAACACTAAAAGTGTAATATTCCTTTAAATTTCGTACCTAGGGGGGTGTCTATAGTATGCCTGTAAAGGGGCGCATGTTTCCCCTGTTTAAAACAGTCCGACAGCAAAATGACATTTAAAATGCAAAAAAGTCATTAAAAAATACGAACGGTAGCGACAGAATTTAGAAACATACCTTCTTTTCGCGGGTACTCTCGGGTTGCGTTTGTCTTGCACCCAAACAGAACGTAATCTTACATCACACGCTCGTTCAATTGATATACACTACCTATGCGTGAAAACTCCGCTCTCCGAACGGCATGCCGCATTCGTTCGTACCGCGTGTTAACTTGACATAGACGGCGCATGCCTGAAACTCCGCCCCTGACGTTCTTTTTCTATAATATTCCTCGCTTCTTTTCTCTTCGGTGCGCAGTGAGGAGCAACATGGCGGAGACACATGTGTCAGCATCTAGTGGGGAGGAAAGGCCAGAGGCCCAAATCACAGGATCCAGGAGGAGATGTAAGGCCACCAACATGGCCTTTGCAGAAATGGTGGAGATGGTGGAGATTTTGACTCGTGAAGATTATGATGGGAAACATGGCCCATATGCCCATCCTAATTTTGTAAAAGACCAAATATTGTCTCATGTGGTGAAGGCTCTGGAGCGGAAGTTTGGGGTACGCAGAAAGAAGGACCAACTGAGAAAGCGCTGGTCTGACCTGAAAAACAGGGAGCCGGATCAGTACCTGAAAATAAAGAAGGTACTTCGAAAAAGTAAGTACTTGTCGTGTGTCCCATTTATGATTCTTCACTTGCCTGCTGCTCCATGTGCTTTTCTTTACTGTTATACTGAATGTTCATAGGTGGGAAATAAGGTTCGTGGGTAGAAAATAACTTTCGCAAGGACCAACAGTGATCGTTTGCCAATAAATACGATCTATTTAGCTGATATAGGCTTATGACTGTTTTGGTCATGATCATTTATGTGATTGAACAAATTTTAAAGACATTGTTGTCTAGATGTCTTTGAAATTTTAATTAATTGCTAAATAGATTCAGTGGAATGTAAGGAGAGGACACTCAGCAGCTGTTTACACATCTGGACTCAGGAGCACTAGTGTGGGACACCAGAAAAACTTGGCCAAAAAAGGTAAGTATTGCATTTTGGGTAAAAGGTATTTTTAATCATGTCTTCAACTTGGTTCTCTTCCTAAACAGACAATTGTACACCACTTGAAAGCAACGTTTCATATTCCTATTTCTGGCCATAAATATCTGTGTGCTAAGTATACCTTTTTTTAATTTCTCATAGGGAATAAAAGATGCAGACAACAGGGTCAACAGGACCCCCAACCTCACCGGGACCCCCAACCTCAATATGAACCCAGCACCAGCGTCACAGAGGATGTTGAGGAAAGAGAGGTGGGGGAAGTGGGAGTGTGTACCTCACCAGGTGAGTGTCTGCCACCCCAGCTTCAGGTAATCTATGTATGCCTGCATATTTCTAAATACATGTTTTTTATCACATTTTTAGGTGATGTTCTGGTTGTGGAAGAACAAGTAGACCATTTCACGACGGACAGCGCCCAAAGGCTCATTGGGCAGATCATGTTGTGGAACGGCGAAATCAATGCCATGCGCAATCACCTGGACAGAATGCAGCAGGAAATGAAGGACATGATAGATGTTTTGGGTAGAATCTAAACCCTTTTGACGTCCAAAAACATTTATCATGTTCTTCATTTCCTGCTGCATGATTATGTCCACATGTTGATGATGTTGAACTTTGTAAGTTCCCTCTGTTATGTTTGTAAACATGTTTGTTTATTTTTGAAAGCCAAAAACAAAAAATTACAGATAGATTTTCTTTGTAAAAAAAAAAAATTAAAAAAAAAATATGTAAAAAAAAATATGTAAAAAAAATATTTCCAAAAAAAAAATATTAAAAAAGAAAATATTTCAAAAAAAATATTTAAAAAAAAAAATTAAAAAAAAATATTTAAAAAAAAATAAAAATTAGATATATATTTTATTAAAAAAAAAAACATGTATATTTAATTTTAAAAATTAAAAATGTAAAAAAAATAAAAATTATATATATTGCTTAAAAAACCAAAAAAAAATGTATAATAACAAAAAAAGTGTGATATTTGCATATTTATTACAAGTTTAACTTTGTAAGTTCCAGTTTGTTCTACAAGTTCTGTTTTTGAACATGCCTGTTTGTGAAACTAAAAAAACGCACATGAATGTGCATGGATAAAAACATTTTGGAACAAAAACAATGTGTGGTTTCTTATTTCAATGCTCAATACCAGTATATTTGTTAAGTTGGTGTGGTTACATTGACAGTGTACTCTAAAATGTGTGTAGCCGAGACACAGCACAATATAATAGTTAGCTCAAAGCAAGATTGTCACCTCATGTTGCACATCAGGTTGGTTTGCACTAGTGGCAAAAATGACAAAGATCAAGGCTATTTGCAAAGCTAGTAAACAGACAACAGTAGTTCAAAGAAAATATTATTTTATTAAGAAGTCAAATAATTAATCAGCAAGTAAAAAAGTAGTCCATATATTGTTCACGGACAAGACGGGCATTCTGGGAGCCCAAACCAGCACATGCACTTTCCAGAGCTGGCATCACAACCTATTCAGCTGGTCGGGAAAAAGGCTCATCACTTTTCCCTGAGGCAATGTAGCTTCATCTGCCACAAAGACAAAATTTAGTCCCTCAATATTGTCCTGAGCATTTTGAAAAATTAAGGTCCCTTTTTGTATACGATCCTAAAATTCGGTACGCATCATCACACCTCCGTCAGAGTGGCGTCCATTCATCCCAACATCCAAAAAAGGATAAGTTGTAATTATATGCTCCCTCACCCCCTCTGGTGGCACATTCAAAAACTTTTAGGGGGGGGTTGAATGGGTAGCTGGTTTTGACAAGTAAACCTCTACACTTCCATGAGAGTTAAATGCATTAAAAATTAAGTTTTATTTTGCCTGACCATCCATCTTTAGAACATTGTCAGGCCAGTGGACAGGTAAGAAGTGGCCAAATCCGCAAATAAGAATGCACATTGTTCAAATCTATACACATTTTGACATACATCGGACAAAATAATGACAATGTTCGTTAATTATGATTATTCGTTAGGATAAAGTTATAAACCCAGGAAGTCAGCACAGCACAGGGATGGTGGGAGCCCCTCATAATGAACACAGCACAGGGATGGTGGGAGCACCTCATAATGCTAAATTCATCATAACAAACGTATCATTTGGACCTTTTGAAGGTAATCTTGCAGGCCCTTGCACTACATGCTTTTGAGAATTTTTGCTGCAATCTTAACTAAAAAAATAAGGTATACTATGTATGTGTTTAGCAAAATCAGCAGATAGAGTAGTTCTATCGGTTGACTCTTTTTTTTTTTTTTTTGGGGGGGGGGAATAAGTGTTTGCACAACCAAAAAGGGACTCTTGCACTCTGCATGAATTTAAAGGACAGGAATAAAGATTGGGACACATTTTAGGGGGTGTTTGTGTTAAACCTAAAAATGAAGCATAAAAAAATTCAGTGTTAAGTTACTAGGCTAGGTGTGTATGGGCCCAGGGTAGCATGCTGGGGAGGTTAGTGAAGGAAAATATGCATGTAGGCCACCAAAAAGGTTACAGCATGCATGAGGACAAAGAGGACATTCATTCACAGCATATTACAAAAATGGGAAGGTTGGAATACAAAATTTAGAAAATACTTTATAAAAACATGAAGGTGATATTAAATACAAAAAATTACACGAATATAGTCCTTCTGCAGGTCTTGGATAATAGCACTACATGTCTCAGGAATAATCACTCACAGAGCCTGGGGAGAGATACAAGTGGTAAACTTGATATCCTGGGGACTCCTCCCTGTCGCCAAATAACGTAAGGTTTAAAATAGCAGCCCTCATGCAGGTGTCCTGCTTCATGATATAGGGGGACAGCAAGGACAATAGTTGATGAAAGCAGGAGTCCGTCATCCGGAGATAATTCCGATAATCATTTGGATTATTCTCCTGCAGCTCACGCAGCAAGGGCATATGGCTAAATTGGTCACGATTAAGTAGCCAAGTTTTGGCCCAAATAATCCTCATCCTACTACTCTGACTATTCCTGGACCGGGCTAGAGTCACAGCAAGAACTCCAAGCCCATAAACAACACGCTCTCTCCCAGGATTGCGTAACATGGCTGGTTGTCCTACAAACGGTCAGAAACGCAAAGTAACGCACGGAACTGTTAACCACGAATCTGCACTGACCAAACGTCTAATAATTAGAAATTAGCAGAGGGAGCCCGAAGCGTCACGCCGAAGAATTTAACGTCTTCTTTGGAAGTGTCATCCGTACGTTGTAACGTCACTACGTTCGTGTTTGTTACCTAAACGTCAGACCGTCTGTATGCAATACAAGTTCAGAGACAAGGCCCTTTTTCAAAAAAAGCCACGGGAAAGTTTGTACAAGGTCCAATCGTGTGTATGGTGCTTAACAGACACCGAACAGAACGTTGTCTTGTTCGATGCCACTGACCAGACAAAGGATTACACTGGCCAATACACAGAAGATTTGTAAGAACTGAAGGTAAGCAGACCAGTACAATAGTTCTAGGATATTAATTGTTAGGTGTAGTTTGGCAACTGAACAATGATGCATTTTTTATTATTACAGGAGCAATGGTGGACAAATTTACGTCACCACATTTCCTGCCACAATTCATTGAAATGTACCGAGACCTTACATGTCTATGGAAAGTGCGCTCCAAAGACTACTCAGATCGTCAAAAACGTAAAGAAGCGTATACTAAATTAGTGGAACTATGCACTGTTGTGTATGCAAAAGCAGATATATCGTATGTGACCAAAAAAATAGCAAATCTGCGTACGATCTTCAAAAAAGAATTGAATAAAATTAATGAATCAAAAAGATCTGGTGCAGGTGCAGATGAAGTATATGTGCCACGCCTGTGGTATTTTGAGAGTCTACGTTTTCTGACTGACCAGGAGGAAGCACGACCCTCTGTGTCAAGTTTAGACAGTATCAGTAGGAATATTTCAGGAGATGAAGAAGATGGAACATTTGAGGAAATGGCAGACAGTCAGGTAAAGTCATCATATTATGTTTTATTATACACTTTTATATGTACATATCAGAAAATCAAAATTAAAGAGAATACATACAAAATTCAAAGCACATGTACCTTGGTACATTTTTTTCTTTAAACAAAAATATTACATGACACCTGTATTTAGTAATGAAATAAGAGATAAATGCAGCCACTCAAATTTACATAGCATTTAGATATTGTTTTGCCAATCTACTGCTCCAGGACCCAGAAAATATTGCATATAATCCATGCGATTCTGACGAGCGACTTGACTTGAGAGACGTGGTGGGGCACGGCCTAGGTTTAATAACCCTTCTGTATCATTACGCCACTCACCAGGCGTGACATCCCCAGACAGAGTATCTTCCCGGTCCACCAGGGATTGTGGCATGTAGGTGGAGCTAGTACGCCTTAAGAAATTATGCAACACACAGCAACAATGGACTATTGTGTCAGTTTTTGGAGGGGCTACATTTATTGCTGTATGGAAAATACGAAAGCGGTTGGCCATAATACCAAACGCATTTTCGACAACTCGTCTAGCACGAGATAACCTGTATTTAAAAATTTTTTGATCAGGTGTCAGGTTTTTAAGGGAAAATGGTTTCAAAACATGCTCAGATAATGCAAACGTGTCATCTGCAACAAATGTGAAGTTTAGTCCTTCCACTGTGTCCTCTTGGGATGGTAGATGTAGAAGTCCATTTTTTAACCGATGGAAAAAAGTGGTTTTCTCAATTATTCCCCCATCAGAATTTCTTCCATTTTTGCCAATGTCCACAAAGATAAATTCATACTTGGCATTCACAATTGCCATTAGGACAATGCTAAAGTAGCCTTTATAATTATAGTAGAAGGAGCCAGATTTTGCTGGGGGCATTATGTGAACATGGGAAAAAAATGCAGCGCTAAGAAGTAATAGGAAGTTAGGGTGTAGTGAAACAATTAAATAAGAGATGCTGTACTGAACAGTAAAGCATATGTGCAAAAACCATAAGTGAAATGAAATGAACAAACACAGTATAAAGTGTCCACATATGGTAAATGGATGATTCCAAACTCAAATTATTAAGAGGAACTGGTATGGACCAAAAAATGATGTGAAACTAGAAAATAAAGTCAATGGTGCACGGTGTGGATCTGTGACTGAGTCAACAACGGGGTACAGAACTTCCGTAGCTGTAAACCAACATCTCGATATGGGGCATCAGAATGAAAACATCAGGAAGTAAGATAAGATGGGTACTCTTACCAGATGACGTGGACTCCACTGTCATATGACATGGAGTCAATGGTGCATGGAGCCAAACCTAGGCTGGAAAACGATATCCGGAACGGTGGAACCTCTGTCTCACTTCTCGACTTCTCTGGTGGGGTGAAGAAACATCAGGAAGGGCCGCCAACTGGATATCAGCCAATAGACCTCAAGGATGTGTTCCAAGGAGAAGCCGGGGACAGATTTGATCCAGACCCCGTGATGGAAGTAGGGCTACTGGAAGGCAGTTTCTTGCATCGGGATAATATGCAAATAAAAAATAAAAAGCTACTGCATAGTGCAGGTAAACCAGGGATTTTTATTTCTAAAAATACCATACAAAAAATGGATAAAAGTGATCACAATTAAAATAAAATCTAAGCAGCGTAAGGAAGGGGAGATCGCCCATTATGTGAACATGCTTGCCGTCTATGGCACCACCACAGTTTGGAAAATTCCAATAGTCGTGAAATTGTTTGGCAGTTGCTTTCCATTCCTCCACAGATGCCGGCAGCTGTGCAAAGGTAAAAATATATGTTAAACAAATATTTAAGGCTTAATTCTCAAAAAATTATAACAATTGGCTTTATTATACAGGATCTATTTGGCAGTGAAACACATACTGTCACATCACCACCAGTAAGCATGACCAAAAAGAGAAAGACAAGGCAAGATTCAACAGGCAACTTTCTACTACAAGCATCTGCAGCGTTAAATCAGAAGAGGGATGAATGTGATGACCTGGGTGCATTTGCAGCAAAGAAAATGCGCAGGATGTCAGAAGACCAAAAACAATTACTGGAACCATAACTCATTCAACTTCTTAATAAAGGGTTAAGGGGGGAGCTGACCACAAATACACACTTTGCTGAGCACAAAACCACACACCCACAATCATTGCAAGTACCTCAACAAATGCATCAGTGGCACGTACCATTCACACAGCAGGATCGTCAACAAAGCAACTGGGAACATGATTATCAGTACACATCTTTGTGAATCACATACATTTGGTTTAAAATATGTTATGTTTGTCAGTTTGACATGTTATGAACTAGTTTGAGTTTACTGATATGTTTAGAGCTTCTAAAATCAAAGTTAAACAAAGCAAGCTGTACAGTGTTTGAGAGTTAAAAATAAAAGCATTGTGTCATTACCTTTAGGTATTCGTCTTGCATGATCCTTATGATGGCTTGGCAGGTCTCAGGTATGATGCAGCCAAGTGACTGGGCAGAGATTCCAGTAGAGAATTTTAAGTCTTCAAAACTTCTGCCAGTTGCCAGAAAGCGAAGTGTTGCTACCAGTCTCTGCTCTGCTGGGATGCTTGGTCTTAAGACTGTGTCCTTTTTGGTTATAAGGGGTGACACTTTACTCAGTAACAGCTGAAAGGACTCATCAGGCATCCTCAGATAGTTCCGATAGTCATCTGGATTGTTTTCCTTCAGCTCTCGAACCAATCTCATATGAGAGAAGTCATCACGGTTCTTCAGCCACTCTTTACTCCATAACCTTTGCCTTTTGCTTCTGGGTTCCTCTGCTTGCTGTATAGCCATCACTCCAAGCATGACTATGGCAATGGTCCTCTCATCCACATCCATATTGTAGGTGGTGCAGTAGACTATGCACAGGGTTCGTTCCGACGTATGTACGAACGTATGTTGCTCCTCTGGGCATATACGTCAAACACAGGAAGCCACAGTGCAGAGGTCAAACACATTTTGACACTTCCTTTTATATATGCAAAAAACAAACGAAAAAACGATACATTGCTGTTCATAAACGATTTAACGTTCGAAAATCTTTACTTACCTGATGGCGTGATCGTTTGCAGTCACTACCGAACGTTCGTTTTTTGAAAATGGGTTCGGCCCATTTTCTGTATAGTGTATGGCCAGCATTAGGCTGCAGGCGGCAGCCTGTGTGTGCACGTCTGTAGCAAGCCTGGAGGCTATAGTTTATGTTTATACAGTGATGGTGGAACCCCTCTGCAAGGGATGATTACAGTTTGTTTGAACTTTTTCGTTACCCATAAATTAAAGTGGGCTGCCATGCCCTAAAAACGCAGTCTGGAGTGGCACATTTCTGGAAAACTGCATGCACCACTTGAACCTAATCACCCCGGATCGTCAGAGTATATATATATATATATATATATATATATATATGTGTGTATATATAATCCTGCACAGCAGGGCCATCTGGAGGTGCTTATAGTGTATGTCAAACCAAAACCTTTTTCTCTATATTTGGACAGAGTACGGAAGGATTTGAATGCGTGGGGTTTTTGCCTGGACATCAGTGGAGGCCCGTCCATAGAGAGCGCACGAGCGCCGCCTCCCGTATCCATGCGTCCGGCCCCCTGATCTATATATCATGGGACTATGGATTCCAATGCGGGGTGGGTGTTTTTTTGAAGCACCTGATTAGAGCCAGAGGTGCTACTAGGCTTCAAAAAAGGGTGCTTTGCGCTCCGAGCCCACCCAGTTGTGTGACAATAGCAAAGGAATTTTCACTATTTTCACACTAAAGTTCCTCCCCGCTAATCAGGAGCAGGTCGTAAGACCTGTTTCCCGATTGGCCAAAGCATCAGGCGATCCTATTGGATGCCTAGTGCTTTGGCGGAAGAGGAGACACACGGCAGAGGAAGCATGAGGAGCGGACACCGGAGCTGCCACTGCCCGCACTCCAGGAGAGGAGGAGAGGACACCACAAGCGGGTAAGTGTCGGGCTGCACACGGGGGGGGGGGGGTGGTTTGCTGTCTCAGTGTCACTGGGGGGGTGTTGTTTGCTTGCTGCCCCTCCAAAAGAAGAAC
Source organism: Aquarana catesbeiana (assembly GCF_042186555.1). NCBI lineage: Eukaryota > Metazoa > Chordata > Amphibia > Anura > Ranidae > Aquarana > Aquarana catesbeiana. Next base: position 482,530,877 of record NC_133326.1, on the reverse strand, counting down.
CCACACCAGCTGCCCCTGCTGGACTTACACTTTAAAACTAACTTTTTTGGTTACTGCCTATTTTGCCAAAAAGTACAACAATCATTTAGTCGCTGTTTTTCAAGGTCATTAGGTCATTTCTTCTTGGGCTTGGGATTCTCTGACAGGTTTGTAGTTTCTTGTTTTGTTTTTGAGGCACTCAGTAGCTTTATATCATGGACACTACATCATTGTAGGAAATGTAATTTGTGGGCTACAGGAAAGAAAAAGTTGTCCACTTTTGGGGTTCCATAGGTGCTAGGCAGTTCAAAAGCAGAGGCAAGAATTCCTGACTTGCATATTCACACACTGTAAGAAACTAATTTTGTAGAATATCATATTACATTAAACAATGAGTTTAGGTGATAGGTTGACCTGAAAGTAGCCCTTTACTCATTGTTAACTTAAAAGCTCCAATAACAGTTTTCTAGAGGGATAAATAAAGGACAAAGAGAAGGTCTGAAAACTTTACTTTGCTGCAGAGACTGTTGTCGCAGACTTCTCCAAATGTTTTTCATGTAAATAAATCCTACTTATTTGCAATGTAATTTCTGTTAAAGGGGATGGAATCAAATTTTAGCTGCTCCTCTTCCTTATTAAATAGCTTGTGACTAAATGACTAGACTTTTGATCATATGATTTCTCAGGAAGTGATCAAAGCAATTTGTCTAGAAAGGGCACGTCATCTTTTTTTTTTTTTCATTTTAGGATAAAATAGGGAAAACTTGGGACTCCTGTTTTGCTACCATAATGGGTTCTGTAAATAGATTTACTTTCACTGTCTGTTCTGGGGATGACCATTTACCAGATAAGAAGTGAAGGAAAATTTGCACCAGGAAGACAGACAACATTCAATAGCTGTCAATGGTTCTAACATTCCTAGACTTAACTTAAAAAAAAAATTCAGTCTGTATTGCTGTTAGAGAGATTTCCCCTCACTTCCTGTCTTGGGGCAACCTTACAAGTCAGTAAGTGAAGGAATCTATCCGACAGAGCCTCTGACAGAAGTAAAACCTGGCAGGAGTGAAAGGTGTCATCACACCTTATTCATCCACCTTACTCATCTTATTATCTAATTATAATTACCTTTCATAGGCCGATTGCTGTACTAGGGGTGACCAAAGTGTCCACTAGTGCCACCTGTTCCACCTGCCAGTGCCCACCAGTGCCACCTATCAGTGCAGCCTATCAGTGCCCTTCAGTGCAGCCTATCAGTGCCCATCGGTGCCTCCCATCAGTGCCACCTATCAGTGTCCAACAGTGCAGCCTCATCAGTGCCTTCTGATCAGTGCCCACCAGTGCTGCCTCATCAGTGCCCATCAGTGCCACCTATCATGGCCCATCAACACTGCCTTATCAGTGCCTATCTGTGCAGCCTAACAATGCCCACCAGTGCCGCCTCATCAGCACACATCAGTGAAGGAGAAAAATGACCTGTTTGCAAAATTGTATAATAAACTATGAAAACTTTTTTTTTTCCAAAATTTTCAGTCTTTTTTTTTTGTTTGTTTAGCAAAAAATAAAAACCCCAGAAGTGATTAAATACCACCAAAAGAAAGCTCTATTTGTGTGAAAAAAAAATGATAAAAATTTCATATGGGTACAGTGTAACATGACCGCGTAATTGTCATTCAGTGCCGGATCACACTTGTGCGATGCGATTTTGATGCAAAATTTTTCATTGCGTGTTTGCTTATTACCAGCGCGATTGTATTGCAAATTCAATGCAAATTTTATATGCTTAGAATGTAAATTAGGCATAGATGAGATTTGTGCTCAGGCCAATCGAAAAGGCAAGAAAAAAATGGGTGTTAACTTCCTGTGCTCTTCCTTGTTTTCCTTTGTGGGGAGAGTATTGTCGTTGAGGAGTGTGGTTTGTTTGTGAGTAGTCAGTTAGGATTTTGATTTTTGGTCATTATGTTTTATCAAATGCCGTTGATCATGGCAGCAGTTGTTACTGCTACTGCTGCAGTCCTGATGGACAAAGCCAGGAGGAAGAGGAGGAGGAGGAGGAGGAAGAGACTGATGAGTACAAGAAGATATTGGGTCCATCCAATTATTCAAAATAGGGAAGAGAGAGGCCAGTTCAGGATCCTCTACAATGATCTCAGGCAGCATGAGGAAAAGTTCTTCAACTATTCCCAGATGTCAGTAAATAGGTTAGTACCTGTACCCCTTTTCCTTCTCCTATTTCCTCCTTCTTACTATCTATCACTGACATGCATCCTACTGACCACCAATCCCACTGACCACCAATCCCACTGACCACCAATGCCACCGACCACCAATGCCACCGACCACCAATGCCACTGACCACCAATCCCACTGACCACCAATGTAAGGGCATGCATCCCACTGACCACCAATCTTACTGACCACCAATCTTACTGACCACCAATGCCACTGACCACCAATCTTACTGACCACCAATCTTACTGACCACCAATGTAAGGGCATGCATCCCACTGACCACCAATCTTACTGACCACCAATGCCACAGACCACCAATCTTACTGACCACCAATGCCACTGACCACCAATCCCACTGACCACCAATGTAAGGGCATGCATCCCACTGACCACCAATCCAACTGACCACCAATCTTACTGACCACCAATGCCACTGACCACCAATGCTACTTTTGATCTCTTTTCTCCTTTTACTAGAACTCTTGCCTATTACCATTCTATTTGATTTTGTGTATGGGCTTTAGCCTGTCACTTACATCGGATTTGTGGTTTTATTCCTTAGTTTAGATGAATTGCTTCAACTGCTTGGTACACGTTTGGAGTATCAGAACACCACCTTTCGGAATAGTGTGGAGCCAGTGGAAAGGTTGCTTGTTACATTAAGGTAAATTTTATAGATATACTTTGTGAAATTTTATGCTATGCACCATAGTAAGCTATAGTAAGGAATGCAAAGAACGCAGACAGATATGACAACAAAATTGTGTTCCAAAAAAGTTATTTATTTATTTAGTTATTTATTTATTTTATTTTCAAAAACTTAATACGTAATTATTTTTTGATTACATACTTTGCATGAAATATTTAGGAAAGAATCTAACTCCCTCTGACTCACTAAATTCCTCTGACTCTCTAACTCCCTCTGACTCTCTGACCTCCTCTGATTCTCTAACTCTCTAACTTCCCCTGACTCTCTAACTCCCTCTGACTCTCTAACTCACTTTGACTCTCTTACTTCCTCTGACTCTTTAACTCCCCTGACTCTCTTACTTCCTCTGACTCTCTAACTCACTCTGACTCTCTTACTTCCTCTGACTCTCTAACTTCCCCTGACTCTCTAACTTCCCCTCACTCTCTAACTTCCCCTGACTCTCTAACTTCCCCTGACCCTCTTACTTCCTCTGACTCTCTTACTTCCTCTGACTCTCTTACTTCCTCTGACACTCTTACTTCCCCTGACTCTCTAACTTCCTCTGACTATCTTAATTCCTCTGACTATCTTAATTCCTCTGACTGTCTAGCTTCCTCTGACTGTCTAGCTTGAACGTAACAGAACTTTAATATTAAGTTACAAAACTTTAGTAACTCAAACTCTATCTCTCCAACTCATCCTCCCTGTCATCTCCCACTCTCTCATCCTCCCTCCCTCGCATCTTCATCTCCCCTTTCCCTCTAATCTTTTTTCTCTACATCTCTATTTCCCTGAGCCTTTCAAAATATGATAGCATTTTGGAATACACTATTCAAAATTACAAAAAATAATTTAACAAAAACATAACGCTAACAAAGAAAGTATCAATTTTCAGCGTGAAGTCGGTAGCGGCATTAGCAGGTAGTCATCTACAAATTCAAAAAACTTGGTGAACTATGTTCATCAGGCTTGGTTAAATCATGCTGTTGTAGTGTTGCTGGTGAAGAGCTTGGTGGTGTTAGCTGCAAGGCTTCACCTTGTGTTGAGGGATATTTCCTCAATAACACAGGTGGGGATATCTCGTTATCTGGTGGTACACTTGGGGGCCCATATTGTTGATAGGGTGTAGGCATGTTTGAGGCTACTTCAAGTGATTGATTGTGATATGGATAATGACTTGGAATTGTCGGTTTCTGCTGTTTCATTGGTTTTGTTACAGGTGGAAATTGATTTGCCACGGACGGTATTTGCTCATAGAGCCGCGCTGGTCTGTTTTGTGTCGGGACTTGATAAGATGTTGAGTTAAGTGGTCTCATATCCATTTGTCTGCCGATATCCGTGGTTCTACTTAGGGGTGAAATTACTGAGGCAACAGGTGAAGGAATAGGATACGGGATTCGTGATCTGGGGGTCTCATACATGCTAGAGGGTTCTGCAAAACTAGAGAGATAAGGGTTTGGTGCAGTGTTTGAGGCAGAAGAAATGGGAGTAAATATTTGAGTACTAGGAATGTCGTGCATTGGCACAGAAACATGGCGTGGCACAGTGAATGAATGGATGCAATGTTGCACTGCAATCCTCATATTAAATTAATGGTCCGGCAAAACCTCTTTGAGAAGAGGCACCAAACTAATGGCAAACATAGTGTTAGGCCATCGCTGGGCATCGATTTGTTCAGTGATACCTGACACTATGTGTAGCAATTTATTAGTCGGGTCTTGGTCTTCCACCTGTTCTGCTGCCCTGCTGCTTTTCTTCCTGCGGGAAGCAGATGCTTGCCTTTGCCTTCTGCTGGAAGGTGTCGAAACATCCATATCCTCATTATCCCTCTCCTGAGCAGAGGACTCATGTACCTCACCCTGGAGCTCCATAGATGAATCCTCCTGATTTGTGCAAGCAAATGATACTCCATCATCGTAAACACTAGGAGCATGCTCCTCCTCCTCCTCCTCCCAATTTGCTTCCATGCTGCAATACAAAAAATGTGGAACTGGAATTGGAACTCTGTTATGAAATAAAAAGTATAGCTGATAGGGGGAGAAGTAAAGGTTAGGGTTAGGACTGGTTAATTAGATAGAGATGGTAGAGTGACTGATTCATGTTTCATAACTTACTTCCTCAATTCTAGTACTGGCTTCAAAAAATCCATGTATCTGGCGAAGGCATAGGGACGCTTTGGGGGCACCAGACCCACTCCTTGCTTCACGCTGCAGTCTCTGGTGTCTCTGAAGTGTGTCCTTGAGGCTCCACCACCTAGTGCATATGAGTCCTTCTGTAACAAAAAAAAAAAAACTAATTTATTTTATATTTTTTTCAGGTACCTAGCAACTGGAAATTAATTTGCCAGCTTACACTACAAGTTCAAATTGGGAAAATCTACGGTGAGCACAATTGTGCGTGACACCTGTATTGCCATCTGGGAGGTCCTAAGAGATGTGGTCATGAGAAAACCAAACAAAGAGGAATGGAACACCAAAGCTGAGTTGTTTTGGGAGCGCTGCAACTTCCCTAACTGTGTTGGTGCCATAGACGGCAAGCACATCAGAATTGTGAGGCCAGTCGGTAGTGGGCCAAAATTTTTTAATTATAAAAAATATTTTTCTTTCGTTCTTCTGGCAGTGGCTGATGCAAACTACTCGTTCACCTACATCAACATTGGTTCTTATGGGAGCAGTTCTGACTCCAGCATTTTTTCTCACTCAAGTTTTGGAAGAATGATTCGGGAGAACGCACTAGACTTCCCAAACGAACGACCACTCCCTGGAACATCAGAACCCTCTCTCCCTTTAATATTTGTCGGTGATGAGGCTTTCGCTCTTTCAGAAAAAATGCTGAGGCCATATGCTAACCGGTCACTGTCTGTGGAAAAAAGGGTCTTTAATTATCAGCTAACAAGAGCACAAAGAGTTGTGGAGTGTACTTTCGGAATCCTGGCAAACAAATGGCGATTTCTTCACACCCCAATAACTTTAAGAATGGAAAACGCCATAATTGCCGTAAAAGCTGCCTGTGCACTCCACAATTTTGTCCGCGAAAGAGATGGATACCTTTTCGAGGACTCTTTAATGAATGAGATGGAAGGCGCAGATTGGACACATACAATTACAGAGGGGCCAGCATCCGTGAGAAATTTACTGACTTCTTTATGAGTCCTGCCGGTCAGGTATCATGGCAGCTTGATGCAATTCAATAAAGACCAATAACTTTTTCCCTGTCAATGCTGCATTGTCTACTATCTGTACTTTTTCTATAAATGTAATAAAGTTTTATTGTTCAACAGTGTGTCCATCTATTTTTGCACTTTATGTGTCAACATACAGAGCATGCAATATCATTTCACAACATTGGTGGTCAGTGGGATTGGTGGTCAGTGGGATGCATGCCCTTACATTGGTGGTCAGTGGCATTGGTGGTCAGTGGGATTGGTAATCAGTGGCATTGGTGGTCAGTGGCATTGGTGGTAAGTGGCATTGGTGATCAGTAAGATTGGTGGTCAGTGGCGTTGGCGGTCAGTGGCATTGGCGGTCAGTGGCATTGATGGTCAGTGGGATTGGTGGTCAGTGGCATTGGTGGTCAGTGGGATGCATGGCCTTACATTGGTGGTCAGTGGGATTAGTGGTTTGTGGGATGCATGCCCTTACATTGGTGGTCAGTGGCATTGGTGGTCAGTGGGATGAATAAATAGAAATATACTTACGTTTATGTTTGCGAACCTGAGGTGTGAAGTCATCCCAGTCTGCATACAGACTTTTACAAATTTCATCCCAGCCTCTGCTCTTCCGGGCATTGTTTTTGTATTCTTCAATCCGGCTGTCCCATATATAAGGCCTGTCACGGACAAGTCTGATGAGCTCCTCATTATCAATGCTGTTCTGACGCCTGGGGGCCATCTTGACTGCTTACAAATGGACATGAGACAGGAAACAGGAAGTGAGGGGGCAGAACTGAGTTGAACTAAAAGGAGGAGCTGGAGGTGAAGAATTTGCACATATCTGAACCAACAATGCGCTTCCAGAACGATTTACATTAATGTCTATGGAGACTAAATTTGCAACACAACACTGTAAACTCGCACAAGAACCTTTTTTCTTATCGCATCACATTTGGAGAGGAATCGCAATGCATATATGTAAACGACCATAATTGAAGACAATTACTTTTTGGGTGACATGCAAATCTAGTTTTTGTTTAACGCAACGCATTTGTTATAAACTCGCACAAGTGTGAACCGGCACGCAAAGAGTGACAGTGCTGAAAGTTGAAAATTGGCCCGGGCAGTTAACTATGCTCCCAGCACCAAGTTTAACAAATCCAAAACTGCAAGGCGAGGTAAACAAAACTGAGTAGTACAAGTTACTATACTTGCTGTTAGAGAAATTTCCCCTCACTTTCTGTCCTGGGGCAACCTTACAAGACAATAAGTGAAGGAATCTCTCAGAATGAGCCTCTGATAGAAGTAAAACCTGGCAGAAGATCTAATCCTTCCCTTCTCAATCCCACACTAAAAAAAACAAAAAAATGTTTTATGTATATCTAAACTTTAAGTTAAATTATACATATAAGCCTAAATACATACGTCTGCTTGCAGCATTATACTTCTGCTTGGAAAAAAAAAAACAGAAGACCAAGACCAGTAGGCTGTTTCCCATGTAGCACTGTAATGCCCTGTACAAACGATCGGACATTGATCGGACATTCCGACAACAAAATCCATCAGATTTTTTCAGACGGATGTTGGCTCAAACTTGTCTAGCATACACACAGTCACAAAAAGTTGGTTGGAAATTCCAAACGTCAAGAACGCGGTCATGTACAACACGTAGAAAAATGAAGTTCAATAAGCCATTGCGGCTCTTCTGCTTGATTCTGATCATGTGTGGCACTTTGTGCGTCGGAATTGTCTACACACGATCGGAATTTACGCAAACGGATTTTGTTGTCGGAAAATTTTAGATCCAGCTCTCAAACTTTGTGTGTCGGAAATTCCGATGGAAAAAGTCCGATGGAGCCTACACACGGTCAGAATTTCTGACAACAAGCTCCAATCGCACATTTTCCGTCGGAAAGTCCGATCGTGTGTACAGGGCATTATGGTTAATTTTTAGTATTGTACCCATATGTCCTTTTTGTTTTTTTGTTTGGCTCAAACAAGATAGAAAATGGAAGTTGGCCTCTTTTAACTGTGTAGCCTCCCTGGCGGTTTTCCCGAGTGTGGCTCGGGGTTAAAATTCAGTACCATTAGTGGTAACCCCGAGCCACACTCGGGATCGCATTGCAGGATCCTGGGGCGGCTTTACTTACCTTGTCCCCGGGATCCTGCGATGTCCCCCGCAGTGTCCGAGGGCTCCGTCCTCCTCCGAAGCCTCTCCGTGCCAGGCTCCGTTCCCTGCGAGCGACGCGACGCACGGGGGCGGAGCCTGGCGGCAAATTAAAAAAAATGTCAAAATCATAACACATACAGTACTGTAATCTTACAGATTACAGTACTGTATGAAATGATTTCACATCCCTTTTGTCCCCAGTGCTCTGGCCCATGCCCTGCATGCAGTTTTACATGATATACACTGTTCTTTCTGCCTGGAAACTGGAGATTGTCCATAGCAACCAAAAAGTGTCCCTTTACGTCAAAAGTGGCTTTAGACCAGCTAGAAAACAGCGATAGTAAATTAAAACACTTGCAGAATTGAGCGATAGTGAATTGTGGGGAAATTTATTTTATTACTATTTTTTTTAATTTTTTTTAATTATTTATTTTTATTTATTATATTATAATTTATGTTTTTGTGTTTCAAACTTTATCATACCCGGGATATCTACTAGACTCTGGTTTGGACAGATTTAAGTGTGTTATTGTTAAGATTTACAGACCTACAATATAAAACGCCAAATTTCCATGCAAAATAATTGTACCGCTTTCAGCACCTAAAATCCGAAATAATCATACCGCCAGGGAGGTTAACTGTAATGAGCAGCCAATGGAAAAAGAAAAAAACATATTAAAACAAAAAAAGGTTAATTCAAATTCCTAAGTTACAGAAAGACAAGTCACCATATCTTAATAAGCCCAGCGAAGAGACTGCAGTATGAGTCACAATAGATGCTCTTTCCAAAGCTCCTTATCTCACTCCATTCCACTATTATACAGTGTGAAAGCCTCAGCTGTGGGGATATATTATGTGAACTACAGTTTAATTGTACAATTAACCTTTGTTGTACAATTTGGATTTTAAACAGTGCTTTTCTTACCTCCCTCTGATTTCAGACTCATTTGAAATAAATTACCCAGAGCGTTTAAAAATGCAAAACGAAAGCTGTGTGATCCCACAAGCCTGCAAGAGGTCGTCAGGTTGTCACACCTGTATCTGGGGTTGTCACATATGGCGTGACAGACCTGTCATTGTGCATGCATTTTCCCCGCTATCTGAGCACATACATAATATCACTGTGACAGTGGCTAGATAAATTGTTGTAATTAGTTTAATATTGTTGCCTATAGATTATGTAAATACCCTTTGCTGCCTACTGTAAAAATACTGTGATCCTTGTCAGCTGTTTTGTTTTGTTGTATTTAATCATTACCAAAAAAACAACTTAAAGTAACCAGTATTTTTTCTTTAACACCCGTATAAATACAAAAATATAGTACGTAACAAAAATGCTACATCTTTCTGATTATAATTCTGGTTACTTAGCTTTGGTGATAGCAATAGTTACTTGACACTGATTATAACACTTGTTTCTTGACTTTTGTTATAATGCTGGTTACTTGGTCATGATAACACTTCTGTTTTTTTGGCTTTGGTCATAATATTGGTTGCCTAGTGATGATTATACTTCTAGCTCTTTGTCTTAGTACTTGTTACTTGGCACTGATTATACTTCTGGTTTCTTGGCTTTGGTCTTAGTACTGGTTATTTGGCACTGATTATAATTCTGGTTATGGTTCTGGTTCTGGCCCTTTAAAGTTATTAATACCTGACAGTTAAATAGGTACACACAAATTACTGTCACCTCTAAAAAAGAATAGCAAGAATAGCAAGAATAGATGGAGTCCATGTTTTATAACTGAGGTTTTTAGGTATTTCATAGTTCTGTTTTTGTGTGTTCCAGCTCAAATATATCAATTATAGAAATAACTGTCAAATGAGCTGTTTTAAATAATATAGTACTCCTTTACTATGTTATTAATTGTCTGCACACTCTTCATGGTTAAAAAAGTTTAGGAGCCATAAAGTTCCAAATATGATAACAAAGCTACAGAACACTACAAGTACATCTGTATATGCACAAATGTGGCACCTATATATGTTTTTTTTTTCATTGTTGGTTCTGCTAGATAACTCTTGATCTCAGTAATGTGGTATTACATGGTAATTCCTACATCTGACATACTTATGGTAATCATGATATGTATCATTAGTGTTCCATTGTCTAAAACCTGTGTTTGCATAATTCTAATGTCACAGGGTTACTAAGATACAAGACAAATAGACTGTGCACTTTGTAAGTGCAGTTGCACTCTACAAAGTGCAGTTTCTCCAGAGCTTAGCAAAATGAGGAGAAGCTCTGTTGACCTCCATCATCCAGCCATGTGCAAGCAAAAATGCTTTTTTAAATTTGTCTTGCATGTAATTGGGTATTCTCTTCAAAGTGACTCTTCGCCTCATTTACTAAGCTCTGGAGCAACTGCACTTGCAAAGTGCACAGTCTATTTGCCTTTAGTAAATCAATCCCAATGCATTACCTATGCTCCCAGCACAAAGTTATATAAACACAAAACTGCAAGGAGAGGCAAACAAAACTGATTAGTACAAGTTACTATGCAGTATGAATCAAATTAATATTCTAGAATAACTATTTTCAATGAACATCAAATTACTCAGCAGAGTCCTCATTGCTCTGATACTATATGTAGTTTTTTTTTATAATTGACCCAAAATTGAACCGTGCATGCTGGCCAGGGAAACAATAAATAGGGGGTTAACAGTTGCATATTGAGCCTTAGAACCTACACCTAAATGACCACAAGATTGTTCATCACTAGGGATGAGCTTCGAGTTCAAGTCGGACCCATGTTCGTCTCGAACATCACATGTTCGACCGTTCATCGAATTTCAAACGTTATGAACTGTTCACGCCAAATTTGAGTGGCACGTCACGGCCCATAATTCACAGCGGCATTGCAGTGCATTGCTGGCTGATGATTGGCCAAGCATGCATTATGACCCGCATGCTTGGCCAATCACAGCGCTGTCTGTACAGAGAGCCATAATTGGCCAAAGCCAGGGTGGCTTTGGGCAATAATGGCTCAGGGGGTTTAGTACACGCCCCACACTATATAAGGACGCCTGCGTGGTGGCCTTGTGTAGTGTGTTGCAGCGGAGAGATAGACGGAGAGACAGTGTCATTTGATTTAAGTTAGATAGAGTAGGCAGACGAGTCAGTTAGCTGCACTTACAGTGTATTGTGTATATATATGCATCCTAGGTGTTTTGTGTGTGTGTGTGTATATGTATATATATGTGTGTGTATTTATGTATATATATATACACTGTATTCAGTTTAGCTAGATCCGTTCCTGTTCTTCTCTTCCTACTGACAGGCAGGCAGGTGTTTTTACAGTATTTACAGCTAACTGAAGAAAATTGCTGGTGTTCTTCTGATCATATTAGTCCTATTAGCTACAGTATTTACAGTTAATGTAGTGCGTCCTCTGCACAGTGTGCACCTAAAGCTACCTGAAGAAAATTAGTGGTGTTCTTCTGATCCTATTAGTACAGTACCGCAGGCAGCTACAGTATTTACAAGTTAGTGTAGTACGTCCTCTGCACAGTGTGCACCTAAAGCTACCTGAAGAAAATTGATGGTGTTCTTCTGATCCTATTAGTACCACAGGCAGCTGCAGTATTTACAGTTAGTGTAGTGTGTCCTCTGCACAGTGTGCACCTAAAGCTACCTAAAGAAAATTGGTGGTGTTCTTCTGATCCTATTAGTACCGCAGGCAGCTGCAGTATTTACAGTTAGTGTTGTGCGTCCTCTGCACAGTGTGCACCTAAAGCTACCTGAAGAAAAATGGGGGTGTTCTTCTGATTCTATTAGTACCGCAGGCACCTGCAGTATTTACAGTTAGTGTAGTGCGTCATCTGCACAGTGTGCACCTAAAGCTACCTGAAGAAAATTGCTGTTGTTCTGATCCTATTAATACCACAGGCAGGTAGCTGCAGTATTTACAGTTAGTGTAGTGCGTCCTCTGCACAGCGTGCACCTAAAGCTACCTGAAGAAAATTGGTGTTCTTCTGATCCTATTAGTACCACAGACAGGGAGCTACAGTATTTACAGTTAGTGTACTGTGTGCACCTAAAACTACCTGAAGACAATTGGTGGTGTTCTTCTGATCCTGTTAGTACCACAGGCAGGCAGCTGCAGTATTTACAGTTAGTGTAGTGCGTCCTCTGCACAGTGTGCACCTAAAGCTACCTGAAGACAATTGCTGTTGTTCTGATCCTATTAATACCATAGGCAGGCAGCTGCAGTATTTACAGTTAGTGTACTGTGTCCTATGCACAGTGTGCACCTAAAGCTACCTGAAGACAATTGCTGGTGTTCTCATACTAATAATACTACAGGCAGGCAGTTGATTCTGCTAGCTGCAGTATCAGTATATATATACATCCCAGCTTTGTGCAGCTACATCTCACTGCAGGTCATTAGTGTGTCTGGAAGGCCAACAAGGAGAGGCAGACAGTCACAAGCCAATAAAAGAGGGCAAGCAGGCTCTGTGTCTAGACGCAAGTGTGCTGGTCGTGGAGACGGTGCATCCTCATCAGCACGTGGCTGTGGTACACACTTGTCCTTTGTTTTGGCAGCTGGCCATGTTCAGCCGCAACATGCGGAAGACTTGGTAGAGTGGATGACCAAGCCATGCTCATCCTCCTCATCCTCTCTCACCCAGGCTCAGGGTACTTTGTCTGGCAAAGCAGCTGCCAACGCGGCCTCTTCCCTCAGCTCAATGGCATCAGTCACTCCTTCCCTAACCCCACCATGTCCTCCTGAGGAGTCCCCCGAACTGTTTGACCACAGCGTTGGGTACATGCTCCAGGAGGATGCCCAGTGTTTTGAAGGCTCTGATTATGGTACCCAGGTAGAGGAAGGCAGCAACGTGAGCCCAGAGAGAGGGGGTGCCCAAGAAGGACAGCAATCTGGCAGTCATGTTCCCCCAGCTGCAGCATACTGCCAGCTTTGCTCCAGTGATGAGGAGGGAGGGGATGATGAGGTCACTGACTCCACGTGGGTGCCTGATAGGAGAGAGGAGGAGGAGTAGGAGGCGGCACATCTCCAACGAGGCAGGATGCCCTCCAGGGGCCAGCTTAAGGGCAGCACACTGACTGCATCACACTGCAGAGCTCCGCATGTGCAGGGCGCTGCTGTCTCTGCACGTTATTTCAAAAGTTATTTGGTGTGGGCCTTTTTTGAGACAAGTGCATCAGATCCCATGACTGCTATTTGCAACATGTGTATCTTGCGTGGCCAAAACATCACCCGCTTGGGCACCACATGCTTGACCAGACATATGTCGACCTGCCATGCAATCCATTGGCAAGCGTACCTAAAAGACCCACACCAAAGAACAAAGCGGACCTCTCCTTGCTCCTCATCAGCTGGGATCTCCAACCCCACTAAACCTTCAGTCCTCTCTGAAACCTGCACTGAAAGGAATGAAGGTGTAGAATTAGGTGTGTAACAGCCAAGTACTTGCGGGCAATCTGCTATCGGTACACCAACGTCAGATTGTACCAGGCAAATTTCCCTGCGCCAGCTGCTGCACCACCGAAAGAAGTTCGCTCCCAGCCATCCACATGCCCAGCGGTTCAATGCTAGCTTGGCTAAATTGCTAGCACTTCAACTGCTGCCTTTTCAGTTGGTAGACTCTGCCCCCTTCCATGAGTTTGTGGAATGTGCGGTTCCTCAGTAGCAGGTCCCCAAACGCCCCTTTTTCTCATTGAAGGTGATTCCGGCTCTCTACCAGCATGTGGAAGGCAATGTCTTGGCCTCGCTGGACAGGGCCAAACAGTGAACAATTTGGGGTGTTCGTGGCAAATTCGAAAGCCACGGAACACCCTTTATAAGTCTATGGGAGAAATCAAAAGTGCTAATTTTAAAGGCTTATATGCATGGTATTGTCATAAAAAGAGTCTGGGGATCTGGGTCCTGCTCCAGGGTACATGGATCAATGCAAAAAAAAGTTTTAAAAACGGCCGTTTCTGAACTCGCCTGACCTAAACCCCATAGAGAATTTGTGGGGTACTCGCGGCTATTAATAAATTGCCAGTCCGACAATACACAAAAGTTCATTGATAAAAACGGCATGGGAATTCCCCACAGGGGAAACCCGAAACAAACTTAAAAAAAAATGGCATGGGGGGTCCCCTAAATTCCATACTAAGCCCTTCAGGTCTGGTATGGATATTAAGGGGAACCCCGGCCAAAATTTTTTTTGTTAAAAATGGCGTGGGGTCCCCCTCAAAATCTATACCAGACCCTTCAGGTCTGGTATGGATTTTAAGGGGAACCCCGTGCCAAAATTTTTAAAAAATGGTGTGGAGTCCCCCCAAAAATCCAAACCAGACCCTTATCTGAGCACGCAACTTGGCAGGCCGCAGGAAAAGGGGGGGAGACAAGAGAGTCCCCCCCCTGAACCGTACCAGGCCTCATGCCCTCAACATTGGGAGGGTGCTTTGGGGTAGCCCCCAAAGCACCTTGTCCCCATGTTGACGGGGACAAGGACAAGGGCCTCATCCTCACAACCCTTACCCGGTGGTTGTGGGAGTCTGCAGGCAGGGGGCTTATCAGAATATTGAAGCCCCCTTTAACAAGGGAACCCCCAGATCCCGGCCCTCCCCCTGTGTGAAATGGTAAGGGTACCCCTACCATTTCACAAAGAAACTGTCAAAAATGTTAAAAATGACAAGAGACAGTTTTTGACAATTCCTTTATTTAAATGCTTCTTCTTTCTTCTATCTTCTATCTTCCTTCGGTTTCTTCCTCCATCTTCTTCTTCTTCTGGTTCTTCTGGTTCTTCCTCCGGTGTTCTCGTTCGGCATCTTCTTCTGCAGCGTCTTCTTCCCTTCTTCTTCTCGGGCCGCTCCGCATCCACCATGATGGGAGGCTCCCGCTGTGTGATGCTGTGCTACGTAACGGGTAACCCCGCCCCCTCTGACATCACGGGGAATGCCACAGGGAAGTCCCCGTCAAGTCCTCATGCATCAGAGGGAGGTGGGGTCACCGGGTGGCCCCACCCTCCATTATTTAAGAACCGTCAGAAGCGTCACACAGCGGGAGCCTCCCATCATGGTGGATGCGGAGCGGCCCGAGAAGAAGAAGGGAAAAAGACGACGCGGAGGAAGATGCCGGACGAGAACACCGGAGGAAGAACCAGAAGAACCAGAAGAAGATGAAGAAAGGAAGAAGATAGAAGAAAGAAGATAGAAAATAGAAGAAAGAAGAAAGAAGATAGAAGAAAGAAAATAGAAGAAAGAAGATAGAAGAAAGAAGATAGAAGAAAGAAGAAGCATTTAAATAAAGGAATTGTCAAAAACTGTCTCTTGTCATTTTTAACATTTATGACATTTTTTGTGTGAAATGGTAGGGGTACTTTTGTACCCCCTTACCATTTCACACAGGGGGGAGGGCCGGGATCTGGGGGTCCCCTTGTTAAAGGGGGCTTCCAGATTCCGATAAGCTCCCCGCCCGCAGACCTCCACAACCACCGGGCAAGGGTTGTGGGGATGAGGCCCTTGTCCACATCAACATGCGGACAAGGTGCTTTGGGAGCTACCCCAAAGCACCCTCCCAATGTTGGGGGCATGTGGCCTGGAACAGTTCAGGAGGAGGGGGCTGCTCTCTCGTCCCCCCCTCTTTTCCTGTGGCCTGCCAGGTTGCGTGCTCGGATAAGGGTCTGGTATGGATTTTTGGGGGGACCCCACGCCTTTTTTTTTTAAATTTAGGCCCGGGGTTCCCCTTAAAATCCATACCAGACCTGAAGGGTCTGGTATAGATTTTGAGGGAGACCTCACGCCATTTTTTAAAAAATTTTGGCCGGGGTTCCCCTTCATATCCATACCAGACCTGAAGGGCCTGGTATGGAATTTAGGGGGACCCCCACGCCATTTTTTAAAAAATTTTGGTTCGGGGTTCCCCTGTGGGGAGTTCCCATGCCGTTTTTATCAGTGAACTTTTATGTGTATTGTCGGAACGGCAATTCATTAATAGCAGCGAGTAGTTTTAAATGACTTTTTTTCCTTTGAAATGTCATTTTGCTGTCAGACTGTTCTAAACTCTGGAAACATGCGCCCCTTTACAGGCATACTATAGACACCCCCCAGGTACGAAATTTAAAGGAATATTACACTTTTATTGTTTCACTTTAAGCATTATTAAAATCACTGCTCCAGTAAAAACGGACGTTTTTAAACTTTTTTTGCATTGATCCATGTCCCCTGGGGCAGGACCCAAGTCCCCAAACATTTTTTATGACAATAACTTGCATATAATCCTTTAAAATTAGCACTTTTGATTATTCATGTTCGTGTCCCATAGACTTTAACGATGTTTGCGCGTTCGAACACATTTTTTGCCTGTTCGCATGTTCTAGTGTGAACCGAACAGGGGGGTGTTTGGCTCATCCCTAGCGGTAAGGTGCACATTACCGCTAACTCATGGTCCAGCAGGCATGGACAGGGACATTACCTATCTTTCACCGAGCACTGGGCGACTCTTCTGGCAGCTGGGAAGGATGCAGGACAGGGTGCAGTAGTGTTGGAGGTTGTTCCGCCACCACGCCTCCAAAATTCTACTAGTGGTGATTCTGCCACACCTCTCTCCTCCACCCCCTCCTCTTCTTCTTCCTCCATGGCCTCTTTCTGTGCTGATTTGTCCTCGGAACCAGCGGTGCTCCGTAGGCGTTCAAGGGGCTACGCAAGCATGCAGGCAAAAAGATGCCATGCGGTGCTGGAGCTGGTGTGCTTGGGGGATAGGAGCCACACTGGGGCAGAGATTCTGTCACCTCTGCAGGGGCAGTTTCAGAGGTGGTTGACGCCACGCCAGCTTAAGCCAGCTATTGTGGTTTGCAACAATGGCACCAAAATCCTCTCCGCCCTCTGACAGGGACAACTGACCCATGTGCCCTGTTTGGCTCATGTCCTTAACTTGGTGGTGCAGCGGTTCTTGGGCAGGTACCCGGGTTTACAGGATGTCCTGAGGCAGGCCAGGAAAGTCTGTGTGCATTTCCGCAGGTCATATAATGCCAGTGCTCGGCTGGCCGACCTCCAAAAGGAATTTAACCTGCCCAAGAACCGCCTAATCTGTGACATGCCCACCAGGTGGAACTCAACGTTGGCTATGTTGCAGCGGCTGCACACACAGCAGAGGGCCATCAATGAGTACCTATGCGACTATGGCACCAGGATCCATGATCAGGGATGCATGCACTGTCCTGTCACCATTTGAGGAGGCCACAAGGATGGTGAGCAGTGACAGTGCATGCATCAGTGACACTGTCCCTCTTGTCCACCTGTTGGAGCACACGCTGCATGGAATAATGGACAGGGCACTTGAGGCAGAACAGAGGGAGGAAAAGGAGGACTTCCTTACCTCTCAAGGCCCCCTTTATCCAGACAGTGTTCCTGCATGCCCGCCAATCACACAGGAAGAGGAGGAGGAGGATTGTGTCAGCATGGAGGTGGAACCTGGCACTCAGCATCAGCAGCAGTCTTCAAGGGATCATTTACAGTCCGAAGAAACCCATGGACTTGTACGTGGCTGGGAGGAGGTGGCTGCGGATCATGTCGTCCTTAGTGACCCAGAGGACTCTGGACCAAATGCCTCAGCAAACCTATGCTGCATGGCCTCCCTGATCCTGAAAAGCCTGCGGAAGGATGCTCGTATTCATGGTATCAAGGGGAGGGATGATTACTGGCTGGCAACCCTCCTTGATCCATGTTACAAGGGTAAGGTTGCGGACCTTATCTTGCCATCGCAGAGGGAGCTAAGGATGAAACATCTTCGGAAGGCCTTGCAGAAAGGTTTGTGCAACGCGTTTCCAGAGCCTGGGAGGTTACAATTTCCTGGTCCTCCTGGACAACGTGTTGCTGAGGCTTCGGTCAGTCACAGAAGGAGCGATGGAGAAGGTGGCCGTCTGACCGATGCGTTCAGACAATTTTTTAGTCTGCAGCCCCAAGGTATGATCCGTTCCAGCGTCTGATTCACATGGTGCAGGATTACCTAGGGGCAAGATCAGACTTGGACACCTTTCCCACCGAAAATCCTCTGGGTTACTGGGTCTTGAGGATGGATCACTGGCCAGAGCTTGCACAGTATGCAATTGAGCTACTGGCCTATCCTGCATCCAGCGTTCTTTTGGCACTCACATTCAGTGCTGCTGGAGGCTTTGTAACCGATCACAGGGTGCACCTGTCCACCGAATCGGTCGATCGGCTGACCTTCATAAAAATGAATCAGTCTTGGATCACCAGCTACCAAGCACCTGATGCTGATGTAACCGATTGATTTTTTTTTTTAATGTGAGATCCCTTCAAGACTGCCTATGCTGATGCTGAGTGACTATCCTATTATGCTGAGTCACAATCCTCTTCCTCCTCAATTTTCATGCTGATAGCTTGTAAGAACATTTTTGGTTCTGGGCACCACCACCAGTGGCCAAGGCCCAATTTTTCTGCCCCTGTTCAACAGGGACATGTAATTACAATTCTTGATCGAATATTTAACAGCAGGGCCCATTCCTGCGCCCACCAAGAGTAACTGTGAGGACTTACAGTTTTGTAGCACCAGCACCACCACCACCACCACCAAAGGCCCAATTTTTCTACCACTGTTCAACAATGACATGTAATTACAATTCTTGATCTAATATTTCACAGCAGGGCCCGTTCCTGCGCCCACCAACAGTAACTGTGAGGGCTTACAGTGTTGTAGCAACACCAACACCTAAGGCCCCAATTTCTGCAGAGTATATAGGGCAGGCCCCTACTTTCAAACATCCAACTTACAAACGACTCCTACTTGCAAATGGAAGGAGACAACAGGAAGTGAGATGAAATCTACCCCTAGGAAGGGAAATTCTCTCCTGTAAGAGTTAATAAGGGAAAAACCTGTCTCCTCTTCACTGATGCTTTATCAACAATCCTTGTTTCACTAAAAACCCCAAAAATTTCAAAAAACATTTGTCATTGGGACAGAAAGTAAGGTGAAATCTTCTGAAGAGGTGCACAGACAGCAAAACAAATGTTACAGGGGTGGTAACCCTTCCCTATGTTTTCCAAAAAGCTTAAAAATAGATTTTTTGGCTGGAGCTACACTTTAAAAATGTACCAGTTCAAAATTACAAACAGATTCTACTTAACAACAAACCTACAGTCCCTGTCTTGTTTGCACCCCCTGTATACTGCTGTTCTTAGTATATAGGGCCTGAGGGCCCCCACGCCTTTCCTTTTTTTAATTTGGGTGCAGGGTTCCCCTTACTATCCATACAAGACCCAAAGGGCCTGGTAATGGACTGGGCAGTGGGGGGTACCCATGCCGTTTGTCTCACTGATTTTCATCCATATTGCCGGGACCCGACATTCATTAACCACTTGACGACCGCCGCAGGACGATGTATGTTGGCAGAGCGGCACGGGCAGGCAAAAGGACTTACAGGTACGTTCGGACCCCCCCGGTGCCTGCGGTGGTCATCAAATCCTCCCCGGCGATCGGTGGTGAGGGGGAGGCCATCCATTGGTGGCCCCCCCCTCGCGATCATTCCCAGCCAATGGGATAATTTCCCTGCCTCTGTATTGTACACAGAGGCAGAGGAAATGATGTCATCTCTCCTCGGCTCGGCATTTTCCGTTCCGGCGCTGAGGAGAGAAGACTGTAATGTGAGTGCACCAAACACACACACACAGTAGAACATGCCAGGCACACAATACACCCCCAATCCCCCCCGATTACCCCCCCGATCACCCCTCCCCCCCCGTCACACTGACACCAAGCAGTTTTTTTTTTTTTTTTTCTGATTACTGCATGGTGTCAGTTTGTGACAGTTACTGTGGTGGGACAGTTACTGTTAGCCCCCTTTAGGTCTAGGATACCCCCCTAACGCCCCCAATAAAGTTTTAACCCCTTGATCACCCCCCATCACCAGTGTCGCTAAGCGATCATTTTTCTGATCGCTGTATTAGTGTCACTGGTGACGCTAGTTAGGGACGTAAATATTTAGGTTCGTCATCAGCGTTTTATAGGGACCCCCATATACTATCTAATAAATGTTTTAACCCCTTGATTGCCCCCTAGTTAACCCTTTCACCACTGATCACCGTATAACCGTTACAGGTGACGCTGGTTAGTTCATTTATTTTTTATAGTGTCAGGGCACCCGCCGTTTATTACCGAATAAAGGTTTAGCCCCCTGATCACCCGGCGGTGATATGCGTCGCCCCAGGCAGCGTCATATTAGCGCCAGTACCGCTAACACCCACGCACGCAGCATACGCCTCTCTTAGTGGTATAGTATCTGAACGGATCAATATCTGATCCGATCGGATCTATACTAGCGTCCCCAGCAGTTTAGGGTTCCCAAAAATGCAGTGTTAGCGGGATCAGCCCACATACCTGCTAGCACCTGCGTTTTGCCCCTCCTCCCGGCTCAGCCCACCCAAGTGCAGTATCGATCGATCACTGTCACTTACAAAACACTAAATGCATAACTGCAGCCTTCGCAGAGTCAGGCCTGATCCCTGCGATCGCTAACAGTTTTTTTGGTAGCGTTTTGGTGAACTGGCAAGCACCAGCGGCCTAGTACACCCCGGTCGTAGTCAAACCAGCACTGCAGTAACACTTGGTGACATGGCGAGTCCCATAAGTGCAGTTCAAGCTGGTGAGGTGGCAAGCACAAGTAGTGTCCCGCTGCCACCAAGAAAAAGACAAACACAGGCCCGTCGTGCCCATAGTGCCCTTACTGCTGCATTCGCCAATCCTAATTGGGAACCCATCACTTCTGCAGCGCCCGTACTTCCCCCATTCACATCCCCAAAAAAATGCAGTCGGCTGCATGAGAGGCATTTTCTTTATGTCCTCCCGAGTACCCCTACCCAATGAACCCCCCAAAAAAGATGTTGTGTCTGCAGCAAGTGCGGATATAGGCGCACCACCCACTATTATTGTCCCTCCTGTCCTGACAATCCTGGTCTTTGCATTGGTGAATGTTTTGAACGCTACCATACACTAGTTAAGTATTAGCGTAGGGTACAGCATTGCACAGACTAGGACACACTTTCACAGGGTCTCCCAAGATGCCATCGCATTTTGAGAGACCCGAACCTGGAACCAGTTACAGTTATAAAAGTTAGTTACAAAAAAAAGTGTAAAAAAAAAATATATATATAAAATAAAAAAAAAAATAGTTGTTGTTTTTACTGTATTCTATTCTGCAATGTTTTATTGTTATTATGTTTTATCATGTTTGCTTTTCAGGTATGCAATTTTTTTATACTTTACCGTTTACTGTGTTTTATTGTTAACCATTTTTATGTCTTCAGGTACGCCATTCACAACTTTGAGTGGTTATACCAGAATGATGCCTGCAGGTTTAGGTATCATCTTGGTATCATTCTTTTCAGCCAGTGGTCGGCTTTCATGTAAAAGCAATCCTAGCAGCTAATTAGCCTCTAGACTGCTTTTACAAGCAGTGGGAGGGAATGCCCCCCACCACCGTCTTCTGTGTTTTTCTCTGGCTCTCCTGTCTCAACAGGGAACCTGAGAATGCAGCCGGTGATTCAGCCAGCTGACCATAGAGCTGATCAGAGATCAGAGTGGCTCCAAACATCTCTATGGCCTAAGAAACCGGAAGCTACGAGCATTTCATAACTTAGATTTCGCCGGATGTAAACAGCGCCATTGGGAAAGCATTTTATCACACCGATCTTGGTGTGGTCAGATGCTTTGAGGGCAGGGGAGAGATCTAGGGTCTAATAGAGCCCAATTTTTTAAAAAAAGAGTACCTGACACTACCTATTGCTATTATAGGGGATATTTACATTCCCTGAGATAACAATAAAAATGGTTAAAAAAAAAAATGAAAGGAACAGTTTAAAAATAAGATAAAAAAGCAAAAAAATAATAAAGAAAAAAAAAAAAAAAAAGCACCCCTGTCGCCCCCTGCTCTCGCGCAAAGGCGAACGCAAACGGCGGTCTGTCGTCAAACGTAAACAGCAATTGCACCATGCATGTGAGGTATCACCGCGAAGGTCAGATCGAGGGCAGTAATTTTAGCAGTAGAACTCCTCTGTAAATCTAAAGTGGTAACCTGTAAAGGCTTTTAAAGGCTTTTAAAAATGTATTTATTTTGTTGCCACTGCACGTTTGTGCGCAATTGTAAAGCATGTCACGTTTGGTATCCATGTACTCGGCCTAAGATCATCTTTTTTATTTCATCAAACATTTGGGCAATATAGTGGGTTTTAGTGCATTAAAATTTTAAAAAGTGTGTTTTTTCCCCAAAAAATGCGTTTGAAAAATCGCTGCGCAAATACTGTGTGAAAAAAAAAATGAAACACCCACCATTTTAATCTGTAGGGCATTTGCTTTAAAAAAATATATAATGTTTGGGGGTTCAAAGTAATTTTCTTGCAAAAAAAAATATTTTTTTCATGTAAACAAAAAGTGTCAGAAAAGGCTTTGTCTTCAAGTGGTTAGAAGAGTAGGTGATGTGTGACATAAGCTTCTAAATGTTGTGCATAAAATGCCAGGACAGTTCAAAACCCCCCCAAATGACCCCATTTTGGAAAGTAGACTCCCCAAGCTATTTGCTGAGAGTCATGTCGAGTCCATGGAATATTTTATATTGTGACACAAGTTGCAGGAAAGAGACAATTTTTTTTTTTTTTTCGTTTCAATATATTTTATTTCGTCAAAAGTGGATGAAAAGAATACATCACAAGTTATAGATACAACGTGAGACAATTGTCTTGGGGCGACCAACACGGTCATGTGGAAAACATATTAATCAATGATATTATTACAAAACATATCTGCATGAAACAAACATAACCTGTCAAGTGTTTTGATCAGAATCCCCGGGTGTCAAACATGTTCCCAGGAGCTTTATCCAACGAGAGGTGCAGAAGGGGAGGAACCCCCGCCACCCCAACTGGGCACAAGCTGTGGCGGAGCTTCCCACCCCCCCAGCATCCCCCCATCATAGATAATAAAGCTATTGATTAATCTTGTGTAAAGAAAAAGAAAATGTAGAAGGTTATTAAAACAATTCGTTGAACAGTAAGTGTATAAACTACTCCAACGTTTTCTGGACAAAGGAATAACTTCGAGTCCTGTGAAGGAAAGACTGCTCAGTAAAATACAAACAAGGAAACACTCATGGGAACACATGGTGTATATAACAGGGAATTAGAACAGCGACATGTCCGTAAGAATCTAGGTTGTAGTCGAAGTTGGGACCGGGAGCAGGGTGAATCTAGACCCCGGCCCCGGTCACAACCAGTCAGTCAGAGGCTGGGGTCCAAGACTGACCTAGAGAGGTAGGTGATAGGAAAGAATACAAGAGGAAAGAAAAGGGAGGAAAAAGAAAGAAGAGATATACGATAGAAGAGGTGAGTACGAGTCGACTGGGGGGAAAGAGAGCCGGAAGTTGACATCCAGGGGGAGATAATTAGAGGGTAACCCCCACAAAGGAAGCCCAGGGTTCCCAAATTCGTTCAAATTTGTCCGAGCGATCCAGGATTACACTTGCCATCTTCTCTTGGTTCATAATCCAAGAGATCTTTCTTTTTTCTAGAAGTGTTGAAACCGATGTTTTTTTCCATGCATGAGCCAGGGTGAATTTGGCACCTAAGATGATAAAGAATATAAGGCGTTGAGTAATCCTGGAGGTTTCTTTCACTGGGAAGTTAAGGAGCGCTATGAGGGGGGACATTTAAATAGGTGTTGAGGTTAGCTTGCCAATCCAAGAAAAGATCTTGTGCCAATATGGTCGAACTCTGGGACAGGTCCACCATATATGGAGCATATCGCCTGTAAGGCCACATCCCTGAAAACATAGGGGAGATGCTGACGGGTACATGTGCGCTAGCTTTGAAGGGACCAGGTACCATCTAGTCAACACTTTTAAACTAGCTTCCATGAGGCTGGAGTTAAGGATACCTTTGTATGATTGGGAAAAGTTCCTGTGCCACGTTTCCAATGTCCAGTGTTGGGAAAGGTCAGTTTCCCAAGCCTGCATGTAAGACGTCTTGGATTGCGCGGAGGACAGGGCTCTATAGATTGATAGACCGAGATGCCCCCCCTCTGCTCACTGGCCTGACCACACCATATCTCATAGGGAGTCATTTGGGGCCCATTCGGGAGTGTTTTACACCTTTTGTGTAAGAAGTTTGAAATTTGAGAGAATCTGAAGGATTCAGAGACAGGCATGTCTAGGTTACTAACACAGAATGCTTTGAAGAGTGGGCCAAGAGGTCTAAGGAAGTGCCCTATTCTGTATAACCCTTTGTCGAGCCACCATCTAAATGCTGATATGTCAAGGCCCGGAGGGAAATCAGGATTTCGAAATAAATGTTGCAATGGTTTTGTGGGGGAAGTCAGATGTTGGTTGCAACGCAGACTGTCCCATAGTGCGAAGGAGTGTGAGAGGGTTGGGGAAAGTATGGAGGGTCTGAGTTTTCTATGGCTCCAGAGAAGGTAGTCTAGAGTGTGGAGAGGGACTGCCTGTCTTTCTATGTGAATCCAGTCAGGTTGTTCCCAGCGTGAGTATACTGCCAAGATCTGGGCTAGATGAGCAGCTTGCAAGTACCAAAGCAGATTTGGAAGTCCCATGCCCCCTTCAGTTCTAGATCTGAACAGGACTGCTTTGGGGAATCTGTGTCCCCCTCTACCCCAAATGTATGTGACGATTTTAGCTTGAAGTCGTTGTAGGCGAGTTTTGTCTACAGGAATCGGGAGGGCTCTAAAATAGTAGAGAATGCGGGGGAGTAGAGTCATCTTAATCGTGTTGATTCTACCCAGCCATGACAGGGATAGACGCGACAACTGGGAGAGGTCTTCCTCTAGTTTTTCGTAGAGAGGTGGGTAATTGGCTTGGTATAGGAGTTCTATCCTGGGGGTCAGTTTGATCCCCAGGTATGTGATGGAGGAGTCGTTCCAGGAGAATCGGAAGCTCTCCCTGCGCCTGGCCAAAAGAGGGTCTGGGATGTTAATATTGAGTGCCTGTGATTTATCGTAGTTAACCCTAAGGCCTGATGCCGCCCCAAATTCTTCTAGGAGGTGACATACGTTGGGGAGTGACGTTAGTGGGGAGGAGACAAATAGTAAGATGTCATCTGCAAATAATGCGCATTTATGACACTTGGGGCCATTTTGAATGCCTTGAATATTCGGGTTGTTTCTGATGGCTATCGCTAAGGATTCAATTGCTATGGCAAAGATTAATTGTGATAAGGGGCAGCCCTGTCTGGTGCCTCTAGCTATGGGGAAGGATTCCGAGTAAAATCCCTGCAGACGCACCTGAGCCGAGGGGTTTGAATAAAGGGCATGCATGACATTAAGAAATGAATTCCCAAATCCCCACCTTTGAAGAGTTTTGAAGATATATGGCCATTGGACATTATCAAAAGCTTTTTGGAGGTCTAGAGAGAGTAAACATCCCTGTCTGGAAGGGCCCCCATCCCAGTTAGAATTGAGAAGAGATATTAGATCAATCGCTCGTCTAGTTTGGTCAGGTCCCTGCCTCCCTGGGATGAAGCCCACTTGGTCTTTGTTAATGTATAATCTAATGAAGGAGGCCAGGCGGTCTGCAAGGATCTTAGTCAGAATCTTTAAGTCATTATTAATGAGAGATATTGGTCTATAGTTACTAACCAAGCTGGCATCTTTATCAGGTTTAGGGATGACCATGATGTAGGCCATGTTAAGTGAGGCATCTAGTGAAGTCCCCTGCCTGAGTGCGTTAAAGAATCGGGCCATATAAGGGGCAAGAATAGAAGAGAACGATTTGTAATATGGTATAGAGAAGCCATCTGGGCCAGGCGCCGAGTGAGATTTCAAGTGTTTAATAACTGCACATACTTCCTCAGCGGAGGTAGGGGAGTCCAGTTTCTGGCGGTGTCTTTCTTCTAATTTGGGAATTTGAATGTTGTCCAGGAAGTGATCTACCATCTCTGTAGTGGGACCGCTCTCACCACTGTATAGGGATTTGTAAAAGGTCAGGAATTCCCCCATTATTCGTTTAGGGTTCTGGGATAGAGTGCCACCTTGGATTTTGATTTTGGGAAGGGCTGGGGATTTAAATTTCGGGGACAGCCTGCCCGCAAGCATAGAACCGATTCTATCGCCTTATCAATAGAATCGGGATCTATTCCACTGTAGCCATTTTTCGGCCCTTGTGGTCAGGGCGAGGTTTAATGCCGTGCGAGCTGCATCCAGCTTGACGGTGGGAACAGCTCTTGGGTCGGCCTTGTGTTTTTTAATTAAGGCTGTATAATCCTTATCTAATTTCTCTATGTCAGCTTTGTTGGCTTTATTGATCTGAGAGGCAATTTGGATCAGATGACCTCTAATTACGGCCTTATGTGCTGCCCAAAGGCATGAAGGGTTAGTTTCTGGCTGATCGTTTGTGGTAAAGTAATTGCAGATTATAGTTTCGATTTCTTTGATTCTAATCTGATCACTCAGGATGGACTCATTAAGTCTCCAACGCCTGCAGGGTTTAGGGCCCAACGGGCGCTGAATGGAAAGGATCACCAGTGAATGATCCGACCAGACTACATCTTTAATATATACCCTGTTCGTTAGGGGGATAGAAGCAGAAGCGATGAGGATATGATCGATTCTCGCGAAGGATCTATGGGGGTTAGAGAAGTGTGTGAAGTCTCGTAGGGTGGGATTTACTTCCCTCCATATATCAACGAGACCTTGTTGAAAGATTAGTTTGGCTGTACGAAGACTCTGTTTAGTGGGTCTGGTGAGGCGTTTACCAGGGGGACGAGACTTGTCCAGGCCCTGGTCAAAGGCCGAATTAGAGTCGCCTCCAAATATCACTGTGCCCTCCAGCAGTGGTGTTAGTGTTGTAAACAAGCGTTGAAAGAAGGCTAGTTGGCCTCTGTTGGGGGCATAGTACGAAATTAAAGAATACAGTTGGTCGTCTAGTTCCCCCACAATGAGGATATAGTGACCATCAGGGTCCCTGTGTTCAGATTTGAGAGTAAATTTGCATCGTTTAGAGATAAAAATGCCCACCCCCTTCGTTTTATCCTCCGCATTGGCTAGTGTGTAGAAGTGGAATTTGGAGTGTATAAAAGATGGTTTGAAGCGTTTGGGGAAATGCGTTTCCTGGAGGAGAACTACGTCTGCTTTTTGTGCATGTAGGTATTGGAAGACTTTGCGCCTTTTTGCCGGTGAGTTTAGGCCTTGCGCATTATGTGATATTATTTTAAGTGGTGCATTTACCGGTGGGTCATCAGCCATCGAGCAGTAGATGGGGCAGGGCAAGGAAATCTGCAGCACTTACCATCTGACGTCCACGGATGCCAAGACATCCCGCATAGCGAGCGAAGACCGGTGAGATGTCCTGTTGTTGTCCGGATAATTCCCCCCAGCTGACTTCTACGGGGAAATGTAAAATAAAACATTGTTGGGAAAGAAAAAAGGAAAAGCATGAAAGAAAGACGGGGGACAAGAGAGTCTCCCGTAGAATGGAGGGGACAGAGTGCTCCATCGGAAAGTGTGTGTCACACTGAAGTCCCTCCCGAAGGCAGGGAATGGTCCTGTCCAGGATAGGGTAGACTACCTAAACCACTAGACAGGAGGGGGCGCATGAACACCACTTCAGCAGAGTGGCCGTTTAAAATGGTTTGCGATTAGCATGATAAAGGCACTGGTGGCGGCATTAACATAGTACCCTCCCTGCTAACAGTGTCGCATACTAAGTAACATGTGGAGGTGAAATTGCATCAGTAAACTGATAATGCTTATAGTAATTATACAGTCAACAAACAAATAAGTGTGGACCTGGATATGTGGGGGTGAGCTGTGAATAAGGGCAAAGGGTGTACAGGAGGGGGAAGCTAAAATGACTGATGGGGAGGGCGTACATCTGGTATGGTTCCCCAAAACATTGTGGATTGTATAAAAAGTTCATCGGGGTTAGACAGGCGCCATAAGTACGTCCCTCAACTCCCGCCTAGAAGTAGCGATGGAGCGACCCAATGGGGCCAGTAAAATTTAAAAAAAAAAAAAGTTCTTATTTAGTGTCCTCCCCAGTTTGAGAGTTACCCGAAACCGCCTCGGCCGAGGCGTGAGGTTATCTAAACAGTGAACAGAAGACCTGTCTCGGGAAGCACGAGTGGGGGGGCTCCGTCGTCTCAGCCGGTAGCTGAGAGGAAATGGAGACAAAAAAAGGGGTGAGTCCTTGAGGAAAAATGAGTTACGGAAGTCATGGAGGGATAGTTTCCTTGGACTTCTTGGATCTGGCCTTCTCCCAAACCGGATTCAGAGGACTGGTGGGCATATGTCTTTTTGCGGAGTTTGGTTGAAGTCCCGACTGACGGGCATTAGGGTCCTGGTTGATGAGGCCCAGTTGTAGAAACAGCCGTTCTCCTTCCTGCAGGGATCCAAAGGTGTACGCCTTGCCTTTGAAGATTAGTTTAAGTTGGAATGGGAAGAGCCACCAGTATTTAATTTCTCTGTCCATCAGGATTTGAAGTAGTGGCTTTAGGGCCCTCCTTTTTTGAATAGTGAGGGGGGATAAATCAGCAAAGATTTGCAGCTGATGACCCTGGAACACTATTTTAGACATGGATCTTGATTTCCTTATGACCTCCTCCTTGACAGAGAAGAAGTGCGGTTTCACCACGACATCACGGGGGAGTTCGTCCGCCCTAGGAGGTCTGAGAGCTCTATGAGCCCTATCCAGCTCCAGTCTGTGTTGGGTGTATCAGGGAGTAAGTCCTTAATAAAAGATTGTATAGTTTCAGGAATGTCCTTAAATGATTCAGGGAGCTGACTCTAAAATTGTACCTCCGATTTCGGTTTTCGAGGTCATCAAGTTTGGCATTGGCAGTCTCTAATTGCTCCTGAAGGGTCTGTATACAGGCAGTGTTCTGGTTTGTTCTTGAAATGGTGGAATCGAGGTTGGACTCAATCAGGTCCATGCGGGTGCCTATGTGCTGTAGGTCTGCTTTAATGTCATTCATTATTTTGAGGGCTGTGTTGTGCAGGCCTCTGTCTAGTAATTCAGCAAACTTGGCAAACATTTCAGCCACAGAGGTCGGTTGTAGTAGGCCTGAATCCCCGGGCTGTATTAGCTGGTGTGCCTGGGGGGGGCCTGCATCCATGGGGGATTACTCCAGTCCTGTCAGGGAGTGTTCTAGGAGAGATGCTGTGGATGATGGGGAAGCTGGTTCCAGGGGAGAGTTACCTGTGAAAGACTCTTGCTGCAGCAGGGAGGGGTATGCTACGAGCTGGACACATGGAGGGCATGTAGCTGCAGAGCGGTGAGGAGCGGCCGCCATCTTAGCTGTCTCAGCGTGGGACAGAGCGTCTTCAAATGCGGGCTTTAAATTTCTTTTTACTGCTCCCGAGTACATTGGGAGAGTCCCTGAGTTTTCCGGTGTCCGAGGTGGGGAAATCCAGGCGCCGATCGCCGGTCAAAGTGCCGCTGCTGAGGTCCAGTCTGCTGAAGCGGGACGGAGCTCCCTGACTAAGCGTCCATGTCAGGAGCCGCAGCGCATGCGCAGCTTTTGTTGTCACTAAATGATATATTGCTCAAACATGCCATGGGAATATGTGAAATTACACCCCAAAATACATTCTGCTGCTTCTCCTGAGTACGGGGATACCACATGTGTGAGACTTTTTGGGAGCCTAGCCGCGTACGGGACCCCGAAAACCAAGCACTGCCTTCAGGCTTTCTAAGGGCGTAAATTTTTGATTTCACTCTTAACTTAACTCACAGTTTCGGAGGCCATGGAATGCCCAGGTGGCACAAAACCCCCCCAAATGACCCCATTTTGGAAAGTAGACACCCCAAGCTATTTGCTGAGAGGTATAGTGAGTATTTTGCAGACCTCACTTTTTGTCACAACGTTTTGAAAATTGAAAAAAGAAAAAAAATGTTTTTTCTTGTCTTTCTTCATTTTCAAAAACAAATGAGAGCTGCAAAATACTCACCATGCCTCTCAGCAAATAGCTTGGGGTGTCTACTTTCCAAAATGGGGTCATTTGGGGGGGTTTTGTGCCACCTGGACATTCCATGGCTTCCGAAACGGTGATAGGCAGTGAAGAGTGAAATCAAAAATTTACACCCTTAGAAATCCTGAAGGCGGTGATTGGTTTTCGGGGCCCCGTACGCGGCTAGGCTCCCAAAAAGTCCCACACATGTGGTATCCCCATACTCAGGAGAAGCAGCTAAATGTATTTTGGGGTGCAATTCCACATATGCCCATGGCCTGTGTGAGCAATATATCATTTAGTGACAACTTTGTGCAAAAAAAAAAAGAAATGTGTCACTTTCCCGCAACTTGTGTCAAAATATAAAATACTCCATGGACTCAACATGCCTCTCAGCAAATAGCTTGGGGTGTCTACTTTCCAAAATGGGGTCATTTGAGGGGGGTTGTGCCATCTGCGCATTTTATGGCCTTCAAAACTATGGCCTTCAAAACTGTGCAATTCCACATAGGCCCATGGCCTGTGTGAGCAATATATCATTTAGTGACAACTTTTTGTAAATTTTTTTTTTTTTGTCATTATTCAATCACTTGGGACAAAAAAATAAATATTCAATGGGTTCAACATGCCTCTCAGCAATTTCCTTGGGTTGTCTACTTTCCAAAATGGGGTCATTTGGGGGGGGTTTGTACTGCCCTGCCATTTTAGCACCTCAAGAAATGACATAGGCAGTTATAAACTAAAAGCTATGTAAATTTCAGAAAATGTACCCTAGTTTGTAGACGCTATAACTTTTGCGCAAACCAATAAATAAATATACGCTTATTGACATTTTTTTTACCAAAGATATGTGGCCGAATACAATATAAATGTATGACTAAAATTGAGTTTATTGGTTTTCTTTTATAACAAAAAGTAGAAAATATCATTTTTTTTTCAAAATTTTCTGTCTTTTTTCGTTTATAGCGCAAAAAATAAAAACGGCAGAGGTGATCAAATACCATCAAAAGAAAGCTCTATTTGTGAGAAGAAAAGGACGCAAATTTCGTTTGGGTACAGCATTGCATGACCGCGCAATTAGCAGTTAAAACGACGCAGTGCCAAATTGGAAAAAGTCCTCTGGTCCTTAGGCAGCATAATGGTCCGGGGCTAAAGTGGTTAAAGCCGCAAGCAGTTTTAAATTACTTTTTTTCCTTTTACAAATGTCATTTTGTGCAGGGACTGTTCTAAGCATGGGAAACATGCACTACTTTACAGGCATACTATAGACACCCCCCAGGTACGATATTTAGAGGAATATTTAACTTTTTTTTTTCACTTTAACCACTTGCCGACCGCCTCACGATGATGTATGTCGGCAGAATGGCAGGGGCAGGCAGAATCACGTACCTGTACGTGATCTGCTTCCCGCGGGTGGGGGGTCCGATCGGACCCCCCCCGGTGCCCGTGGCGGTCAGCGTTTGTTCCCCAGCGATCAGAGGTGAGGGGGAGGCCATCCATTTGTGGCCCCCCTCCCGATCGCTCCCAGCCAATGGGTAATTTCCCTGCCTCTGTATAGTACACAGAGGCAGAGGAAATTATGTCATCTCTCCTCGGCTCGGTATTTTCCGTTCCGGAGCCGAGGAGAGAAGACTATAATGTGAGTGCACCAACACACACAGTAGAACATGCCAGGCACACATTACACCCCCGATCCACCCCAAATCCCCCCCTGATCCCTCCCTAATCACCCCCCCCAGTCACATGACACCAAGCAGGGTTTTTTTTTTCTGATTACTGCATCGGTGTCAGTTTGTGACAGTTAATGTGGTAGGGCAGTTAGTGTTAGCCCCCTTTAGGTCTAGGATACCCCCCTAACCCCCCTAATAAAGTTTTAACCCCTTCATCACCCCCTGTCGCCAGTGTCGCTAAGCGATCATTTTTCTGATCGCTGTATTAATATCACTGGTGACGCTAGTTAGGGACGTAAATATTTAGGTTCGCCGTCAGCGTTTTATAGCGTCAGTTACCCCCATATACTACTTAATAAATGTTTTAACCCCTTGATTGCCCCCTAGTTAACCCTTTCACCACTGATCACTGTATAACCGTTACAGGTGACGCTGGTTAGTTTGTTTATTTTTTATAGTGTCAGGGCACCCGCCGTTTATTACAGAATAAAGGTTTAGCCCCCTGATCACCCGGCGGTGATATGCGTCACCCCAGACAGCGTCAGGTTAGCGCCAGTAGCGATAACACCCACGCACGCAGCATACGCCTCCCTTAGTGGTATAGTATCTGAACGGATCAATATCTGATCCGATCAGATCTATACTAGCGTCCCCAGCAGTTTAGGGTTCCCAAAAACGCAGTGTTAGCGGGATCAGCCCAAATACCTGCTAGCACCTGCGTTTTGCCCCTCCGCCCGGCCCAGCCCACCCAAGTGCAGTATCGATCGATCACTGTCACTTACAAAACACTAAACGCATAACTGCAGCGTTCGCAGAGTCAGGCCTGATCCCTGCGATCGCTAACAGTTTTTTTGGTAGCATTTTGGTGAACTGGCAAGCACAAGCCCCAAGCAGCATCAGGTTAGCACCAGTACCGCTAACACCCACGCACGTACCGTACACCTCCCTTAGTGGTATAGTATCTGAACAGATCAATATCTGATCCGATCAGATCTATACTAGCGTCCCCAGCAGTTTAGGTTTCCCAAAAACGCAGTGTTAGCGGGATCAGCCCAGATACCTGCTAGCACCTGCATATTGCCCCTCCGCCCGGCCCAGCCCAGCCCACCCAAGTGCAGTATCGATCGATCACTGTCACTTACAAAACACTAAACACATAACTGCAGAGTTTGCAGAGTCAGGCCTGATCCCTGCGATCGCTAACAGTTTTTTTGGTAGCGTTTTGGTGGACTGGCAAGCACCAGCGGCCTAGTACACTGTAGTCGTAGTCAAACCAGCACTGCAGTAACACCTGGTGACGTGGCGAGTCCCATAAATGCAGTTCAAGCTGGTGAGGTGGCAAGCACAAGTAGTGTCCCGCTACCACCACCAAGAAGAAGACAAACAAGCCCGTCGTGCCCATAATGCCCTTCCTGCTGCATTCGCCAATCCTAATTGGGAACCCACCACTTCTGCAGCGCCCGTACTTCCCCCATTCACACCCCCAACCAAATGCAGTCGGCTGCATGGGAGGCATTTTCTTTATGTCCTCCCGAGTACCCCTACCCAATGAACCCCCCCAAAAAAGATGTTGTGTCTGCAGCAAGCGCGGATATAGGCGTGACACCTGCTATTATTGTCCCTCCTGTCCTGACAATCCTGGTCTTTGCATTGGTGAATGTTTTGAACGCCACCATTCACTAGTTTAGAGTATTAGCGTAGGGTACAGCATTGCACAGATTAGGCACACTTTCACAGGGTCTCCCAAGATGCCATCGCATTTTGAGAGACCCAAACCTAGAACCGGTTACAGTTATAAAAGTTCGTTACAAAAAAAAGTGTAAAAAAAAAAAAAAAAATATATAAAATAAAAAAAAATAGTTGTCGTTTTATTGTTTTCTCTCTCTCTCTCTATTCTCTCTGTATCGTTCTGCTCTTTTTTACTGTATTCTTTTCGGCAATGTTTTATTGTTATTATGTTTTATCATGTTTGCTTTTCAGGTATGCAATTTTTTATACTTTACCGTTTACTGTGTTTTGTTTTATTTTTTTTATTTTTTTAATTTTTTTTCCACTTCTGCGAAAATTTTTCTGACAGACGTTGTATCAACTTTGGAGATCAGAATTTATCCCCTCTCATTTTTCACATCATTGAGGCTGGTTTTCGACTTATCTTTATTATTTCCATTCTTTTTAATTTGAGATAAAAATTTCTCCAATCAAGCAGGTGGTATAAACAACACATATAAAACCTTCAGCGGTATCCACAAACATTTTGCCTTCTATCTCCCCTCCATACCTCCCTTCCCCCCATCCCCCCATTCACCTTCACCTTCCCTCCACCCCATGCACACACCACCCATTCTACTTATTGCTCTTATACCTGTTCAACCCATTCATGCTCCAGCCATAACTTCCATATGTTCTTATATTTCTTTAAACTTCCTCTCCTTCTATACCAGAGTTCCTCCTTTATAATCATATCTTTAACCTCTTTTCTCTATTCTACTACTGTTGGGGGATCTTTCACCTGCCACTTCCGTGCTATAATCTTCCTTCCCTGAAACAGGCATCTTATAATTGCGGTCTGCGTATCTTTCAGCATGCCATCTTTCTCGAACATACTCAAGAGACAAGTTCTAGCCTCCATGTCCAGTGAAGACCCAAATACTGCGTTAATTTCCTCCACTAATTTTTCCCAGTACCTATATAACTTGGGACATCGCCAGAACATGTGTATCAGATCTCCTCTCCTGTCTCCACAAAACTGACATTTCGCATCCTGCCTCCTTCCAAACCTAAATAATTTTTATGGTGTGTAATAAAGTCTATATATCAAGTACAAGTGGGAAACCCCCTGTGACGGTGACAGAGAGATCCTTGACCCTATTGCCAGAACGTACTTCCACTGTTCCTCCGTTATTGTACCGACCTCTGCCTCCCATTTAGTTCTCTTTTTAGACTCCACTTCCCTCTCCTGCCCCGCCTTATTCATACTCCTGTACATTTCTGAAATCAGCCCTTTAGAGCCCCTAGTATTTACCAATTTCCTTAGCAAGGGCATTTCGCTCCACTCTATCTCCTTACCTCTAAATTGTACCTCCAGGGCATGCCTCACTTGCAAATAGCCAAATAATAATCTATTGGGCACTGCAAACTCCTCTCTTATCTCTTGAAACGATTTCAACCTCCCTGCCCTATACAGTTGCACCAAGCAGTGGATACCTCTCCTGTCCCATTCCTCTATTTTCCCTATCACATTAAGCTCTTTTAAATTTTTGTTGTTCCATATTGGAGAAAACTCAGAGAACCCCCTATATCCCAATACAGCCTTTACTGTCTTCCAGCACCTAATCATTAGCTGAGTTGTGGGGCAGCTATACCCAAAAAATTTGGCCTCCATTGCTTCCACCACTGTATCGTGACTGGTGTTATTCATCCATATACTGTTTCCTCCTACCCTTTCTTCAGGCAGGTTGCTGCCTCTCATAAACTGCATTTGGGCTGCCAAAAAGTAGCCCCAGGGGTCCGGTAGAGCCAGGCCTCCTGCCTCCCTCGGCCGCCGTAGCGCCTTCAAACCAATCCTTGCCACCCCGTTTTTCCAAATTAGTTCCCTGAACAAACTATCCAGTTTTTAAACCAATGTTTTGGAATCCAGACGGGAGAATTGTGTATTATAAATAGAATTTGCGGCATCCATATAATCTTGATAAGGTTACATCTACCGGCGACCGAGAGAGGAAGACTACCCCACACCCGACTCTTCTGTTTTAACTTCACCATTAGTGGTACTACATTGCCTGTTATATACTGCCCTGGGTCTTTTGTTATATTTACCCCTAAGTATCTCATTTGGTTTACAACTTTTATTGAATTTACCTGTCTTGGGAGCGGGTTTACCAGGGGGTCTATTGGCAAAAGAGCTGATTTTTCCCAATTAATTCTTAGACTCAAAAAGCGCCCGAATTCTTTGATCAGTTTCATGGCAGCTAACAATGAGGCCTGTGTATCTTCCAAAAACAACAGGATGTCGTCCGCATACATTGCGACTTTTTCCTCTACGCCCCTTCTTTTAAAGCCCTGGAATTCTTGCAACATTCTTAGAGCAACTGCCAAAGGCTCCAGTGTGAGGGCGAAGAGCAGGGGCGATAATGGGCACCCCTGTCTCGTCCCGCTCCCTAATTGGAACTATTCGGAGCACTCCCCATTGACCCTAACCTTGGCTCTTGGTTTGTCATTTAGGAGTCTCAACCATTTCACAAAATTAGGGCCAAATTTAAACTCTGCCAGTACTTTTCACAAATAATGCCACTCAAGGCTATCAAATGCCTTGACCGCATCTAGAGATAAAATAGCTCTATTCCCCTCTTTCTCCGTAGGTATTTGTACATTACCATAAACTCGCCTGATGTTCATGCTCACCGATCTATCCGGTATAAAACCGGTTTAGTCTGAATGTATTACTTTAGAAATTATCTTTTTTAACCTGTCTGCTAGAGCTTTTGCCAGAATCTTGACATCTGTGCATAGAAGTGAGATCGGTCTATATGAGGCTACCTCTAACGGATTCTTCCCTTCTTTTAGTAAAATTATAATAGTGGCTTCTGTCATGGACATGGGCAATCTACCTTCCACCACAGCTCCATTCAGAACTTCCAATAATTTTTGGAGCAAAACATCCCCATATCTCTTGTAAATTTCTATAGGCAGACCATTGGGTCCTGTCGCTTTCTGATTCGCCATTTCCGTTACCACTCTTGGCAGCTCCGCCAGTGTCAACAGGGTTTCCAGAACGTCCCACTCTTCACTAGATAACTGAACTATTTTCAGTTTTTCAAAGAACTCCCACATTTCTCCCTCTACATCCAACTGTGGGGCCTTGTATGAGCCTTCATAGTAATCCTTGAACACCTCTACTATGCCAGGAGTAGTTCTTATAATATTCCCTTCCCTATCCCATATTGCTGATATAGTGGATGAGGGGCCATTTGCCCTAGCTATCAATGCCAAAGTTCTTCCCATTACTTCCCCTTCACCAAAAAGGTTCTGCTTCTGAAACATTCTCCTCTTTTCCTCTTTCTCCAGAACTAGTTTCCTATATTCCTCCTGACCCTCTACCCAAACCTTATATCTAGCTAAAGTTGGTTCCTCCACATATCTACCTTCCGCCTTCCTTACCTTTTCCCTTATTCTATGTTCCCTGGCCTGTGATTTTATTTTAACATAGGAGATTTTCTGTATAAAGACCCCCCTAAGGAACGCCTTCAGGGCATCCCAAGTTATACCTAGCGGGGCAGATCCTAGATTCAAATTTATAAATTCTTTCAGGTTGCCTACAATCCCCCCATCATGCTCAATTACTTCGAGCCAAAAGGGGTTCAATTTCCACTCCCCTCCTCCAACACTCAGCTCAGTTCTAACTAAAAAGACTACTGGAGAATGGTCTGAGAGCCCCCTTGGCTCGTAGTCCACCCCTTCCACTATCCCCAGGGCTTCCTCATTACAAAACACTAAATCGATCCTGGATAAAGTGGCATGCGTTCTTGAGTGACATGAATATAGCTTCTCACCCGGATGCCACTTCCTCCAGATGTCCACCCATCCTACCTCTTCACAAAATTGGAGGAGCGGACCCCTAGATAACCCTCCAGAAGCCACCCTTGCTGGGAACCTGTCTAAACAATTGTTCATGGCCATATTAAAGTCCCCCATCACTATACCCGACACCCCGGGTTTATCCGCTATAAAGCTTATCAATTCGCTGAGTATCTCTGTGTTGAATGGTGGAGGTATATATACACTTGCGAGAATGCAATCCCGACCCTCAATGTTACAGTAGAGAAAAACATACCGACCTTTCTTGTCCAGTTTACTCTGTCTGCAGGAGAAAACCAACCCAGTGTTTATCAGTACACTCACCCCCCTCGAGTACGAGGTGTGAGTTGAGTGATACTGCTCCTGATAGATCCTATTCCTCAAAGCACTAACTGTACCTTTATCCAGGTGGGTCTCCTGAAGACAGAGTATCCTGACGCCCCTTATTCTGGCCATAGAAAAAAATTGCTTGCTTTTTACACACCTCTTTTACCCCCCACATATTCCATGAACATATCTTCATGCACTTAACTATTCCTGAAGTTACCCTCCTACCAATTTTTGTGCCTACCATTCACCTGTTCCTGTGTCTTGACTCCACTCAAAATAATTCTCAATCCCAAAACCATTATGGCTAATATTTGAAATTTTTGTGCTTTTACTTTTTGTGTGTATTCAATACTTCTTGCTTCACTCCACTCCACACCCTTACCCCCCCATGCAACCTTATACATACCCCCTTCCCCAACCCCCCCCTCCCCCCGTCCCATCCCCCCCTCCCACCTCCCCCTTCTCCACCAGCCCAACCTCGGGCCCATCTCACCGGGCTTCTAAAGTGACCGTGTTAACCCTCTAAACGTGGGTGTTCCTTCTTCCCCCTTTCACGTTGCTAACCCGAACACTTATAAGAGGGGAATTAACCTCAACATAATCAGTGTGTAAAGGATTGATATCTACTACCCCCTTAAACCCACACCTCTATAAATATATCAGT
Source organism: Aquarana catesbeiana (assembly GCF_042186555.1). Taxonomy (NCBI): domain Eukaryota; kingdom Metazoa; phylum Chordata; class Amphibia; order Anura; family Ranidae; genus Aquarana; species Aquarana catesbeiana. The sequence goes on along the minus strand of NC_133326.1, from coordinate 482,492,505 downwards.
GAAAAAAAAAGGAGAAAAAAAGGGGAGAAATGGAGAAAGGGAGAAAAAGGGAAATAAAAAGAAAAAAAAATCAAGTCCCCAAATGTCCGTCAGTCCACTGGACAAAAATCCCAAGTTCTGTCCTCCTCCTCCCTCCCACCTTTCCTCTATGGCCCTTCACCATGCCGTGACCTTCCCTCGTTCTTCTCCAGCCATGAGAAAACTTCTGCAGGAGCATTAAAGAACTTCACCTCCCCATTTGCTGTTACCCCTAAACGGGCTGGGTATAATAGCGCATAACCTATTTTGTGCTGCTGTAGACTCCGTTTACTTTGCCCTCTGTCTCTGCAACTCAGGGGAAAAATCTGGATATAGGGATATTCTTGCACCGTTGTACTGTATGTTTTTCATCTCCCTTGCTCTCTGAAGAATAGTAACTTTATCTCTGAAAAACAGAAGTTTAACAATAAGAGGCCTTGGCTGACCCCCTGAAGATGGAATCCTAAGGGCAACTCTATGTGCACGTTCAATTGCAAATAGATTGGAAAACAAGTCCTTGCCAAACATATCCCTAAACCATCCCTCCATGAATTCTGCAGGATTGTTACCCTCGCTCTTTTCGGGGAAACCCAGGACCCTCACATTCTTCCTGCATGCCCTGTTCTCATATTCATCCATTTTCCGTAGACACATATCTAATTGCTCCTTCATCCTTTTGACTTCATGTCTCAATGGGTTCACATCATCCTCCACCTGACTGAGTCTCTCCTCGAGAGTGGTAGTCCGAGCGCATACCTCCTGCATATCCCGTTTCAGCATAGCTAAATCATCTGTAATACCTCTGAGCTGATCCGATAGATCCGACAGAGAGATTTTACAAACATTGATTGCTAGGAGAATGTCCTTCAAAGATGGTTCCTGCTTTAGTGTCCCCTTATCCTCTATTATTTCATTACTCACTCCGCTCTCCTTTTCCAGATATGTCTGTGATGCTGATTCCATGACTATGGGTACACATACTTCGGCTGAACCTTGACTTTTCCTTCCCTCAGGGTGGTTGGCCTGCGCCCCTTGGTGTTGCGCACCCCCCACCTGGTTACCTTTTTTAGATGTGCAGTTTGGTGTATGGGCAAAATGCTCCAGCTTCGCAGCTGCTCCCTGACCAGCTTTATCCTTGGGGCCGCGCAGATTGTGCGCCCCAGATCCCTCCTGTGCTGCGGTTTCCTCTGACCCTTTCTTTCTAGTCATCTTGTCTCCTCTCACCCCTTGGGTCTTCAAGGATAAGCGGTTATACAGTCTCTGCTATATATTTCTTCCCAGGGAGTGTGCTATTGACCCCAAGGGAGAGCCACCTCCAACCGGGCAGCCGAGTAAACCGTGCGAATAAAGCACTAAACAGTGCACTCACTCCGCTTCTCGCAGCAGCCACTCCAACTTTCAACGTCCTCCTCCCCACACTCCACAGCAGAAACTCACCAGAGGACGCACCCAAGGGGAAGTATCCGAGAGTCTCATCCAGGGAGATCACAAGCGGGCTTTCTCACAGCGCACAGCACACAGCACACAGCGTACCTGAGCGGTCTTCTTCACACAGCCGTTCAGTCAGCCGCTCTGCCCAACAGCGTCCTCCTCCCTGCACTCAGCCAGCGCAGCTGCTCTAATGAATGATCCTGTGGGGTGTAGGCTCCTGTCCCCAAAGAAGTGTGAGCCAAGGCACCGGTCAGGTCTGAGCGAACCGCTCGCTAGTTGTCCCCCCTGCATCCACGGTGTCCATCCGTCACAGGCATGGGGATAGCAGCCATAACTGTTATAGCATCTGAGCTTCCAGCATGGGCATCAGGAGGAGCAGCCAGGTCCGGTCCGCAACGCCCTCCCCTTCCCCTCAACCTCCGGTCACGCCCATCCCCCGAGAGCCCCACTGTGTTTTATTGTTAACCATTTATTTGTTTTCAGGTACGCCATTCACGACTTTGAGTGGTTATACCAGAATGATGCCTACAGGTTTAGGTATCATCTTGGTATCATTCTTTTCAGCCAGCGGTCGGCTTTCATGTAAAAGCAATCCTAGTGGCTAATTAGCCTCTAGACTGCTTTTACAAGCAGTGGGAGGGAATGCCCCCCCACCCTCTTCCGTGTTTTTCTCTGGCTCTCCTGTCTCAACAGGGAACCTGAGAATGCAGCTGGTGATTCAGCCAGCTGACCATAGAGCTGATCAGAGTGGCTTCAAACATCTCTATGGCCTAAGAAACCGGAAGCTACGAGCATTTCATGACTTAGATTTCGCCGGATGTAAACAGTGCCATTGGGAAATTGGGAAAGCATTTTATCACACCGATCTTGGTGTGGTCAGATGCTTTGAGGAGGAGAGATCTAGGGTCTAACCAACTCCATTTTTTTAAAAAAAAGTACCTGTCACTACCTATTGCTATCATAGGGGATATTTACATTCCCTGAGATAACAATAAAAATGATTAAAAAAAAAAAAAATGAAAGGAACAGTTTAAAAATAAGATAAAAAAGCAAAAAAAAAAATAAAGAAAAAAAGGCAATTGCATTCGCATTCGCGCAAAGGCGAATGCAAGCGTCGGTCTGGCGTCAAATGTAAAACAGCAATTGCCCCATGCATGTGAGGTATCACCGCGAAGGTCAGATCGAGGGCAGTAATTTTAGCAGTAGACCTCCTCTGTAAATCTAAAGTGGTAACCTGTAAAGGCTTTTAAAGGCTTTTAAAAATGTATTTATTTTGTTGCCACTGCACGTTTGTGCGCAATTTTAAAGCATGTCATGTTTGGTATCCATGTACTCGGCCTAAGATCATCTTTTTTATTCCAACAAACATTTGGACAATATAGTGTGTTTTAGTGCATTAAAATTTTAAAAAGTGTGTGTTTTTCCCCAAAAAATGCGTTTGAAAAATCGCTGCGCAAATACTGTGTGAAAAAAAAATGAAACACCCACCATTTTAATCTGTAGGGCATTTGCTTTAAAAAAAAATATATAATGTTTGGGGGTTCAAAGTAATTTTCTTGCAAAAAAATATAATTTTTTCATGTAAACAAAAAGTGTCAGAAAGGTCTTTGTCTTCAAGTGGTTAGAAGAGTGGGTGATGTGTGACATAAGCTTCTAAATGTTGTGCATACAATGCCAGGACAGTTCAAAACCCCCCCAAATGACCCCATTTTGGAAAGTAGACACCCCAAGCTATTTGCTGAGATGCATGTCGAGTCCATGGAATATTTTATATTGTGACACAAGTTGCGGGACAAGACAAATGTATTTTTTTTTTTGCACAAAGTTGTCACTAAATGATATATTGCTCAAACATGCCATGGGAATATGTGACATTACACCCCAAAATACATTCTGTTGCTTCTCCTGAGTACGGGGATACCACATGTGTGAGACTTTTTGGGAGCCTAGCCGCGTACGGGACCCCGAAATCCAAGCACCGCCTTCAGGCTTTCTAAGGGCGTAAATTTTTGATTTCACTCTTCACTGCCTATCACAGTTTTGGAGGCCATGGAATGCCCAGGTGGCACAAACCCCCCCCCAAATGACCCTATTTTGGAAAGTAGACACCCCAAGCTATTTGCTGAGAGGTATAGTGAGGGACCCGGGTCCCCAAACCCTTTTTAGGACAATAACTTGCATATTAGCCTTTAAAATTAGCACTTTTGATTTTGAATGTTCAAGTGCCGTAGACTTTAACCACTTGAGCCCCGGACCATTATGCTGCCTAAGGACCAGAGGTCTTTTTCCAATTTGGCACTGCGTCGCTTTAACTGCTAATTGCGCGGTCATGCAATGCTGTACCCAAACGAAATTTGCGTCCTTTTCTTCCCACAAATAGAGCTTTCTTTTGATGGTATTTGATCACCTCTGCGGTTTTTATTTTTTGCGCTATAAACGGAAAAAGACCGAAAATTTTGAAAAAAAATGATATTTTCTACTTTTTGTTATAAAAAAAATCCAATAAACTAAATTTTAGTCATACATTTAGGCCAAAATGTATTCGGCCACATGTCTTTGGTAAAAAAAATGTCAATAAGCGTATATTTATTGGTTTGCGCAAAAGTTATAGCGTCTACAAACTAGGGTACATTTTCTGGAATTTACACAGCTTTTAGTTTATGACTGCCTATGTCATTTCTTGAGGTGCTAAAATGGCAGGGCAGTACAAAACCCCCACAAATGACCCCATTTTGGAAAGTAGACACCCCAAGGAAATTGCTGAGAGGCATGTTGAACCCATTGAATATTTATTTTTTTTGTCCCAAGTGATTGAAAAATGACAAAAAAAAAAAAAAATATTTACAAAAAGTTGTCACTAAATGATATATTGCTCACACAGGCCATGGGCCTATGTGGAATTGCACCCCAAAATACATTCAGCTGCTTCTCCTGAGTATGGGGATACCACATGTGTGGGACTTTTTGGGAGCCTAGCCGCGTACGGGGCCCCGAAAACCAATCACCGCCTTCAGGATTTCTAAGGGTGTAAATTTTTGCTTTCACTCTTCACTGCCTATCACAGTTTCGGAGGCCATGGAATGCCCAGGTGGCACAAAACCCCCCAAAATGACCCCATTTTGGAAAGTAGACACCCCAAGCTATTTGCTGAGAGGCATATTGAGTCCATGGAATATTTTATATTTTGACACAAGTTGCGGGAAAGTGACACTTTTTTTTTTTTTTTTTTTTTTTTTTTCATAAAGTTGTCACTAAATGATATATTGCTCACACAGGCCATGGGCATATGTGGAATTGCACCCCAAAATACATTTAGCTGCTTCTCCTGAGTATGGGGATACCACATGTGTGGGACTTTTTGGGAGCCTAGCCGCGTACGGGACCCCGAAAACCAATCACTGCCTTCAGGATTTCTAAGGGTGAAAATTTTTGATTTCACTCTTTACTGCCTATCACAGTTTCGGAGGCCATGGAATGCCCAGGTGGCATAAAACCCCCCCAAATGACCCCATTTTGGAAAGTAGACACCCCAAGCTATTTGCTGAGAGGCATGGTGAGTATTTTGCAGCTCTCATTTGTTTTTGAAAATGAAGAAAGACAAGAAAAAACATTTTTTTTTTTCTTTTTTCAATTTTCAAAACTTTGTGACAAAAAGTGAGGTCTGCAAAATACTCACTATACCTCTCAGCAAATAGCTTGGGGTGTCTACTTTCCAAAATGGGGTCATTTGGGGGGGTTTTGTGCCACCTGGGCATTCCATGGCCTCCGAAACTGTGATAGGCAGTGAAGAGTGAAATCAAAAATTCACGCCCTTAGAAAGCCTGAAGGCGGTGCTTGGTTTTCGGGGTCCCGTACGCGGCTAGGCTCCCAAAAAGTCTCACACATGTGGTATCCCCGTACTCAGGAGAAGCAGCAGAATGTATTTTGGGGTGTAATTTCACATATTCCCATGGCATGTTTGAGCAATATATCATTTAGTGACAACTTTGTGCAAAAAAAAAAAAAAAAAAAAAAAATTTGTCTCTTTCCCGCAACTTGTGTCGCAATATAAAATATTCCATGGACTCGACATGCCTCTCAGCAAATAGCTTGGGGTGTCTACTTTCCAAAATGGGGTCATTTGGGGGGGTTTTGAACTGTCCTGGCATTTTATGCACAACATTTAGAAGCTTATGTCACACATCACCCACTCTTCTAACCACTTGAAGACAAAGCCCTTTCTGACACTTATTGTTTACATGAAAAAGTTTTTTTTTTTTGCAAAAAAATTACTTTGAACCCCCAAACATTATATATTTTTTTAAAGCAAATGCCCTACAGATTAAAATGGTGGGTGTTTCATTTTTTTTTTTCACACAGTAATTGCGCAGCGATTTTTCAAACGCATTTTTTGGGGAAAAAACACACTTTTTTAAATTTTAATGCACTAAAACACACTATATTGCCCAAATGTTTGATGAAATAAAAAAGATGATCTTAGGCCGAGTACATGGATACCAAACATGACATGCTTTAAAACTGCGCACAAACGTGCAGTGGCAACAAAATAAATACATGTTTAAAAGCCTTCAAAAGCCTTTACAGGTTACCACTTTAGATTTACAGAGGAGGTCTACTGGAAAAATTACTGCACTCGATCTGGCCTTCGCGGTGATACCTCACATGCATGGTGCAATTGCTGTTTACATATGACGCCAGACCGCCGCTTGCGTTCGCCTTAGCGCGAGAGCAGGGGGCGACAGGGGTGCTTTTTTTTTTTTTTTTTTTTTTCTTTATTATTTTTTTGCTTTTTTAATCTTACTTTTAAACTGTTCCTTTCATATTTTTTTTTTTAATCATTTTTATTGTTATCTCGGGGAATGTAAATATCCCCTATGATAGCAATAGGTAGTGACAGGTACTCTTTTTTGAAAAAATTGTGGTCTATTAGACCCTAGATCTCTCCTCTGCCCTCAAAGCATCTGACCACACCAAGATCGGTGTGATAAAATGCTTCCCCAATTTCCCAATGGCGCTATTAACATCCGGCGAAATCTAAGTCATGAAATACTCGTAGCTTCCGGTTTCTTAGGCCATAGAGATGTTTGGAGCCACTCTGGTCTCTGATCAGCTCTATGGTCAGCTGGCTGAATCACCGGCTGCATTCTCAGGTTCCCTGTTGAGACAGGAGAGCCAGAGAAAAACACGGAAGACGGTGGGGGTGGGGGGGGCATTACCTCCCACGGCTTGTAAAGGCAGTCTAGAGGCTAATTAGCCGCTAGGATTGCTTTTACATGAAAGCCGACCGCTGGCTGAAAAGAATGATACCAAGATGATACCTAAACCTGCAAGCATCATTCTGGTATAACCACTCAAATTCGTGAATGGCGTACCTGAAGACAAAAAAATGGTTAACAATGGTTAACAATAAAGCACAGTAAACAGTAAAGTATAAATAATTACACACCTGAAAAACAAACATGATAAAACATAATAACAATAACAATAACAATAAAACATTGCAGAATAGAATACAGTAAAAAAGAGCAGAACAATAGAGAGAGAGAATAGAGAGAGAGAGAACACTAAAACGACAACTATTTTTTTTTTTATTTCATATTTTTTTTTTTTTTTTACACTTTTTTTGTAACTAACTTTTATAACTGTACCCGGTTCCAGGTTCGGGTCTCTCAAAATGCGATGGCATCTTGGGAGACCCTGTGAAAGTGTGCCTAGTCTGTGCAATGCTGTACCCTACGCTAATACTCAACTAGTGAATGGTAGCGTTCAAAACATTCACCAATGCAAAGACCAGGATTGTCAGGACAGGAGGGACAATAATAGAGGGTGTCACGCCTATATCCGCGCTTCCTGCAGACACAACATCTTTTTTGGGGGGGTTCGTTGGGTAGGGGTACTCGGGAGGACATAAAGAAAATGCCTCTCATGCAGCCGACTGCATTTGGTTGGGGATGTGAATGGGGGAAGTACAGGCGCTGCAGAAGCGGTGGGTTCCCAATTAGGATTGGCGAATGCAGCAGGAAGGGCATTATGGGCACGACGGGCCTGTGTTTGTCTTCTTGGTGGCAGCGGGACACTACTTGTGCTTGCCACCTCACCAGCTTGAACTGCACTTATGGGACTCGCCACGTCACCAAGTCTTACTGCAGTGCTGGTTTGACTATGACCGGGGTGTACTAGGCCGCTGGCGCTTGCCAGTTCCCCAAAACGCTACCAAAAAACTGTTAGCGATCGCAGGGATCAGGCCTGACTCTGCGAACGCTGCAGTTATGCGTTTAGTGTTTTGTAAGTGACAGTGATCAATCGATACTGCACTTGGGTGGGCTGGGCCGGGCGGAGGGGCAAAACGCAGGTGCTAGCAGGTATCTGGGCTGATCCCGCTAACACTGCGTTTTTGGGAACCCTAAACTGCTGGTGACGCTAGTATAGATCTGATCGGATCAGATATTGATCCGTTCAGATACTATACCACTAAGGGAGGTGTACGGTGCGTGTGTGGGTGTTAGCGGTACTGGCGCTAACCTGACGCTGCCTGGGGCTGGTGCTTGCCAGTTCACCAAAACGCTACAAAAAAAACTGTTAGCGATCGCAGGGATCAGGCCTGACTCTGCGAACGCTGCAGTTATGCGTTTAGTGTTCTGTAAGTGACAGTGATCGATCGATACTGCACTTGGGTGCGCTGGGCTGGGCCGGGCGGAGGGGCAAAACGCAGGTGCTAGCAGGTATCCGGGCTGATCCCACTAACACTGCATTTTTGGGAACCCTAAACTGCTGGGGACGCTAGTATAGATCTGATCGGATCAGATATTGATCCGTTCAGATACTATACCACTAAGGGAGGTGTACGGTGCGTGCGTGGGTGTTAGCGGTACTGGCGCTAACCTGACGCTGCCTGGGGCTGGTGCTTGCCAGTTCACCAAAATGCTACCAAAAAAACTGTTAGCAATCGCAGGGATCAGGCCTGACTCTGCGAACGCTGCAGTTATGCGTTTAGTGCCTTGTAAGTGACAGTGATCGATCGATACTGCACTTGGGTGGGCTGGGCGGAGGGGCAAAACGCAGGTGCTAGCAGGTATCTGGGCTGATCCCGCTAACACTGCGTTTTTGGGAACCCTAAACTTCTGGGGACGCTAGTATAGATCTGATCGGATCAGATATTGATCCGATCAGATACTATACCACTAAGGGAGGCGCATGCTGTGTGCGTGGGTGTTAGGGGTACTGGCGCTAATCTGACGCTGCCTGGGGCGACGCATATCACCGCCGGGCGATCGGGGGGCTAAACCTTTATTCGGTAATAAACGGCGGGTGCCCTGACACTATAAAAAAAAAACAAACTAACCAGCGTCAACCGTAACGGTTATACAGTGATCAGTGGTGAAAGGGTTAACTAGGGGGCAATCAAGGGGTTAAAACATTTATTAGGTAGTATATGGGGGTCCCTGACGCTATAAAACGCTGACGGCGAACCTAAATATTTACCTCACTAACTAGCGTCACCAGCGACACTAATACAGCGATCAGAAAAATGATCGCTTAGCGACACTGGTGACAGGGGGTGATCAAGGGGTTAAAACTTTATTAGGGGGGGTTAGGGGGGTACCCTAGACCTACAGGGGGGTAACAGTAACTGTGCTAACACAGTAACTGTCACAAACTGACACAGCAGTAATCAGAAAAAAAAAAAAAAAAAAAAAACTGCTGGTGTCAGTTTGTGACAGGGGGGGGGGGTGATTGGGGGGGGATCGGGGGGCGATCGGGGGGGGGATCGGGGTGTAATGTGTGCCTGGCATGTTCTACTGTGTGTGTGTGTGTTGGTGCACTTACTCACATGTCGTCTCTCCTCGGGCCGGAACGGAAACTACCGACCCGAGGGGAGATTACATCACTTCCTTTGCTGCTGTTTAGCATACAGCAGCAAAGGAGTGTTCCCATTGGCCGGCGGCGATCGCGAGGGGGGGGCCACGAACGGATGGCCTCCCCCTCGTCTCTGATCGCCGGGGGACAGAACGGGACCGCCTCGGGCGGCGGGGGGGGGTCCGATCGGACCCCCCACCCGCGGAAGGCAAATCACGTACATGTACGTGATTTTGCCTGTCCGTGCCGCCTTGCCGACGTACATCGGCGTGAGGCGGTCGTCAAGTGGTTAATGGGGTTCTAAAGTTTGCGCAAACTTTCGGTCCGTTCGCAGGTTCTGGTTGCAAACCAAACCTGGGGGTATTCGGCTCATCCCTATTCATCACAAAATGGGGCTGATTTACTAAAACTGGAAAGTACAAAATCTGAGGCAGCTGTGCATCCTAGCCAATCAACTTATAATTTCAGCTTGGTCAATTAAGCTTTGATTTAAAAAAAAGAGAGAAACCTGGAAGCTGATTGGTATCTATGCAGAGCTGCACCAGATATTGCACTCTCCAATTTTAGTAAATTAACCCTGTTGCCTCAAGAAAAGTTCAGGATAGGTTACCATTTCATTCTCCTAACATCTGAAGATCTTACACAAATGCAGAGAGTGTACAGTGAAAATCCTAGGTAATCACTACTGCATATCTGCAAGCTTGACAAGCCCTAGTTTGCTATTCATAGTTTGTCCTATATGCTGAATTAGATGAACACAATAAAACTGCCCTTAGACAATGCAGATAGAAACATTCAGAGATCATCGCTCTCGGTACATGCTCTCCACCTTTGGATTCAGGAAATTCTAGTCACACATACTCTGATGCATTTCCTTGTGGACATAGAGACTTTGGCAGAAAATTGTCTAATTTCTACATCATTTCTTAAATTAGGCAAACTGAGAAAGGAGATAAGCCTTCTGCTGGGACTTAAAATCTTCTTTGTTCATTTCAGAGGGTTGTAACACTTAATTTCAAATGTTTTCTAGTCTACCCCTTTTTCACAATATATGTAGAATGATAATCAAAATAAATGTTATAACAAAAAATGTTTTCATTAAAATTCATATACACCCTAAAACATCCAGTGGTACAAGTCTGTCTTCATGTTGCATATCTTTTAAAGGGATCCTCTAATTAAACATGTGCCATTGGCTGTAGTTGTGGTAGGTTTTAATAGGAAAAAACAATGAATGTTTTACCTTTTCCTCATTCCAATGCCTGATCTTTCCCTTTGTGTGTAGATGCCTGCTTGCTGCTTCTGCGGGCATCGCTGCCAAGGGGCAAATGGTGTGTGGCTCGGAATTTGAGTAGTGTCTGGCAGCGGGGCATCATGGCACCCTAGAAACATCATCAGGCAGCATAGAAACATCATTGAATGGAAGGACTTAATAATTGATATTGGGCTTAATAGCCCAATCACTGGATGATGTGATTAATGTTGGCTTTACATCGAGGGATGCTGTTTATTTGTATGTATAAAGAACTTTTGCAAGGTGTGACCATCTTTATGTAGCACCCTGATGTTTTTGCTCCTAAATTTACCTGCCTGGTGTGATTAATTTGGCTCATTGTTAGGGTGAACTCAATCGATCCCTAAGTCTGAAATTGCTGCACTTCTCTCTTCTGTCGCTAGGTGGCCGGGTACAGACAGGACAGATTAGGGTTATATGGGGTATCTCAGCCAATGGGCAGGGGTTTTCTTAAATCTCTTAGCCTGCTGGGAGAATCTATATATTTGGGTGGAGTCAGGGGATCACTGTTCTGTGCCACCTGGATGGCTGTCTGGGTGGACGTGTGTTGTATTGCCCGGGCTGCTAGGCCAGAGTTTAGGCCTATCCCAGGCACATCTGGCTGCTAGGCCGTCTGAGGGCCTATCCAGAAGCAAGAAAGCAGCTTAGTGTTGGGACCGCGGCTTGCAGTCCAACCAGAAGTGAGGGTTCTGCCGGCCAGAAAACCTGTCACGGTCAGAGGTAGAGGGGAAGCTGTCGCCACTAAGGGACCATCCACCTTATTACCAGGGACCACAGTAAGTAGTTGAAGCAAGTACCGGAGCAGTATTCTCACCAATCGGGGACGGTGATGAAGAATCAAGAAACTTCAGCAGGTGTCAAGCCAGGGACCCAGCCAGTGGAGGTGACGCTTCCAGAGCAGCCTTGTGTGTCAAGCCATGGACTGAGCAGGCCAGTGGGGTGAAGCTTGAGATGTATCTGGAGTGCCAAGCTAGGGACCCAGCAGAGAAGCGGGGGTGATGCTTGAGGAAGATACTTAAGTGAAGATTGGAAGAGCTCAAGGGATTATTCGGTGGCAGTGAATCAGCAAGTCTAGTGAGAGAGACTGGGAGCTTAGTGGGTTGAGAACCTACAAGAAGTGACTGTAGAGAAAGTAAAAGAGTTAGTTGCAACTTGTGTTAGGAACTGTTCTAAGACTGTTGCCATAGGAGACAGCATTCCTACGCATGCAGATGCGGTGTCTTGCTGGATGCCTTTCCCTGCATGGCTGTCTACCTGTAGACGTTTCGGAGTCTGCTAATTAACATTGCAACTACCTAAGGGTGTCCTGGTCCTAACCCTCTCTCCCAAAGTTCTGTTCAAGAGAAATAAAATCTCTTTGCATTCAATAAGTGTGTGGCACCCATGAATCTATCTTGCATTACACCCACTATGCCTTACAACCCACTCTATACGGAAGGATGTCAGCAGCTCTTGGCTCTGGAGGTCCTCAATATACTAAAGGAGGCCTGGGATTTTGCTACATTTATTTACTTTTTTTACTTCTTTTTGGAGTAATAAGGGATACAAATATACCCTGTACTCTCTACTTTTGGGGAGGCTGAATTTCTGAGGACCTTATTTTAAAGGAGGCTTCTATATTCTGATAAGACCCCCCACCTCACAAACTCTACAGGGGTACAATGTCCCAGATACCCATTCACATGGGGGGGGTCTGGGATCTGGGAGCCCGCTTGTTAAAGGGGCTTCCAGATTCCAATAAGACCCCTGTTTGCAGACCCCAACAACCACAGACCAGGGTTGTCGGGAAGAGGCCCTTGGGGACAAGGTGCTTTAAGGTGGGGGGCAGAGACCGCCCTCGCCCTAAAGCACCCACCCCCTCCCATGTTGAGGGCATGTGGCCTGGTATGGTTCAGAAGGAGGGGGCGCTCGCTCTTTCCCTCCCCTTTCCTGACCTGCCGGGCTGCATGCTCGGATAAGGGTCTAGTATGAATTTTGGGGGGACCACACATCGTTTTATTCTTTATTTTTTTTTCAATACTTGGGTGCCAGCAATTGCAACCGCGACTAAATTTAAATGTGATTTGACTTGTTTTTTTCTTTCGAAATGTAATTTTAACTGAAGAATATTCTATACATGGTAAAGATGTGCCACTTTACAGGCAGATTAAGGGGACCCCCAGGCACTATATTTCAAGGATTTTTTTTTTCATTTTTATTGTTGCACTTTAAGCATCTTTAAAATCATTGCTCCTGAAAGAACAATTGTTTTAAAAAAAATGCATTGATACATGTCCCCCAGGGCAGTACCTAGACCCCCACCCCATCCCACCCCACCCCCATATTTGATTTTTCCTGTTCAGCTCACATAGACTTCAATGAGGTTCAGAACTTTTTTTCCTGTTCGGGAGTTCTGCTGCAAACTGAACAAGGGGGTGTCCAGCCCATCTCTACTATTGTATCAAAAAAATGATCTGATACATAATGTTTCCATTTTTTGTATCATGTGTCCCCAGTCAACCCTTCAGCAATAAAGTGCGTGTGTGCTATTTGTGCTTTGGCAACCTTACTGTAAAACAAAAAATAAGTTTTAAAAGTATTAAAGAAATGTGTTTTTGATACTTAGTGATGACCTTGGATAAGTTGCTTTACTTCTACACTACTTCTACACTATAAAACAGATTATCATCTCACTCTGTTGCATAGATTTTTTTTTTGTCGTTCTTGCTTTCTACAAGATATAGAACGCTGCCTAAAAAACAGAAAATAATGAGATACCATTGTGGCTGTGATGAACAACTTTTAGGGTCATATGTTTTGTTTGAGGATTTAAAAGTTTCAACCCCATACCTACATTATCTGATCTGTTTCTGTGTCATAGTTCTAAGTCAAAGCAAAAACAAAAATTACCTCTAAAATAGTAAAATGAGTGAGCAATAATATTCTAACTTTACCTTTTATTATTTTCTTCTGAAAGTTTTCAAGTTATTATTCAGCTGGTTATCCTTTGAATAGGAGAAATCATATAATTATCGTCAGTCTGTCTATCTACAGTGAGTTTGTGGTAAATTTGGAATTAATTTTATCAAAATGGGTACTGTAGTATACATTTTTGTTAGCTAATAATGATGCCAACTTAAATTATTTTAATGTCTTAATCATAATTTAACAAAATATATTAATATTACTTTTCAATCCATGGCATTTTCATTCACAGGTTTGTTTAATTAGTTGAATTAGTGAAATTCAGCACATACATTTATCCATGAGAGGTAAGCACTGTTATAAAAGCTTAAAAGCTTAAAGCGTAACTCCACTTTTGTTCAGAAAAAAACATTCCCCCTGGGTGATCTATGCACATTGCAAGGGTTTTAACAAGCTTTGTTGCAAATTCCAATCTTTTCTTATTCTGAAAAAAATCCCTGTGTGTTTCTCTGTGCCAAGTGAGTCTAATGGGAGTGGTTTCATAATTATCAACCAGCTGCTGCAGAACCGGGCCCCTAATGAAGAAAATTGCAGGGTCTCTCCCTTTAGACGTTATTTCCTATTGGGAGTATTATACCAAAAATTACATTTTTCATGCAGGGGATGCCAAAAATCTGACTTGTATCTTAGTGTAGACTTCTGGGAAAATCAGTGAGCCAATCAAACAAACGAGAAATTATGTTTCTGGGGGGGAGTTTTGTACACAGTCATATTGCATTGCACATTACAGAAAATTACAGAGCTGCAGACTGAAAAGGAAAGGTCATTTTTAATAACATTCAATTACAATATGTGTTGCTATTGTATATGCTACATTATTTTTTTTTATTTGCTATTTTTTTTCCCATGAAAGTGGAGTTACTCTTTAACCACTAGCCAACCAGCCGCCACAATTATACTGCGGCAGGTTGGCACGGCTGCGCGAATCGCCGTAGCTGTATGTCGCTCCTTTAAGACATCACAGCAGGCGCATGCCTGCCGCGTGTCTCCGGAGCCGATGCGTGTGCCCGCTGGGAACGATGACCGCCGAGCACACGCGATCGCTCATGACAGAGTGAGAACTGGGATCTGTGTGTGTAAACACACAAATCCCGGTTCTCTCAAAGGAGAAGAGACAGATCGTGTGTTCATTCTAAGTATGAACATCGATCTCTCTCCTCCCCCAGTCAGTCCCATCCCCCCCACAGTTAACACACCTAGGGAACACAGTTAACCCCTTGATCGCCCCCTAGTTTTAACCCCTTCCCTGCCAGTGACATATACAGTAATCAATAGCTGTTTTTAGCTCTGATCACTGTAATAAATGTCAATGGTTCCAAAATAGTGCCAAAAGTGTCCGATCTGTCCGCCGCAATGTCGCAGTCCTGATTACAAGTCCATTACTAGTAAAAAAAAGATAATAAAAAAAATGACATAAATCTATCCCCTATTTTGTAGAGGCTATAACTTTTGCGCAAAGCAATCAATATACGCTTATTGCAATTTTTTTTACCAAACATATATATAGAAGAATACATATCGGCCTAAACTGAGGAAAAATTTTTTTTTTTTTTTTTTTTTAAATTGGGGATATTTATTATAGCAAAAACTACAAAATATTGTATTTTTTTCAAAAATGACGCTTTTTTTTGTTTATAGCGCACAAAATAAAAAATGCAGAGGTGATCAAGAACCACCAAAAGAAAGTCCTATTTGTGGGGAAAAAAAGGACATAAATTTTGTTTGGGTACAATGTTGCACGACCGCACAATTGTCAGTTAAAGCGATGCAGTGCCGTATCCCAAAAAATGGCCTGGTCAGGAAGGGGGCACTGCCTAACGCAGATATACTGCGGCAGAATGGCATGGGCAGGCAAAATCACGTACCTGGTGCCCGAGGCGGTCGGCTTCGTTAGGGGAGCGATACAGGCTGAGGGGGAGGCCACTCATTCGTGGCCACCCCCTCGCGATCGCTCCCCACGAATGAGATTCTTCCTCTGCTGCTGTATAGTAAACAGCGGCAGAAGAAGAGATGTCATCGCTCCTCGGCTTGGTATTTTCCGGTCCGGCGCCGAGGAGAGAAGACATCTGAGTGAGTTGCACAGCACAACACACACAGTAAAACACCCCAGGCACACATTACACCCCCCCATCACCCCCTGATCACCCCCCAATCACCCCCCCCTTCACAGTGACACCAAGCAGTTTTTTTTTTCTGATTACTGCATTGGTGTCAGTTTGTGACAGTTACTGTGGTAGGGCAGTTAGGGTTAGCCCCCTTTAGGTCTAGGGTACCCCCCTAACCCCCCTAATAAAGTTTTAACCCCTTGATCACCCCCCATCGCCAGTGTCACTAAGCGATCATTTTTCTGATCGCTGTGTTAGTGTCACTGGTGACGCTAGTTAGGGAGGTAAATATTTAGGTTCACCGTTAGCGTTTTATAGCATCAGGGACGCCATATACTACCTAATAAAGGTTTTAACCCCTTGATTGCCCCCTAGTTAACCCTTTCACCAGTGATCACCGTATAACTGTTACGGGTGACGCTGGTTATTTAGATTATTTTTTATAATGTCAGGGCACCTGCCGTTTATTACCTAATAAAGGTTTAGCCCCCTAATTGCCCGGCGGTAATATAACTTAGGTTTTAGGGTCAGATAGAGTCTGCGTCGCCCCAGGCAGCATCAGGTTAGCGCTAGTACTGCTAACACCCACGCACGCAGTATACACCTCCCTTAGTGGTATAGTATCTGAACGGATCAATATCTGATCCGATCAGATTTATACTAGCGTCCCCAGCAGTTTAGGTTTCCCAAAAACGCAGTGTTAGCGGGATCAGCCCAGATACATGCTAGCCCCTGCGTTTTGCTCCTCCGCCCAGCCCAGCCCACCCAAGTGCAGTATTGATCGATCACTGTCACAAAACACTAAACGCATAACTGCAGCGTTCGCAGAGTCAGGCCTGATCCCTGCGATCGCTAACAGTTTTTTTGGTAGCGTTTTGGTGAACTGGCAAGCACCAGCGGCCTAGTACACCCCGGTCGTAGTCAAACCAGCACTGCAGTAACACCTGGTGACGTGGCAAGTCCCATAAGTGCAGTTCAAGCTGGTAAGGTGGCAAGCACAAGTAGTGTCCCGCTGCCACCAAGAAGAAGACAAACACAGGCCCGTCGTGCTCATAATGCCCTTCCTGCTGCATTCGCCAATCCTAATTGGGAACCCACCACTTCTGCAGCACCCGTACTTCCCTCATTCACATCCCCAACCAAATGCAGTCGGCTGCATGAGAGGCATTTTCTTTATGTCCTCCTGAGTACCCCTACCCAACGAACCCCCCCAAAAAAAGATGTCGTGTCTGCAGCAAGTGCGGATAAAGGCGTGACACCCGCTATTATTGTCCCTCCTGTCCTGACAATCCTGGTCTTTGCATTGGTGAATGTTTTGAATGCTACCATACACTGGTTGAGTATTAGCGTAGGGTACAGCATTGCACAGACTAGGTACACTTTCACAGGGTCTCCCAAGATGCCATTGCATTTTGAGAGACCCGAACCTGGAACCAGTTACAGTTATAAAAGTTACAGTTACAAAAAAAAGTGTAAAAAAAAAAAAAAAAACACAAAAAATATATAATATAAAAAAAACAAGAATAGTTGTTGTTTTATTGTTCTCTCTCTCTCTCTCTCTCTCTCTATTTTCTCTCTATTGTTCTGCTCTTTTTTACTGTATTCTATTCTGCAATGTTTTATTGTTATTATGTTTTATCATGTTTGCTTTTCAGGTATGCAATTTTTTATACTTTACTGTTTACTGTGTTTTATTGTTAACCATTTTTTTGTTTTCAGGTACGCCATTCAGCTGCAGCACGGATTTATTTATCTTGACAGCAACAGCATTTGCTCCCACGATATATAAAGCCGTGACTCCAGCGGAGGTGGTATATGCTGAAGCATGGGGGCAGCAGGGGCGGAGGAGAGATTTGCTCCTAACTTTTGGGGCGGATGCCCCCATGCTTCGGCACATATAAATGGTGCCTGTATGCCCATCATTAGAAGTGGGTGGATGAAGGGAGGTATTCTAATAGTGGGCATACCCACCAATCAATCTCTTTTTTTCATTCAGCCCACAGGCTGCATGAAAAAAAAAGATTACAATATATGCCCAACAAGGACCAGCAACGTACTGGTATGTTGCTGGACTTTGAGTGGTTATACCAGAATGATGCCTGCAGGTTTAGGTATCATCTTGGTATCATTCTTTTCAGCCAGTGGTCGGCTTTTATGTAAAAGCAATCCTAGCAGCTAATTAGCCTCTAGACTGCTTTTACAAGCAGTGGGAGGGAATGTCCCCCCCTCCCACCGTCTTCCATGTTTTTCTCTAGCTCTCCTGTACCAACAGGGAACCTGAGAATGCAGCCGGTGATTCCGCTAGCTGACCATAGAGCTGATCAGAGACCAGAATGGCTCCAATCATCTCTATGGCCTAAGAAACCGGAAGCTACGAGCATTTCATGACTTAGATTTCACCGGATGTAAACAGCGCCATTGGGAAATAGGAAAAGCATTTTATCACACCGATCTTGGTGTGGTCAGATGCTTTGAGGGCAGAGGAGAGATCTAGGGTCTAATAGACCCCATTTTTTTCAAAAAAGAGTACCTGTCACTACCTATTGCTATCATAGGGGATATTTACATTCCCTGACATAACAATAAAAATGATAAAAAAAAAAAAAATGAAAGGAACAGTTTAAAAATAAGATTAAAAGCAAAAAAAAAAAAAAAAAAGCACCCCTGTCCCCTCCTGCTCTCGCGCAAAGGCGAACGCAATCGCTGGTCTGGCGTCAAATGTAAACAGCAATTGCACCATGCATGTGAGGTATCACCGCAAAGGTCAGATCGAGGGCAGTAATTTTAGCAGTCTACCTTCTCTGTAAATCTAAAGTGGTAACCTGTAAAGGCTTTTAAAGGCTTTTAAAAATGTATGTAGTTTGTCGCCACTGCACGTTTGTGCGCAATTTTAAAGTATGTCATGTTTGGTATTGTAATGGAAATTTGTAAGTTCTGTATATAATTGTATTGTATTTTGTATGTATTGCACACTGCCCTCACTGTGCACACAGCACTAATAATGTTTTCAGTAAATGTTTACATTCTTTTGAGTCCTGATTAGAATTAGCCGGCCTATGTAACGCCCCTTGTTACCATAAATGTACAATTGTAATATTAATGTGGTACCTACGTAATCATGTGCATAAAAACCTTCAATTGCGTCATAATAAAGCAGAACAGTTATTTGGAAAGATGCTGAGCGTATCTTTTGTGTCTGTTCCCTACTGCAGTAGTTATTATTAATTTGGAACCACTAATCAATATGAGGATAGGAGTTGCCTATCATCAATTTAACCGAGTCAGCATGGCGAGCTTTGCCTTAGGAGGGGATTCCAGGTGACCCTGAGTATCCGAAACGAGGAGCTTGAGACGATCCGGGAATTTCTGATAATCAGCCGGCTGAGGTAAGCCTTTTGCTTACATTTGAGTTATCAGACTTCCTTGATCGGTAAGGCATTTTCGGGACAAAGGGTACCTATTTTACTCCCCTTAATCGAACTGTATTGATTGGTGGTTATATGTTATGTTGTCACTGTCTATTGTCCATCGGAGTGTTATAGATAAGAAAGGGTAGAATAGTGCTGTTCACAGGTATATGTAGTACATCTGCTAGATAAAGTAGTTTAGAGGCAAGAGGGTATAGGCACACGTAGAGAAGAGAGAAGACTGGCCAGTCATTATGGGCATTGAATTAAGTAAGGGAATGAAGGGTAAGAGACCCTCAAAAATGCCCAGCGCAAGAGGAGCGCTATATATGAACCAAAGGTGCGGTTCCGCCTATACTGAGCCCCTAGATAAATGGTTAAAGTGGACAGGGATCCACATTGGGTAACTGGGTTACCACCAAGGTCCACAGGGACTAAGAATCATGCAGAGTAAACAGCTAGAGAAACAGCTATGTGAGCAGGATGGATCAAGGGTGACATTAACACTAGACAGAAAGGGACATTTTCATGTTAAGTTGTGGGATGAATTTGGGGTCAGGCACTACCACTAGTAAAAATCAGAAACAGAGAAATGAGAGGTAAAACAGAATGCTTTATATGTTTTCAGAGAGGGAAGATGGGATGAGCACTCTGGCTGACCGTCTGATCATAGAAGCTAGATATAAAGGATTTCTGAACAAAATAAGGAATGCAGAATTTAAGGCAGGGAAATATTAAAGAGTTAAAAGAAAGTGAGAGAATGATATGCATGTGTTGTGTACAAATGGGAAAAAGTAAGCGATTTTAGAGAGATATTGGTGTATGTGTGTGCGAATGCTGGGACCTTTAGTTCTATTGCTTGTGTGTGTCATGTACGCAGATGTGACCCCCTCCTTTGCGCTCTCATGAAAGAAATGTGGCTGGGATGAGAGGTTAGTGTAAAGCTTGAAGGACACCATGCCAATTCCATTTTTTTTAGACAAAACATTTATAACAAAATGTGCCGGGTTAACGAATCTAATGGTAAACAATGTGATCACAATTATTTTGAATCTGTTTTCCAAACATGGTAAAATGAAGGTTACATTTAACCGTGTATTATACAAATTGAAAATCTTTTGAGAGTGGAAACAGTACATTAAAAAAAGGGAAATTAAGTAATGAATATTCATTTCTAATATGAGTTTAACAATTTTATTAATAATATTGATATATTGAAACTGGTTTAGACAACCTTTGGTTGGAAATGAAATCCAGGTTATTGGGGAAATTTGTAAAAATGGGATTAGTTTAAGATAAGATAAGATAACAATTTTTGTAATTTTACGTTTATACAATAAGCCCTTATTGAGAGAAAAAAAGATTAAGATGAGGTTGTTATTTGGAATACAGCTGCCATAATATTTAACAAAGCCAAGATGGATGGAATACATAAGAAGTTTTTCTACAAAAATTAAATTTCAAGGTTCTTGATAATAACTTGATGTGCGGTCCATGATGTGAGAGTTATAATAAATAAAAATTTAAATATAACAGACCCATCACATCAAGTCCACACACCCTGTTAGGATAGATGCCACCTGCAGCCAGTTGTTTTATAGTTTTTGATGCTTTCTGGTCCATCATACAGATTTTTGATCCTTTTGTTTTTATTTATTTTTATTTTTGAAATCCAAAGCAGAATGTGTGGATTGTGAAATGATGTGCCCCTTTTCCTTGTAAGTGCAGTGGTATAAGCAGAAGAATATTTTGGATTTATGGGCATCTCTCCATGACTGCAGGGTATAGTTATCATTTATTATAATATTGCCAGGAAAAAGTTATCTTTTGAAACATGAAACTGGAGTTCTTACACAAACAGCATGATAGAAAACAAGCCATTGTAATATATTTATGTAGCTGGACCCAGTAATGAAGGGTTCACCCCAATACATCAGAGCTGTAGCTTTTATGCAAAGGTGCTATTAGACAAAGTTAGATATTGTTTTGGTCAAACATTTAATTTTTAATGGTCCGACATTCTGTGCAGCAAATATACAGCTAACTAAATGTTTGCCTAATGAAAGGTTTAAAATATGAGTTTGTTTATGTACAAATCTAACAATGAAAAATGTGTACATTTGAATCCAGCCACCTTATTGCCTCTATTAGAGGAGGCTGGAGACAAAGGAAGACACGTGTTAAATTGATAGTGTAGGAATCAGCTGCTGTGAGCCCAGTGCAGGACACACTCCCTGAAGACCCAGATATTACATTTTTTGTAGATTTGAGTATGCAGTTTATCACCCAGAAGGATACTCTGTATTCAAAGTCATTGGATCCTTTTACCTCAGCTCCAGAAGCAGAGCTCCATGTTTTAGCAAAGCCTGTGAGCTATAAAAAGAGTGTATATTTATATAGATAGTCGAGATATAGAGAGCTTTTGGTTCCATTTAAAGGGCCAGAAGTTTGTTTTTACTTCGGCAGGTAAACCAACCAAGCATGCCAAGTTAATTTGATCGGCTGTTTTCAGCCTTCCAGCTTCTTGCTGAGGTAGCCATATTAACTTTCACACATGGAAGCAGACCAGGCAACTAAGGATGCTGCATTTACAGCCCCGGACACTTGATGGGTCTGTGCAACTCACAGATTCCACCCTAGTTCTGGCCCAGTGTAGCTGGGATTAATAATTCAACTTTAAGGACCCCAGAACGAGAAGAACAAGTGGTCCACAGGGGGCAACTTCTTATGAAACAGGACTTTGGAAAAGGTGATCATTTATGTCTGCCAGCCACTCTTTTCCCTCCAGCTTGACACATGGACCGTGTCATCAGTCACAAGCAGTTATGGCTGCCTTAGTAAATGAGCATGGGATAGAGCCAGGGTTCTCCACAGTTGTTTTTATAACATACCACTTCTTGTTTTACCTGTTACCAAAGGTGTTACCAAAAGCTGAACATCCCTTCCAGAGATTACAAAAAGATATATCCAGATACCCAAGTCAAGATCTTACAAGTATGCATTTTGTCTGTATGGACATGTTTTTTGGATGTCCAGTGGCAAATGCTACTGCAAAGGCCACAGTAAAAAGTGTTGTCAGAAGTAGTTTGTAAATATAGAGTGCAGAAAGTACAGAGAGTAACAAAAGAAATAATTTTTTTATAGGAGAGTCCTTACTAGAAGTTTTGAGGTTTTATTTTTACACCCCCTACTGTCTACAATGTAGCGGACAAAGTAGAGTAAGAAACTAGAAAACTTTTGCCTGAATGTTTTCTTATATTTTTATGAAGCCCCTAAGGGGGATGTTGGACTCTCTCCCTATGGGATTTTGTTTGGGAGTGTGTTACTCACTTGCTTATATTTTGTCTCAGCAGCTGAAGTCCTCCATTCGGATCTCACAGAGAATGTTGCTGATCTTTTAAGGTTTTTGACAAACTCATTTATGTGTTTTTTCCCCAATTCCAGATCCTAAAAGTTTGAAAGGATCTAAAACTAAAGCCAGGTGACTTGTGGATTGTTAAGAGACATTTATATATAAGGAAAAGTTTGGAGACTCAATACAGCATCTATTTCATGTACAGTTTTTGCAAAAATTGAAGGAAAAGTCACCTGGATCCACACCAGATACTGCAAAAATGACCAAATTAAAAAAATCTCTGTGTTTGATTTGTTTCCCTCTTGTGATCACAGTCTAGGGTACTTTTTGATTCAATTACTTTAATTGTAAGGGATATATATACTATTTGAAAAGTAGTTTAGCCATTTTGAAGTCATATTTGTCTTTTGTACGTCTTCTATTTTATGTAGAATTGTCTGTGTTTACATATGCTGATAAGTCAGCATGCCAACAATTCAGCTAGAAGGCCATTCTGGCCACAGGAGTGTATAGCCAGTACTCTGTAAATATGTCTTATCAATAATTTGTTTTTCACAATGAAAAGTCATTTGGTAATGAAAAAAAGTTGCTCAGCTATTATTTTCTCCACAATGGAGTTTTTGCCTCTTTGGCCAGGACTACCTCCACCTAAGCGTGTGGAGGTTCCAGGTTAAAGGTGATAGCAGGTATGGTTAGTGATCAAAATATTGATCAAAAGAGGGGAGACTGTAATGGAAATTTGTAAGTTCTGTATATAATTGTATTGTATTTTGTATGTATTGCACACTGCCCTCACTGTGCACACAGCACTAATAATGTTTTCAGTAAATGTTTACATTCTTTTGAGTCCTGATTAGAATTAGCCAGCCTATGTAAAGCCCCTTGTTACCATAAATGTACAATTGTAATATTAATGTGATACCTACGTAATCATGTGCATAAAAACCTTCAATTGCGTCATAATAAAGCAGAACAGTTATTTGGAAAGATGCTGAGCGTATCTTTTGTGTCTGTTCCCTACTGCAGTAGTTATTATTAATTTGGAACCACTAATCAATATGAGGATAGGAGTTGCCTATCATCAATTTAACCGAGTCAGTATCCATGTACTCTGCCTAAGATCATCTTTTTTATTTCATCAAACATTTGGGCAATATGGTGTGTTTTAGTGCATTAAAATTAAAAAAAGTGTATTTTTTCCCAAAAAAATGCATTTGAAAAATCGCTGCGCAAATACTGTGTGAAAAAAAAATTACACACCCACCATTTTAATCTGTAGGGCCTTTGCTTTAAAAATGTTTGGGGGTTCAAAGTAATTTTCTTGCAAAAAAAAATTATTTTTTCATGTAAACAAATAGTGTCAGAAAGGGCTTTGTCTTCAAGTGGTTAGAAGAGTGGGTGATGTGTGACATAAGCTTCTAAATGTTGTGCATAAAATGCCAGGATAGTCCAACCCCCCCCCAAATGACCCCATTTTGGAAAGTAGACACCCCAAGCTATTTGCTGAGAGGCATGTCGAGTCCATGGAATATTTTATATTGTGACACAAGTTGCGGGAAAAAGACAATTTTTTTTTTTTTTTTCACAAAGTTGTCACTAAATGATATATTGCTCAAATATGCCATGGGAATATGTGAAATTACACCCCAAAATACATTCTGTTGCTTCTCCTGAGTACAGGGATACCACATGTTTGGGACTTTTTGGGAGCCTAGCCGCATACGGGACCCCAAAAACCAAGCACCGCCTTCAGGGTTTCTAAGGGTGTAAATTTTTGATTTCACTCCTCACTGCCTATCACAGTTTCGGAGGCCATGGAATGCCCAGATGGCACAAACCCCCCCAAATGACCCCATTTTGGAAAGTAGACGCCCCAAGCTATTTGCTGAGAGGTATGGTGAGTATTTTGCAGACCTCGCTTTTTGTCACAAAGTTTTGAAAATTGAAAAAAGAAAAAAAAATACATTTTTCTTTTCTTTCTTCATTTTCAAAAACAAATGAGAGCTGCAAAATACTCACCATGCCTCTCAGCAAATAGCTTGAGGTGTCTACTTTCCAAAATGGGGTCATTTGGGGGGGTTGTGCCATCTTGACATTTTATGGCCTTGGAAACTGTGATAGGTAGTGAGGAATGAAATCAAAAATTTACGCCCTTAGAAATCCTGAAGGCGGTGCTTGGTTTTCGGGGCCCCGTACGCAGCTAGGCTCCCAAAAAGTCCCACACATGTGGTATCCCTGTACTCAGGAGAAGCAGCAGAAAGTATTTTGGGGTGCAATTCCACATATGCCCATGGCCTGTGTGAGCAATATATCATTTAGTGACAACTTTTTGTAATTTTTTTTTTTTTGTCATTATTCAATCACTTGATTCACATATTCAATGGGCTCAAAATGCCTCTCAGCAATTTCCTTGGGGTGTCTATTTTCCAAAATGGGGTCATTTGGGGGGTTTTGTACTTCCCTGCCATTTTAGCACCTCAAGAAATGAGATAGGCAGTCATAAACTAAAAGCTGTGTAAATTCCAGAAAATGTACCCTAGTTTGTAGACGCTATAACTTTTGCGCAAACCAATAAATATACTCTTATTGACATTTTTTTTACCAAAGACATGTGGCTTAATACATTTTGGACTAAATGTATGACTAAAATTGAGTTTATTGTATTTTTTATAACAAAAAGTAGAAAATATAGTTTTTTTTCAAAATTTTCGGTCCGTTTATAGCGCAAAAAATAAAAACGGCAGAGGTGATCAAATACGATCGAAAGAAAGCTCTATTTGTGGGAACAAAAGGACGCAAATTTCGTTTGGGTACAGCATTGCATGACTGCGTAATTAGCAGTTAAAGCGACACAGTGCCAAATTGTAAAAAGTGCTCTGGTCAGGAAGGGGTTAAATCCTTCCGGGGCTGAAGTGGTTAAAGTGGAACTAAACTTTCACAAAGGAATTTTTTATATTGAAGAGCACTGTAAAGTGCTGTAAAACAGCATCATTTTTTTCTTTGTTAAATTTTCCCCTTGCTTAGTTCAAGTTGTTTTTCTCTATGCATAGGGCACGTCCAGTTTCTCCAGAGGCTTCTAGGGTTTACTTCAGCAGTGGTTCTAGTTTTTTCTGATGGTACCTACAGTTGTGGCCATCGTTACATAGAAAAGCCAGTTGCATGATACCAAAAACTTTGTAGCTAACTCTAAAGGCTGCATTCTTCCCATTGACCACCACTGCTAGGGGGTATTCTTCCCAATGACCACCATTATTGGGAGGGGGGCATTCTTTTCACTGACCCCAACAACAAAATTGGGCTTTCTCCCCCTTACCACTAATATATAGGGGAATTGTTCTTTTCATCAAAATTTAAGGGTGCCATTCTCCCACTGATCACCAATGTAAGGGAACTCCTCTACCACTGGCCACCATAGTAACTTCACTGAACACCAATGCAAGGAGGCATTTTATCGATGACCACCAACTCAAGTGAGTCTGTATGCGTTTCTTTTATAGGCATTATTATTTTTCATTTTAATATTATGATTATTAAAATTATTTTATTTTCTAAACTAAGGGAGTGTTGAAAAATTATCCACTTTGGCTCTCATATATTGAATTCATGCCACATTCTTTATTCTTTTGTTTAATATATCTATAACTTATTGACCTTGTGAATACTGTATATTGTGTATTGTATATTGAGCTGTAGATATTACTTTTAGTATAGGTTTCATGGGAACTAAAACAAGGGTGAACAAGCTGTTATACAAGTTGTTAACAAGTTATACAAAAGTTCCTTTGGGGCAGGGTTCTCCAAACTATGGCTCTCCAGCTGTTGTGGAATTACACATCCCATGAGGCATTGTAAAACTCTGACATTCACAGATATGACTAGGCATGATGGGAATTGTAGTTCCTGAACAACTGGAGGACCAAAGTTTGGAGTCCCCTGCTGTGGGGTAATGATTAAAACAAGCCTGCTGTAGAGTCTTTATATCACCTTCCAGTGGACATGCATGTGCTCCAACAGCAGTTGGATGTTACTGTTTTATTGATGTAGCCTAACTTAGAAGTGCATAGGAGAAAGTGACAGTGATGTAGCTAAACTGGGAAAGCTTTGTCTACCTAAGAAAGGAGGTGCCTGTGGTTACACCATGCTAGTAAGATATGCTAATAAAATCACCACAAATTATTTAATTGAAATAAGGAAATGTAAAAAAGGATCAAATGTTTTGACCTTAAAGAAACATGTGCAACAGCAACATATGGTATTGATTTATGTGTTTGATTAAGGAAGGCACTAGCCATAGTACAGGTGAATCCTCAAGACGTACACAGTTGCACAGGCGCAGATGTGCGCGTGCCCATTTTTCTGTGCATAACTGTGTGCAGATGTGTAGGCATGAACACATATGTGCTGCAGCGATCTGACCCCTCTCTGGCGACGCATCTTATACCCACTTACGCAGATGGCGTAACATCTTACAGGCACACATACCTCGTTGCGCCCTCGTGACCACTGTCACAACATCAGTGGTCTCAGAGTTGGGGCTGTATGAGAGGCCTCCACCTACACATCAGGCTCTGCCACAAGGTACAAGACAGTTTGAGTTTAGATATACTTTAGGAGTTCAAATTCAGATTCTTACAAAATGTCCATTCATAACTAGTTCTCTTTAGGAATTATCACTTAGGAACGAGAACTCTTTATTTGGCCATACATGGTTTGAACTTTGGCCATTTCCTGCTGGAAAGATCCCTACATTCATGCTGTTTAGTATGCTGAACGTGAGAAATCTACGAGTGTATGGCTGGCTAGCCTTGGGATTTATCAAATTGGGTTAACCCACTTTTCCTGATCATATTTCTTCACTTATGGAGCTGACATATTGACATACAATACATACAAAACAATGCAGTGATAAAAAAAAGTAGTGCCAAGCTTTTACTTTTACATAATTGTTGAGATAAAACCATTTACATAATAAGCAGAATAGAGAAAGTCTTGTCCATTGAATAACCAAAATGAAATGCCCATGGGACTTTAGAGGCACAACAAACATATAAAACATGTTTATTTTGTTAAATATCCACTTAATTAAAAAATTTTTCTTATATAAGAAATGTAGAAGATTAAAACAAACAGAAGAACTGATTTACCACTGTCAGTCTATTTTAGCACAGACAGTAACTATACAGATTACATATTTCTACAATCTTCCAACATGCTCAAAGCTAAATTCCATAAACTTTAAAAAAAAATGGATGAATGAATGGCATCATAAGTATCAATGCATTTTGTGAGCATTAATTCACTTCATCAGGAGTAGATTCTACTGACAGGGTGTCTATTAAAGTGAAATAAACAAATTAAGAAAGAAACATCATACATATATCAACATAAAGTGGGCTACATCAGTCTTGAAACTCTTTACAAAAATTATATTCTTACAAGCCAGTTTCAATGAGAAATTAAAACCAAAAAGAAAGCTTTATGTATGGTAACCGCCAAAGGGACTCTGTCCTGGTAACTGTGGGAACGCAGTGTCCTACACAGTCAAGTCGAACAAAGGGAGAATAGGCAGGAATACTATAATATTATAACCTGCTAAGGTGTCACTAAAGCCGAGAGAAAACACATATGGCATAATACTCCAATACGAATGACCATATAATAAAGATACTACCCTAAGTAAGAAACCATAGACTTTTAACAGAAGTGAACACCTACTGCAAAAATCCTACATGAATATATCTATCTGTATATATATACATTGCACAAAAAAAATTAAGGGGACATTTTTTAATCAGAGTATAGCATCAAGTCAATTAAACTCCTGGGGTATTGATCTGGTCAGTTAAGTAGCAGAGAGAGTTGTTAATCGGTTTCAGCTACTTTGGTGTTAGTGAAATTAAGAACAGGTGCACTAGATGGGCAACAATGAGACAACCTTCAAAACTGGAATGGTTTTACAGGTGGAGGCCACTGACATTTGTTTTCCCTACTCATCTTTTCTGACTTTTTTTCACTAGTTTTGCATTTGGCTAGGGTCAGTGTCACTACTGGTAGCATGAGGCAATACCTAAACCCTATAGAGGTTGCACAGGCAGTCCAACTCCTCCAGTGTGGCACATCAATATATGCCATTACCAGAAGGTTTGCTGTGTTTCCCAACACAGTCTCAAGAGCATGGAGGGGATTCCAAGAGACAGGTAGTTACTCTAGGAGAGCGTGGACAGGGCTGTATAAGGTGCTTAACCCATCAGCAGGACCGGTATCTGCTCCTTTGTGCAAGGAGGAACATGATGAGCACGGCCAGAACGCTACAAAATGACCTCCAGCAGGCCAATGGTGTAAATGTCTCTGACCAAACAATTAGAAATAGACTTCATGAGGGGGGCCCGACATCCTCTAATGGGCCCTGTACTCACTGCTAGGCACCATGGAGCTCGATTTGACATTTGCGATTGAACACCAGAATTGCCCCAGGCTCGCCTTATCTAAATCCAATAGAACACCTCTGGTATATTATGTTTCAGTCCATCCGACACCGCCAGGTTGCACTTCAGTCTATTCAGGAGCTCAGTGATGCCCTGGTCCAGATCTGGGAGGAAATGCACCAGGACACCATCCATCGTCTCATTAGGAGCATGACCTGACGTTGTCATGCATGCATGCAAGCACTTGGGGGCCATATAAACTACTAAGTACAATTTGAAATTGCTGCAATGAAATTTCAGCAAAATGGACTAGCCTGCTGCATTATTTTTTCACTTTGTTTTTCGGGGTGTCTTTGAATTCATCTCTTTGTAGGTTGATAATTTTCATTTAGATCGATGTGGCATCCTTTCGTTCCTAACACATTACCCAGTCCATATCAGTATAGATATCCAACATTTTATTTTTCCCCATTGAGATCTGATATGGTTTTTCAAAGTGTTCTTCTTTTAATTTTTTGAGCAGTGTACATACAGTATATGTGTATAACTATATATATATATATATATATATATATATATATATATATATATATATATATAGCCATTTGCAGTGGGTATTGGCGTGGAGAGAGATAGAACAGGGCTCTGTTCAGTGCTACTGGCGAGTTAGTGTGCTATAGTGGGCTATTGTGATTCTATTGCGAGTGTAAAGTATCAGTTTAGTGTAAATCGAGTACAGTGTGAGTGTAGTGCGACAATTCATTTTTTCTTTAGTGTCACTAAGCACCCCTTTCACACTGAATACCGCCCCATGCTAGCAATAAAGTGCTACTCATTTTAGCTGCGCTGGCGTTGTATGGGCGGGAGCAGGGCACTTTTAACCCCAAATAAGGGGCTAACAAGGGATTAAAAGCACCTGAAAAGCACCGCTGCCGAAGCGCTTTGCAGGCGCTTCATCAGTGTTGCCTATTAATTTTAATGGCAGGGATGGTTTAGGAGCGGTGCATACATTGCTCCCGCACCGCTCCAAAGACGCTGCTTGCAGTACTTTTTTTCCCAATATGCAAGCTCACCGCCCCAGTGTGAAAGCACTCGGGCTTTCATACTGGGGAGGCTTGAGAGGCGCTTTACAGGCGCTATTTTTAGCGCTAAAACACCTGAAACGCACCTCAGTGTGAAAGTAGCCTTACTGTGAAACTAGTGATAGTACAGTGTGAGTGTAGTGCGACTGATCATTTTTACTTTAGTGTCATTTTTGTTTGTCAGGGCAGGTTTCCTGCGTTATATTTCAGTGCGTCCGTGCACATATACTGTGTTATTGCAGGTTTTCCGCAGTATATTGCAGTATGTTAGTGCACGGTTAACACAGTACATTTCAATGCGTTAGTGCATGTTTACCGCAGTATATTGCAGTGCGTTACTGCGCGTTTAACCACTTGCCCAGTGGGCACTTAAACCCCCTTCCTAACCAGATCAGTTTTCAGCTTTCAGTGCTCTCACATTTTTTTTTTTTTTTTAATCAATAATTTTTATTAATTTTTACAGATTATACATTGTACAATTGAACATTGTACGTCGTGCAACGACGTATAGGTGGACAATGCATTGAAAATAGCTCCACATTGGGTAGAGTAAAACTTTGTCCATACACAATGAATTAATGCATTTAGTACATAGTAACCAGTACCGCTAGCATCGGTAATATTGTAGACGTTGCTGGACCACTTCACTAGTGTGACACCCCAAGTGGGATCTCTAGAGTCACAGGAGCGAAGTGGACCATCTATTTTTGATGCATTCCAAAGAGCGAGGAAAGAAGTTTTCTGGAAGGTTGTCAGTTGAAAACATACATGTAAACATACTTTATTCATAGTATTGCTCGGTCAAGAGGAAGGAAATGTAATGCAGTAACTTAGACGTGAATTGCGCAGTGTCTAGTCCAGGTGGTCCATGGTTGCCAGCTGGATTGTATTTTTTTATAATGGTTTGTGTCAGAAGCAGATGTGTGCTCATAGCTGTAATGTAATGATACCAAATCTACGACTTGGGTTAGGGTTAAAGATGTGTCCGACTTCCAGTGTCTAGCTATGTTAAGTTTAGCTGCCATCAGGATGTGGGTGGTCACTATTCTAAAGGGGTGAGGAAGATCCTCAATAGTAAGATTCAGGATCGCAAGTGCTGGGGAGGGGGGAGTTTTGATGTGGGTGATGCTTGAGATTAACTGGAAAATACTATCCCAGTACGTTTTAAGAAGGTGGCATGACCAGAAAACATGGAGAAGATCCCCTGGGGATGAGTTACATCTCCAGCAGATATTGGGGATTTGAGGGTTAATGGACGCGATTCTGGCTGGGGTCATATACCAACGCAGAGAAATTTTTTGCGCCAGTTCCCAAAGGGCCGCGCATTTCGTGGCCTTGTATATGTACTTGAAGGCTTGATGCCATTGGTTGTCTGTGAATTCGTGTTTCAGATCTATTTCCCATTTCTTGTGTGGCTTTAGTTTGGTGAAGGTGTGTTTTTGGTGTAGGGAGTTGTAGAAGTATGAGATTCCTCTGAGACTTGTGTTAGGGTTGGTGAGATAATCCCAAGTCTTGGGGTGGATGTTGTACAGAGGGAGGGGGACCGTTTTGAGGCAGTGTTGTATACGGAGGTAGGTGAAATGTTCAGATGTGGGTATTGTATATTCAGATTGCAATTGGGAGAATGGTTTGAGGGAGTTGTCTTGCAGTAGATGTTGTAGGGGCCCTATGCCTTTGTGTGTCCATGAGGTTACTGGCAGTTCAGGTGATATATGTTTCAAGGAGGCTAGAGGGATGTGTGTTTGTGGTTCATGGGGGGTGTCACTCATTGAGGTGGACAATTTTTTCCAGGCTTGCGCTGATGCTTTAATGGTCGGAGATAAGGACTTTGGGATCAATGAGCCTAGTGGGGTGCTTAGTAACCAGGTTTTCAGGTCTGATCTTGTGATTGAGGAGCATTCAATTTGCCCCCATAGAGTAGTTGGAGATGGTTGGAACCAGCAGGGTAGCTGGGCCAGAATGGCTGCTATATGGTAGTCTTCAAAATCTATAGAGCTCGTGCCCCCCACTTGCTTGTGTTTAGTCAGTTGGTGGTGTGCACACCTGGGACGTTTACCGTTCCACAGGAGTTTGTTGTACATTGTGCGTAGGGATCTAAAAAACGTAGCAGGTAATGGGATTGGTAGGGTTCTGAAATAATAGAGTATTTGGGGTAGGCATATCATTTTAAAGGCCGCAAGCCTTCCTGTCCAAGATAGTTCTTGTTTTGCTATTTGTTGTGTCGTTTGCTGTATAGTCTGGAGTAATGGGGGAAAATTACTTGAATAGAGGTTTTTAGTGTTTCTTGGGAGTTTAATGCCCAGGTATGAAATGTCAGTGTCTGCCCATACAAAGGGATATTGGAGTTGTAGAAGATTTTTTATGGTGGCGTTTATGTTTATGTCTAGGATGAAGGATTTGGATGTGTTCACCTTGTAGTAGGAAATCGAACTAAACCATTGGAGCATATGGTGTACCTCAGCCAGGGAAACAGTCGGGTTGGATAGGATAAGAATGATGTCGTCCGCAAATAAGCTGATCTTATGGTGCGTAGTTCCAATGTGTAAGCCAGAGATGTTGGGATGAGAACGGATACTTTCTGCTAGGGGCTCCATGAGCATGTTAAATATAAGGGGAGATAGAGGGCAGCCTTGGCGGGTACCACTGGTTATGGGGAATGGGCAGGAGAGCATGCCTTCTGTGTAAACCTGAGCTTCGGGATTGGAGTATAGTGCCATGATGGCTCCAAGAATCTGACCCTGGAATCCAAACTTTTGGAGTACCTTTTCTAGATAGGTCCAGTGTACCCTGTCGAACGCCTTCTCTGCATCCAAGGATAGGAGCAGAGAAGGCGTTCCGGTGGATTCAGCATGGTGGATTAGGTTTATCATCCGTCTGGTGGCATCAGACGATTGTCTGCCCTTTGTGAACCCCGTCTGGTCATGGTGAATAAGAGTGGGCATAATTTTGATCAATCTTGTTGCTATGGTTTTTGCGTAAATTTTAAGGTCGAGATTCAGTAGAGAGATTGGGCGGAAATTTTGAGGTACATTCGACTGTTTCCCTGGTTTCGGCAATGTGATCACCAACGCATTCAAGTATTCTTTAGAGAAAGCAGAAGAGGAGGCAACGTGGTTATATAATTCCGTTAGGTACGGGGTCAAGTGGGGTGAAAATTGCTTGTAGTATTCCCCAGTTAAGCCGTCAGGGCCTGGGGCTTTGCCGCTAGGTAGTGAGGTAATAGTCTTTTTTATTTCTATTTCTGTGAAGGGGGCATTTAAGGTATTCAGTTGGTCTGTTGTCAGTGTAGGTAGCTTGACTTTCCTAAGAAAGTTGTCAATGTCGTCTGGGGTGGGTTGAGGTGTGAGCGGGTCTTGTTTTAGATTATATAAGTCTTCATAATAAGTACTGAAGGCATTGGCTATGTCTTGGGGGTTGCTCAGCGGGGCTTTGGTATGAGGGTGGATAAGTTGAGAGATTTTGGCTTTGGTGCGTCTACCTTTTAGTCTTTGTGCTAGTTTCTTCCCTGCTTTGTTAGAGGTAGAATACGATGTCGCCTTAAATTTTTTCTGGAGGAATTCATAAGAGTGAAGGAGTAGTGTTCTAAGTTCCTGTCTAAGGGACAATAGGTGATTTGTCAGTTGGTCTCGGGTGTCAGATTTGTGTTTCGATTCTAGGGCTGCTATTTGGGTCGTTAGGTCTTTTATACGTTGCATCCTCTTTTTCTTATGGTGGGAACTTAATTTAATTAACATTCCTCTCATGTATGCTTTGTGCGCACTCCACACCACGGCAGGGTCGGGCACCGAGCCTTTGTTTAGTGAGAAGAAATCAGTTATTTGTTCTGCTATGGATGGTGCATATTGATTGTGTTGAATGATGTGGTTGTTTACTCGCCATATAAATGTATTTTTTTGTAAGTTAGAGTCTTGGATCGTGATAGAGATTGGGGCATGGTCCGACCATGTCGTGGTGTGGATTGTGGAGGCAGATACATTTTGTAGAATAAACTTATCGGTCAAGAACAGGTCTATTCTTGAATATGAGCGATGCCTAGAGGAAAAAAAAGTATAGTCCCGTTCGGAACCGTGGTAGCAGCGCCAAACGTCGTAGAGGTCTTGGGAGGAGATGAATCTTTTCAGAGGTGAGACTCTTCTAGTTGCCAATGATGTTGAGTCGATGGCTATTTCAGGGACGAGATTAAAGTCTCCACATAGTATCAGGTGACCTTTTTGAATGTGTTTGGCTTGACGCAAGACTTTGTGGAGGAATTTAGTTTGGCAAGAATTCGGGGCATAGATGTTGATTATGGTATAGGTCACTTTGTTGACTTTGCAAGCAAGTATGATGTAGCGGCCTTCGGGGTCTTTTTCAATATCTAAAAGCTGGAAGTCCAGTGAGTCTCTGATTGCGATCATGACCCCTCTGGTTTTAGTTGAATGGGTGGCGTGGAACACCTGGGGAAAGCGGTTGTTCTTGCATAGGGGTGTATCAGTGGTGAGCAGATGTGTTTCCTGGGCACAAAGGATGTCGCTGTGGAGATCTGTAGCGGATCTCCATAGTGAGTGTCTCTTGGCAGGATGATTGAGGCCGTTGGTATTTAATGACAGTATAGTGAATGGCATTTTGTGTCCGTGGGGGTGTTGAGTGTAACACTTACGGTTCGTTGCTAGTGGATGAATCTGATGGTAGATGTGGTCGGCTACTTTGATCCTGAGGTGGAAGTTCGAGTGCAGATGTGTTGAGGTACCGGTATAGGGGTGTTGATGC
This sequence comes from Aquarana catesbeiana, assembly GCF_042186555.1. Lineage (NCBI taxonomy): Eukaryota > Metazoa > Chordata > Amphibia > Anura > Ranidae > Aquarana > Aquarana catesbeiana. Next base: position 482,457,818 of record NC_133326.1, on the reverse strand, counting down.
TTCTGTCTGTAGGTGAGTCCTGGAGGTAGAGCGCAGAGATGTTCCAGTGGCAGTCCAAGGGTCTGAAATAGAAGTGGACTAGAGTGCTGCGGATAGAGCAATATGTCAGTAACCAATAGAGAAATGCATTGACAGATCACTTGTATAAAGTATGGAAACTAGTGGAAAACGAACTTGGATTTTCGGTTTGCTGTTGCTGGGTATGATGTTGCTGAATATTTCAGCTAGAGCGAAGATTAGAGGGGGTGTTTGACACCGTTAAATCCTCTACATGGGGGTAACAGAGTCAGTATCACCGGAGGAAGAGAGTTTAGGTGTCAGACTGTCAGAGCTCAGGGGAACTGTGGGATGAGTTGTCGGCCATTGTTGAGGAGATGCGAGCATCCTCAGGTGAGAGGATGATTTTGTTGTCTACGAGGAGGAATGGCACCGGTGTTTAGTGCGGAAGGGGCAGCCATATCAGGGATTATGCTCCAGGAGTGGAGGAGCTTTAGGCCTTTATCTAGGTCTCCTATTGCGTGTGTCTGACCATTGCGGACGACAAGGATGGTAGCTGGGTGGCGCCATTTGTATGGTACCTTGTGGTTCTGCAGACTTTTGGTTATCGGGTTCAGTTGCCGTCGCAGTTGGAGGGTGTACTTGGACAGGTCAGGGAAAAGTTGTATCCCAGTATAGGGGCCAGGTAGTGGAGATTTTGCTCTAAGGCCCAGAAGGAGCTTTTCTTTGGTTTGATAGAAATGAACCCTCATCAGTACATCTCTAGGGACTGAGGCCGCCAGGTGGGACGGTTTGGCAATTCTGTGTATTCTGTCAATAATGGCGTCTCATGGGGAAGCTTCAGGTATCACTAGATGTATCAATTCTTTCGCGTAGCGTGGTAAGTCCACTGGAAGTATGGACTCTGGGACTCCCCTCAGCTTAATGTTGTTCCTGCGTGACCTGTCTTCTAAATCCGCCATTTTGGCGCGCATCCATGCCTGTTCCTCCTTTATATTGTCATAAGAATCAATCATTTCATTTACTGTGGAAGTACAGGCCTGTATTCCCCTCTCAGCATTAGTCATTCTGTCATCAAGCTTGTGAATGTCAGAGGTGACTCTGTGAAACATGGATGAAAGATCATTCATGAGGGAGGATTGGAGGGACAGAAGCATGTCCTTCAGAGTTGTGTCCATGACTGGCTGCCCTGATGTGGGGAAGGAGGCCATGGAGGAGTGCAGGGCCTGGTCTATGGAGAAGGGGATGGGAGCCTGGGCCTCAGTTAGCTGGCGCTGCGTGTGCAGCGTCAGTGTGTCTAGCCTTATCCTAGCTTTTGCTGGGCTGCTGGGGAGAGGGTCACACTCTGGGGCTTGGTACTTGTCAGGGATCGTACCTGTGGAGTGATGTGCGTCCTGGATGTCATCCGGGAGGTCCGTGTATGATTCGGACGGCGCGGCATGGTCGGCGCCATCTTGGGAATCCCAGCCCGCCGGCTTGTAAGCGAATTCAGTTAGTTTTTGGGGCTTGTGCTCCGTAAATCTTTTCCTGGATGGCTGCATCTTTGTCTCCTGAGTGCCTGGAGTGAGGATGGGTGCGGATGGAGTCGTGGTGTGGGCCATTGCGCTGGATTGTGTCCCCTGGCTGCTGAGCTATGCAATTAAGCGTCCATCTTCAGCTCCGGTTGGCCACGCCCCCAGTGCTCTCACATTTTGAATGACAATTACTCAGTCATGAAACATTGTACACATATGATATTTTTTTCCTTTTTTTTTCACACAAATAGAGCTTTCTTTTGGTGGTATTTAATCACCACTGAGTTTTTAATTGTTTACGCTATAAATTAAAAAAAGAAAGATAATTCTGTAAAAAAAAAGAAAAAATTCCTTTTTTCTATGTTTCGGTTATAAAATTTAGCAAATTTAGTAATTTTTCTTTATACATTTTGGCCAACATTTATACTTCTACATATCTTTGGTAAACATAACCAAAATAAGTGTATATTATTTGGTCTTTGTGAAAGTTAGAGTCTACAAACTATGGTGCCAATCTCTGAAAATTGATCACACCTGATGTACTGACTCTCATTTCTTAGACAGGAAAATACAAATACCCCCTCAAAAGACCCTTTTTTGGAAAGTAGACATTCCAAGGTATTTATTATGAGGCATGGTGAGTTTTTTGAAGTTGTAATTTTTTCCCACAATTCTTTGCAAAATGAAATTGTCATGAAAACAAGGTCATTCTCAGCATATGCATACCACAAATTAAACCCTAAAATACATTTTACTACTCCTCCTGAGTATGGCGATACCACATGTGTGAGACTTTTTCACAGCCTGGCCACATACAGAGGCCCAATATGCATGGAGCACCATCATGCGTTCTAGGGACATAAATTACACATTTAATTTCTTGACTACCTATTACACTTTTGAAGGCCCTGGAGCACCAGGACAATGGAAACTCCCAAAAAAATTACCCCATTTAGTAAATCAAACACCCCAATGTATAATCTATGAGGCATAATGAGTCTTTTGAACATGTCATTTGTTTTCCACAAGTTTTTGGAAAATGTGGAAAGAAAATGAAAACGCATTTTGTTTTACACAAAGATGTCCATGTATAAGATATTTCTAACACATAGCATGTATATAGCAAAAATTACACCCCAAAATACATTCTGCTACTCCTCCTGAGATTTCAGTGCATAGACAAGTGTAGCGCTTGTAAATTTAAAAACTTATATAGAGTTATAAGAGTGAAAAACAGTCTATGTCGATCAACAATAAATGCAAAATACAAAATATGACAAATTAACAAATAAAGTCTCTGATGTTCTTCAGGTGTTTTTTAGACTGAAAGAGGCTGATGTTAGTCCAAAAAAGTATATAATTTCTTATTCACCACGTGGGTAACGCATGCAAAGATGTGATGGACCCTCCACATAGAGAAAAAGTGAAGGCTTACCAGAAGGATTGAACTCATAAGAACGTACGTTCAATGAGTCAATCTAGCTTGTAGCCCCAACGGGCAATCAAAGGGAAAGACCTCATGATTAGATGGCGACAAAACTCCAAAACATATCCAGACTCCTGACGGAACTTTAAAATGGATGGCAGACCTTCCCATAGATCATCTCAGATGGATAGCCCATATAGGAATAAAAAAGGGGGGCCACATAGCATAATACCGTTTTGTAAAACAGATTTATTAAAATAATTAAACAACTTACATTTAAGTAGTAAAAAAGCGCTTCAAGTAAAATTATGGCAGGCAGTGGAGTCTCCCGACGTGTTTCGTCTTATTAGAATTCATCTGGGAGACTCCACTGTTTTTCACTCTTATAACTCTATATACGTTTTTAAATTTACAAGCGCTACACTTGTCTATGCACTGAAATTTTGACAAAATCCTATTTGTTGTGTGAGCTGCTTTTCTGTTGGGTGAGCGCAGGGTTAATTTTTCTCTTTTTGGTATACTCCTCCTGAGATACCACATGTGTGAGACTTTTACACAGCCAGGCCACATACAGAGGCCCAACATGCAGGGAGCACCATTAGGTGTTCTAAGAGCATAAATTTCACATCTAATTTGACTACATATTACAATTTTATGAGACACTGATGGACACTGTAGTGGCATGGATGTGGCATGGATAAGAACTGATGTAGCATGGATGTGGCATGGATGAGTACTGATGTGACATGAATGTGGCACGGATGAGTACTGATGTGGCATGAATGTGGCACGGATGAGTACTGATATGGCATGGATGAGCACTGATGTGGCATGGATGTGGCACGGAATGAGCACTGATGTGGCACAGATGAGCACTGATGTGGCATGGATGAGCATGAATGGGCACGGATGAGCCATAGATGAGCATGGATGGATACGGCTGAGCCATGGATGGGCATTGATGAGCATGGATGGAGATGGATGGGCATGGATGAATATAGATAATCATGAATGGGCATGGATGAGCATGGCTGAGCATGCATGTGCATGCATGGGCATGGAGGAGCATGTCTGGGCAAGGTTGGAGCATGGATGAGCCATGGATGGAGCATGGATGGAGCATGGATGAGCCATGGATGGGCAGGAATAGGCAGAGATCCCACAGCGCTGCTTCACCCAGCTCCTTCCTTTCTTCGCACACTGTACCGATCTGTGCGAGGAGAGGGGAGGGGCTGAACCGGACATGCTATGATGGCCTCTGACTGTGCTGTAGCCGTCATTCGGCTATGGCCCGGTTGGCAACTGGTTATTGCAGTATATTTCAGTTTGTTATTGCACATTTACTGCAGTATATTGCAGTGCATTACTGCACGTTTAACAGTATATTTCAGTGCGTTATTGCAGGTTTACTGCAGTATATTGCAATGTGTTACTGAACGTTTAATGCAATAAATTTCAGTACATTATTGCAGGTTTACCACAATATATTGCAGTGTGTTACTGCATGTTTAACACAGTATATTTCAATACGTTATTGCAGGTCTACCAAAGTATATTGCAGTACGTTACTGTATGTTTAACGCAGTATATTTCAGTGCGTTATTGCAGGTTTACCACAGTATATTGCAGTGCATTAGTGCACATTTAATACAATAAATTTCAGTGCGTTAATACGCGTTTACCGCAGTATATTGCTGTGCACTGCAGTATATTGTAGTGTGTCAGTGGAGTGTGTCTGTGTAGTGAGTACTCAAGCTAAAGTGAACCAAACACCACTTTCCATTGATTAAAGTGCTTCCACATACACATTTCCACATCTCATCTTTATTAAATTTTGTTAATCCCCCCATCATGTCTGGGAGGCCAACAAGTAGAAGCAAACTTTCCCATGGCACTGTGAGGGGGAAAGTAGCATCTGTGTCCACAGGCAAAGGTGGACATGGTCCGTCCTCAAACAGGGCATAATTTAAAAGTTTAGTGATGCTGCCTGTGCTATCCAGCCACAGCATGGAGAGGTGGTGGTGGACTGGCTTACTAAACCATCCTCATCTTTGGCTGGCTTATTCTGTCTCCTTGTCCACAAGGACACATTTTAGGAGTACTGACCAAAATGGTTTTATACCTCAGGATAGCTGTCACCATCCCACATGGCTTAAGGCAATTCCTAAGGGACAGTCCTGATGAATTTGACGCAACTGTTCTAAAATGGATGACTTTTTGATGCAGGCTGGGGTATGGAAAGATAGATTTCTCCAGAAAGGATATTCTCGTGAAAGTTTAGAACTGGACATTAATAATGTATCCAATATTGAACATCAGACTCTTCTTGAACCTCAAGTTAAACCTGACAGAATTGATAATCACTTTGAGTGGGTGTTTTTGACTACATTTTCGACCCATCATCATTGGATTAATAAGCTCTTAAGGAAACATTGGAAATTCTTAAAGGAAGATAGAGTATTGGGTTATATTCTCCCAGATCAACCTACGCTTATTTTTAGGAAATCCTAGATTTTGAGAAATGTTTTAGCCCCTAGATCTGCCTTTAAAGCCCAAGATGTTTGGGAATGTAACTGTTTTTTTCTGTGTAGGAGGTACAAGGTTTGCAGGAATTCCAAAACTGTACATATGAAGTACTTTTGTTCCATGACCAATAAGAAAGAATATCCAATTAAAGATTTAATTACATGCAGCACTAAAGGGGTTATATATCTCCTAAAATGTACGTGTGGATACCAATATGGCAGGACCACCAGGGCATTAACAGTGCGTATTGGTGAACATTTAAATAATATACGCAAAGGGTTTGATAAGCATAGCTTGTTTAAACACTTTGCCTGTTGCCATAGAAAAAAATCCTCCTCTTTGGAGGTGATTACCATTGAAAAGTACACTCCACATTGGCGTAGAAGTAATCTCAGAAGCGAGATATCCAGGCGTGAGACCCACTGGATATTTGACCTCTGTACTTGCCATCCTCATGTCCTTATTGTGGAGTGGGACATTAATTCTTTTATACAGTTGCAATAAAAGGTATGTGAACCCTTTTGGAATGATATAGATTTCTGCACAAATTGGTCATAAAATGTGATCTGATCTTCATCTAAGTCACAACAATAGACAATCACAGTCTGCTTAAACTAATAACACACAAATAATTAAATGTTACCATGTTTTTATTGAACACACCATGTAAACATTCACAGTGCAGGTGGAAAAAGTATATGAACCCCTAGATTAATGAGATCTCCAAGAGCTAATTTGAGTGAGGTGTCAGCCAACTGGGGTCCAATCAATGAGATGAGATTGGAGGTATTGGTTACAGCTGCCAGCCCTATAAAAAAACACACACCAGTTCTGGGTTTGCTTTTCACAAGAAGCATTGCCTGATGTGAATGATGCCTCACACAAAAGAGCTCTCAGAAGACCTATGATTAAGAATGGTTGACTTGCATAAAGCTGGAAAGGGTTATAAAAGTATCTCCAAAAGCCTTGCTGTTCATCAGTCCATGGTAAGACAAATTGTCTATAAATGGAGAAAGTCCAGCACTGCTGCTACTCTTCCTAGGAGTGGGCATTCTGTAAAGATGACTGCAAGAGCTAAGCGCAGACTGCTCAGTGAGGTGAAGAAGAATCCTAGAGTGTCAACTAAAGACTTACAAAAGTCTCTGGCATATGCTAACATCCCTGTTAGAGAATCTACGATACGCAAAACAGTAAACAAGAATGGATTTCATGGGAGGATACCACAGAGGAAGCCACTGCTGTCCAAAAAAAACATTGCTGCACGTTTACAGTTTGCACAAGAGCACCTGGATGTTCCACAGCAGTACTGGCAAAATATTCTGTGGACAGATGAAACCAAAGTTGAGTTTGGAAGAAACACACAACACTATGTGTGGAGAAAAAAAAGGCACAGCACACCAACATAAAAACCTAATCCCAACTGTGAAGTATGGTGGTGGGGGCATCATGGTTTGGGGCTGCTTTGCTGCATCAGGGCCTGGACGGATTGCTATCATCGAAGGAAAAATGAATTCCCAAGTTTATCAAGACATTTTGCAGGAGAACCTAAGGCCATCTATCCACCAATGACCCAAAGCATAGAAGTAAATCAACAACAGAATGGGTTAAACAGAAGAAAATACGCCTTCTGGAGTGGCCCAGTCAGAGTCCTGACCTCAACCAGATTGAAATGCTGTGGCATAACCTCAAGAAAGCGATTCACACCAGACATCCCAAGAATATTGCTGAACTGAAACAGTTCTGTAAAGAGGAATGGTCAAGAATTACTCCTGACCGTTGTGCACGTCTGATCTGCAACTACAGGAAACGTTTGGTTGAAGTTATTGCTGTCAAAGGAGGTTCAACCAATTATTAAATCCAAGGGTTCACATACTTTTTCCACCTGCACTGTGAATGTTTACATGGTGTGTTCAATAAAAACATGGTAACATTTAATTATTTGTGTGTTATTAGTTTAAGCAGACTGTGATTGTCTATTGTTCTGACTTAGATGAAGAAATCCATATCATTCCAAAAGAGTTCACATACTTTTTATTGCAACTGTAATTAATAGCTAAAATATCCCACCTACTTACTTCTCATTGATATTTCATTATTTACTATATATATTTTTTTAAGAATTATTTATATTTCTAATCAAAAGTTTTTGCAATTTATTCACATAATCTTCTAAATAGCCTAATGTATATGAGGTAGGAATATTGGTTATGAATTGTGTGAATTTATACGTCTCTATAGATAACATTAACCATGTGACTGATGATTTATTCAATACTCAACATTAGTTTTTATATGAAACAATTTTACAACTTTTTTAAATAAATACAAAATTTATTTTTTTTATTTTATATTTTTATATTATTATACAATTAAATGTACTTTTGTGAAGTAGGAAGTGACCCCCTTATTATGATTTATTTTTATATGTTGGGGACTTCAATACTTAAGTTTGCACACTTGGATATGAAGTGACCCCGGTCAAGGTGGTTATGCAATGCACTTCCGGTGTTACGGTTGCTTTAAAAATCTGTGAATGACATCCCAGTAGACATGTGCAGAATGAAGAGATTTGTTTTGTTTCGTTTCAATTAGTTATTTAACTAAATTTGTTTAGTTAAATTCATTGCATTCGTTTTCGGGATTCGTTTCGTTTCATATACGAATTTGAAAAAATTTGACCGAATTCGAAAAAATTTGATCAAATTCAAAAAACAATCGACCGTATTCGAAAAAATTCTACCGCATTCGAAAAAGTAAACTATATATAAGAACTATATTTATTTTCCAAAATTTCAAATATCCAAAATATAAAATTTCATATAGAATGAAATTGAATTTGAAAAGAAAAGATTAGAATAGAATAGAAAATAATAGAAAAGAACAGCATAGAAAAACAATAGAACATATATATTATATATTATATTTTATTCTGTTCTATTTTTCTATTCTACTCCTTTCTATTATTTTCTATTCAAATTCATTCTATATGAAATTAAAATTTTGGAAGCCATATTATATTCTAATCTTTTCTATTCAAATTCGATTTCATTCTATATGAAATTCAAATTCAAGATGTTATATAGATATATAAATATATCTATATATTTTTTTTCTATGCTGTTCTGTTGTTTTTCTATGCTATTCTTTTCTATTATTTTTAATTCGAATTCAAATTTTGAATTTACGATATTGATTTCTATACAAAATCCGAATTCCATCTTCCAAAATTCAAATTTCATATAGAATTAATTCATATTCGAATAGAAAAGATTAGAATAAAATAGAAGATAATAGAATAGAATAGCATAGAAAAAAATATAATATATACAGTATCTAACAAAAATGAGTACACCCCTCACTTTTTGTAAATATTGTATTATATCTTTTCATGTGAGACAACACTGTAGAAATTACACTTTGTTACAATGTAAAGTAGTGAGTGTACAGCTTGTATAGCAGTGTAAATTTGCTGTCCCCTAAAAATAACTCAACACACAGCTATTAATGTCTAAACCGCTGGCAACAAAAGTGAGTACACCCCTAAGTGAAAATGTCCAAATTGGGCCCAATTAGCCATTTCCCCTCTCTGGTATCATGTGACTTGTTAGTGTTACAAACCCTTAGTGCCGGTTCACACAGGGGCGGCACGACTTGCAGGTCGCCTCAGCGAGGCGACCTGCAAACGACTTCCGAGGCGACTTGCAAAACGACTTCTGTACAGAAGTCTATGTAAGTCGCCCCAAGTCGCCCCCAAAGTAGTACAGGAACCTTTTTCTAAGTCGGAGCGACTTGCGTCGCTCCTATTAGAACGGTTCCGTAGCACAGAACGGGAGGCGACTTGTCAGGCGACTAGGTCGCCTGACAAGTCGCCCCTATGTGAACCGGCACTTAGGTGTGAATGGGGAGAAGGTGTGTTAAATTTGATGTTATTGTGCTCATACTGATCACTGGAAGTTCAACATGGCACCTCATGGCAAAGAACTCTCTGAGGATATGAAAAAAAGGATTGTTGCTCTACATAAAGATGGCCTAGGCTATAAGAAGATGGCCAAGACCCTGAAACTGAGCTGCAGCATGGTAGCCAAGACCATACAACAGTTTAACAGGACAGGTTCCACTCAGAACAGGCCTCACCATGGTCGACCAAAGAAGTTGAGTGTATGTGCTCAGCATCATATCCAAAGGTTGTCTTTGGGAAATAGACGTATGAGTGCTGCCAGCATTGCTGCAGAGGTTGAAGGGGTGGGGGGGGTCAGTGCTAAGGCCATACGCCGCACACTGCATCAAATTGGTCTGCATGGCGGACGTCCCAGAAGGAAGCCTCGTCTAAAGATGATGCACAAGAAAGCCTGCAAAAAGTTTGCTGAAGACATGCAGACTAAGGACATGGATTACTGGAACCATGTCCTGTGGTCTGATGAGACCAAGATAAACTTATTTGGTCAAGCGTGTGTGTCGACAACCAGGTGAGGAGTACAAAGACAAGTGTGTCTTGCCTACAGTCAAGCATGGTGGTGGGAGTGTCATGGTCTGGGGCTGCATGAGTGTTGCCGACACTGGGGAGCTACAGTTCATTGAGGGAACCATGAATGCCAACATATAATGTGACATACTAAAGCAGAGCATGATCCCCTCCCTTCGGAGACTGGGCCACAGGGCAGTATTCCAACATGATAACGACCCCAAACACACCTTCCAGATGACCACTGCATTGCCAAAGAAGCTAAAGGTAAAGGTGATGGACTGGCCAAGCATGTCTCCAGACCTAAACCCTATTGAACATCTGTGGGGCATCCTCAAATGAAAGGTGGAGGAGCACAAGGTCTCTAACATCCATCAGCACCATGATCCCATCATGGAGGAGTGGAAGAGGACTCCAGTGGCAACCTGTGAAGCTCTGATGAACTCCATGCCCAAGAGGGTTAAGGCAGTGCTGGAAAATAAAAAAATATTAAATGCAGCGCTAAGTGAAATGGAAAAAATGGAAATGAAGGGGTGAATGGCCACCCTAAATACATTTAGGATGTGTGTAGTAATCAATCATACACATGGTGGTGATTACAAATCACATTAAATGACGTAAAAACACAAACTTCAGTTGTTAGGAGCAATGTCCATAGTGCAATATGAATTCATCAACAAAGACAGTGTGGTGTTTAAAGTGAGAGGAAAAAAAATGGGAATAATGTTCTTAAATCGAGTGGGTAATATTCATGTATTTGGGGTCCACACGTAAATATAGGGGGTAAATGCGCTTACCAGAAGGGATGGACACGCTCACCATACGGCGGGGTGTCATTCAGGCTTGTGGATCTACCGATCCTGGGAATGCTTGCTGAGAGGTGCCGGTGGTGTGTTCCAGTAATCACATCCGAGGCGGCCTTGAATGAGGGATGGTTTTTGGATCCTCAATGGATAGATGGATTCCCCTCTTGCAGCGCACAGGTGGCTGAGAAGTGCAGCTTTCACCACATCAAATAAGGATTCATGCAGGGAAAAGAAAGAATCTCCACATGGTGCATGAACCAGTAAAAAAAGGTTTATTGGAAACCATCAAAGAAAAAGGGATAATTCACAAACATCAGATAAAAATGGATAAAAGTAGTGATCACAAATCAGATAAAAAAATTGCGTGGTAACAGGGTAACGGCTTCAGCAACCTGACAAGTTTCGGACGATAGTCCTTCTACTGTGGCATATAGCCTTATATCTGGTACCACGCTTACATATACAAACAAATATAAATGAAAATGGCAATCAGCTATGTGTGCCGCCGCTGGATAACTAAACAGACCAATCAGAGATGAATATTGAGTGTGTAACCTTCATCCTTGAAGCCCTTGATAAGACCAGCCAATCAAGGCTTCAGTACTAGGTCACATGCCGGCGTCATTGGGGATGATGTCATCGCACAACGGCAGCTGCGCTCCAAGCCTCACTTTCAAACTGAAAGAAACCAGTGAGGAGATACGGCAGAGGGTGAACTAACTCCGCCCTGCCGCCTGCAATCAGCGTCATTGTGCAGCCGAGCCGGGCGCTCGTATCCCAGTCACTTCCTGTGTCTACGGAAGTGTAAACAAAACGCTGGTAGGAGAAAAAGGACAAATATAGGACTGAAAATATCCTAAAAACAATCATTTTGCGCATCCAACGGGGCACCAAAACTGGGTATATAGCTGGGTATATAGTCAGAATAGGACACACAGAACACCCCCTGATTGGATAGGACGATCTCGCATTAGTGTACATATGTGTCCCACATTGGCATTGTGCTATAGAGCCACACAAATTGACATTGTGCTATAAAACTACACATCTGCAAACAGATGTCATAAAACATTATATTAAGCATAGACGTCCCATAGAGATAACTACAGTATACTTGGGAATTAACAAAGAACATTTATAAAGCTAAAATGATAAGTAAAATATATATATGAATATGAACTTATAAAAAGGGGAAAAAAAGAAAAGGGAAACAAGAAACCTCCATATCTGGTCATATAAAGTGGCTGGCCCAAAAAACATATAAGGTGTCCAAGCCACACCCATATACCCAAAAGTGCTGGAAAATAATGGTGGCTACACAAAAGATTGACACTTGGGCCCAATTTGGACATTTTCACTTAGGGGTGTACTCACTTTTGTTGCCAGTGGTGCCAGTGGTTTAGACGTTAATGGCTGTGTGTTGAGTTATTTTGAGGGGACAGCAAATTTACACTGTTATACAAGATGTACACTCAACTACTTTACATTGTAGCAAAGTGTCATTTCTTCAGTGTTCTCACATGAAAAGATATAATAAAAATTTACAAAAATCTGAGGGGTATATTCACTTTTGTGAGATACTGTATATTATTCGATTTTCGGAAGATGGTGTTTTATTTATTTATATATGTATTTATATTTTTTCTATTCTGCTCTATTGTTTTTCTTTGATATTCTTTTCTATTATTTTCTATTCTAATTTTCTATTCAAATTCAGATGGCTTCCAAAATTCAAATTTCGTATAGAATGAATTTGAATTCAAATAGAAAAGATTAGACTAGAAAATAATAGAAAAGAATAGAATAGAAAAACAATAGAACAGAATAGAATAAAATATAATCTCTATTATATTTTTTTCTGTTCTATTGTTCATCTATGCTATTCCTTTCTATTTTCTATTCTATTCTAATCTTTTCTATTCAAATTCGATTTCATTCTATATATAGTTAACTTTTTCGAATTCGGTCGAATTTTTTCGAAAGCAGACACGTTTTTTTTTTATTTGTTTTTTTCAAATTCTGTAGATTTTTTTCGAATGCGGTCGAATTTTTTCAAATGCGGTCAATTTTTTTTTTCGAATTTGTTCAAATTTTTTGAATTTGATCAAATTTTTTCAAATTCAGTCAAACTTTTTTCGAATAAGAAAAAAATCTTTTCTAATCTTTTCTATTCAAATTCAATTTCATTCTATACGAAATTTGAATTTCGTATAGAATGAATTCAAATTTGAATAGAAAAGATTAGAATAGAGTAGAAAATAATAAAAAAGAATAGCATAGAAAAACAATAGAACAGAATAGAATAACATATAATATATTATATATATATATATATATATATATATATATATATATATATATATATATATATATATAATTCTATTATGTTCTATTGTTTTTCTATTCTATTCTTTTTTTAGTTTCCATCGTTTTAAATTATTTCCCAATCTATTCTCGAATTCGAATTTATGCTATTTGAAATTCGGAAGATGGTCATGTTCTATTTTATTTTATTATATTATATTCAATTATATTCTATTCTTAACTATTATTTTATTTTTATTTTATTGCTTTATTATTTTATACTCTATTTTATTGTATTATTATTTAGAAAATCTATTTATATTTTTTCAAATTCAATTCGAATTTGTTTTTGAATTTTTCGAGTTTGATTCAAATTTTGTCTGCTTTTTTCGATTCAAATCATATTTTGGATTTGTTTAAATGCGTTATTATTGTAATTCGGAAATTCGGATGCATCCGAATTTCCAAAAAATAAAGAAATACGTCCGAATTTCGATTCAGAACGAAGCGAAATGCAGCTGTCTACATCCCAGCTCCATCCTCCATTCCCAGAAGTAGCCTGTTAAGTGGAAACATGTTGGAAGGAGACGGGAGCTGTGACATGATGAGCATCCAGATTTGTTGGTGATCTCCATGCTGGATCATCCTCTCTCTCTCTATTGCCTAATATTACTATCTCTGTTGTAAGTGCATATTTTAGCTTAAATAAACCCCCTGTTTTTACATACTATGCGATTAGCTCTCTCTCTGTGTTCCCTTATCCTGCACACACACCGGAGTAAAGCACGGTGATCATCCTGACTGAGGTAAGCTGTGCTGGGATGCTGTGGAATATACTTTCAGTGAAGAGCCAGATCCAGAGTGAGAGGTGTTGGAACGCTGAACCTGGAGCAGTCGGATCTATCCATCCATTTTGGAGGTCGGGAGATACACAGAGGATGTGGCCAGGCATCAGGCATTTTCTTTTTTTTTTTTTTTTTTTCCAGATAATTTTCTTTTATTGAAAAAAAAAGTGAAACAGGTACATAAATCGAAAACATTGGTATCACAACATAGAATTACATAGAACGAGTATACCATTGCTCAATAGGAAAACATACACTTCAATATCGTGTCGAACACAGTGAGATATGTGACCCGGCATATCTGTTCAAGTGGTATTAAGTAAAATCATACCAGATCTTATGTTGTAGAAACTAGAATGCGGTCAGTAGTTGTTGTTTATTATATTGCTTAGAACTTTGAATGTTTGAAAAGTGGAATAGAGAGCAGAACGGTAAGAGGAATACAAACTTAAGTTGAGGTTCGAGAATGTGAGCTTAAGTTTCACTTGTAATATCGTTCGAGACAGGTGTTTATGGAGGGGAGAAAGGGGGGAAATGGGGGGATGGGGTAGGAGAGGAGGGTGACCGAGAGGGGAGGGGAGGGGTAGGAAGGGAAGGATGGGTGTCTCTGGCTTCCCTTAGTTACCATCCGTCAGGTGGCGGAGGAGTGAAGTTCTGAGCATAGAGAGAGTTCAACCCTGGTTGGACAAACCCCTTATGTGGGTGGGTTAAAAATGTCAGAGTATTCTTGTGTCGTCTGATAGTGTAACCAACAGGTCCATTTACGATAGAATTTAGTCGGTGTATCTCGAGAAATGTGTATTAACTTCTCGATTTCTGCTACCTTGTGAATCCTTATGAACCATTCTTTGAGGGTGGGAGTCTGAGTTGAGTGCCAGTGGATCGGGATGCATTGTTTGGCGGCATTGATCATATGCATTGACAAAGATTTGTGATATGAGGTGTGAGACCTATTTGAGTGATGGAGGAGGAACTGTGACGGGGACAGGTCTAAATCGTAGGAGGTAACTTGGGAAGTGATGCGATGTACTTCGGACCAGTAGTGAAGAAGGGGAGGGCATGACCACCAAGTAGAAGAGTTCCTCTTTCTTTGTGACATCTCCAACATGTCTCAGGGATTTCAGAGTTGAAGATATGTAGGAGGGCAGGGGTACGATACCACCTAGATTGGATTTTAATGCCATTTTCCTGGGTGGTTACATTTATCGACCCTTTGTGTATGGTCTCAAATATTTTCTCCCAATCCTCTTCTGTGAGTGAAATTGAAAGGTCTTTTTCCCATTTTTTACATGCAGGATTATCATTAGCTTTGAGATCAGCAAAAAGAAGGTTGTGTAAGTAAGAGATGAGGTGAGTTTGGGGAGTTGTTTTATTGCAGAGGGTTTCAAAGGGGGTGAGATGTTTTGAACATAGAGAGGATTTGTTTATGGTCTTCAGGTAGTGGGCAATTAGTAAATATGTCCAAGGAGGGATAGGTGCTGTCTTTAACTTGTTTGCTATCTGTATCGCAGAGAGTAGCTTACCCTGGTGGAAGAAATGATGGGCTCTTACGTGGTCAGATGACCAATGGTCGGACAGAAATAGAGGGTGCATTCCTGGAGGGAAGTCCGGGTTCAGTTTTAATGGGGTCATGGGACCAGGGATGGGGGAGATATTGTATAGTGGGACCTATTAGTGGGTGGAGGCATATCTCCAGGGGCACATGGCTCGGCGAGATCCACGGGAGTGAGCTTAGGGATAGGTATATAAACGAGGCTTCTAGAGTGACCCAGTCTTTATAGGGAGAGTGGATATTCCAATCCACTATCCTGGTGAGGAGTGCTGCAGTTTGGTAATTACGGAGATTTGGAAGACCAATACCTCCCAGGTGTTTTGGACGAGTGAGTTGAGTGTAACTGATTCTGTGCGTGCGGTCGTTCCATAGAAATTTGGAGCATAGCTGTCTGTACGCCTTAAAAAAAGAGGGTGGGATGTGGATGGGTATTGTTTGGAGTATATATAGGATTCTTGGTAGAACATTCATTTTCAGAATGGCTGCTCTACCAAACCAGGAGAACAGAGGTTTGTTCCAATTTTTTAAATCCTTGGCTAGTTTATTTAATAGGGGAAGGTGGTTCTTTACATATAGGTCTGACAATTTAGAGGGTATAAGTAAGGGTCACAAAGTAAAGAACACAACTTATAGTCCTTGTCACCTTTATAGAGGATGACTAAATATAGTACCGTGAAGGGAGGGGTATCTGTATGTGTAATAATGAATCTATATCTGGAACCACTGTTACTGTCAGAAGGAGACGCGCTCAGTTTTGGTCATGAGAGCATCAATGATCACTTTCGACACTACTGGTTGTAATTAATTGATGTGCCGTAGTTCGCTGCAGCTGGGGGTTTGAGTTTACATCCCCAAATGAGGCCTTACATTGAAAGGGGGAAGGTATGGTCCTCTTACCTGAGCATGTCTCCCACCCGACCCAAACAGTAAAGATAAACACGGTGGTTAGGGTTCCAGCGGGGTAAGTCTGTCTAAGGTAACCAGATGTAACATGGGGTTAAAGGCTATGTATCACAATCATAAAAACATATAAAGATTCTTTCATAGCGTAGAATGGTGGGGGAGAAAGTAGGAGGGGTAAGGAAGGCATACAGAGGTTTGGAAGGAGGGAGTGGTATTGGAACATGGAAGGTGAGTTTTGAAAGCTCAGAGGGGGGAAGAAAAGGAGATAGGAAAGGGTGAGGAAGGGTTAATAAGAAGGTCATATCGGTTGTATTACTTAGGCTGCCCAACGTAGACGGGTTAGAGATCAAGTGGGTTGCTTGGAGTAGGTAAAAGCATGACCCATGGTGTCTTGAATAAAGTATCTTGCAGAGCTCCTGGGGGTCGCAGTTCGATGTGTGAGTTGGATAAACTTCAAATGTCCCAAGGATCTAATGTGAGATATGATTCATGGTCCATAGCTGCAAAGTGGTTAAAGTCCGCTTGGTTTTTGGTTTTAGATGTAAGTGATCTCCGATGAAAGGGATGGTGGAGTGTAACCTGAGAATTCGGAGACGGACATCCGTGTGACGTCTTATTGATCGCTCAAGCCGTGTGGTGAGGTTGCGAGAGGGGATCCATAAAGCGAAAGACCATCTTGTGGAGGAGGCTACCTTGTCCATGGAAAAAGGGGAGTAGTCCGGGAGGCCCTAGAGATCTGTATGGTCTGGGAGGCCCTCGAGTTATATTGGGTGGGCAAAAAATATTTCAGTGCTGCAGCGGACTTGGCATAAGGGAGGTCCGGGACTCTGCTTTTACAGTTATACGGCTGTAGTGTGAGTGGTTCCCGATCTGTATTGGGAGCGCGGTTTAAGACATGCTAAAATTAAAATAAGGTAAAATAAACCAAGATGAACTATTCGACAGTACTTCTGAGGTAAGGGTTAAAGAAGTGTGGGCCCATTGTCATTTATATAAACCAGGTGAGGATATTATGGCTGATTAGGTAACCAAAGGTCTACGGTGTACTGGAGACGCTGTCGGGCTACCATTCTGAGGCTCGCTGTGGTCTCTCAGCGGAGAGCGAGAGCGTAGCGTGTTCTGGCGGCGGTGCCCGATACTTAAAGTGCCTGCTTCAGCTACTCCGTCCATGGAGTTGGCTCTTCTGACAGATGGAGAGAGGAATTCACTATAGCAATCTGGCAAAGCTACTAGAGGGATATCCAGTTGAGAGCAAGAGTGATCTAAATCTTCTGGAACCCTGAGGGTCGCTGTACGCCCTTGATGGGATGCTGATAGGCCAAAAGGGAACTTCCATCTGTAGATTATGGATCTGGCTCTGAGGGCCTCAAGTAGTGGCCGCAGTTCTCTCCTTCTTTGCAGAGTGATGTTAGATAGGTCTTGATATATTTTAACTGCAGAGCCTTTTACCACAAGTTGGTTGCGGTTCCTAGCTGACCGGAGGATATTTTCTTTTAATTGGAAATCCATAAGACAACATATTATGTCCCTAGGGGGGGTCTGTATCTCTCCCCCTCGGTCGTAGGGCTCTGTGTATCCGCTCAAAGGCAATTGGTGCGTCCGTGGGTCTTTCTAGGATGTCATTGAACCCCACGTTGACTGTGCGTGGAATTGTTGAGGGATCAATAGATTCTGGGATTCCCCTTTCCCAGAGGTTGCGGAGTCTCCCACGGTTGTCAAGATGCACTAGGTGTCGGTTGATGTCTCTGAGATGAGCTGCATGGGATTCTGCTATCTATTGCACCTGACATATTGATGATTCCTGGCGCGTCTGGGCTGTTTCCACTTCCTCTACTCTTACTGACATAGCTTGTATGTCTGATCTCATATCTGATATGGCTGCCATAAGCGTGTTTTTAATGTCTGTTTCCACACTGCGGAGATCATCTAAATTCACTGCAGGAGACTGCCTCTGCTCCGTGTGTGGTGAGGCCGAGCTCATGGCTCCGGAGCGGTGGGGGCTGTCGCTCGGGGAGCGAGACTCACGTGAGGAGGCTGTGTGTGATGGCTGCGTCCTGCCTGAGGGCCGCGAACAGAAGATCTCTGGTATTTGTCGACTGAGCTGCATCTCCTGTCCCCGCGGGGATCAGGATCTTGAAGCTGATGAACTTCGGGAGGTTCTCACCATAGTACGGCTGATAGGTGTGCTTTGAAGCTAAAGTTGTTGGACCTCGTGGATGGGAGCTCCAGTGTTACGCGTCCATCTTAGATCGGCTCCAGGCCACGCCCCCCCATCGGGCATTTTCTTACCTCATGCGTAGATGATCTCTTATAATTTAGAGATTATCAGAAGTTGGTAAGAGGCCAATTTAATTTTAATTTGGATTGTTATACTTTATTATCATTGGGATCAGTGGATAGCACATACAGTTGGTGGAATACTAATGGAATAATTTTTGATACACAAGGACACTTGTTTATTGAACTCTTTTCATCACTAGTTGATACACTGTGTTTGCTATATTTTTTTTAAAGGTTTTTTCTTTGTTTATGAGACAGCACAACCTTTTACATTTTCAATTTTTTTCCACAGCTACTCCTGCCTGAGCCTCAGCATCAGAAATAGAGGAGTCAGCTGAATTATTTGAACACAGCATCAGCCACTTGCACCTTGACGATGCACAGCCATTACTTGATTCAGATCCTGGTTCTGAGGTTGAGGAAGGTAGGAACATGAACCTTCATTGAGGGGAGAACACTGGTAAACATCAAATTGGCAGTCATGTTCCCCCAGCTGCAGCGTATTGCCAAGTTGGCTCCAGTGATGATGAGGATGGAGATGATGATGATGAGATCACTGATGCGACTTGAGTCCCAGATAGAGCAGAGGAGGAAAGTCAGGGTGAGGCACAACCCCAACAAGGCAGCCATCATGGAAGAGTAGAGAGCAACCACCCTATTCCACCACTAGGGATGAGTCGAACACCCCCCTGTTTGGTTCGCACCAGAACATGTGAACAGACAAAAATTTTGTTCGAACATGCGAACACCGTTAAAGTCTATGGGACACGAACATGAATAATCAAAAGTGCTAATTTTAAAGGCTTATATGCAAGTTATTGTCATAAAAAGTGTTTGGGGACCTGGGTCCTGCCCCAGGGGACATGGATCAATGCAAAAAAAGTTTTAAAAACGGACGTTTTTTCGGGAGCAGTGATTTTAATAATGCTTAAAGTGAAACACTAAAAGTGTAATATTCCTTTACATTTCGTACCTGGGGGGTGTCTATAGTATGCCTGTAAAGGGGCGCATGTTTCCTGTGTTTAGAACAGTCTGACAGCAAAATGACATTTCAAAGGAAAAAAAGTCATTTAAACTACTTGCGGCTATTAATGAATTGCTGGTCCGACAATACACATAAAAGTTCATTGATAAAAACGGCATGGGAATTCCCCACAGGGGAACCCCGAACCAAAATTTTTAAAAAAATGACGTGGGGGTCCCCCTAAATTCAATACCAGGCCCTTCAGGTCTGGTATGGATATTAAGGGGAACCCCGGCCAATTTTTTTTTTAAAAATGGCGTGGGGTCCCCCTCAAAATCTATACCAGACCCTTCAGGTCTGGTATGGAATTTAAGGGGAACCCCGCGCCAAAATTAAAAAAAAAATGGCGTGGGGTCCCCCCAAAAATCCGTACCAGACCCTTATCCGAGCACGCAACCTTGAAGGCCGCAGGAAAAGAGGGGGGATGAGGGAGCGCCCCCCCCTCCTGAACTGTACCAGGCCACATGCCCTCAACATTGGGAGGGTGCTTAGGGGTAGCCCCCCAAAGCACCTTGTCCCCATGTTGATGGGGACAAGGGCCTCATCCCCACAACCCTTGCCCGGTGGTTGTGGGGGTCAGCGGGCGGGGGGCTTATCGGAACCTGGAAGCCCCCTTTAACAAGGGGACCCCCAGATCTCGGCCCCCCTCCTGTGTGAAATGGTAAGGGGGTACAAAAGTGTCAAAAATGTTAAAAATGACAAGAGACAGTTTTTGACAATTCCTTTATTTAAATGCTTCTTCTTTCGTCTATCTTCTATCTTCTATCTTCCTTCGGTTTCTTCCTCCATCTTCTTCTGGTTCTTCTGGTTCTTCCTCCGGTGTTCTTGTCCGGCATCTTCCTCCGCGGCGTCTTCTTCCCTTCTTCTTTTCGGGCCGCTCCGCATCCACCATGATGGGAGGCTCCCGCTGTGTGACGCTTCTCGTCTTCTGATGGTTCTTAAATAACGGAGGGCGGGGACACCGAGTGGCCCCTCTGACGCATGGGGACTTGACGGGTACTTCCCAGTGGCATTCCCCGTGACATCAGAAGGGGGCGGGGTTACTTAACAGGTGACCCCGCCCCCTCTGACATCACGGGGAATGCCACAGGGAAGTTCCCCGTCAAGTCCCTGTGCGTCAGAGGGGGGCGGGGTCACCGGGGTCATTTTTAATTTTTTTTTTTTAATTTTGGCCGGGGTTCCCCTTAATATCCATACCAGACCTGAAGGGCCTGGTATGGAATTTAGGAGGACACCCCACGTCATTTTTAAAAAAAAATTTTGGTTCGGGGTTCCCCTGTGGGGAATTCCCATGCCGTTTTTATCAATGAACTTTTATGTGTATTGTTGGACCGGCAATTCATTAATAGCCGCGAGTAGTTTTTAATGACTTTTTTTCGATGACCAGAATCTTAAAAGACGAAGGCGGAGGATGTGACGTGTCGGAGCTGGGGGAGGGGCCTGATGGCGGTGCTGTGGAGGAGAGCGGAGGAGGAATTCATGAAGGCGATGGTTTCGACACGGGGTGAGAGCCCGTGGATGACCCAGTGAACTCCCACTTCTGAGTGGCGGGTGGAGACGCTTCAGAGGAGGCAGCCTGAGTTCATGGGGATCGGCTGCAACACCACCTGATCAGTGCAGGGTGAAAGCACTGGGATCGTTCTGAGAAGCGTCCAGCCCGCTACTGCGCCTTCCCTGCGACCAACTTTCTGGCTCTACTGTCAGCTCGGGAACTCCTCACTCCAGCCTCACTACTGCATCTGACAGACCATAGGAGCATCGCAATCAATCGGTCCCCATCTGGAGAGACACCTGGAGAGACACCCTAGCGACCCCCAGAGTATCGGTCTGACCCTTGATAATGTAACAAGGCACCCGGAAGAACGTTCAGCGCTCTCCTCGGATTCCGAGCAGGGGTCTGAATCATCTCCATGTAAACAGTGGCGAGTTCAAGGTAGGATCAGCGGTGGCTGAGATCCATTTATACGCTGTATAGTTTATGCATAAGGACTGATTAAAAACTGGGTTGCTGCCCCGAATTGCTATCTGTTTAAACATGCTCAGTAGTGTTGAAAAGACCAGATTGGTTGAAACTGAAGTGCCTGAACTGAGGGATAGTTGCTAAGGTGGACTTTGAGAGCAGGTGTGCTGCATCAAGCCTTGCTTGTGTCTAGGGACGAAAGGGGCACAGAGAGGTTGAATTTCCTGATACCGCTATCCTATTCCTGGACTTTACATGGCCTCTTGAATAGTAGGAGTTTAAAAGCTCATAAAAGGGTAAAATTGCCTATACACTATCATAAATCGCATAAAAGGTCGCTGAGAGAATGTAATTACAAAGTAATTACAGACGCAAAATAAATTCTAGCATGAAGGACATAAAGCGGAGCACAAGAGACATAAGGGTCAAACAAGAGAGAGCCAGAAGTAAGGAAGAGAAAGTGAGCTGGGTGGAGTGGAACATGAGAGGTCGCTCTCAAAAAGCTGTGGAACCTAAAAAACAGAGAGAAAGTTTAAACTCAAGTTCAATCCAAAAATATTTAAAAGAAGCGAACTTAAAAAGCCCGGACATGGACAATAGGCAGCAGGGGGTAAAGGATAAGAAGAAATAACCAGCTAAAAATAAAGGGGCCCAAGGAGGAGCTCCCAGAAGGGAGGCTCCCCCTGAAAGGGATCTGGACTTTAGTATGGAGGAAGAGATTGTCATGGACTCGGAGATGCAGGATATGTTCTCTAAACTAGAAAACTCAATTAAATCAGAGATCCTCAATGTAAGGTCAGATATGGGCCACCTTTTGAAACGAGTGGAAGTAGTGGAGGAGGCGTCAGAACAACAGGCGCAAGAAACTATAGCTTTAAAAGATCAAATAATAAAGCTTCAACTAGACCATCGTGAGATGCTTTACAAAGTGGAAGAAAAGGGAAATTAAAATCGTTGGCAAAATTTAAGGATCAGATCTGTTCTGGAACAGCGAGGAGAAGACCTGACTATTGTGATGAAAGAAATTTTCAACTCCCTCCTAGGCAGAAGTCTAGATGAAGAGCTAAATACTGATCGGGTACATAGGATAAGAAAACCCCCAAGTGTTAGAGAAGACGTCCCCAGGGATATTATCATTAAGTTCCATCAATACAAAGACAAGGAAAAGATCTGGAGTAAACTGAGGATTCCAACCGGTGAAATTAAAAAAAATTGATATCCAAATCTTTTCCGACCTCTCAGCTGGGACTTTGTTTAGGAGACGCCAATTGAAACCCCTATTAAAGAGGCTGAGGGCGGCAAATTTAAAGTATAGTTGGGGTTTTCCAGCATCTCTAAATGTCATGAAAGATGGCAGAAATTTTAGACTGAAGCACCTAGAGGACTCACAGGATTTCTGCAGGGATTTAGATATTTCATTTCCAACTATCCCGGGATAGGTGAGCTTATAAATAGGGGAAAAGTTGGTTTTAGCAATAGGGCTTTGGGTGATTTATGGAAATGCCCACAAAGGGATAATAAGACAAGCATGGAAAGGAGGGGAAAAAAAGAGGAAACTAGAGGGGTTAAAACCTGGGTTCTGGGGGAGATTGTGTGATGCTCTAATTGAAAGTCCAAAGGCTGGGTTGGGGGGGGGGTTGTGGGGTGGGGGAGGTGGGTGGGTTGAATTGGGAAAGGTGTTAAGGCCTCCGCGTTCTCCATCCCCCCCATAAGGGGGGGTGGACCATGGCTGTCCGTTGATGGAGTCTCACCCCATTATATGGCGGGACGCAGGTCGAGATAGTTGTGATCTCGATGCTGTGGTCCGGTGGTCAGGTATTGGCTGGGAGGTGGGAGGGGGGGTGTGGGCTGGGGGAGGGGGGTGTGTGGAGGTGGGAGGGGGGAATGGGCTGGGGGATGTGGGGAGGTGGGTGGAAAGAGGTGTTGGATGGGGGGGAGATCCTACCCCTCAGAGGCACTACAAGCGGAATATAATTAGTATGGTTCCAGTGTTTGGAAAAAGGCCTGCCTTATAAATATTTGGTTTGATGGAAATTAATTGTTTGACATATAATGTAAAATGGCTCAATTCTCCTTGTAAGAGGCATAAAGTGCTTAGAGAGTTACAGCATTATGGTGCGGATGTGGTTTTCCTGCAGGAGACCCATCTGGCGGTGGATGTAGGAATTAAGCTGTACTCTAGAAATTTCCCGAATTGGATCTACTGCTATTCCCCATCAAGCGGGCGAAGGGAGTAGCAATTGGGTTTTCTAAACGGACCAAATATGTTTTGATAGAAAGGAAAATAGATCCTGAGGGCCGTTACCTTTTTCTGAAGGTAAGGCTCGGAGAAAGGATTTTTACTTTGGCCAACGTTTACTGCCCAAATAAAAACCCGATTAAATTTCTCTCTCAGACCCTGAATAGACTGATGGAATTTAAGGTGGGGGAAGTGATACTAGCGGGGGATTTCAATTTCTGTCTAAATACAGCCTTGGATAGTATGTCAAGTGCACGGGGAGTAAGTAAAAGCCTCTTAAATAACATAGGGCGTAAATTACATAACTGTCAAATCATAGACATATGGAGGGTGCAGCATGTGAAATCTAGGGATTACACCTTCTTCTCTCCCGTGCACGGGACCTATTCAAAACTAGATTATTTAATGGTGGACCACAGTTTATTGGAGGGATAAAAAGATAGAGATAATAACGCTATCAGATCACGCCCCTGTCTTAATGAAAGTGAGTATAAAGGGGCTTCAAAAGTACCTGTATACTTGGCGCCTCAATAAAAATCTTATCAGGGATGATAAGGTGGCAGAAAAAGTTCAGCAGGAAATCGACTCGTTCTTTTTGATCAATGACACGGGTGAGACTTCGGGAACAGTCCTGTGGGAGACCTTTAAGGCGTATATCAGGGGGGTTTTGATAGCTATAGGGGCTGGAATGAAAAAAGAAAGTTTAAAAAGGAAGGAGAATCTTATCTTAGAAATCCATAATCTTGAACAAGCTCATAAAGCCTATGAAGGGAACCCTCTTGCAGCAATTAATAACTAAAATCATGTAACGTGTAACATGTAATGGAGATTGAATCAAAAAGGATTATGAATAAACATTTAAAAGATAGATTCTGTTGGGGAAATAAAGTGGGAAAACATTTGGCAACAATCCTGAACAAAAAAAGGGATATAAACTTAATTGATAAAATTCAAAATAAAAAAGGTGAATTGAGGCATACATCTAAAGAGATAGGGAAAGTATTTCGGCAGTACTTTACAGCCCTCTATTCTGTTATACAGAGCGAAAGTAGTGGCGTGGTCAGAGACGAGAGGGTGAGAGACTTTATGAAAGTTGCTGGGCTACCTACTTTATCCGAAATAGACACTTTCAAATTAGATAGACCCATTACTGAAGAAGGAATTTATCTGGCTTTAAACTCGTCTCCGCCCTGAACCAGACGGTTTCACATCCTATTTCTATAAAAAATGTAAAGACTCTTTGGTACCGAGGCTCTGCCAAGTGTGGAACGGGCTGGGGACGCAAGGGGAATTATGCGAGGGAACATTAACAGCATCAGTGACTTTAATCTTAAAAGATGGCAAAGATTGTATGCTTTGTTCCAGCTATAGGCCGATTGCGCTTTTAAACGCAGATATTAAACTGTATGCCAAGGTACTGGCATTGCGGCTAAAGGAAAAAATGTCCTACTTGGTTCATTCGGACCAAGTGGGCTTTATTCCAGAAAGAGAAGGGAGAGATAATGGGGTACGATCTCTCCTTATTTTTAGAGGCTATTAAAACTAGCGGGTCCCCAGGTCTATTTCTGTCTATATATGCTGAGAAGGCATTTGACAGAGTAGACTGGGGATTCATGATTCAAACGCTGGAAGCCATGGGAGTCGGGCCAATAATGTTGAAATGGATTAAAATTTTGTATAACCATCCCTCTGCTTTTGTTAAAGTAAATAATACAGCCTCTGCACAGTTTAGAATGGAGAATGGGACTAGGCAAGTTTGCCCGCTGTCTCCACTTCTGTTTGTCTTGACATTGGAGCCTTTACTGGCCTCGATCCGTAAAAATCCGGATATCAGCGGATGTAAGGTGGGTGAAGAGGAGCACAAATTGGCAGCGTTCGCCGATGATGTGTTATTCTTTATTACAAATCCGAGGATCTGGATCCCTAATCTACTGTCCACTCTGAAGAAGTATGGAGAACTTTCAAACTACAAAATTAACCTAGGTAAATTGGAAGCCCTAAACATCAATATAGACAGACAGGAAGTAACTAGACTTAAGAACGTGTTCCACTTCCCTTGGAGGGAAAGCATTAAATATCTAGGGGTAAAATTAGCCAACTCACTTAGGAAGATCTATTTGTTAAACTACATTCCATTACTTGATGAAACTAAACAAGAAATTAAAAAAAATGTCTTATCGTCCGATCTCTTGAATAGGGCGAGTAAACACAGTCAAAATGGTTTTAGCTCCAAAAGTCTTGTACAAAATGCAGATGCTCCCAATTCTATTGGCTCAAACATATTTTAGAATATTAATTGGTTTAATAAGTAGATTTGTATGGAGTAATAAGAAACCACGTATATCATACACGGTTTTGTGTAGGGAGAAAGCACATGGGGGTCTGGCGATTCCAGACTTTAAAAAATATCATAAGGCCATAGTTTTATCACGGGCGTTAGAGTGGGCAAAAGGGGGGTCTAATAAAAGATGGGTTAATTTGGTCTAAATAATGCACGTTTAAATCACTTGATTTGGAACCCTCCTCACCATAGGAATTTAAGCCCAGATACACATGATATAACACTTTACACATTGAAAATTTGGGACCAGATTCATTTAAAAATGAATGGGAGTATAATTCACCTTTAATTTATTTAAAAGAACAAGCTTTTTCCCCCTGGGATGGAGGCAATGGGTGTAAGATGGATAAAAAATAGGGAAGCACAAATAAAAGACACTAAAAAAGGTAAAATTTTCACATTTCAGGAATTATCTGCACACACAGGGTTAGTGAAAGTTAATGGGCCTATAAGAGATGAAAAAAACTACAGGCCGATAGGGAAGCTTTTTTTGAGGAAAAGTCCAGGGAAGAATATTTCGGCGTTATATAAAATTTTGACAAGTGGAGAGGAGCAGGAAGTACTGCCATTTATTAAAAAATGGGAAAATGAATTGAGTTCAGTCTGTAGTAAAAGCTTGTTGGGGAATATATTAGGGATGAGCTTCAAGTTCGAGTCAAACTCATGCTCGACTCGAACATTGGCTGTTCGCAAGTTCGCCGAACAGCGAACAATTTGGGGTGTTTGCAGCAAATTCGAATGCCGCGGAACACCCTTTAAAATTCTATGGGAGAAATCAAAAGTGCTAATTTTAAAGGCTTATATGCAAGTTATTGTCATAAAAAGTGTTTAGGGACCTGGGTCCTGCCCCAGGGGACATGGATCAATGCAAAAAAAGTTTTAAGTTTTTCAGGAGCAGTGATTTTAATAATGCTTAAAGTCAAACAATAAAAGTGTAATATCCCTTTAAATTTCGTAGCTGGGGGGTGTCTATAGTATGGCTGTAAAGGGGCGCATGTTTTCCATGTTTAGAACAGTCTGACAGCAAAATGACATTTCAAAGGAAAAAAGCCATTTAAAACTACTCACGGCTATTGCATTGCCGGTCCAACAATACACATAAAAGTTCATTGATAAAAACGGCATGGGAATTCCCCACAGGGGAACCCCGAACCAAAATTTAAAAAAAAAAATGACGTGGGGGTCCCCCTAAATTCCATACCAGGCCCTTCAGGTCTGGTATGGATTTTAAGGGGAACCCCGTGCCAAAAAAAAAAAAAAAAAAACAGCGTGGGGTCCCCCCTAAAAATCCATACCAGACCCTTATCCGAGCATGCAACCTGGCAGGCCGCAGGAAAAGAGGGGGGGACGAGAGAGCGGCCCCCCTCCTGAACCGTACCAAGCCACATGCCCTCAACATTGGGAGGGTGCTTTGGGGTAGCCCCTAAAAACACCTTGTCCCCATGTTGATGAGGACAAGGGCCTCATCCCCACAACCCTGGCCGGTGGTTGTGGGGGTCTGCGGGCGGAGGGCTTATCGGAATCTGGAAGCCCCCTTTAACAAGGGGACCCCCAGATCCCGCCACCCCCTGTGTGAAATGGTAAGGGGATACTTTTACCCCTACCATTTCACTAAAAAACTGTCAAAAATGTTAAAAATGACAAGAGACAGTTTTTGACAATTCCTTTATTTAAATGCTTCTTCTTTCTTCTATCTTCCTTCCTTGTCTTCTTATTCTGGTTCTTCTGGCCCTTCTGGTTCTTCCTCCGGTGTTCTCGTCCAGCATCTCCTCCGCGGCGTCTTCTATCTTCTTCTCCTCGGGCCGCTCCGCACCCATGGCATGGGGAGGCTCCCGCTCTTCTCTTCATCTTCTTCTCTTCTTCATCTTCTTCTTCTTTTCTTCTCTTCTTCATCTTCTTCTCCGGGCCGCTCCGCATCCATGCTGGCATGGAGGGAGGCTCCCGCTGTGTGACGGCGTCTCCTCGTCTGACGGTTCTTAAATAATGGGGGGCGGGGCCACCCGGTGACCCCGCCCCCCTCTGACACACGGGACATGACGGGACTTCCCTGTGGCATTCCCTGTGATGTCACAGGGAAGTCCCGTCAAGTCACTGTGCGTCAGAAGGGGCGGGGTTACTGGGTGGCCCCGCCCCCCATTATTTAAGAACTGTCAGACGAGGAGACGCCGTCACACAGCGGGAGCCTCCCTCCATGCCAGCATGGATGCGGAGTGGCCCGGAGAAGAAAATGAAGAAGAGAAGAAGATGAAGCAGAGAAGAAGATGAAGAAGAAGATGAAGAAGATGAAGAGAAGAGCGGGAGCCTCCCCCCATGCCATGGGTGCGGAGCGTCCCGAGGAGAAGAAGATAGAAGACGCTGCGGAGGAGATGCTGGACGAGAACGCCGGAGGAAGAACCAGAAGAGCCAGCAGAACCAGAAGAAGAAGAAGATGAAGGAAGATAGAAGAAAGAAGAAGCATTTAAATAAAGGAATTGTCAAAAACTGTCTCTTGTTATTTTAAACATTTTTGACAGTTTATTAGTGAAATGGTAGGACCATTTCACACGGGGGGGGCGGGATCTGGGGTTCCCCTTAATATCCTGAAGGGCCTGGTATGGAATTTAGGGGGACCCCCACGTCATTTTTTTAAAAATTTTGGTTCGGGGTTCCCCTGTGGGGAATTCCCATGCCGTTTTTATCAATGAACTTTTATGTGTATTGTCGGACCGGCAATGCAATAGCCGCGAGTAGTTTTAAATGGCTTTTTTCCTTTGAAATGTCATTTTGCTGTCAGACTGTTCTAAACATGGGAAACATGCGCTCCTTTACAGGCATACTATAGACACCCCCCAGCTACGAAATTTAAAGGGATATTACACTTTTATTGTTTGACTTTAAGCATTATTAAAATCACTGCTCCTGAAAAAATGGCCGCTTTTAAACGTTTTTTTTGCATTGATCCATGTCCCCTGGGGCAGGACCCAGGTCCCCAAACACTTTTAATGACAATAACTTGCATATAAGCCTTTAAAATTAGCACTTTTGATTATTCATGTTCGTGTCTCATAGACTTTAACGGTGTTCACGTGTTCGAACAAACTTTTTTCCTGTTCGCATGTTCTAGTGCGAACCGAACAGGGGGGTGTTCGGCTCATCCCTACTCCTGATAAAATAAGTAAATTCCAACTTGACAAATCCCCAAACTGTTGGAGAGGATGTAGGGCTGTGGGAACGATGGCACATCTCTGGTGGGACTGCCCAATCATTAAAAAATACTGGCAGGAAGTGATTCAACTTATTGAGGAGATTACGGGCAAAGCTATCCCAGAAGACCCATGGGTTTGCTTAAATAGAAGGTAGAAACTCTCCATAACCCCTGTTCTTTTGAACTCAACGAAAAGCTTAATTCCAAAAAAATGGCAGGAGGCAGAGGGACCTAGGATTTGGGAGTGGATTGCAAGGGTTAATGAAACCTACATCTTAGAGAAAACTGAGGCAGCAGACCCTTCGTCTGGGAAGGGGAGGTCAATGGAGATAAGTGGGCCAAATGGGAAGCTTTTAAAAAATCTAAGAGATTTGCCAAAGTTAGCATGAGTTAATATACGTGAATTCCTGTGGAGTGCATTCTAGGGGATGTGGGAGGGTTTCGGGAGGAGGGTAGGGGGAGGTAGGGTTGTTTGGGCAATAATGTAATGTCAATAAGGTATGTAAAATTGATGTTGGTAATTTTTGTACGTTTTTATATAAGATTAAATAAATAATAAAAAAAAAAAAAAAAAAGACTTTTTTTCCTTTGAAATGTCATTTTACTGTCAGACTGTTCTAAACACGGGAAACATGTGCCCCTTTACAGGCATACTATAGACACCCCCCAGGTACGAAATTTAAAGGAATATTACACTTTTATTGTTTAACTTTAAGCATTATTAAAATCACTGCTCCCGAAAAAACGACCGTTTTTAAAACTTTTTTTGCATTGATCCATGTCCCCTGGGGCAGGACCCAGGTCCCCAAACACTTTTTATGACAATACCATGCATATAAGCCTTTAAAATTAGCACTTTTGATTTCTCCCATAGACTTTTAAAGGGTGTTCCGCGGCTTTCGAATTTGCCGCGAACACCCCAAATTGTTCGCTGTTTGGCGAACTGGCGAACAGCCGATGTTCGACTCGAACTCAAAGCTCATCCCTATCCACCACATAATGGAGCTGCTATCTCCCGGCCAACATCTCACAGCTCAGCTATATGAGCCTTTTTTTAGCACATGTGCAGCCAATCGCATTATTGCAATTTCAAAACTTTGCTTCAAGCAGATCAAGCATGTTTTTGCACACCAGCCATTTGGGCATGACATGCTTAACAAGGCATTTAACCTCCCTCCACCATTGGCAAGAGCACCTGAAAGCCACACAAAAGGGACGCAATTCTGCTTCTCCTCACTCCTCACCTTTTTGGTCTACCCCCCCCGCTATACCTCATGACCTCTCAGCAGCCTCCACTGACAGGGATGATGGTATAGCGAAGGGTGTCATGGGTTCTTGCAGCACATCTGTAAGTAGCACACCATCAGATGTAGACTATAGCAGGCAAATTTCTCTGCCCAATATGCTGCAGCAAAAAAAAAAAAAAAAAATACAGTCGCTGCCACCCACATGCCCAGCATCTAAATTCAAGCTTGTCAAAGTTGCTGGCTTTGCAACCCCTGTCTTTCCATCTAGTGGATTCTGCCCCTTTCTGTGATTTTTCAAAATGTGCTGTACCACAATGGCAGGTTCCCAGTCTCAATTTCTTTCATGTCCAACTCTGTACCATCATATAGAAGGCAATGTTATGGCATCATTGGGCAAGGCAGTCAGCTGCAAGGTCCACGGTACTGCTGACACGTGGTCCAGCAAGCATGGTCAGGGACGCTATATTTTGTTCACAGCACACTGGGTAACTCTGCTTACAACTCGGAAGGATGCAGGACAAGGTTCAGTGCTGCAGCTTGTTGTGCCACTATATCTCCATACAGCTAGTGATGATATGAGATTAGTCAGCTCCACCCTCTCCTCCTCCACCTCCATGCCCTCCCCTCCTGGATTGTCCTATTAACCACCAGTACCCCCTAAGCGTTCAAGGGGCTATTCAATGAGTTAGGCAAAAAGTTGCCATGCAGGGCTTTAGCTGGTCTGTGTAGGGGACAGGAGCCACACTGGAGCAGAGATTCTTGCAGCTCTGCAGGAGCAGGCTCATTGGTGGTTCTCGCCATGCCAGTTGGAGCCAGGAATGGTGGTGTGTGATAATGGCGCAAACCTCCTGTTCGGCCTTAAACAGGGAAAGTTGACACATGTGCCATGCCTGGCACATGTCCTCAATTTGATGGTGCAGCGTTTCTTAAACAGGTACCCAGGGTTGAAAGATCTGCTAAAGCAGGCCAGAAGAGTCTGTAGCCATTTCAGGTAGTCATACACAGCCAGTGCTCAGTTGGCTGGAATTCAGCAAGAATTCCACCTGCCCATAAACCACCTAATTTGTGACATGCCCGCAAGTTGTAACTCAATTTTCGCAATGCTGCAGCAGCTGCACATGCAGCAGAGTGCTGTCAACAAGTACCTGTGTGAGCATGGCACAACGACAGGCTCAGGCCCGCTCAGTTTTATTTCCCCTTGCCAATGGCTGCTGATAAAGGATACATGCACTGTACTGTCACCATTTGAGGAGGCGACAAGGATGGTGAGCCATGATAATGCATGCATCAGTGACACAATCCCTGTTGTGTTCCTGCTGGCGCAGACTCTGCATGGCATTATGTACAGAACACTTGAGGCAGAGCAGAGGGAGGAAGAGGACTTCTTTTCCTCTCAAGGCCCGCTTTATGCAGACACCATTCTTGCAAAGCCACACAAGAGGAAAGGGAGGAGGAGGAGGTGGAGGATTATGGCAGTTTTGGAGGTATTGAAGCGGGGGAAGACGTACATCAACCCTTAAAAGATGGTTTTCCATCCTTAGAATCCTTGGGAGTAGTGTGTGGCTGGGAGGAGGCAGTTCCAGATACTGTAATCCTCAGTGACCCTGAGGAGTCTGCTTCTCATGCCTCCACAAACTTGTGGTGCATGGGCTCCTCATTCTTCAAAGCCTGAAAAAAGACCCGAGAATACGTGGCATCAAGGAGAAGGATCACTATTGATTGGCAACCCTCCTTGACCACCGTTACAAGAGGGAAAGTTTTTAAAATCATCCCATTTCCACAAAGGGAGCATAAGGTGAAATCTCTTGAGGACACCTAAAAGAGGAGTTTATGTAACCCCTTTCCAGACTCTGGTAGGTTACAGTCTCATGGAAAATGTAGTTTTGAGGCTTCTGTTGGTCAAGGGAGGAGTGTTGGAGAAGGGGGCTGCCTCAGTGATGCTTTTAAAAAATGTTTTAGTCCTCAGCGCCCAAGGCTGCCAGCTTCCACATCCCAACGGCAGCATCTGCATCATAAGGAGGTAGATTATCTAGGTGCGAAAACAGACATGGAGATCTTTCCAGTTGACAAACAACTGGGTTACTGGGTCATGAGTATAGACCACTGGCCAGAACTTGCCCAGTATGAAATTGAGCTGCTGGGCTGCCCTGCATCCAGCATGCTTTCTGAATGGGCATTCAGTGCTGCTGGAGGTTTTGTGACAGATAAGAGAGCACGTCTGTCCACAGACTCCGTGGACTGGCTGACATTTATCAAAATGAAACAGTCCTGGATTAGTAGCAGCTATAAAGCCCCTGAAGCCGATGTTGCTGATTAAGTGCCTTCTGGATCTCAAATCTCTGAAGGATGATCTAGGCTGCCTAGCTTTGTGGGTTTTGATTTCATCTAGAAGACATTTTTTGGTGTAGATTTCATGGGCACAATTAACACCCAAGGACCAATTTTTCTGCACCTGTTTGACAGATATATATCATTTAAATTTTTGACAGCAAGGTCAATTCTTGCTTTCATCAAGAGTACCTCCAGAGGGTTATAGTGTAAAAGCACCACCAACACCCAAAGACCAATTTTTTTGCACCTGTTACTTCTATCCAAAGTCTGCGAAAGAGACACCAGAATTTATCACAAACATTTCTAATTTTGTTCTAAGTGCACTAAATTGTGGTCTTAGCATACAGACTGGCTCCCCATGCCATTGTTTACAAATAAAGGAAGCTTGCAGGGAAAATGTCATTTTGTTGGCTTTATAAATATCATTATTGCTGCAGGAGGTTCTATACACGGTACAGATATGCCACTAGAGGCAGTCTAGGGAGAGCCCTCAGGTACTATGTTTAAAGACATTTTTCATTTTTATTATTTCTAATTTTTATGGTTTATCTTTTAAGCATCAGTATATCATAGCTCATAGACTCCCTACCAGAAATGGACGACTGCACTGTAGCCATAATTCGGCTATAGCATGGTCGCCAGGTGGGGTGGTGCTGATCCCCTGAAAAATGCCACCCAAAGCAAACGCGGCAGATAAATCCCTGATCACGGCAGGATCAAAACTTGCATGTGTATACAAGGGCTAAAAAATCTTTGATGTTACCAAAAAATCATACCAAACACAAAGAGGGCTATATCCTGTCTGCAACCCTATTTATACCAACTTGTTCAGGCCACCATGCATCATGGTGTCAATTAAACAAACTGCCTCCACATGGACAATGGCGCCAGATAGCCTGGGGGATATGTAGCCCCCAGGGTATAAATCCACCTCATCCTCCTCTGCAGAACCCTCCTGTCTCAATTCCCTTCTCCAGGTTCTTCAGGGATTTGGTCTAGATCCAAGAAAGCAACAGAGAAAGAGTGAAACTGATGGTTGATAGCTGTATGCCTACCTATTGGGAAATGCATATTAATAATGAGTGATAAGTAAGTTTGTAAAAAGGGTTGTTACAGAGAGTTCTTTCTCTGTTTCACTGCAAAACATCACCATGAGGTTGCCCCTCGGCCATCTTGGGACTTTGCTCTGACTGAGGGCTTGGGCCTAAATTCCATGTAGCCCAGACCCCTTTTATCATCCAGAACCAGCAGATGAAACCATGTGTGATAAGTATCTTTGATATTTCATTGTTGTTATATGCTCTGTATATATACTGTGCTGTGTAGTGTGTGATGTTAGTACATTCCTATTTTCTTGGGAAATAAATAATATATTGTTTTACCAGCAGCACCGTGTGTTTGGTTTCATAGCTAACCTGGTATTATTGTGATATTAACAGTAATATGTGCTCAGAGTTTAATAGACTAACTAACTATAGGGACTAGACAAATTAATACATGTATGCAATAGTTATATAGGATATATTAGATTGTATATTATTGCAGCGGTTACATCAAGTCCCTCAATCTTTCCCATAGTTTGTAGACGAGATAACTTTTGTGCAAATCAATCAATATATGCCTATTGCAATTTTTTTTTTTTTACCAGAAATATTTAGAAGAATATATATTGGCACAAAACTGATGAATAAATAACATTTTTTATATATAATTTTTTTTTATATATATTATAGCAGAAAGTAAAAAATTGACAGTCTTTTGTTTATAGCGCAAAAAATAAAAACCGCAGAGGTGATCAAATACCACCAAAACAAATCTCTATTTGTGGGAAAAAGGGATGTCAGTTTTGTTTGGGTACAACGTTGCACGACCGCACAATTATCAGTCAAAGTGACGCAGTGCCGTATGACAAAAAAATGCTCTGGTCATTAAGGGGGCAAATCCTTCTGGGGCTAAAGTGGTTAATCAGAAGGAAGACAAATCCCCTATGGGGCTCCTTCTGAAGAAACCCCTTTGGGCGCAATGTGTAAAGGTGGAGTCTGCTGATATCATGGCGCTGTCTGGCACATTTCCTTGGCAATCTGTGCACTGGAGTGGGCAAGCTGAGTATTACATTGACCAAGTATTTCTGGGGATGCTGTCACTTGATTAGATGCTGATGTTTTTATTATTATTATGTAAGTGTAACATATGGTGCTTTAGCTATATATTAAAGATTACAACAGTGAGCACCGTTATTTGTGGTCTCTGTGGCTTCCTTATATGCATGCTTGGCTCCTGGGAGTGATATGTTTTAACCCTTTGCTGCCATCATGGTCTATTGCTTCTGAATCCTGCTGCAGAGGACTGTTAACCCTTTCATATTTGAAGCGCTTTTAGATCTCATAATCTGAGAGGTCTAATTCTGAGGTGAGCAGTTTGTACAAGGTGAAGAAGGGGACAGTTTCCAGTGGCGCTGGAAAAGTGTCTGGAAAAG
Organism: Aquarana catesbeiana; assembly: GCF_042186555.1. NCBI lineage: Eukaryota > Metazoa > Chordata > Amphibia > Anura > Ranidae > Aquarana > Aquarana catesbeiana. Next base: position 482,422,401 of record NC_133326.1, on the reverse strand, counting down.
AAGATCTGGTGGACTTTTTGAGATATTGCAGTATGATTTTACACCTGGAGACATACACATTTATGTTGCATACAGGCATACCCTGTATTGTGTTTCTGCTTGATATTTTATAGGCATTTTGCGCATAATTATACACAGAATCGATTGATATTATGCATGTTTATAGGTGTGTTATCAATATTAAGGATTGCACAAGTATAGATTCTTTTTTTTTATACATTGCTGCACTTTTTTGAGATTTTCTAATTACTTTTGGGTGTGAAACACTGGTTAAGTGCTGACTGGCTTTTTTCATATGAAATTATACGAGCAGCTGTGCACACAATTGCTTTTGAGTTTATCACTTTTTTGCAATCCCTTGGCTATTAGCTAAAAATGTGTCACCCTAGAACAGGAAGTATGATACTGGCACGATCAGGTGAATTATCGCCAGGTGAAAATATAAGAAAAAAAATCCTGGAGAAAATCATCTAAGGACTGGTAAGCTGCAATTCATTAAAAGTGTGTTCTTGAGTTTTGAGACACAAAACTCCAGCAAACAGTTACATACACAGATAAAAAACATATACTGTATGGGAGCAACACTGTGAAACATGCATTATTATGTGTTCAAAGTTTTTGGGCGGGCGGTGTGACTGACGATGGATCTACATCTGGGGACACTGTTTTTTATTTTTTAATAAGGGTTTTTTTATAACGATCTCTGTGTTTTTATCATTTTTTTACACTTTTTTGGTGAATGGGTACAGGTACTATGTACCCGATACCCATTAGCATGGGGAGGATCTGGGGGCCCCTTGTTAAAGGGGGCTTCCAGCTTCCGATAAGGCCCCCATCAGCAGACCACGACAACCATATCTCAAGGTTGTCGGGAAGAGGCCCTTGTCCCCATCATCGATCGTTTTTCGACCGATCTGAATTCTAATCGTTCTGAAAAGTTGGAATTTATTAGAAAATGTATAAATTATAAATGTATACATTAAACAAATTTTTATGAAAAATAAACGAAATGACGAAAACTAAACTGAATGAATTCCGAAATCAAAATAAACAATTTCCATAACGAAACAAAATTAGTAACATAAAAAATCTATCCGAAACGAAACACATTTTTCCGTTCTTCACATGTCTACTGTTCTGTGTCTTCAGGCTGGTGGGAGCCCAATAAGTTATAATTGTCTCCTGCTATGGGCTCCAGGCAGCCATCTTGGGGGGGACTGCAATCTTTTTGGATATCAAAATCCAGCAAGATTTTGGTGGCCATCTTTACTGAAGACTCCATAAACAGTGGAATTCTGCATCATTCAGTGTGCTTGTAGTCTGAAAAATAGATAGGGAGAGAATAGCAGCAGCATTAGGGAGAGGTACCTGTTGAGGAAGGAAGGAAAAGGTAAGTGTTTCCTACTGGGTGTCTCCTCCCCTAGCTTCCTGGGCAGTCTGTCCCTGGCAGCCGACTATCTGCAGAGACTTTTGGGGATTGCAGTGTTACTCGGTAATACCACCACCTTCCAAGGAAAGTGTTCTGCTAGCACAATGTATCTGTAAGTGTGTATCATAACACTGCGGTAAAACTGCCTTACTTATAAACATTACTTTAACTACCTGTAGAACTGTATACTTTACAACATATGTAGTACCATTGTTATAACTGCATTGTTGGTTCCTATTCAATTTCTACAATATATGGAAGCTCTCATTATCCAGGTATCAGACCCTGCCTACATGTTTCTGCCTCTCCAAGTTTGAGTTCTGCTGTTAAGGGACTGCAGGAGGCTTATACCAATTCAATTCCAGGTATATCTTTTGCTTGCAATTAAAAGAATTAGTGATGTAATTAATGGTTGCATTAATTTGTGTCATTTGTATTTACCTGCAGTTCAGCTTTAAATTGAGCTAAAAAATAATAACAGCAATAATTATTTACATTCACATTTTGTTTTAATAATCCTGATTCTATTTTGTTTACTTTGTAAATTTCAATTATCACACTATAAAGGGCTGTACAAAAGCAGTAATATGATGATGTTTTACAAATAAAACTACACAGCCACACAGGAAATTATACTTTCAGGTCAAAATATACCACTCTTTCAACTAATTATATTCTAGAAATATCCTTTTCACCTCTTTTAAATTACACCTTTGAGGCCGTAAACAAACTGAAGTGCATTGAAATTTATCACCAGTCAGTTTAGTTTTTGCTCCTTTTGAAACACAACTTTCTCGGGGTTGAAGTGTAAATTACATGATTAAAAAACATGAATGGGAATAGGAGAGATTTACGGTGCTCCAGAAATAGCATATCCGGAAGATTTGTAATGAATTTCAGTGCTCTTCATGCCTTCTAATCCGCAATGTATTCCAAATGACATCGGCGATAAATATGGCTGCCTTCTAAGTACTGTGAAGGGTACAGTCTGATTGTAATTAAGTGCAATTAACCTTTTGTACAAATGGAAAAAGGAGTTTTGCAAAAGTAATTTTGCATGCTTGTGTGCAGGTAAGACATGGTCATGATTTATTTTCACCTTCTTTTACGGACAGATTTATAAATAAAATCTATATAAAAATATTTATATACTCTACTTTAGCATAATGTGTAACTGATTATATAACTATAATAGAACTATATAGTTACTACGTAGCTGATGTTTTGGTTTTTGGAGGAAGCGGACAGGCTTAGTTATCCACTATTTCCTATATTTTTTGACACTTTATTAACATCTTTTCCCAGGCTTTGTCACCCTCTGCAGCTGTTAGGCCTCTTTCACACTGGAGCCAGGGAGAAGGGGGTGAGTAAAAATAGGTGGTTTGAGCTGGGGTTTTACAGCCCCCAACAGCCCACCTAATGTCTATAAGACAGCTGTAGGGGGCTGTTAACATTTTGTGCCCATGATGCTTAGCATTGTAGCTGCAACAAATTAAACTCAGCAGCAGGACTAGTTGACAGTTAATACAAACTATTAAACCTATCAAATTAATTAAAGTCAATGGGGCTGTGCTGCAACCATGTGGTAAACTTTTTGCATTACAATACCCTTTGTAAATGGACTTTCTGCTAAAAAAAAGGGATGATACGCTTTTTTTTGATACCTGTAAGACATAAGGCAATTTTAATAAGACAATACTAATGGGCTGTACTCAACCTCTTCACCCAACCTCATAGGTGAGAGTCACCGACGTTCAGACTATCGCTTCTGTAGGCTACCCAATAACATGTCCATCCAAAATAACACCACGGCGGGATGCTCCATACATACTGTATATCAATTTTTTGACACATCAGGTTGAAATCCAACATAACAGACCTGCTAACGTGATTTAGTCACGCTTACCTTCATCATAGCTACCTGTTACCCACAAATACACACATTATATATCTCTAACCCACTGGCAGATTCAGTGGGAGGAGAAACTGATTAAGACAATTAAAAGATGATACCAACTGAAAATACATTGTAACATTATATTATCTTATATCCTTATTGTATTACCACATATGTTATTAATGTACGAATCTTCTTGTACCTTGTAATACTCAATAAAATATTTGATAAGAAAAGAAAGAACAATTAAAAATAAAAGACAGCTTAAAGAAGAAGTGAGCATTAGTATATTTATTCTTAATCATGTATTAGTTCAAATATAGAATAACATCCCATCAATGTTTTAATCAGTGGGGTGTTCTGGTTTCTAATTTTAAGATCCACCACACTTCCCTTTCAAACTTATAATATAAATCACTTCCTCCAACAGATGAAGTGATCTTTTCAACCCCGCAAAAAAGAGTGTAGACATATTGCCTGCATGATTATCCCTACAGTGTTTGGATATACTGGAGATTTACTTAGAACATTTTTGCATTCACATTCATTGCAGCACAAAAATGTTTTTCTATACAAACTCTAGGGGGTCGAATTGTACACCCAATATACTGGGAAGAGCACATACTACACTGAAACAAATAAGCTACATTATTTGTATTACACTCAATGTAACGATGAATAGGAAACTTTATGGGAACCCTGTGACATCACTGATCAAATATGGTCATGTCCATATTTGGTAATTCCATCAACCAAAAGACTCCACCACTTTGTTTATATCAGCTACTATCTGTGAAAACTGTCAGTAGCAGGTAAGCAGTCACTGGTACCAGAGACATTTGTCAGAGTTTATTTTTTCTGCAGGTTGAAAGATGTTGGGTATCATGATTGATGGGGAGCTATATCACTGAACATTGTGGGACGTTCTTTTTATTATAGAACTTGTCAAAAACTGTGTGTGTTTTTAAATATAGTAATTTTTTTTTTCTAAATGAGTAGGGGTACATACCCCTACTTATTCACATGGGGGGGAATCCATTTTAGTACTAAAGAGGGATTTCAGATTCTGATGAGCCCCCTCCCACTGGCCTGGGGTTGTGGGTAAGAGGTCCTTGTCCTAATTAAGATGGGGACAAGTTGCTTTAACATGGATATCCCCTCTGGAAAGCTACTCCCCCCATGTTAAGGACCTGTGGCCTGATATAGTTCAGGATGAGGGGGGACACAGGCTCTCCCCCCTTCCACTTCCTTTCCCAGCCTTCCAAGATGCATGCTAATGTAAGGACTTGGGATAGATTATTGATTTTTGTTTTTCCCTTCTTGATTTTTGCACAGGGTTTCCCGCTTTATTTGTTCTTTTTTTTGCTTGGGGTCCCCTTAAAATTCATACCAGACCTGAAGAGTCTCCATGATAGACTTGGATCTACATCGCTAAACATTGTGTGATTTTTTATTCACAGGTTTTGTCAACAATTGTGCATGTGTTTTTATTTATATGTTACATTTTGTTGTGAATGAGTAGGGGTGCTACTGCTTTTCTTTTTTTGCTTGGGGTCCCCCTTTTACATATACACTAGACCCTCATTTAGGATAAGGGTCTGATATATACAGTATGAAGGGAATCTCTGGCCAGTTTGTTTACAAACAGAATTAAGCAGCCAGGAACTGTAATTTTCCTGGCAATTTAAACACACTTTTTTTATTTGTAAATTTCTGTTTTGTTATTGCAGTCTGTATACATTGCACAGATGTGCCACTTTGCAGGCTGGGTCAGGGTATCCCCCAGGCATGTTATTTAATGGAATTTTGCATTTTTAATGTTACATTTTAAACAGTACTAAAATTACTGCTCCCTGCTAAATATAATTTTTTTTTGGTACATGTTCCCCAGGGCTAGGCCCAACACCCATGCAATTTATTTGATGATCCCTTGCCTATTAGAATAAATGGCCATTTGTTTTTTGATATTCAGGTCCCATTGACTTAGATGGGAATCGGATTCAGCACGCAAATTTATTAATGTTCGCCAAACCCTGCTTAAACCAAAGCCAGGTACATTTGGCTTATCAGTATTTGCCTAAATATTAATGTATTAAATGTACTTAAAATACAACTATGTCAGTACTTGAACCTGCACTTATATCAGCCTCTTATTTTTCCACTGACAGTAACGCTCAGTCTAGGAGTAAGTGCTTCAGTACTCTGAGCTAATACAGCTCTCCTGCAAGTGTTGACAAGGAACATGTTGACAGGAGGGGACAGCAGCTCTCATCAGTATGCTGCTGCTCCTTCATTCATTAACTGCCCCCCCCAGCCTATGGACAAATGATGGGAGCTCTGTTATCCTGGTTGGACATCACATGAAGTCCTCACAGGATTGTGCCCCATGGGCCACATCAGATGACAGATCAGTGTACTGGACTACTACCTGTACCATGTGTCCACTGTGACCAATCATAGCAGATCACATGACAATTGTACACAATGGATGGCTTCCATTTATACCATGGATTGTGTACTATTGTTTTGATCTCTGTGATTGGTCACACTGATCACATGGTAAAGATAGAGCCAATCACAGCCCATCTATACCATGTGATTAGCTGTGGCCAGTCACAGCTAATCACAACAGTACACACTGAATGAAAGGATTTCATTCAGAAATTCATTCAGATAAAAAAATGGTTGCTTTTTTTTTTTTTTTTTTTACATACTGTCATCAGTCAGTTTTCCTGATCACTGCCACACCAGTTTTGCACTTGTGTCAATTTGTAATAAAAAGAGAGTGCTTTTTTTTTTCATCATTTTCCAAAAATTTTGAAAATATTACAGCTTCAAAAAAACTTGCCATGCCTTTTACTAAATGCCTTGCAATTTCGGGTCTCAAGAAATGAAATAGAACTTCAGAACATCAGGAGTGATTGGTTTTCAGATATACAGTATATACCATATTTTGTGGATAATTTTCCTACAGACTAAATAATATGCACTGATTTGGATTATTTTCACCAAAATTTGGCCTAAATTTATGAAGAAAGGTTATTTATTTGCAAAATGTATAACTGAAACAAAGAAAAACATTTTCTTTCAAACTTTTCAGTCTTTCTTTGTTTATTTTAGCAAAAAATAAAAAATCCAGTGGTGATTAAATACCACCAAAAGAAAGCTCTATTTATTTGGGAAAAAATTATAAAAATGTCATTTGGGTACAGTGTTGCATGACTGCACAATTGTCATTCAAATTGCGAAAATTGCTGAAAGCTAAAAATTGGCTTGGGCAGGAAGGGGGTGAAAGTGTCTGGTATTGAAGTGGTTATTAACACGCTGGTGTCAGAGGAGTGTCCAAAGCATTTATATCACTCATGTTCATGTGTCCTTCCTATGTTAGGTGATAAGGTATATACCCATAATACAGCATATGCAGATAAAACGTGATAAAATAGAATATCAATATACACCATACAGACGTACTAACACGTACTAACACCTGTACAATAACAGAATAGTAATGATGATGTAAATAATCATCCAAATGATTAATAAATTGAGCTCAAACTAACTACATATCTAAAAAAAAAATGGTGTGGGGTCCCCCCCAAAATCCATACCAGACCCTTATCCCCTTATGCAGTTCAGAGAAGGGGGGAGATGAGCGAGCGCCCCCCCTCCTGGACCATATTAGGCCATACATCCTTAACATGGATGGGTGCTTTGGGGCAGAGGGAGCACTACGCCCCCCACCCCAAAGCACCTTGTCACCATGTTGATGTTCTCTGCCCTGTGCACTCCCTCACTCCCATTTACTTCCCCATCCCCTGTCAGACTGTCACGTATCTGACTGATGAGCTTACGTATCTGGTTCCTGGCCCCTGATAGTATAAACAGAAGGCACGGGAGCACAGAGTTCTATGAGAGCCTGGCGGGTGACTTGCAGTAGTAATGCTCAGGATCCTGGTGCAAGCAGACTGGAAGTCCTTGGTAAACCGGAGCACAGGCAGCAGATGCAGAGCAGGAAAGGCAGGTCCAGTCACAGGCAGAGTTGGCAGCAGGCAATCAGCATGGTACAAGGGAGCAGGCAGATTCAGAGTCCAGGTCACAGGCAGGGTTTGGCAACAGGCAGGCAGCGTAGTACAAGGGAGCAAGCAGATTCAAGGTCAAAGGCAGGCCGGGGTCAGGTGCAGGCAGATAGCAGAGAGTAATCCAATAGACAAGCCGGGTATCAAGGAGATCAAACGTTCAGACAGGTAAACAGGGAGCACAGGTACTGGGAGCTGCAGATTGGACAGCACCGAGCAAAGTGCTCCAGCAGTTTAAATAGGGCGATTGGCGCCAAACGCTGTGCGCGCACTGACGCGTACACCCGCGCGCGCCCGCACAATGGCACGCACGGACGCACGCCCACGCGTGCCGCCATGCACCGGCGCGCACTGGCGCACCCCAGTTCTCCCAGTACAGGAACTATTTCGGGAGCTTCTCTGACATCCCCATTACATGTTATTAGGTTTTTACTCCAAGTGTATAAGTTTTTAGAAATTCTAGAGAAATGCTTAAATAATGCTTTACAATTTAACTAAGACGATTCGATTTTAGTCAACTAAAATGTAACAGAAGCAACTAAAACTAAAATGGCATTTTACCCAAAAGACTATGGCTAAAACTAAATCTAAATTTGACATCAAAATTAACACTGATCATCAGACACAACCCCTGTACAGGGACCTTGAGTGTTGTTAATTGAAGCACTGTTTAAAGGGAGTGTTGGACTGTTGAAGTTTGGGACTGCTGAACTCTGTGTGAAAGCACTGGTCCAGCTCTCCAGGGTACTAATGAAACAGGACAGCTTCTAAAGTAGGAAACACACACATATCATAAAAGTAAGGAAAAAAAAGCATAATTTTTTTATTAAAAAAAAAAAGCATTCATGCAGTTCCATTATAGATAAATAACTTGTAGGTGTCACTTTTATAAGGTTCTTGTATATACTATACCTAAATAACATAGACCGCCACCAGCTTTTTAAAAGGTAAGTGTCTGTTGTTTTAAGGCAGCCGTGGGTGCTACAGCTGCCTGAATAGCAATCAATGATTGCATTAACCATGCTCATTTAGCCCATGGGCTGAATGAGAGAAAATTTGACCATGTTTGGCATTGGCTAATTTAGGGCTAATCCACAGGCTGTTCCAATATCTAGCCCTTCAACATCTTTCCTCTGGTAATATAGTCCTGCTCTAGGTTCTCCTACTCTCTCTAACTATAAGCAGGTTTGTGTTAATGGGCTGTTACAATGAGGGATGAGCTCAGTCCATCCAAACACCTAACATTTTGGGCATTCAGAGTGGACCAATGTGACCGCTATGGCTCTCAATGGTCACTAAGGAAGCACAGAGTACTTGCACCCACCACATTTTTGCTAACCACTGGCGTCACCCAACTTATTCACTTACATGGCTAGAAATCTCTGACCATGTAAATAAATTGATTGGATACAAATTGAAGGGATACAAAATGTACTAAATATGGTCACATATGTCAGTCGGTTAGCGATACCTTCGGGAATGATTGTGTATGCTAAGGTGTCAGGTTTTTGTTTTTTGGAGGGCGACAGTCCCAAAGACGGACTTTTTTTTAGCTTTATTTTATTTTTTTAAATAGTTGGGTGTAATTATTTATGTACCCTTACTCATTCATGTAGGGGGTGTTATATGGGGGCCCCCTTATTGTTAAAGAGGGCTTTCAGATTCTTATACCCCCTGCCTTCAGCCCCCACAACCACCGATCAGGGTTGTGAGAAAGAGGCCCTTGTCCTCATCAACATGGGACAAGGTGCTTTGCCAGGGGTTCATGTGGCCTGGTATGGTTTAGGAGGGGGTGGGAGCACACACTCATTTCTCTCTTTCCCTGGCAACCTGGCTGCATGTTCAGACTAAGGGTATGGTATGAATTTTTAGGGGAATATCACACTTCTTTTTTTTTTCATTTTTCTTTTTGCATAGAGATCCCCCTTAAAATCAATACCAGACCTGAAGACCTGAGTTTTAAACAATTTTTCCTTTGTAAATGTTAGTGTTGCTGCAGCACCTATACATCACAAAGATGCATCCCTACACAGGCAGCATTATGACACCCCCAGGCATGGCATTTAAATAAATTGGGCATTTTCACTTTAACCACATGCTTACTGGTAACTTAAACCCCCTTCCTGTCAGGGGCAATTTTCAGCTTTCAGCGCAGTCACTCTTTGAATGACAATTGCACGGTCATGCAACACTCTACCCAAATATTATCATTTTTTTTTCACATAAATAGAGTTTTTTCTTTTGGTGGTATTAAACCACTGCTGGGTTTTTTACTTTTTAAGTAGAAACTGTTTGTAATTTTGAACTGGTACATTTTTAAAGTATAGCTCTAGCCAAAAAATCTATTTTTAAGCTTTTTGGAAAACATAGGGAAGGGTTATCACCCCTATAACATTTGTTTTGCTGTCTGTGCACCTCTTCAGAAGATATCACCTCACTTTCTGTCCCAATGACAAATGTTTTTTTAGAAAATTTGGGGTTTTTAGTGAAACAAGGATTGGAGATAAAGCATCAGTGAAGAGGAGACACGTTTTTCCCATATTAACTCTTACAGGAGAGAATTTCCCTTCCTAGGGGTAGATTTCATTTCACTTCCCGTTGTCTCCTTCTGTTTGGAAGTAGGAGTCGTTTGTAAGTTGGATGTTTGAAAGTAGGAGCCTGCTCTATATACTCTGCAGAAATTGGGGCCTTAGGTGTTGATGTTGCCACGACACAGTAAGCCCTTACAGTTACCCTTGGTGGGCGCAGGAACAGGCCGTGCTGTGAAATATTAGATCAAGAATTGTAATTACATGCCATTGTTGAACAGTGGTAAAAAAATTGGGCCTTTGGTGGTGGTGTTGCCACAACACTGTAATCCCTCACAGTTACTCTTGGTGAGCGCAGGAATGGGCCCTGCTGTGAAATATTAGATCAAGAATTGTACTTACATGTCCCTGTTGAACAGGGGTGAAAAAATTGGGACTTAGGCACTGGTGCCACAACACTGCAACCCCTCACAGATGCTATAGTTGGAGTGCAGGAATGAGCCCTGCTGCAAAGTATTGCATCAAAAATTGTAATTACACGCCCCTGTTAAACAGGGGCAGAAAAATTGGGCCTTGGCCACTGGTGGAAGTGCCCAGAACCAAAAATGTTCTTACAAGCTATCAGCATGAAAATTGAGGAGGAAGAGGATTGTGACTCAGAATAACAGGATAGTCACTCAGCATCAGCATAGGCAGTCTTGAAGGGATCTCACATTAAAAAAAATTCAATTGGTTACATCAGCATCAGTTGCTTGGTAGCTGGTGATCCAAGACTGATTGATTTTTATTGAGGTCAGCTGATCGACCGATTCGGTGGACAGCCGCATCCTGTGATCGGTTACAAAGCCTCCAGCAGCACTGAATGTGCATTCTGAAAGAACGCTGGATGCAGGACAGGCCAGTAGCTCAATTGCATACTGTGCAAGCTCTGGCCAGTGATCCATCCTCAAGACCCAGTAACCCAGAGGATTTTTGGTGGGAAAGGTGTCCAAGTCTGATCTTGCCCCTAGGTAATCCTGCATCAGGTGAATCAGATGCTGGCGATGGTTGCTGGAACTGATCAGACCTTGGGGCTGCGGACTAAAAAATTGTCTGAACGCATCAGAACATCAGATGGCCACCTTCTCCACCGCTCCTTCTGTGACTGACCGAAGCCTCAGCAACATGTTGTCCAGGAGAACCAGGAAATTGTAACCTCCCAGGCTCTGGAAACGCATTGCACAAACCTTTCTGCAAGGCCTCCCGAAGATGTTTCACCCTCTGCTCCCTCTGCTACGGCAATATAAGGTGTGCAACCTTACCCTTGTAACGTGGATCAAGGAGGGTTGCCAGCCAGTAATCATCCCTCCCCTTGATACCACGAATGCGAGGATACTTCTGCAGGCTTTGCAGGATCAGGGAGGCCATGCAGCGTAGGTTTGCTCAGGCATTCGGTCCAGAGTCCTCTGGGTCACTAAGGATGACATGATCTGCAGCCACCTCCTCCCAGCCACGTACAAGTCTATGGGTTTCTTCGGAATGTAAATGATCCCTTGAAGACTGCTGCTGATGCTGAGTGCCAGGCTCCACCTCCATGCTGACACAATCCTCCTCCTCATCCACCTTTTCCTGTATGATCGGTGGGCCTGCAAGAACACTGTCTGGATGAAGGGGGCTTGAGAGGTAAGGAAGTCCTCCTCTTCTTCCCTCTGTTCTGCCTCAAGTGCCCTGTCCATTATTCCATGCAGCCTGTGCTCCAACAGGTGGACAAGAGGGACAGTGTCACTGATGCATGCACTGTCACTGCTCACCATCCTCGTGGCCTCCTCAAATAGTGACAGGACAGTGCATGCATCCCTGATCATAGCCCACTGGCGTGGGAAAAAAAAACAAGGTCCCCTGACCCTGTCGTGGTGCCATAGTCGTATAGGTACTCATTGATGGCCCTCTGCTGCGTGTGCAACCACTGCAGCATGGCCAACCTTGAGTTCCACCTGGTGGGCATGTCACAGATGAGGCGGTTCTTGGGCAGGTTAAATTCCTTTTGGAAGTCAGCCTGCCGAGCACTGGCATTATATGACCTGCGGAAATGCACACAGACTTTCCTGGCGTGCCTCAGGACATCCTGTAAGCCCGGGTACCTGCCCAAGAACCGCTGCACCACCAAGTTAAGGACATGAGCCAAACAGGGCACATGGGTCAGTTGTCCCTGTCGGAGGGCGGAGAGGAGATTGGTGCCATTGTCGCAAACCACCATACCTGGCTTAAGCTGGTGTGGCGTCAACCACCTCTGAACCTGCCCCTGCAGAGCTGACAGAATCTCTGCCCCAGTGTGGCGCCTGTCCCCCAAGCACACCAGCTCAAGCACCGCATGGCATCTTTTTGCCTGTGTGCTTGCGTAGCCCCTTGACCTCCTACGGAGCACTGCTGGTTCCGAGGACAAATCAGCACAGGAAGAGGCCATGGAGGAAGAAGAAGAGGAGGGGTGTGGCAGAATCACCACTAGTAGAATTTTGGAGGCGTGGTGGCGGAACAAACTCCAACACTACTGCACTCTGTCCTCCTTCTTTCCCAGGTGCCAGAAGAGTCACCCAATGCGCGGTGAAAGATAGGTAACGTCCCTGTCCATGCCTGCTGGACCATGAGTCAGTGGTAATATGCACCTTACCTCTGACCGCCCTGTCCAGCAAGGCCAAGACATTGCCTTCCACATGCCGGTAGAGAGCCGGAATCGCCTTCCATGCAAAAAAGTGGTGTTTTGGAACCTGCCACTGAGGAACCACACATTCCACAAACTCACGGAAGGGGGCAGAGTCTACCAACTGAAAAGGCAGCAGTTGAAGTGCTAGCAATTTGGCCAAGCTAGCATTCAACCGCTGGGCATGTGGATGTCTGGGAGCGAACTTCTTTCGGCGGTGCAGCAGCTGGGGCAGAGAAATTTGCCTTGTACAATATGACGTTGGTGTACTGATAGCAGATTGCCCGCAAGTACTTGGCTGTGACACACCTAATTCTACACCTTCATTCCTCTCAGTTCAGGTTTCAGAGGGGACTGAAGGTATAGTGGGGTTGGAGATCCCAGCTGATAAGGAGCAAGGAGAGGTCCGCTTTGTTCTTTGGTGTGGGTCTTTTAGATACACTTGCCAACGAACTGCATGGCAGGTCGACATATATCTGGCAAAGCATGTGGTGCCCAAGCGGGTGACGTTTTGGCCATGCAAGATACGCTTGAGACATATGTTGCAAATTGCAGCAGTAGGATCTGATGCACTCGTCTCAAAAAAGGCCCACACCAAAGAACTTTTGGAATAACGTGCAGAGACAGCAGCGCCCTGCACATGCGGAGCTCTGCAGTGTGATGTAGTTGGTGTGCTGCCCTTAAACTGGCCCCCGGAGGGCATCCTGCCTTTTGGAGATGTGCCTCCTCCTCCTCTCTCCTATCAGGCACCCACGTGGAGTCAGTGACCTCATCATCCCCTCCCTCCTCATCACGGGAGCAAAGCTGGCAGTATGCTGCAGCTGGGGGAACATAACTGCCATATTGCTGTCCTTCTTGGGCACCCCCTCTTTCTGGGCTCACGTTACTGCCTTGATCTAGCTGGGTACCATCATCGGAGCCTTCAAAATGCTGGGCATCCTCCTGGAGCATGTACCCAACACTGTGGTCAAACAGTTTGGGGGACTCCTCAGGAGGACATGGTGGGGCTAGGGAAGGAGTGACTGATGCCATTAAACCAAGGGAAGAGGCCGCAGTGGCAGATGCTTTGCCAAAGTACCCTGAGCCTGGGTGAGACAGGATGAGGAGGATGAGGACGGCTTGGTCATCCACTTTACCAAGTCTTCCGCATGTTGCGGCTCAACAAGGCCAGCTGCCAAAAAAAAGGACAAGCGTGTCCAACGGCCACGTGCTGATGAGGATGCACCGTCTCCACAACCAGCACTGTTGTCTCTAGACACAGAGCCTGCTTGCCCTCTTTTATTGGCTTGTGACTGTCTGCCTCTCCTTGTTGGCCTTCCAGACATACTAATGGCCTGCAGTGAGATGTAGCTGCACAAAGCTGGGATGTATATATATACTGATGCTGCAGCTAGCAGTATTAACTGCCTGCCTGTAGTATTATTAGTATGAGAACACCACCAATTTTCTTCAGGTAGCTTTAGGTGCACACTGTGCAGAGGACACAGTACACTAACTGTAAATACTGCAGCTGCCTGGCTGTGGTACTAATAGGATCAGAAGAACACCACCAATTTTCTTCAGGTAGCTTTAGGTGCACACTGTGCAGAGGACACAGTACACTAACTGTAAATACTGCAGTTGCCTGCCTGTGGTATTAAAAGGATCAGAACAACAACAATTGTCTTCAGGTAGCTTTAGGTGCACACTGTGCAGAGGACGCACTACACTAATGCCCTGTACACACGGTCGGACATTGATCAGACATTCCGACAACAAAATCCATGGATTTTTTCCAACGGATGTTGGCTCAAACTTGTCTTGGATACACACGGTCACACAAAGTTGTCGGAAAATCTGATCGTTCTGAACGCGGTGACATAAAACACGTACGTCGGGACTATAAAAGGGGCAGTAGCCAATAGCTTTCGTCTCTTAATTTATTCTGAGGATGCGTGGCACACATGATCGGAATTTCCGGATTTTGTTGTCGGAAAATTTTATAGCAAGCTCTCAAACTTTGTGTGTCGGAAATTCCAATGGAAAATGTGTGATGGAGCCCACACACGGTTGGAATTTCCGACAACAAGGTCCTATCACACATTTTCCATCAGAAAATCCGACCGTGTGTACAGGGCATAACTGTAAATACTGCAGCTGCCTGCCTGTGGTATTAATAGGATCAGAACAACAGCAATTGTCTTCAGGTAGCTGTAAATACTGTAAAAATACCTTCCTGCCTGTCAGTAGGAAGAGAGTAACAGGAACGGATCTAGCTAAACTGAATACAGTGTGTAAATATATACATATATATATATATATATATATATATATATATATATATATATATATATATATATATATAAAACACCTAGGATGCATATATATACACACAATACACTGTAAGTGCAGCTAACTGACTCGCCTGCCTACTTTATCTAACTTAAATCAAATGACACTGTCTCTCTGTCTATCTCTCCTCCGCCGTTACACACTACACAAGGCCTCCATGCAGGTGGCCTTATGTAGTGTGGGGCGTGTACTAAACCCCCTGAGCCATAATTGGCCAAAGCCACCCTGGCTTTGGCCGATTACGGCTCTCTGTACAGAAGGCACTGTGATTGGCCAAGCATGTGGGTCATAGTGCATGCTTGGCCAATCATCAGCCAGCATTGCACTGTAATGCCGCAGTGAATTATGGGCCGTGATGCACCACTCGAATTTCTCGCGAACGGCCCATAATGTTCGCAATATGACGAACAGTCGAATGTGCGATGTTCGAGTCGAACATCGGTTCGACTCGAACTCGAAGCTCATTCCTAGTCACATTATGTCCCTGTGTCTGGTGGCCATTTAAAGCCCAAATTTGTGCGGAAACCGCAGAAAAACAGCACCAAAATGATGACATTATAAGAGGGTGAAGACAAAAAAAAAATTTTCTTTTTTCCTGCATGATATCCACGACACATTCAGCTAATCCCATGAGTAGACCAACATATATAAAAATCCAGTGCATGTTCATTCATTGTCCATACAAGGAGTCTTAAACAGTTACAGCATAGATATGATTAATTCATTGTATATTTATATTCTGGCAACATAGATGATTATAATAATCTAACAATGTCTTATTAAACCTCCATAGGATTCATATCAAAATACAAAAAAAAACACCTTTTAAAGGTATACCTAATAAATGATGAGAAAATGATAATATATACAAAGACCAAGCGGAAAGAGTCAACTGGGTAAGAATACATTGCTCTAAGTGCTTAAAGCATACAGAATCAAGCGGCCAATATCAAGAGACTATTGTACAAATATTATTGGCATCAAATGATATCTATAGAAAAGATTTTAAAACTTAGCATATCATTCAGGCCTGTGTACAAAGTTGCTTGTCATATACCCATTAGGTCTCCCTTTGGAGCACCCTCTTGTCAAAGTTGCCCCCTCGAGGGTCCTCATAGACACGATCGAGGGCGGTAAATTTGAAAACCCCAGGATCGTATTTGTGTTTGAAAGCCACATGGTGGCCCATGGTGGTACAAAGATTTGGACCAAAGATTGTGGGTGTGCACTTGATGCGTGTAATATTGTGTTCCCAGAAGTGGGCTTGCAATAAAGTGATGTACTAATAGTACCATCCATTCCAATGTTGATGGTAATATCAGGATAGGCAATTGTAGTTGTACTCGATTGCATCGTAAACTTCAAGTTGTACCCATTGGTACTAAGCATTTTCATAAATTGATCCAGCGCCTCCACTGGCCCCCCCACAGCATGAGAACATCATCTATGTAGCGGAACCAGCACAGACCGTTGGCCAAAAACTCCACAGACTCCTCACTTGAAAACAGATCATGTTCCCACACCCCAGGTACAGGTTCGCATAGGAGGGCGCACAACATGTGCCCATAGCGACACCCTGCACCTGCAGGAAGTGGGACTCATCAAAGGAAAACACGTTCTTGATCAGGATATAAGATAACAGTTGTAATACAAAGTTGTTG
The DNA here is from genome assembly GCF_042186555.1 of Aquarana catesbeiana. Lineage (NCBI taxonomy): Eukaryota > Metazoa > Chordata > Amphibia > Anura > Ranidae > Aquarana > Aquarana catesbeiana. The sequence goes on along the minus strand of NC_133326.1, from coordinate 482,405,802 downwards.
AAACCCTGTGATTTAGGACCTCTTTCCTCCAAAAATTTAGAGATGACCCTAATGCATAATTATGTGGAATGAATGAATAAAGGGCCTCAATATCGATAGCTACCAGAGAACTTTCAACGGGTACCGTCAGACTATCCAGATTCCAAAGGAGATCTGAAGTGTCCTTAATGTATGAGGGCAATGTGATTACATGAGGACAAAGATATTCGTCAACAAATTTGCTAGCTCTCTGTCTTGGAACCTACTCCCGACACGATCGGGCGTCCTGGGGGGTGTAAAAGATTTTTATGTGTTTTAGGGAGCGAATAAAAGGTAGGGGTCTTGGGATGTGGAACCTGCAAGCCCTCAAAGATCTGTTTGGTGATCAGGCCATCGGCAAAGGCGGAGGAAATGGTGTCACCATACTGTTGATTAAATATAGTAATGACATCTTCCGATATTGGTTTATACCAAGACCGTTTTTTCAGGATGTCCCAACACATATTTCTAGATTGAAACTCATCCATTACTACCACGTTTCCGCCCTTGTCCAAGGGCTTGATCACCAAACCAGAGTTCTTACTGAGGTTTTGAAGTGCAGTCCTATGTGCACGACTAATGCCGCGTACACAAGACCGGACTTTACGGCATACTTTGCCCGGCGGACTTTTCGACGGACTTTGCGATGGACTTTCCGAATGAACGGACTTGCCTGCACACTATCAACCAAAGTCTGACAGATTCGTACGTGATGACGTACGACCGGACTAAAACAAGGAAGTTCATAGCCAGTAGCAATAGCTGCCCTAGCGTTGTTTTTTGTCTGTCGGACTAGCATACAGACGAGCTGACTTTTCGACCGGACTCGAGTCCGTCGGATAGATTTGAAACATGTTTCAAATCTAAGTCCGTCAAACTTTTGAGAAAACAAAGTCCGCTGGAGTCCACACACGATCGAATTGTCGGACGAAATCTGGTACGTCGGACCAATTATGCCATAAAGTCCAATCGTGTGTACGCAGCATAAGGTTGTGGCCCGTTGGTATGGGAAAGGTAAGTGATTCAATTTCCTTAATTGTTTAAGTAAGAAAAGTTCAAATATTGGGGTTGGTGTGTAAGGAGGGAAATTGAGTAGACTTTTTTTTTTACCGCATTCTCCAATGAATTGATTTCATTCTGGTAAAGGGTCAATTTTTTTTCTCTTGTATATAGCCACCTGCATTATGGTTATTTCCTGTTGACGCAAATCATTTTTTTTAAATGTACAGTGCTATATCACCATTTTAAAACCTATATGTTCTATTTTCAGACAGTGAGGTCCATTCTCTTTATTTACTATCTGTAGAACCTTGACTGAATCCTGAAGAAGCCTAACAGTGAAATGCGTAGATACACAAGGGCTCACTGCACATTATGTATCAGTATACATGATTTTTAGTTTTTCTGTATTGTTCTATTCATGTTGTGTATTTTTCAATAAATAGTGTTTATTCTCATACTTCTTCGTTGTTTCCTATGCCTCTAAAGTCCGACCTAGGTTTACTGCTATAGTACACCTTTTTTCCTTGTTCATTCCCTCAATTTACAGATGTGGCTATGTGAGTGCGCTCCTTTTCTGTTTATATGTGGCACTAGTGGGCATTAATAGGTGGCACTGGTGGGCACTGATTGGCGGCTCTGGTATGCACTGGCAAGTGGCACTGGTGGGCACTGATGGGCGGCACTTGTGGGCACAGATGAGATGGCAGCTCTTACTGTTTGGGATTGCTGTCCCTTTCACAGAAGCTGGTGATCGGCTTGTTTTTTCTGCTCATGCTTTCAGCGTGAGCAGAAAAAAAGCAGATTACCGATCTTTTGTTTATATCACGTGATCAGCTGTCATTGGCTGACAGCTGATCATGTGGTAGGGGGCCAGGATTCATGCACATTCATGCACGTTTGTGCACATTCTATTCTGAAAAAAATGCAGCCTGCCCTACTTTTTTTTAAACCACACATCACCACCAGGTTAACTAAACGAGGTGATAAAAATCAATAATTTTTATCACCTACATTTTTGGAATGCGTATATGAACACATCCAAACTCATCTGGTAAACAGGCCCTTTGTGTTAAAATAGTTAAATAGTAATTTTTCTGTCAGGAAAAACTCTCTAAAAATAAATGAAAAAAAAAAAGGTCTCCAATGAAATGTAACCGTTTTCGAAGAGCTTTTGATTCTGAAGGTGTACTGGGGAAATGTGCTGTGCTAACGTTTATCCTGCTTACTATGATTGCTGTGCATAAACGGATCTTTTTAAGAGGTCTAAGCCGATAAAAGAAGGTGTTTATTAACAGCTGCAGCCAGGTGTTTAAAGAGGCAGATATGGTGAGCCTTAAACACCAAACAAACTGTCAGATAAAAGCAATCAGCCATGAGACGTCTCCTGTAACATTTTTAATATGGTGAGATAATGTTACCTAGTACAGTAAAGCTAGCATTACTGAGATAGAAATCCGATTCCTGAAATATCTGTAAGCATATTTTATGTGCCAGAAAAAAAATCTATAAATATGCCCATAACTTCTCTTTAAAGTGGACCTGTCACACATATTAGCAAACATATTAGCTGCAGCATGCTTCAGTGGAAAGAATTATTCTTGGCTCTTCTTTGCCTCCTGCCTTTGTATTTGTAAACATATTAATATCATGTTGCAATGGGGCTAGCAGTCTCTATTGCAGTTCAACATGAGGGTAGAATACTCTCTGTGTGTGTGGCCCATGGGTTGCTGGTCTCCATGTAGAAAGCAGAATGATCCAAATACAGCAGGTTCATTTCACCATAAAGAACTTGCTGTCCATTTTTCATGATGGATGATAATTACCTTGCATGACATGGTCCTGCAGTTGTTTGTATGTACACCCCATATTGAAAGTCCTCTTTCCAATGATGCCTTTATCTGCCCTTTACCAATTGTATTATACAAAGTACATTGTAAGCAGTAAGCTTTCCCTGTGTGTTTAAATTGTATGAGAAAGAGAATATAGTCCTTAAAGTAGTATTAAAAATAACAACCCCCCCCCCGTTTTTACGTCAAAGTATTTATATACAACAGGGAAACATGCACTATAGGTTTGTTTTTTTTGTTTTTTTTGGGGGGGGGGGTGGAAAATATGTCTCCGATCACTTGCGATTTGTTGGGATACAAGTCGTTTGCTTCCATCCTGTTGGGGAGTGTGTACAGCATATGCCACACAAAGGTCACATGACCACCCACAAAATGGTTTTAAAATCATCTAATGTCCAATTCATATTCAAATTTTTACCAATGTAAAGTGGAGTTCCGCCGAAAAAAAATTAAAATAAAAGTCAGCAGTTACAAAAAGTGTAGCTGCTGACTTTTAATAACCAGACACTCACCTGTCCCACGTCCCAGCGATGAGGGCGTACGAAGCCCTGCTCCTCTCCACCTCATCTCCGCAGTGGCAAAATTCTTACTGTGGGCGCTTTGAATGGCCGGGCAATCTTCTGGGACCTGTGATGTGCCCCAGACGATTACAGGGAGGGGAGAGAGGTGAACTTCCTTTTGCAGCCATGGAGCCCCGGGAGGAAGTGGGAGCTGGATGCCTCTAAAAAGAGAGTATCCACCCACCCCCCCCAAAAAAAATGACATACCAAATGTGGCATGTCAGGGGGTCAACATCACTTAAAGCGGAAGTTCAGTTTTTGGGTGGAACTCCGCTTTAATGCTACCACATCCAATACAAGTTATCACATATGATGAAGGAGTGAAAAGTTTCTGGAATCCACTGCCAATTCTATTGTAGAAGGAGTGGCTTGCATTCCTGGACTTCTGTGCCATTTGTTTGTGTTGGAGTATGGAGCATCAGCCCATCCAACTGTAGTTCCAAGCGGCTGTTTGCAGAGAACAGCAAGGCTGTAAACAGAGGGCAGATATCAAACACTATAGACAAACTATTTCCTTACCTGCGCTAATGTCTATGTGTATTTTAATAATAATAGTGATATTAGGGGCTGCCCGTTCTAAAGTCGAAAAACGTAATTGTGATAGAAAATTTAAAGTGAACCGCTCACCCTACTTATTAACAAAACATAAATCTCATAGGTTGCGAATTAGTGCAATATCATAAGCAACCACTAGGTATCCGCCATTGGAGGTTCCTCTGCTGAATCATGGTGACACACATTGAGAGTTGTCTGCATTAATCCGCTGTATATGACTCCTGTAATGGGGGTCATGTAAATTCGGTGAGTAGGCTGTGTGACTGGTGTTGGTGGAGGAAGATCCTAGTTAATTATATTGGTAGATATATGAAATCACATGTGCCTTTGGACATCTGTACACTGTTACAAAATTATTATCACACACTAGAGAAATCTGGTGTCATTTTTTTTTTTGGGGGGGGGGCGATACCCTCCTTTTAGGGGCATCCAGCTCCCACTTTCTCCTGGGGCTCTATAGAGCCAGAAGGAAGTTCACCCCTCCACCCTCCCTCCGTGCAATCTTCTTGGACAGGTGACAGGTTCCAGAAATTGCCCGGCCAATCACAGCGCTCAGCGCGGCTTGCACATGCGTAGTGAAGCCACAGCCGGGCACCCACAGTCACAATGCTGGCGCAGAGGAGAGGAGGGGAGAGGAGCGGGGCTTCATTCACCTGAATCACTGGACCATGGGACAGGTGAGTGTCCAATTATTAAAAGTCAGCAGCTACACTTTTTGTAGCTGTTGACTTTTATATGGATGGAACTCCGCTTTAATGAGTAGGGTGCACAGTTCACTTTACATTTTCTATCAGATATCAAACACTGTTGATGCAGTAATATGCTGCTATATATCATGTTTTAAATGGAGGGTTTCATAAAATTTTAAAGCATATCTAATACCAATATAAACATTTACTAGGAGAAAGAAAAGCATGCACAGTTCAGTGGTCAACAGTATGTAATGTTTAGCATGGCATACAGGTTTCAGCAGTCTGGATTTTTTAACAAACTTTGTACATTACATATGTAGGTGGGGTGCAACATGGTGCGGCAGCAATAATTCACACAGTCAGGTGCAATGGAGAACTGAAATAGTACAGCAACAGTTCATAACATACCTGGTGGGAAGGCTGCCCAACAGGGTGCACATTTTCAGTATTGTGAAGAAAGTGGGTATCAGGCAGACTGCCAGCATCTGTAAAGAGACTAGAATGCAATCTGGCCATCTTGTGCCCAAGTGGGATATCGCCCAAGGAGTTGTGACTCTACTCTTTCACTCCTCATCAGGAACCTTTTCCTACCACTAGTACTAGCCCTAACAGGTGGTATACCTGTCTCTACACTACCAACTAGCAAATGTGCACCAAAACCTGGGAACCATGACCTTAAATAGACTCTGACTGACCCAAGATGGCTGACAAAGAAACATGTGATGGCAACATCCAACCGGATTGCATCCTCAGTGACCCAGGAAACCATAGAGAAACTACATTCCTCTTGACTTCCTCTCCATCTATGGGGCCACTGCGGGTGAGCACCAGATGCAGTAGAGAAAGTAGGCTGCACCTCCCTACACATACACAGAGCCGCTATACTCTGTATGCTCTGCTACATGTTACATATTAATGGCCACTGGACTGTACACCTGAATGCTGCACTTTGATGCATGGTACGTTACACATTCCTGAACCTTGCACCTGTATGCTGGGCTGTTTGTTACATACACCCAATCATTGCACTTTATACATTTGGTTATATGTTACATATTTAGGACCACTTGGTGGGAGTGCAAAGAACACCACAGCATACAGAGTTCAGGAGTATGTAATGTACAGCACAGATTACAGAGAGCAGTGGCAAGGAGTATGTAACATACAGCCTAGTGTAAAGAAAGTGGGGATTAGGATTATACAATGTATAATGCAGTATACAGTGCTAGTGGTCAGGAGTGTGCAATGTATGACACTGCATACAGTTTGCAGCAGTTAGGAGCATACACTTATATGAGAACCAACACATTTTCTGGTTCAACATCATTAATCTCTTTTCTTCCCAACCTTATTGTACCTCAATCAATAAGGCTAAATAGCATATGTGGGTATTACCTAGGGCAGTTAGCATGCAATGTAGTCTGCCTTAGAACTAAGAATGCCATCCTCCAGACGGACACCTGTACATGAAGGCATTTTTGATGTTTGCAAGAATCCAGTCCATTGTATATATCAGAATTGGGGGGGGGGGGTCTAGAGAAGAGTACTGACTTAGGGTGCTGTGAGGTTTTAAGGAAAATATGTACAGCACCCTGCTGGCCACTTTATCCAGCTATGATTTACCTTGCATAGAGAAGCGCAAAAAAATGTACCTAGTGATGATGTCCCTGGGTCTAAATGTAGGTATGTACTGAAAATGTAACGGTTTTATTTGATAATCTCATTAGCATTTTGACTGGAGAAAGGAGAGGATAACCAATCAGGGAATGTAACTTTAGGCAGCTTTCATAACAAAACATACAAATAAGTATTACATACTAAATGTTCTGTATGTAATTCAAGTGTTAAAGACAGAAACCTTTCTTTCTTTATTTAAAATATCAGTAGAATGTGTCTTGTTTTTACTGAAAAGAGTGCCTTACTGGTTTAGATAGATTCTTTTTATAAAAAAAAAAAAAAAAAAAAAACAAGCATATGTCTTCTAATATCAAGAACTTGCTTTCAAGTGTGCTGCAGTAACAGGAGGCTATTTGCCAGAAGGCCAATAAAAGCTTAAATCAGGTGGCAACCTCAAGGGTTTTATAAGAACATGGCTTCTAATTTCATCACTTGCTCCCCATAAGCCTTCTTCCCTCTTGAGCACTGGCACAGCAAAGCAGCACTGAACTTAAACAAGTGTACCATTTGTCAAATCTCTACTGGTGCCCAAATTAGTAACGGGTGGAGCATAGCCTCAGAAACAGGTAATAGGTAGTAGGAAGGGGCGGATCTTCTTATTTCTTATTTCTGATTTTGTTAAAGGACATTCATAGGTTTGTTAGAAAGGACAGTGGTTTATTCTCTTCTCATCTTTATTTAACCTGAAACAAGGTTTGAGCATAAATTTGTATTAAACCACGTGAAACTTTCTTCAGATGTGTAGGTATTTTTCTTCTGATCCCAGTCAACAGGAAATCAAGTGCATCTCAAAGCTAGGGTTGCCACCTCATCCCAAACCGAACACATATGAATTACACAGGTTCTGTGGCTGATTAAGGTGGTAATTAAACTCACTTGGTGCCTTATCTGCATTAAATTAGCCTCAGAACCTCTGTAATTCATAAGTGTTCAGGTTTAAAGGGATGAGGTGGCAACCCTACTCAATGCAGCTAGGAAAGGGGACAAAGCAGGTCAGACAAAACTTACAAGGCTCTGAATCACATCTTGAATGAGGCTACTGGGGTATGATGGCGCCACCCGTATAGTCTTTAGGAGCAGATTGGAGCTTGTGAATAGCAAGTAAAATCCCAATCAGAATTCCAATCCCACAGAAGATTCCCTTCAGGGGTATTCAGTATTTCAGTCCTGCTACCAAAGTAAATGATTTTCAGCCCTCCTGGCTTGTAAACGCAGCTCTCCAGCACAGGCCTTACACTTTAGGGTCTTGGTCTGTCTCCCACAGATCGAACGCTCAGCACCTCCATATGTATAGCAAGTAGCCTCGTGCTACACTGGCATAGTTGCCAACATTGTAAAAAAATTTATAGGGAGACTTTTTTGGCTGTAGGCTGAGTCTTATTATAATTAGGGAGCAAAAATAAAAATTAAGTACAGCGCTACGTTTAGAAAGAAAGTGAAAAGCAGCCAACACACCTATAGACTCAAGGTAGAAAAAAACAAAAGAAACAAAAGTGTGGTGCTATATATCACATCCACAGCCGTGTGTATTACAATAAAGACATATAAAAATGGTGAATACTACCAAAAAATGTATGACCATAAAATGGATGGTGTCAAAAAATTAATCAGTGTTGATCACATAGGTAAGGTAAATACACAATAATACTTAATCATCAGATACACATTTTTTATGGACTTCTAAAGTTTTATGTTTTTTTATGTTTGGTGTCTGGCTCAGGGAACCAGCACGGGTTTTTATTAATCACTGGCACATCTGATGATTAAGTATTATTGTGTATTTACCTTATATGTGATCAACACTGATTAATTATTTGACACTATCCATTTTATGGTCATACTTTTTTTGGTAGTATTCACCATTTTTATATGTCTTTATTGTAATACACACGGCTGTGGATGTGATATATAGCACCACACTTTTGTTTCTTTTATTATAATTAGGGGCAGGGCATGCGTTTGTAGGCGTGACATAGCAAAAAAATAAAAATGTGGTGCGCCGCGCCAAAAAATGGGCGTGGTTTACGTGAAATAGTGGGCATGGCTTATATGGGCATGGTTCAAATGGGGGTGTGGTTAGAGTCTGAGATGAATGAGAGATGGAGAAAGAAAGGGGAAAAGAGGGAGGGAGGGGAAAAGAGGGAGGGGAAAAGAGGGAAGGAGGGGAAAAGAGGGAGGGAAGGAGGGGAAAAGAGGGAGGGAAGGAGGGAGAGAGGGAGGGAGGGAGGGAGGGAGAGAGGGAGGGAGGGAGGGAGGGGAAAAGAGGGAGGGAGGGAGAAAGAAAGAAGGAACGAAGGAGAAAGAAGGAAGTAAATAGGGATGGAGGGACACAATAGAAATGTGTATTCCAGAATTTAACAAATCAGCAGATAAAGATTCTCCAAACACCTGGTGTTAGTGCTTCAATCATTCCAGCACCATGGTTGTTTTGGTATCAGGATGATTGAAGTGCATTATTACTATTATTATATTGTAATATAGAATGAAATCATTCAACTCACCATAATCCAAAATCAGTGGGACCCCTAAGCGTGTCACCTGCTACGTCGCCTGCCACCAGATGCCATCAGGTGCCCCCAGCAGAGTCCATCTTTGCACCAGGTGCCCCCAGCAGAGTCTGTCCTTACATCAGGTGCCCCCAGCAGAGTCCGCCCTTACGTCAGGTGGCCCCAGCAGAGTCCATCCTTACATCAGGTGTCCCCAGTGGAGTGCCTTCTTCCATCAGGCATTCCCAGCAGAAGTGCCTCCTTACATCAGGTGTCCCCAGTACAGTACCTCTTACATCAGGTATCCCTAGTGGAGTGCCTCTTACATCAGGTGTCCCCAGCGGAGTGCCTCTTACATCAGGTGTCCCCAGTGGAGTGCCTGATGAGTACCTGATGAGCTCAGTGTATGTCGGTGTGCTCCTCTCCTGCCGTCAGAATAAAGGTCACATGACCGGGGAGTCAGGTCCTCCCAGAGCTGAGCGGAGGAGAAGAGTTGAAGTGCGGGGGACCATGTCACATCTTTCTGGAGAGCACCACTGAGCGGAGCCCCGGCTACCTCCCATTCCCACACCGCGCCTCTCCCCGGCACCCCGGACGGCTCCTCTCCACACACCCGCGGTCAGGTGGCACCCGGGCAACACAAGCAGCTGAAGCAGCGTGCAGTGCATGGAAGCCTGAGCTGGGCGGCGAGAGCGAGGCTGAGGGGTGGGGCCCAGACACTACACACAGTTAACTGCTGACCGGGAGATATTCAGGAAAGACCAGAGAGGAGGAGAGTTGCCATTTTATGGTTACACAGAGAGACTGTGGCTGGGTTATAAGCCTAAAAGCGAAACTGATGTCCTTAAAAAAGAGATCTGAGCAACTGGTAAGAGGCAGTTATTTTCCAGGTGGGAGGACTTTCCTATCCCACACCACTTTTTCCTATGGTGTTTTCCAGTTTGAAGTCACTACATTCCCATATTCCCATAAGGTGACCATTCAGTGATCAGCAGCAATACCAGTTCAGACAATTTTTGTGAACAACAACATCTTCATTTGCCTTTTTTATTTTTATTATGTGATCATTGGCACAATACATTTCGGATTGATTACTGTGATGTAAATTGATTTTCTCCAGGTATTTGAATCCTCCTATTGCTAGGGAGATATCTCTTACAGGATAAGGTCATTGCCCCATTTGCAGTGAATTATTACCACGTATATGGTCTCATATGGCGCAGTTTCTTTTCCCTGACATCTTACATCAGGTGTCCCCAGCGGAGTGCCTCTTACATCAGGTGTCCCCAGCAGAGGGCCTCTTACATCAGGTGTCCCCAGCAGAGTGCCTCTTACATCAGGTTTCCCCAGTGGAGTGCCTCTTACATCAGTGCCCCCAGCTAAGTGCCTCAAATCAGTGCCCTCAGCGGAGTGTTGGCTGCAGACGGAGTGTTGGCTGCAGTCTAGCTACATCTCCTCAAAAGTGGTGACAAGGGGGGAGAGGTGTGTGGGTGGAGGCATGGTGACTTGGGGTGTTACAGGCTGACTTGGGGAAGAATGGAGGCATGGTGGTGATTTGGGGGTGCAGGCATGATGGTGACTTGGGGGGTGCAGGCATGGTGGTGGCTAGGCGGGAGGGGGTGCAGGCATGGTGGTGACTTGGGGGAGAGGGTGCAGGCATGGTGGTGACTTGGGAGAGGGGGTACAGGCATGGTGTTGACATGGGGGGAGGGGGATGGAGGCATGGTGTTGACATGGGGGGAGGCAGGTGCAGGCATGGTGTTGACATGGGGGGAGGTGGGTGCAGGCATGGTGTTGACATGGGGGAGGTGGGTGCAGGCATGGTGTTGACATGGAGGTAGGGGTGTGCAGGTATTGTGGTGACATGGGGGGAGGGGGATACAGGCAAGGTGGTGACATGGGGGAGGGGGTGCAGGTATAGGGGGTGCAGGCATGGTGTTGGCATGGGGGTGCAGGTATTGTGGTGACATCGGGGGAGGGGGGTGCAGTCATGGTAGTGACATGGGGGAGGGGGTGCAGGTATGGTGGTGGCATGGGGGGTGCAGGCATGGTGTTGACATGGGGGGAGGGCGTGCAGGTATTGTGATGACATGGGGGGAGGGGGTGCAGGTATGGTGGTGATATGGGGGGAGGGGGCTGCAGGTATGGTGGTGATATGGGGGGAGGGGGCTGCAGGTTATGGTGGTGACACAGGGGAGGGGGGAACAGGTATGGTGGTGACATGGGGGGAGGGGTGTGCAGGTATGGTGGTGACATGGGGGGAGGGGTGTGCAGGTATGGTGGTGAAATGGGGGGAGGGGGCTTCGGATATGGTGGTGACACGGGGGAGGGGGGAACGGGTATGGTGGTGACATGGGGGAGGGGGGTGCAGGTATGGTGGTGACATGGGGGAGGGGAGTGCAGGTATAGTGGTGACATGGGGGAGGGGGGTGCAGGTATGGTGGTGACATGGGGGGAGGGGGAACAAGTATGGTGGTGACATGGGGGGAGGGGGGAACAGGTATGGTGGTGACATAGGGGGAGGGGATGCAGGTATGGTGGTGACACGGGGGGTGGGAACAGGTATGGTGGTCACAGGGGGGAGGGGGAACAGGTATAGTGGTGACATGGGGGAGGGGGTTGCAGGTATGGTGGTAACATGGGGGAGGGGGTGCAGGTATGGTGGTGACAAGGGGGGAGCCAAGACCATCAGTGTCCCCCAGCCAGCAGAGCCCCGGTCCTTCCATCATTGTCCGCTCATCGGACACATGGAGCAGAGGGTTGTCGACGGCGGCGGGTGGAGGCTGAACATTTCCTTGTGTTCAGTGGAGAGCGGGGAGGGGTCGCTAATCCCTGCAGCCAATATGCTTCAGTGTACAATAGAATTTTCTATTTGTACACTGAAGAGAGAAGCCGATTGGCTGCCCCTTTCCTCTGCACTGAACACAAGGGGAAACAACACTCGTGGTGGCGGCGGCGGACATTTTTGTGTAGCTGTTGCCGTTTTTAGCCAAAAACATTCCGATTTTCCCGGAACAAAAGCAAAATCCCGGGAAAATAATGGGAATAAGCTTAAATCGAGACGAGGGTCCCAAAATCGAGATTGTTCCGGGAAAATTGGGACTGTTGGCAACTATGCACCGGCTCCCACCTCTCTCTCCTTGGTGAAGCCCTACTAACTCCCATGCTCAGATATCCTGTCTACAGGGTGAAGTTGTCTCCAACTGGGAGCCTAGAGCCTTGGTCTGGTGATTACTTAAAGCCCAGAACACAGCTGACTTATTAGTGAACTGGCTGTTTATTAGACCTGGATCCTGGCAAGGTACCGCCTTGCTACAATATATATATATGCAAAATGCGTCCAATTCCAGATTGTATCTCCCTATGATTTCTGCAACGTCAGTCAGCCCCTGATCTTTACTGTCATGATGCAAATCTAACAATATTATTTGTGTAAATGAAAAGCAGGGAAGTGCTTAAAAAACAAGAAACAAATGGTAGCAGAGATGTCCTTACTTCACCTCCAATTTCTAATTTATGGTTATATTGTATCCACACAGGATTAGCATGATCTAAAAACACATTGTTGGATTTACACTCTTACTTTTAGTCAATAAAACTAATAGAATACAAAGAAAGAAAAGCGTGTAAGAGCAGAGGTAGATATATTTTTGTGTGTCTTATGCTTATCCTCTAAGTCATTGGTGGTTTTACTTGTGTTTCTTTCTTAAAGTGATTGTAAAATTTCAAGGTTTTTGAATGGACACACAGACCACGCTTTGGGAGCAAGCCTGCACAAGTGCCCTCATAGCAGGCGGCTTGCTATTGTCGGCACTCTGCAGTTTGGAGGAGCCAGGAGTGCCAGCGGGGGACTCTAAAGCTTAATGTACACGGGACGTTTTTACAACCTCTCCTGAACTATTTAACTTGACAGATAGTAACCACACGTTTAAAACGTTCGTTTTGCCGCGTTTACATGCCACGTTTTGCTGCGTTTGCGTTTGAAATAAAAAACATTTTTATTTTTTTTCCAAAATAGCCAAAAATGAAAAACGCCTGTAAGCAAAACACAGCAAAGCGCGAGTTACCGCGTTTAGCTGCATTTAACCACATTTAGAATCGTTTGGCACTTGAAATGCCTCTAAACTCAGCGTCTAAACAAATTTTTTTGCTTTCCAAAAAAGGCCTCTAAACTCAACTGCCTAGAAATGACTATAAACAGCTACTGATGTACTGATAAGATAACATAGAGGAGAGTTCAGGAGCAATTGAAAAAAATGCCCAACTGCTCCTAAATGTCCGTTTACCAGCAGCAGTGTACATGAGGCCTTAAAGAAGAGCATCAGGGCTGCTCTATGCAAAACCATTGCACAAAGCAGGTAAGTATCACATATTTGCTATTTTTTTTAAAAGGACATGTTTTCCTTTAGAATCACTTTAAACCTTTACATGTAGATAAATAGTTGTTTAAATCCTCAAACCTGTATTATAAAATAGGATTTTTAAATACAGCTTACCTGTAAAATCCTTTTCTTGAGAGTACATCACGGGACACAGAGTATTCATTACATAGTGGGTTAGATGGGCACCATCAGTGAATGGACACTGGTTAACCCCAATTAAGGAGAATTCCTCCCCTATATAACCCCTCCCATACGGGGAGGACCTCAGTTTTGTAGCAAAGCAATAGGTAACCACATAAAACCCATAGAAGTGCGAGGGCTCTGTGTCCCATGATGTACTCTCAAGAAAAGGATTTTACAGGTAAGCTGTATTTAAAAATCCTATTTTCTTGATCATACATCATGGAACACAGAGCCTTCATTACATAGTGGGATGTCCCAAAGCAATGCTCATTTGAGGGGAGGGAGACACCGATCAGAAAATATAGACCGCAAACGGACCAGAGGAACTAAACTGCAGCCTGCAGTACACTGCACCCGAAGGCAGTATACTCTTACCCTCTTACATCTACCTGATAGAATCTGGTGAATGTATGGACTGAAGACCAAGTCGCAGCCTTACAGATCTGAGCCATGGAGGCCTGGTGATGCACTGCCAAAGAAGCACTAACAGCCCTTGTTGAGTGCGCTTTCACATGAAAAGGAGGAGTCTTCCTCTTTATATCATAAGCCTGAAAAATAACCTGTCTAATCCATCTAGAAAGAGTGGATTTTGACACTGCTTGGCCTTTCTTATGGCCATCTGGCAGAATAAACAAACAATCAGTTTTCCGTATCTGAGCGGTTGCCTGCAGATAGACACTGATTGCTCTAACCACATAAAGAGTGTGCAAAGATTCTTCCTCCGCGGACTGCGGATCTGGAAAAAAGGATGGTAGGATTACATCTTGATTCAAATGGAATCCTGAAACCACCTTAGGTAAGAAGGAATGATTAGGACGCATAACAATCCTGTCTTTCTGAATAATTAAATATGGCTCTTTACAAGAAAAAGCTGCCAATGCTGATACTCTCCTAGCAGAGGATATGGCTATCAAGAAGACTAATTTTTGCAGGTGCAGTGGCTCAAAGGGTTGTCCCTGTAAAGCCGACAACACCAAATTCAAATCCCATGGGCATACTGGAGGTTTGACTGGCGGATTCAACTGCAGTGCCCCCTGAATAAACACCCGGACCAGGGAATGTGAAGCAATTGGCTTCTGAAAAAATACAGACAAAGCAGAAATTTGGACTTTGATAGTGCTCAAAGCCAATCTCATTTCTAGGCCTGACTGAAGCAAGGTCAAGATTCTGCTAATCATATACCTGCTAGGATGCCATCCCCTGGGTTCACACCAGGAAACATATGCCTTCCAGATTTTGTAGTAAATAAGCCTAGAGGCCGGCTTTCTGGCATTGACCAGAGTAGAAAGGACTGACTCCGAGAGCCCATGGTCTTGTAAAATGTGGGTTTCAGCAGCCAAGCCGTCAAATTTAGACTTCGTAAAGCAGGGTGGCAAATCGGACCCTGTGTGAGCAGATCTGGCTGGAATGGGAGGACCCAGGGCCTGCCCACTACGATCTTTATGATCTCTGCATAACAAGGTCATCTGGGCCAAGCCGGGGCTACTAAAAGGACTGACTTTGTTTCCCTGTTGACATTTCCCAGGAACCGTGGAAGAAATGGGTTCGGAGGGAAGGCATACATTAGATTGTACTGATCCCATGGGATTGTCAGAACATCTGACCCCTAAACAAGTACATCCCTTGTTCTGGACACAAATTTGTCCAGCTTCCTGTTGAATCTGGATGTGAACAGATCCACATCTGGTGTTCCCCACCTTTGACATATGGTTTGGAATATGTTGGGGTGTAGGGACCATTCTCCTGGGCATAATTGCCGGCGGCTTAAGAAATCTGCTTGCCAGTTTTTTCACTCCTGGGATGAATACCGCAGACAGGCAGGGAACATGGCTTTCTGCCCATGCAAGAATGCGATTCACCTCCCTTTGGGCATCCAGACTTCTGGTGCCTCCTTGGTGATTGATGTAAGCCACAGCTGTGGCATTGTCAGATTGTATCCGAATAGGATGACCCTGTAGCCTGTAAGACCAGTCCATGAGGGCCAAGTGAATTGCCCGAATTTCTAGAATATTGATGGACAATCGTCTCTCGGTTGCAGACCATCTTCCCTGCGTGCATGTTTCTTCCAGAACTGCTCCCCAGCCTGTCAGACTGGCATCTGTGGTTACGATCCTCCATTGTAGTGGAAGAAAGGCTTTGCCTTTCAAAAGATTTTTGGTTCGTAACCACCAATTGAGGCTTTTGCATATCCTTGGGGATAGGCACATCGGAAGATCCAAGGCATGAGTCTTTTTGTTCCAAGCTGCGAGAATGCTTCTCTGCAGGGGCCTTGAGTGAAATTGGACAAATGGAACAGCCTCGAAAGTGTAGAAACTGATTCAGATCCTTTAGATCTAGGATGGGTCTGACATCTCCATTTGGCTTTGGAACGGTGAAGAGATTCGAGTAGAACCCTGGACCCTGATCTTTTTGGTTCATTTCTACTATCACTCCCTGGGATAGTAAGGGATCTAAGGCCAGTAGTAGCGGTTCTCGCTTTACTGGATCTTTGGGAACTCTTGACCAGGGATGAGCTTCGAGTTCGAGTCGAACTCATGTTCTACTCGAACATTGGCTGTTCGCAAGTTCGCCGAACAGCGAACAATTTGGGGTGTTCGCGGCAAATTCGAATGCCGCGGAACACCCTTTAAAAGTCTATGGGAGAAATCAAAAGTGCTAATTTTAAAGGCTTATATGCAAGTTATTGTCATAAAAAGTGTTTGGGGACCCGGGTCCTGCCCCAGGGGACATGGATCAATGCAAAAAAAAGTTTTAAAAACGGACGTTTTTTCAGGAACAGTGATTTTATTAATGCTTAAAGTCAAACAATAAAAGTGTAATATCCCTTTAAATTTCGTACCTGGGGGGTGTCTATAGTATGCCTGTAAAGGGGCGCATGTTTCCTGTGTTTAGAACAGTCTGACAGCAAAATGACATTTGGAAGGAAAAAACTCATTTAAAACTACCCGCGGCTATTGCATTGCCGACAATACACATAGAAGTTCATTGATAAAAACGGCATGGGAATTCCCCACAGGGCAACCCCGAACCAAAATAAAAAAAAAAAAATGATGTGGGGGTCCCCCTAAATTCCATACAAGGCCCTTCAGGTCTGGTATGGATATTAAGGGGAACCCCAGCCAAAATTTAAAAAAAAAATTGACGTGGGGTTCCCCCTAAATTCCATACCAGACCCTTCAGGTCTGGTATGGATTTTAAGGGGAACCCCGCGCCAAAAAAAAAAAAAAAAACGGCGTGGGGTCCCCCCAAAAATCCATACCAGACCCTTATCCGAGCACGCAACCTGGCAGGCCACAGGAAAAGAGGGGGGGACGAGAGTGCGGCCCCCCCCCCTCCTGAACCGTACCAGGCCACATGCCCTCAACATTGGGAGGGTGCTTTGGGGTAGCCCCCCAAAACACCTTGTCCCCATGTTGATGAAGACAAGGGCCTCATCCCCACAACCCTGGCCGGTGGTTGTGGGGGTCTGCGGGCGGGGGGCTTATCGGAATCTGGAAGCCCCCTTTAACAAGGGGACCCCCAGATCCCGGCCCCCCCCCTGTGTAAAATGGTAAGGGGGTACTTACCCCTACCATTTCACTAAAAAACTGTCAAAAATGTTAAAAATGACAAGAGACAGTTTTTGACAATTCCTTTATTTAAATGCTTCTTCTTTCTTCCTTCATCTTCTTCTTCTTCTGGTTCTTCTGGCTCTTCTGGTTCTTCCTCCGGCGTTCTCGTCCAGCATCTTCTCCGCGGCGTCTTCTATCTTCTTCTCCTCGGGCCGCTCCGCACCCATGGCATGGGGGGGGGAGGCTCCCGCTCTTCTCTTCATCTTCTTCTCTTCTTCATCTTCTTCTTCATCTTCTTCTTCTCCTTCTCTTCTTCCTTCTTCTGTTCTTCATGTCTTCTCCGGGCCGCTCCGCAGCCATGCTGGCATGGAGGGAGGCTCCCGCTGTGTGACGGCGTCTCTTCGTCTGACGGTTCTTAAATAACGGGGGGCGGGGCCATCCGGTGACCCCGCCCCCCTCTGACGCACGGTGACTTAAGGGACTTCCCTGTGACGTCACGGGGAATGCCACAGGGAAGTCCCGTCATGTCACCGTGCGTCAGAGGGGGGCGGGGTCACCGGGTGGCCCCGCCCCCCGTTATTTAAGAACCGTCAGACGAAGAGACGCCGTCACACAGCGGGAGCCTCCCTCCATGCCACAGCATGGCTGCGGAGCGGCCCGGAGAAGACATGAAGAACAGAAGAAGGAAGAAGAGAAGAAGAAGAAGAAGATGAAGAAGAAGATGAAGAAGAGAAGAAGATGAAGAGAAGAGCGGGAGCCTCCCCCCCATGCCATGGGTGCGGAGCGGCCCGAGGAGAAGAAGATAGAAGACGCCGCGGAGAAGATGCTGGACGAGAACGCCGGAGGAAGAACCAGAAGAGCCAGAAGAACCAGAAGAAGAAGAAGATGAAGGAAGAAAGAAGAAGCATTTAAATAAAGGAATTGTCAAAAACTGTCTCTTGTCATTTTTAACATTTTTGACAGTTTTTTAGTGAAATGGTAGGGGTAAGTACCCCCTTACCATTTCACACAGGGGGGGGGCCGGGATCTGGGGGTCCCCTTGTTAAAGGGGGCTTCCAGATTCCGATAAGCCCCCCGCCCGCAGACCCCCACAACCACCGGCCAGGGTTGTGGGGATGAGGACCTTGTCTTCATCAACATGGGGACAAGGTGTTTTGGGGGGCTACCCCAAAGCACCCTCCCAATGTTGAGGGCATGTGGCCTGGTACGGTTCAGGAGGGGGGGGCGCACTCTCGTCCCCCCCTCTTTTCCTGCGGCCTGCCAGGTTGCGTGCTCGGATAAGGGTCTGGTATGGATTTTTAGGGGGACCCCACGCCGTTTTTTTTTTTTTTTTTGGCGCGGGGTTCCCCTTAAAATCTATACCAGACCTGAAGGGCCTTGTATGGAATTTAGGGGGACTCCCACATCATTTTTTTTTTTTAATTTTGGTTCGGGGTTGCCCTGTGGGGAATTCCCATGCCGTTTTTATCAATGAACTTCTATGTGTATTGTCGGCAATGCAATAGCCGCGGTAGTTTTAAATGTGTTTTTTCCTTCAAAATGTCATTTTGCTGTCAGACTGTTCTAAACACGGGAAACATGCGCCCCTTTACAGGCATACTATAGACACCCCCCAGGTACGAAATTTAAAGGGATATTACACTTTTATTGTTTGACTTTAAGCATTATTAAAATCACTGCTCCTGAAAAAACGGCCGTTTTTAAAACTTTTTTTTGCATTGATTCATGTCCCCTGGGGCAGGACCCAGGTCCCCAAACACTTTTATTGACAATAACTTGCATATTAGCCTTTAAAATTAGCACTTTTGATTATTCATGTTCGTGTCCCATAGACTTTAACGGTGTTCGCATGTTCGAACGAATTTTTTTCCTGTTCGCATGTTCTGGTGCGAACCGAACAGGGGGGTGTTCGGCTCATCCCTACTCTTGACCTTAGGAAACGAGCTGGTGGAAGCTCTAGGAACTCTATTTTGTAACCTAGAGATACTGAAGAGACCACCCACTTGTCTTGAATCTCTTCCTGCCAAGCTCCTGAAAACTGTAGGAGCCTTTCTCCCACTCGGCCGAGTGGGGGTGCCCCTTCACAGGGATGTTTTGGGGCTCTGCTTGGCAGGCTTTTGTCCCCAAGCCTTTTTCTGCCCTTGGGTGTGACCCTGGGCCCTTCCTCCGAAAGTAGATTGGGAAGGCCGTCGCCACTGCTTAGAGCCTGATGTTCCAGGGGTGTCACATACCTGGTAGGTTTTGAGCCTGATGTGCAGAGAAAAACCTCCCTTACAGCTCCCACTCCCGTCTCTCTGGAATGGAGACAGAGGGCCCAGGAGTGAGGAGTGGTATGGGTGCCTGGCAGGATCAACAGTCACCAGAAGTTCAGGAGTGGTGGCACCCTCTGGAACCTGAAGCTGAAGAGGAGACTGGAGACTGGAATGCTGAGTGGACCAGGAACCACAGCAGGTAAGCAGGCAGGAACTGAAGAGCTGGACTGGAACCAGGAGCAAGCGGTAGGTAGTAGACTGGAATGCTGGACTGGAACCAGGAACAAACAGCAGGTAGTAGACTGGAATGCTGGACTGGATCCAGGAGCAAGCGGTAGGTAGTAGACTGGAACGCTGGACTGGAACCAGGAACAAACAGCAGGTAGTAGACTGGAACGCTGGACTGGATCCAGGAACAAGCAGCAGGTAGTAGTCTGGAACGCTGGCTAGAACACAGGAACAACAGCAGGTAGTAGACTGGAACGCTGGACTGGATCCAGGAACAAGCAGCAGGTAGTAGTCTGGAACGCTGGCTGGAATCAGGAACAACAGCAGGTAGTAGACTGGAACGTTGGACTGGATCCAGGAACAAGCAGCAGGTAGTAGTCTGGAACGCTGGCTCGAACCAGGAAAAACAGCAGGTAGTAGACTGGAACACAGGACTGGTAATAGGCAGAGGAATGGTCAAACAAGCCGGTGGTCGGTATTGGTCAAGCAGCAGAGGTACCAGGGATTACACAGAGGGATGGTCAGGCAAGCCAAGAGGGTCTGGTGCAGGCGGATAGCAGGATGGTCTAATAGGAAGCCAGGTCAGATAAAAGAGTACACAAGTCAGATCAGGTTTTGGCACACGGAACGCTGTAGAGCAGACAGCGGGGATTGAATGTGACAGGTCGGTTTAAATAGCCCGCCTGACACCAGCGGGAGTGCGCGTGCGCGTGCCCGTGCGTAACAGCACCCGTGAACATGCGCGCATGCACGGTAGAACCCGTGGCCGTGTTCCCGTGCGTCTGGATCGCCGATTACTGGTAGGATCTTAATGACATTGCCCCCCTCAAGGGGCAGCCTCCGGATGCCCCTTTGGAGAAATTTATCTGGATGGGACCTTTTAAAAGATTGCAACAGATCTTCAGCATGAATATTGTCCTCAGGTTCCCAAGAATTTTCTTCTGGGCCAAACCCCCTCCATTTTATCAGAAATTGATTTTGGTTACCTCTTTTCCTATGGTCCATGATAGCCTCCACCTCGAATTCCTCCTCCCCATCTACCAAAATTGGATCAGGAGGATCCGTACTTCGGCCTGGAAATGGATTAGAAATAGAGGGTCTGAGCAGAGACACATGAAATACTGGATGCACTCTTAGTGAATCCGGGAGTTCAAGTTCGTATGCCACCTCGTTAATTCTCCGCTTGACAGGGAATGGTCCAAGGAACTTGGGACCCAATTTCTTTGAAGGGCAAGCCATCCTGAGATTTATTGTAGATAATCATATCTGGTCCCCGGGTGTAAGTAACAGCTCACCTCACCTCTTTTTATCGAAGATTGCTTTATTATATTCCTGGGTCCTGGTCATGGTCTCCTGTAAAACTTGGTTGTTGGAAGTAAAGAAATTCAACCTCTCCTGAACTGCGGGTACTGTACACTCTGGAAGAGAATTAGGCAAAAATGAAGGGTGGAAACCATAATTCGCAAAAAATGGAGTTTGTTTGATAGCGGAATGAATAGAATTGTTGTAGGCGAATTCAGCCAATGGGAGAACAGAAATCCAATCATCTTGGGCAAAAGAAGAAAAACAACGTAAATATTGTTCAAGAGTCTGGTTTGTTCTCTCTGTTTGCCCATTAGTCTGGGGATGATAGGCAGATGAAAATGAAATGTTCAGTGTTTTGCACAGAGATTTCCAGAATCGGGAGGTAAACTGTACCCCCCGATCTGAAACGATGTTGACCGGTACCCCATGGAGCCTGATGACTTCTTTAATGAATGCCTGTGCCGTTTCTGTAGCTGAGGGAGTGCCCTTCATTGGGACAAAGTGGGCCATCTTTGACAGCCGGTCCACTATGACAAAAATTGAAGTGAAGCCCCCAGCCGGAGGTAATTCCACAATAAAGTCTATAGAAAGCATTTTCCATGGCCTATCTGGGACAGGCAATGGTTTTAGCAATCCCCATGCCTTGGTTCTGTGCCCCTTGTTCCTGATACAGGTGGTACAGGACTCAACAAATTTCCTACAATCTTCGCGTAACTGAGGCCACCAGAAGGTACACTGTACCAGATCAGTGGTCTTAGCCACGCCAAAATGCCCAGCCAATGCATGATCATGACAGAGTTCTAGTACTGGAACTCGTAGTGTCTCAGGTATAAAGATCCTATTCTTGTGCCACAGTAACCCATCCTTAACTTGGAGTTCTGACCTAATGGAAGATCCCAATTCCGCGGAAGCCTGCTTAATCTGAGAAAGCAGGTTTCCCTGAAGCAAAAGAAAATTCCCCGTGGACAGAATGATGTCCGGAGGGGAAACCTCTTGGGACTTGTGAAACATCCTGGATAGGGCATCAGGTTTGATATTTTTGGAGCCAGGGCGGTAAGTGACATGAAAGGAGAACCTGGAGAAAAAGAGAGCCCACCTGGCCTGACGTGGCTTCAACCTCTTTGCGGATCTCAAATACTCCAGGTTCTTATGATCTGTAAAAATTAAGACTGGATGAGCGGCGCCTTCCAGCAGATAGCGCCACTCCTCTAACGCTGATTTGATTGCCAACAACTCCCTGTCACCTACATCATAATTTCTCTCTGCCGTAGACAGGTTACGAGAGAAGAAGGCCACAGGATATAACAGGGCCTTAGTTCCCTGTCTTTGGGACAACACTGCCCCTACTGCAATTTCAGATGCGTCCACCTCTAGTACGAACAGCAGAGAGGAATCTGGATGCTTTAGTACGGAGGCGGAAGTAAAAAGACCCTTGAGGGTCTCAAAAGCCTTTTGGGCTTCAGCAGACCAATGAAAGCGTGTACCTTGTTTAGTTAGCTGTGTGATGGGTGTAATGATGGCTGAGAACCCCTTAATAAATTTACGGTAGAAATTAGCGAATCCAACGAATCGCTGGATTCCCTTCTTGTCTGTCGGGACTGACCAATCTAAAACTGCAGCGACCTTTTGAGGGTCCATCCTAATGCCTTTACTGGAAATGAATAACCCCAAAAATGGAATACTTTCCTGTTCAAATTCACACTTCTCAGCTTTTGCATATAGGCCGTGTTGTCGAAGCCGGCCCAACACACTTCTGAAGTGCCTGCGGAGAGATTCAGGGGAACAGGAAAAAATGAATATGTCATCTAAATAGACGATAACAAACTGATCTAGAAAGTCTCATAAAACATCATTGATAAAATACTGAAATGTAGCAGGGGCATTGCACAAACCGAAAGGCATCACTAGGTACTCAAAATGTCCATAACGGGTACGAAAGGCAGTCTTCCATTCGTCCCCGTCCCTAATACGAACTAAATTGTAGGCTCCGCGGTCAAGCTTAGTGAATATGATGGCCGCCCCAAGTCTTTGGAACAACTCTGGTACCAGAGGAAGAGGATAACGGTTCTTTACAGTGATTTTATTTAGTTTGCGGTAATCCACACATGGTCTGAGGGATTTTATCTTTCTTCTATACAAAGAAGATGCCTGCACCTGCTGGAGACGTGGATGGACGAATGAAGCCTTTCTTTAGGTTCTCATCGATATATTCCTTTAAAGCCCCTTATTCTACTTCAGTCAAGGGAAAGATTTTTCCAAAAGGAATCTCAGCTCCGGGAAGTAATTCGATAGGACAGTCATAGGCCCGGTGAGGAGGTAATACCTCTGCCCCCTGCTTGCTGAATACATCTAAGAAATCATGATAGGCAGAAGGGATGGAGAGATGTAGACTAGGATCTGTATCTAGGCAGAGCAAGGTAGAGTTCTCCTGAACGTTCTGAATTCTGCAAGACTGCTGGCAATATAAAGAAGAAAAGGTAACCTCACCTGTGATCCAATTAATGTCAGGATTGTGAGCCTGTAACCAGGGCATGCCGAGGATTATGGGAAACAGGGGTGAGGCGATGATATCCAGGCGTAGCAGTTCTTGATGAGAATTGGAGATGGAAACGAGTATTGGAACAGTCTCTTGGGTAACAGGTCCAGATTTGATGGCGGTTCCATCAGCTAGATGAATGGAAAGTCCGTGGGCTTTAGGCAACAAGGGTATCTGGTGTTGGGTAGCGAACAGAGAATCCATGAAACAACTGCAAGCTCCAGAGTCAATAATGGCGGTTATTTGCAGAGTCTCTCCTGGAAGCTGTAACAGGATAGAGAGAGTAAGGTGAGTAGTATTCTTGGCCAGAGGTGCAACATAGTCAGTGGACAGGGACAGGCACTTACGGAGTTTAAGGGGACAATTCCTGACATAGTGCCCAGGTTCCCCCCAATACATGCACAAATTATTCACTCGACGACGTTGTCGTTCCTCCTGGGTAGGAGAAGGCTGCAGGACCCCTAATTGCATTGGCTTGGTTTAACGTGGAGGTGGGTGGTGTTGGTGACGTATGATGAAAAACTTTAGGGGTAACCCAAGTTGGGCGAGAAGATCCCATAGCTCTCTCAGTCCTACGTTCTCTTAGGCGTCGATCGATCTGAATGGCTAGATCGATCAAGGCATTTAAAGTCTGTGGTGTACCCACCCTGGCCAATTCATCCTTCAGAGAGTCAGAGAGTCCCATTCGAAACTGATAGCGGAGAGCCGCATCATTCCAATTTGTGTCCGCACTCCACCTTCTGAATTCAGCCACATAGTCCTCTGCTGCCCTGCGACCCTGTTGAAGGGTGTGCAGAGCCACCTCTGCAGTTACGGACAGCTGGGGGTCATCGTATAACTGACCCAATTCATCAAAGAAGGTGGAGAGATTGGTCAGGGATACGTCCTTTTGCTCCAAGTGGCGATGAGCCCAGCTTTGGGGGTCACCAGAAAGCAAAGAAATTACATAGCCCACCTTGGTAGCCTCCAGGGAAAAGGTACGTGGCTGAAGAGCAAAAACCAATTCACAGGAGTTGCGGAAGGCCCTGAATTTATGGCGATCCCCGGAGAATCATTCAGGCGTCGGGACTTTGGGTTCTGGAGGGAGCATCACCACCGTTGAGGAAGGCCCGGCTGAAGGAGCAGAAGCAGAAGGAACTCCCTGGGCCCCAATGGGATTAGAGAAGGTTAACACTCGTTCCTCCAGCCTTGTGTATCCTTGCTGCAGATTCTTGACTGCTTCAGTCAATCCTGCCAGGTGTGCACAAAGTTCCTCTGTGGGAGAGGTTCCCTGCTCAGGCTCAGACATGGCTGTCTGCTACTGTCACGTACCTGGTAGGTTTTGAGCCTGATGTGCAGAGAAAAACCTCCCTTACAGCTCCCACTCCCATCTCTCTGGAATGGAGACAGAGGGCCCAGGAGTGAGGAGTGGTATGGGTGCCTGGCAGGATCAACAGTCACCAGAAGTTCAGGAGTGGTGGCACCCTCTGGAACCTGAAGCTGAAGAGGAGACTGGAGACTGGAATGCTGAGTGGACCAGGAACCACAGCAGGTAAGCAGGCAGGAACTGAAGAGCTGGACTGGAACCAGGAGCAAGCGGTAGGTAGTAGACTGGAACGCTGGACTGGAACCAGGAACAAACAGCAGGTAGTAGACTGGAACGCTGGACTGGATCCAGGAGCAAGCAGCAGGTAGTAGTCTGGAACGCTGGCTGGAACCAGGAACAACAGCAGGTAGTAGACTGGAATGCTGGACTGGATCCAGGAACAAGCAGCAGGTAGTAGTCTGGAACGCTGGCTGGAACCAGGAACAACAGCAGGTAGTAGACTGGAACACAGGACTGGTAATAGGCAGAGGAATGGTCAAACAAGCCGGTGGTCGGTATCGGTCGAGCAGCAGAGGTACCAGGGATTACACAGAGGGATGGTCAGGCAAGCCAAGAGGGTCTGGTGCAGGCAGATAGCAGGATGGTCTAATAGGAAGCCAGGTCAGATAACAGAGTACACAAGTCAGATCAGGTTTTGGCACATGGAACGCTGTAGAGCAGACATTGGGGATTGAATGTGAAAGGCCGGTTTAAATAGCCCGTCTGACACCAGTGGGAGTGCGCGCGTGCGTGCCCGTGCGTTACAGCACCCGTGAACGTGTGCGCATGCGCGGTAGAACCCATGGCCGTGTTCCCGTGCGTCTGGATCGCCGATTACTGGCAGGATCTTCATGACAAGGGGAAGGGGAAAGAGACCGTTTGAATGGTGGACGTTTACTCCCCTTAACTGGTAGGAGTGTAAATTTACCACCTGTAATTTTTTGGATAAATTTATCTAGGTCATCCCCAAATAGGCGTTCCCCTTTGAAAGGGAAGCCAGCTAAATATCTTTTGCATGAAAGCTCTGCTGCCCAACTTTTAAGCAAAAGGGACCTGCGCATGTGTACCAACAGGAGAGACAAACGAGATGCTTGCTGGGCAGAATCCAGAATGGCATCAATCATAAAACACAGCACCTGTGGAAGGTCTGCATAGTTCTCCACTTCCTCACTGGGAAGGAGGCCAAGCATCTGCTTAACCTGTTCCTTGAGGAATTGACACAAACCCACAGTTGCGACTGTAGGTTGGACTACAGCGCCAGCCATGGAGAAGGAGGCTTTTAATAAAGTTTCCAGCTTCTTATCAGTTGGATCTTTAAACATCTGAGCATTGTCCAAGGGATAGGTCAGGTTTTTATTCACACAAGAGACAGCCGCATCCATGGATGGGACCTCCCACTTCTTGGTGAAGCTTTCCTCCAGAGGATAAAGCATAGAAAACCATTTAGGAGGAGTAAACAGTTTATCGGGATGTCCCCAGTCCTCATACAACAATTTATCCATTAAAGGATGAATTGGAAAGGAAATCTTTCTGACCCCCAGGGAAGAAACAGAGGATGTAGCGGCCTCAGCGGAGGGCATTTTAAATGTGGAATGCATTAGTTCAGTATAATACTGGACCTGCTTCTTGAGTGCCTGGGAGGAAGAAGCTCTCTCCTCTTCCTCTGAATCCTCAGACTGCTCTTGATCCCTATCTCTGGATAGGGATCTCTCCTCATTGTCAGAAGAATCATCTGAAAGAGAAAGTGCAGCAGAGGGAGGGGATCTACCCCTTTTTCTGCTATCTTTTAAGGAAGCTGAAATAAAATTCATAATTCTTCCCTCAAAACCCTCCAATGTAGCCCTATGGGAATCCTCTGTGACATATGCTGGGGCTGTAACATTAGGAGAGGCTGCAAAACCTGACAGGGGCACTGACTCATCCTGCTCCAGTCTTGCGGGGGGATGGTAATCTGCAGGTATCTTTAGGACCCCTAGACACAGGCGGTGACTTTTTTGTGCCTTTGTTACCTCCCCCTGAGACCCTCTTATGAGGAGACATAGTCCCAAGCTACAAAGCAGAGGTACTAGTACATATGCAATCGCTGTTGTGCTAAAAATCTCACAATATACATACATGCTTAATACTGCACAACCTGATGCCAAGTAGGTGTCTTAGGCTTAGCCTGGATCCGACCACTTTAGGATGCTCACTGCCCACACTTTGTGTCCATCTGTTTACAGAGCTATGAACGCTCTGGGCTTTTAAATTAGCCACCTGGCGTCTGCACACCTGCAGTGGAGGAAGTGAGCGATTGGATACCAGCTTCACTGAGTGTGTATCTGAAAAGCACGTAAGTTTGCTCCTTACTCCCTCTAGTGGTGGAAATCAGGTAAGACATGCAACTACTCATTGAAGAAAATCCATTTGTAATTTAAATATATATATATATAGGATTAACTTTTCTTACTTGTCCCCGCCGCAGGAACTGCTGAGAACAGACAGTTTCCAGCCTTCAACCATCACGGCAGGTAGCGTTGTGCCAACCTTCAGGGTTTTTTGGGTTCCTACTCAGAGAAACCTCTTACCTGGACCTGTAAAAGACTCTGCCAGAAACTTTCGTGCCACTGTGTTAATAGTACACCAAGCCTGGTTTTCTCAGAGCCCAGTCCCCAAAGAGAGACTTGCAGGCAAAACCTTGCTTCTTCAGATGACGAGGCCCAGGTACCATACCATCTTGGGAGTCAAAATATCGGTCCGAGATATGGATCTGGTCAGCATAGCCCCTTAAGCCCCCGCAGGGACCAAACTGGAGCTTTCTTCACAGTACATGTTTTACGTGACCAACCACATTAGACACTGGTGAAAAAACTGAGGTCCTCCCCATATGGGAGGGGTTATATAGGGGAGGAATTCTCCTTAATTGGGGTTAACCAGTGTCCAATCACCGATGGTGCCTATCTAACCCACTATGTAATGAATACTCTGTGTCCCGTGATGTATGATCAAGAAATAATTTTATAAAGTGATGTACCTGTTTGTACTGTCTGTGATTCTGCAGTTGTAGCAATCTAATCTATAACACCACATTTTGCAAAACATTGTTTTAAAAGCTGAACAACAGGATAAGCAAATATTGTTTAATTATAGGACCTGTGTGTATTCGAGTTTAAATCATAGTATGCTTTGTGTATTTGTTCCAGATCTGTGTACAAATCCAGTATGAAACCTTGCCTCCGCACAGGAGCCTCCTGTAATAAGGACTAGACACTACTGCGCTCTCTCATAGGGTGACTGGTCTTGTAATGACATCACATTCAATCCATCCATTATAAGTAAACTGGCCAAATTCTGCTGCTCAGGCATTTTTATATTATCAGCTCCCAATATCTGTTTAGCCAGGTTCAGATCTACTAAGTTAGGGCAGTTTTTAGGTGTTGGTGAACTAGATGGTCACATTAAGTGCAACCAGCTGTTGAGGGCAATAGATCTGAAACAACCTGAACCTTAAATAAAAACATTGATTCACCTCCCACAAGAAAGTACTCTTTTGGGGTTCAGAGTTAGAGGGAAACAAAAAGCCAAATTTAGAATACATGCATATGCTTTACAGGTGCAAAGAGAAAGATGGACAATGTATAAGTGAGCACTGATGCTAAAATATCTTGTTGAACCAAACATTGGTAATACCAGTGATAGACCTGGTGTCTATCACCACTGGATGAAAATTTAGTTATTCCCCTTGCAGCTGCAAGATGACATTTTAAAGAGACAATTTAATCTAAATAAATATCTTTACATAAGGTTACCTGCATTTAATGTATTTTATGCATGTTATTTGCTAAAAAAAAGGCCTCCCCATGTGGACTTCTGAAAGTGCCTCAAAGATGCAGCATGTAAAACACGCATATAATCGCACTGCACCCAAACCATAGCATAACAATGTGAACCCGGCCTTAGACACTCCCAGCAGTGAACTGAGGTCCCTGAATGACACAGAAAACTCTAGAGTACCTGTGAAGGCAAACAAGGGCACACTTGGAGTCATTAGATGACACAGGATACTTTGGGGTGTACTTGGAGCCACGGAGCACACAAGAGTGTGCTTGGATTCACTAGATAACTCAAGAAACTCTGGGGTACACTAGGGCTAATGGAACACACAAGGTATACTGGAGTTAATCTGTACCAGAGGAAATCTTGGAATGCACTATGGGTCATGGGATGCAAAGGAAGTCCTGGAGGGGTACCCGTCAGGAGAATTGTATTCTGGTTGGCTGCGGCTTTGTTTCACCCTGGATGAAACCTGGAAGCATTGCCATTGGCCCACCTGAGAGGAGACTTAGCACTGGATTGTGGCGGAGGTAAATGTACTACTTGTTCTTTCTTTTATTCATCATTATAATTACTAACTACTTGTATTAATGAACTGTGAGCTTTAGTTATAATAATTTTTAGTAGGGGTTCCCTGACACCTGAAAATTATTTCGGGGATATACTTCAGTTGCCTGTATGCTAATCATTTAATTTTTCAAAACATAGGTCTGCAAAAAATGTCTTTAAAGTGAAGAGGAAAGAGAGTATATTCTATTCCTTTTTCGTTATTTCCGTTTTTAGAGCAATACAAAGGCATTGTAACTGAGATAAGGTACTTATAGTCCATTTCGGTGGCTTCTTATGACAACTGCTGACTGTGGGAAGTACAAGATAATTAAGACTTCTTATACCAAAAGACAAAGATACCCTTTAGTGGTGGCACATGTTATATAACACATACTGTTTAATGAAGTAAATTACCCATCCTATAGTGCCAGATCTCCTCAATGTATTATTCAAATCTGGTACACACATTAAAAGCAGTGCTTAAAAAAAGAGAGTGCGAGAGAAGCAGTTTGCAGTCTCCTTGATACCATGTCACCTTTTTTAAGGTTTTTTTTCAGCTAGGCATTACACAGAGTGATGAGAAGTGCAGAGTAATTGATAACCAGCAATAAAAAATTATCTCTAAAATTAACTCCCTTACAAAGTATCATAATCACAAAGTATGATATGGTTGTATTAAAATGTTTTTGAAGGCGGACCTTGGAAAGTCTTGCGCTCCAATATTGGGCAGTATCGGCTGGTTCAACAGAAACTGGATGACATTTTGCCGTGTGTTCGGCAGCCAGTCTGACAGAAGCCGGCCAAACATCTGGATTCTGTTAATCACTAGCCGACCAGCCACCACAGTTATACTCGGAAGGATATCCTTCTGATTTGAGATCTTTAAATAACAAATTTTAAACATTTTTTATTATGTACAGGTAATTTTATCTCAGCTATGAGGGCAGCCTGACTTCCTGTTTCTATTGTTGGTACCATGGTGTCACTGAGATGATATTCACCGTTGATCATGCGGCCATCGCCAATATGTTACACACGAGACTCCATGTTGTTTTATAGCGAGGCTTAACCGGCTTTCGTTTCCTGTGTTTGAAGCGGAGATATGACATCGGACACTCGCTGTTTCAGAGTGAGGTCTGGTCCGCGTACGTCATGCCAGCTCTGCTCACTGGATAGTGTGCGTCCTAGAGTGACGGTCGTCACTTCAAAGTGAGGTGTGATCTGTATACTTCAATTCCGCTCATTGTTAAATGAACATTTCAGAGTGAGGCTTCATCAGTGTTAGTCAATTTAACCAATCTCGTGGCATGTTCATCTGATAAGCATGAATCATATTTAGTCCTTACAATGAGGCTTGAACCACACAGGCAATGCCATTTTACATACCGGAAGTGATGCAATTAACACAGGTGAACATCCGGTTGGTGCGTACTTCATTTTGGGGTCACATTCTCTATAAAAGCGCAGTGATCGTGGTGGGCTCACACCCCAGATGACGTCTGTTTAGACGAAATGTGTTGGGTCGAGCCCTGCCAACATCATTGGACCATTCTATGTTGTCCTTGCAAGTGTACATATCTCCATTTGAAATGTGAGTGTTCTTGATTTTACTCATTTTTTTAATAAACCTTTTATCAACGATATCACACTATGTGGAACCTTTCTTCATTTTTTGGTCGCACCGTATGAATACGGGGATATGCTCCGGTCCTCTTTCCCTCTATGAGAAATCAATCTGTACATTACATCGGAAACCTGCTGACGAAAAGTGTGTGGTCCTGACCCGGGATAGCGATCGTAGATGTCACATCCTCGCTTAAGCGGTGAATATCATCACAAGCCTACATGACTTAAGAGGTATATGCCCCTTTAAGTCCCCATATTCCGGTAAGCCTTCACTTAGTCGGTGGTGGTTATCTCTGCAAGTATCCTCTCCTACCGTGTACCCATTGATGTTTCAGTGATGTCAATCAGCTGACTTTGCATATAAATATCAAGATGCTGATATGGACTCAACCCTCCTCCTTTTTTTTTACATGATTTGTATTCACTTACCTTTTTTTCTTTTCATGTTGGTGGATATTATTTCATTACATTTGTTTTTCCAAAAGTGATAATTAATTTTTTATTTTTTACTTTTCATATGTATATTTTTATGTTATTTATATCTGGTCACACAGTTCTTTATTATTAGTGACTGTATATTTGAGTACTGCACATTATTCCTTTATATACTGCGGCAGGTTGGCACGGCTGTGCAAATCGCTGTAGCTGTACGTCACTCCTTTAAGACATTGCAGCAGGCACGTGCGTGTGCACACCGCGTGTCTCCAGAGACGATGCGCGTGCCCGGCGGTGCAATGACTGCTGGGCACCCGCGATTGCTTGTGACAGAGCAAGAACCGGGATCTGTCACACAGCACACAAATCCCAGTTCTCTCAGGGGAGAGGAGACAGATTGTGTGTTCATACTAAGTATGAGCACCGATCGGTCTCCTCCCCTAGTCAGTCCCACCCCCCCTACAGTTAGAACACACCTAGGGAACACAGTTAAACCCTTGATCGCCCCTAGTCTTAATCCCTTCCCTGCCAGTGACATTTATATAGTAATCAATGGCTATTTTTAGCTCTGATCGCTGTATAAATGTCAATGGTCCCAAAATAGTGTCAAAAGTGTCCGATCTGTCTGCCGCAATGTCGCAGTCCTGATAAAAATCACAGATCACCACCATTACTAGTGAAAAAAAATAAAAATAAAAATGCCATAAATCTATCCCCTATTTTGTAGACGCTATAACTTTTGCGCAAACCAATGAATATACGCTTATTGCGATTTTTATTTTTTTTTTACCAAAAATATGCAGAAGAATACATATCGGCCTAAACTGAGGAAAAAAATTGTTGTTTTTTTTCCAAAAATTGGATATTTATTATAGCAAAAAGTACAAAATATTGTGTTTTTTTCAAAATTGTTGCTCTTTTTTTGTTTATAGCGCAAAAAATAAAAACTGCAGCGGTGATCAAATACCACCAAAAGAAAGCTCTATTTATGGGGAAAAAGAGCACAAAAATTTTGTTTGGGTACAATGTCGCATGACCGCACAATTGTCAGTTAAAATGACGCAGTGCTGTATCGCAAAAAAATGGCCTGGTCAGGAAGGAGGCAAATCCTTCCGGGGCTAAAGTAGTTAAAGGAGCATGACCTAAAAAGGTCTGCTGATCGACATCTGATCAATGCTGTTAGCCAATGGCTGAGAACGTACTGACTGGTGTGTTACATAGTAGATGAGGTTGAAAAGAGACACAAGCCATCGAGTTCAACCTATGTATGTGATTATATGTCCGTATTATATTGTATATCCCTGTATGTTGCAGTCATTCAGGTGCTTATCTAATAGTTTTTTTAAACTAACAATGCCCCCCGCTGAAACCACTGCCTGTGCAAGGGAATTCCACATCCTTCCTGCTCTTACAATAAAGAACCCTCCAAGCAGTTTAAGGTTAAACCTCTTAAGTGAGTGGCCACGTGTGTTAATAAACTCCCTTCCGCAAAAAAGTTTTGTCCCTATTGTGGGGTCACCAGTACGGTATTTGTAAATTGAAATCATATCCCCTCTCAAGCGTATCTTCTCCAGAGAGAATAAGTTCAGTGCTCACAACCCTTCTTCATAACTAACATCCTCCAGACCCTTTATTAGTTTTGTTGCCTTTCTTTATACTCGCTCCATTTCCAGTACATCCTTCCTGAGGACTGGTGCCCAGAACTAGACAGCATACTCCAGGTGAGGCCAGACCAAAGTCTTGTAGAGTGGGAGAATGAGGGCTTTATCCCTGGAGTTAATCCCCTTTTTAATGAATGCCAATATTCTGTTTGCTTTGTTAGCAGCAGCTTGGCATTACATGCCACTGCTGAGCCTATCATCTACTAGGACCCCCAGGTCCTTTTCCATCCTAGATTCCCCCAGAGGTTCACCCCCTAGTGAGTAATTGCATTCATATTTTTGCCAACCAAATGCATTATTTTACATTTTTCTACATTAAACTTAATTTGGAAATGTAGTTCCCCACCCCATTAATTTGTTCAGATCTTCTTGCAAGGTTTCCACATCCTGCTGAGAAGTTATTGCCCTGCTTAGCTTAGTGTCATCTGCAAATACAGAGATTGAGCTGTTTACCCCATCCTCCAGGTTGTTTATGACCAAATTAAACAGGATTGGTCCTAGCACAGAACCCTGGGGGACCCCACTTTCCACCCCTGACCATTCAGAGTATTCCCCATTCACCACCCTTGTAGCCAGTTTTCAATCCATGTACTCACCCTATGGTCCATGCCAACAAACCTTACTTTGAACAGTAAATGTTTATGGGGAACTGTGTCAAACGCTTTTGCAAAATCCAGATACACCACATCTATGGGTCTTCCTTTATCTAGATGGCGGCTCACCTCCTCATAAAAGATTAATAGATTGATTTGTCAAGAACGATTCTTCATGAATCCATGCTGATTACTGCTAATGATACTGTTTCCATTACTAAAATCTTGTATATAGTCCCTTATCATCCCCTCCAAGAGCTTGCATACTATTGATGTTAGGCTAACTGGTCTATAATTCCCAGGGATTTGTATTTTTTTTAAATATTGGTGCTACATTGGCTTTTCTCCAATCAGCTGGCACCATTCCAGTCAGTAGACTGTCAGTAAAAATTAGGAACAATGGTCTGGCAATTACTTGACTGAGTTCCCTAAGTACCCTCGGGTACAAGCCATCTGGTCCCGGTGATTTATTAATGTTAAGTTTCCCAAGTCTATTTCTAATTCTGTCCTCTGTTAGCCATGAGGGTGTTTCCTGTTATGTGTAATATGGACAAACACTGCAGTTTTGGTTACTGAAGCCTTCCGATTCCCTTGTGAAGATGAATAAATTCAATACCTTTGCCATCTCCCCATCCTTTGTAACCAGATGTCCTTCCTCATTCTTTATGGGGCCAATAAAGTCTGTCCTCCCTTTTTTACTGTTTATATACTTAAATAATTTCTTGGGATTTTTTTTGTTCTCCTCCACTATGTGTCTTCCGTGTTCTATTTGAGCCGCCCTAATTGCACCCTTACATATCTTGTAATTCTTTGTAAAGTCTGAATGCTGGTGATGATTCCTCAGCCTTGTATTTTTTGAAGGCCTTCTCCTTGGCTTTTATATGCATTTTTACATTAGAGTTAAGCCGTCCAGGACTTTTGTTCGCTTTTTAAAATTTATTTCCCAATGGGATGCACTGGCTAATGCCCTTATTTAATATGCTCTTAAAGCAAACCCATCACTCCTCCGTGTTCTTTGTTTCTAAGATTGTATCCCAATTTAAATCTTCTAGCAAGG
The DNA here is from genome assembly GCF_042186555.1 of Aquarana catesbeiana. Taxonomy (NCBI): domain Eukaryota; kingdom Metazoa; phylum Chordata; class Amphibia; order Anura; family Ranidae; genus Aquarana; species Aquarana catesbeiana. The sequence continues at coordinate 482,371,449 of NC_133326.1, read as the reverse complement.
TTCGTCATTTAGGGAAGTTGACTCTTTTGAAATTTGGTGTCTTTGTGTTCCCCTTGTGTTTCCATTTGTGTGATTTATACTGAAGCCAATTGACCTGTGATCACTGTTTCCTAAATTGCCCCGTATTTCCACATCCGTGATAAGGTCTGTATTGTTGGTAATCAGGAGATCTAGTAACACCTTGTTTCTAGTTGGTGCGTCTACCATCTGACCCATCAAATTGTCCTGCAAGACATTTAGGAACTGGCAAGCCTTAGACGAATGTGTGGTTCCCTCCACCCAGTCTGCGTATGGATAATTAAAATCCCCCATTATGATAACACTTCCCATCCTTGCTGCTAATTCAAATTGTGATTGGAGGTCTGTCTCCCCCTCCTCCCTCAAGTTAGGGGGCCTATAGCATACTCCCAGTATTATTTTCCCCTTAGCTTCATCCCTTTGGAGCTCTACCCATAAGGATTCCACTTCCTCTCTAGCTCACTTATTGATGTCATCTCTCACATTCACTTGTACATTATTCTTGTATAGGCATTCTTGTATAGGCATACCCCTCCCGGGTATGCCTATACATACTTTTTTACCCTCTCTATCCCTGCGATAAAGGGAATACTCCTAAATGGTTGCCAACCAATCATGAGAGCTGTTGAACCAGGCCTCTGAAATCCCTACAAAATATAAATCCTCCTCGTTCAACAGTATCTCTAGTTCACCCATCTTGTCCGCCAGGCTCCTGGCATTGGTGAACATGCCACGTAGTTTAGACCGGTTGCATACTGTCCTCTTATTGGGTGTTCCAAAATTGCAAATAGGACTTGTTGCTATACTTACCTTGGGTTTATGTGCTTTAGTCAACCTACCACTAATGCCCCCAATACTACCCTCTGGAATCTTTTCATTGCTGACTATTTCTACCTCTGGACCCTCCCCCCCGTCGGTAGTTTAAAAACCCCTCTAACTTTTTGGCCATCTTCACTCCCAGCAGATCTGCACAATCCTCATTTAGGTGCAGTCCACCCCTTCTTTAGAACTGGTGACTGACTGAGCAGTCGGCCCAGTTCTCCGGAAACCCAAACCCCTCCTTACTACACCAGCTCCTCAGCCACTTGTTTACTTCCCTAATCTCCCTCTGCCTTTCTGGTGTGGCTCGAGGTACCGGTAGTATTCCTGAGAATATTACCTTGGAGGTCCTTTTCCTCAATTTAGCTCCTAGGTCCCTAAAATCGTTTTTTAGGACAGTCTATCTGCCTCTGGCTTGGTCATTGGTGCCAACGTGCACCATGACAGCCAGGTCTTCCCCAGCCCCTCCCAGTAATCTGTCCATCAGATCCGTGATGTGCCGAATCCGAGCGCCCGGTAGACAGCATACAGTTCGGCGCTTCAGGTCTTTGTCACAGATTGCCATCTCTGTCCTTCTAAGAATTGAATCCCCTACAACCAGAATCTGTCTATCCTTACCCTTTGCTTCCCCCACACTCTCACTGGAGGAGTTCTTCCCCTGGCCCCTAGGAGAGTCCCTCAGCTCCAGCAGTACTGGTCCCTGACCGGTTTCACCAATGTCACTCAATGGAGCATACTTATTGGGATGCTCCAGCTCAGGATCGGCCTCCCTGGCACTTCCTCCTCTGTCCTTCCTGACTGTCAGCCATCTACTAATTTCTAGTACCTGCACCTCTTTGTCTCCACCCGGCTCTGTGCTGGCCCCTTCCAGGTACGTTCCTGGTTCTCCTCTAGTATGGAGGGTCTTCTCAGTGCTGACAAGATTCAGATCCTAGGCTTCCAGGGAAACAATGTGCTTACATTTTGCACAACAGTATTAGCCCTTGATCAGATGATCAAGAAATGCATACATGCCGCAAGATGTACACTAAATCTCCACACCCGCCGGGCATCATACCTACTAATTTTATGAGGATCGGGGATTATACCCTGTCCAAATTACCTAACAATTAGCTTCCTGACACTAATACTCAACAATACAATACGCAGGTACTCAACAAGCCAATACACAAGTATGCTTGAACAAAAAAGTAACTGCTATTTTATACCAGGCTTTAGTGTATAGCCAGCCATCCTCCAATCAGAGCACTCAAGCGGAATCACGTGACGGCTTCACTGCGCGTGATGTCATCACGCAGCGGACGTCACGCTCCAAGCCTCCTTTTCATACAGGGAAGTAATAGGCCAAGCAATGGAGTAGTTACACCCACAATGGCCCTGGAGGGCTGTCATAGCGCGTCGATCCAGAGCGCTCCAATGCGCTCAACTTCCGGTGTCCCCAGGGAGGGGAAATGAGCGTTTCATATTACAGGAGGAGGGCTGAGCACATAAATATATCATAAGGCAAATCAGGAACAATAGCCTAGATCAGTTGTTACATATATGTATCTATATGCATATCGCTAAATCGGAGTGATGTAAGCAAAAATAAAAACAAATAAAAATAAATATAAAAATAAAAAATAAAAAATATATAAATGATCATCTATTTTAAAACTGGGATAGCTGTTCAATAATGTAAAACCCAACTCAGTGACCATATAACAAGAACCCAAAGGAGATAGCACAAGGGCATATACATATAGAAAGGACTTACAGCACTCATTAGGACTTGTTAATAAATATGTTTACGTCCCATTCCACGTTCAACCCATGGGGGGAATAGCTCTTTAACTGGTAAATCCAGAATGTTTTGAGCTGTGATACCCCCCTGGTACGTGGACCCCCCCTCCATGATGGAACAAATTTATCTATAACCTGAAATTTAGAACCCCTCGGGTTCTTATTATGAGACTCTAGAAAATGGCGAGGGACACTATGGTTAGTGCAACCCTTTTTAATAGCAGTAATGTGTTCGTTGACTCGAATATTAAACGATCTGATCGTGCAACCTACATACTGCATATTACAGGGACATGTAATGAGGGAGGAGGATGTCGTCTATCCCGCACAACGACCCGAGCTGTGCTTATGGGCCAGATATATAGACGACATCCTCCTCCTATGGAAAGGTGACGAGGAAACTCTCCATGATTTTATGGCCACTTTGAATCAGAATGACAGGGATATCACCCTTACGTATGAACTTAGCACAGTTTCAATACACTTTTTAGATCTGGAGATTGCCATTTCTGACCGTCGGATTGTAACCACCACCTTTTTCAAGCCGACGGACAGAAATGGTTACATCTCCATGGACAGCTGCCATTACGGTCCATGGCTTGATTCTGTCCCTCATAGTCAACTACTACGTATTCGTAGAAACTGTACCAATACTGTTGATTTTCTTCATCAAGCACAGTATTTGAGAGAACTGTTCCTGGAAAAGAGCTACCAACCCGAACAAATAGATCAAGAGATCACAAAGGTCTCTCTTATTGACCGTAAAACGCTGATATCTGTGCGACCGAAACAAATCTCTAATGACAAATTCAAGTGGTCCATTTTGTCACATGTACCACGCGGTACATTGTGTACCTCATTACATGCCCCTGTAATATGCAGTATGTAGGTTGCACGATCAGATCGTTTAATATTTGAGTCAACGAACACATTACTGCTATTAAAAAGAGTCGCACTAACCATAGTGTCCCTCACCATTTTCTAGAGTCTCATAATAAGAACCCGAGGGGTTCTAAATTTCAGGTTATAGATAAATTCGTTCCATCATGGAGGGGGGGTCCACGTACCAGGGGGGTATCACAGCTCGAAACATTCTGGATTTACCAGTTAAAGAGCTATTCCCCCCATGGGTTGAACATGGAATGGGACGTAAACGTATTTATTAACAAGTCCTAATGAGTGCTGTAAGTCCTTTCTATATGTATATGCCCTTGTGCTATCTCCTTTGGGTCCTTGTTATATGGTCACTGAGTTGGGTTTTACATTATTGAACAGCTATCCCAGTTTTAAAATAGATGATCATTTATATATTTTTTATTTTTTATTTTTATATTTATTTTTATTTGTTTTTATTTTTGCTTACATCACTCCGATTTAGCGATATGCATATAGATACATATATGTAACAACTGATCTTGGCTATTGTTCCTGATTTGCCTTATGATATATTTATGTGCTCAGCCCTCCTCCTGTAATATGAAACGCTAATTTCCCCTCCCTGGGGACACCGCAAGCTGAGCGCATTGGAACATTCTGGATCGACGCGCAATGACAGCCCTCCAGGGCCATTGTGGGTGTAACTACTCCATTGCTTGGCCTATTACTTCCCTGTATGAAAAGGAGGCTTGGAGCGCGACGTCCACTGCGTGATGACGTCATGCGCAGTGAAGCCGTCACGTGATTCCGCTTGAGTGCTCTGATTGGAGGGTGGTTTGAGCTAGGTCTTGAACTGTCAGCAATGTAGGATATCACAAGGATAATACTAAAGGCTGACTGCTTTATGCAGCTGACGAACATTCTGTGTAATTATCCATGTATGCTTTATACAGCTGATGAGCATTTAGAGTGATTATCCATGTATATATGTGAGCGTGGTACAGACATTTAGGTTTATGCCCCAGTAGAAGGATGATGGTCCGAAACATGTGGGGTTGCTAAAGCCTATAGATGCTCTGTTACCACGCAATTTTATCTTATTCTTTTTTGAGATCACGTTTTACCTATTTAAGTGCACTGTTTAGCACTTTCCAGCTTTTCAATAAAAGCATTTTATATCGGATTCATGCCCTATGTGGAGATTTTCTTTGCTCTTTCCTTTTTCCATAAATGGGACCCCACCGAGCCCTAGTCATTTGTCTCTGCAAACTCATTCCATCTAAGAGGGACATCCGGATTGGTCGTGGACCCACACATCATTGGATAGCTACGGTTACCCCGGATGGGACCCCCCGTCAGGATTTCTTCAGCCGCATATTCCTGGGATCGTTGAATCCCTCAAGCCCGTTTGACACTCCACCGTACGGTGACTGTGTCCATCCCCTCTGGTAAGGTTATTCACTCTTATCGTTTACAGTTTTGAGTGTGATTCTCAGAAGATCTATGTGTAAAGTGCCTCCTTGTACATAATTTGCCCCGGTCTCCACTCCACGCGCAGATGTGACAACACATATACCTACAAACCCCCAGTTCATGTGGACTAATATATGGTTCATCACATATCAATGGACTGTTTTTCCTAATTTATGTATCTGTGATACGCTTTATAAAAAATATTACACCTATTGCCTACATTGGCATAAGTTATGCATTTAACTTTTGGTCACTTACTCACGATATATTATTATGCTACATATGTTTAAGATGTATATGCATATTTTTAGTGCTGCATGTGTCTAATATCTTTTTATATCTACAGTACTGCATTTGTTCTCAGGGTGCAGTGCCCTTAGTTTATTTAAAAAAAAGTCCCCATAAAAAAGAAGCCATGAAGAACATATTTACTAAGCAGAGTGCAACTGCACTGGGAAAGTACACAGTCTATTTGCCTTTAGTAAATCAACCCCAAAGTGTGTCTCAGTACTGTCCTCTGCCCCTTTTCACATGACCACCCACACCAGTATGCTCTCCCTTTCACATCTACCCCCATAGTAGTAGCCCCTGCCTACCCTTCACATCACCTCCCCACAGTATTGCCCCCCACTCCACAGTATTGTCCTCTGCCCCCTTCACATCACCCCTTATTGCAATGTTTTCTGCCCCCTTTACATCACCCCCTAAAGTAGTGTCTTCTGCCCCTCTGCTCCACCCCCCTCCACAGCAGAGTCTTCTGTCCCTTCACATCACCCCCCTCCCAAAGTAGTGTTATTTGCCCCTCTACCCCTCTGCCCACCCAATGCAGTGTTCTCTGCCCCCCCCTCCCCCATAGCAGTGTCCTATACCCCTTTCACATCACCCCACCCTCCACAATTGTCACCTCTGCCCTCCCTTAGCAGTGTCCTCCGCCCCACCTATAGCAGTGTCCTCTATCCCCTTCTCATCACCCCCTCTGCTCCCCCATAGCAGTATCATCTGTTCCCCTATATCAGTGTCCTCTGCCTCTTCACATCACTCCCCACCACAATAGTTCCCCTTGTCCCTCTGTCTTTCCATAGCAGTGTCCTCTATTCCCTTCACATCACCCAATAGTAGTGTCCTCTGCCCCCCCCCACCAGCAGTGCCCTCTGTAACCTTCACAGCTCCTAACGTCACTCTTCTACCTTACACAGATGTAAAGCAGAGTGGAGAGCTGGAGTCAGCACAGTTCTGGACTAATAGAAGGAGTGGGAGCTTCCAGAGTTAACTTTTCATAACAAGTTGGTGCTTGGTTGTTAGGGCTCTCCTGCATCCTAGCAACCAATCACCTGCTGGTTAACTTGGAAGGTTAACTGGGGTAGCTCCTGTTCCCACCCTTAGTCCAGATTTGTGTTGCCTCCTGCTCTGCTGTAAGAATAAGATAAGCTGAGGCTGCCAGTCTAGATGGGACAGTGACCTGGACTATGGTCCACCATTTAGTGATCCTTGCACTAGAGGGTTGGCAAAGCAGGAATGTGTTGCCAATCCCTGCCCAGAGGAATTAGCACTCACAATTTTAGGCATAAAGAGTCGTGCTACTAAATTGTAAACACAATAATATACAATATGAATACAAAAACTATCATTTCCTTCAGTAACTAAGACATTAAATTCAAATGCAAATGTGTCCATGTGCAAAAAAAGAAGTCATCTTCTTAAAGTGATTGTAAAGTCTCTTTTAAAAATATATATACTGTATATGTATATATATATATATATATATATATATATATATATATATATATATATATATATATATATATCATGTTATATTTACCTGCATTGTGCAGTTGGTTTTGCACAGAGCAGCCCGTCCCTCCTCTTCTCGGTTCTCTCTTGGCTGCTCCTGGCCCCTCCCTCCTATTGAGTGCCCCCACAGTCAGCAGCTTCCTATGGGGGCACTGGAGCCGAGTCCCAGCTTCGTGTGTCCATTCAGACACAGAGCCCCAGCCCTGTCCCGCCCCCTCTTGCGCCTGATTGGCTTACTGACTTTGATTTATATCAGCAGGAGCCAATGGCGCTGCTGCTGTGTCTCAGCCAATCAGGAGGAGTGTTCCAGATGGCTTAGACATTCGTGGACATCGCTGGAGAGAGATGGGGCTCAGGTAAGTTACTTAGGGGAATGCTGGGGAGGCTGCTACAGATAAAAGGTTTTTTTATCTTAATGCATAGAATGCATTAAGATAAAAAAACCTTCTGACTTTACAACTCCTTTAAGTATTTATGTACACATACAGCATATATGTAATTAGCAGCAACTCACCAGATGGTACTGACCACTAGAGTTGGGCGAATGATTTGGCCTGAACATGAGTTCGGGCCGAACATTGGCTTTACGTTCGTTCGATGAACACCCAAATTATCAGGGCGTTCTACCATTTGTTCGGTCCACCAAATGACCATAATGCACTGCCCCGCCGCACAGTGCATTGGATGCCCTGATTGGCTGAAGCAATGAAAGCTTTGCCCAATTAGGGCACAGAGCACTATCAGAGCCATGATTGGAGAAAATGATGATGACTCTATCCAATCATGGCTCATTGCTCTTAGTTCCGCCCCACACTATAAAAATATTCTTCCCATAACGCCCATTTGCAGTGTGATATTGACGTGGCGAGAGATAGAACAGGGCTCTGTTTAGTGCTGCTAGCAAGTTAGTGTGCTATAGTGTGCTATTGTGCTTCTATTGTCAGTGTACAATTTATGTTTAGTGTGAATCTAAAGACACTTTAGTGTGACTGTAGTGTCACCATTCATTTTTACTTTAGTGTCAGTTTTTTGAGTGAAGTGCGACCATTCATTTTAACTTTTGTGTCAGTTTAATTTGTCAGGGCAGGTTTCCTGCAGTATATATCAGTGCGTTACCTTACGTTTAACGCAGTATATATCCGTGCAATACTGCCCGTTTAACACAGTATATATCAGTGCAGTATTGTACGGTTAACGCAGTACATATACGTATGTTACCACACGTTTAAGGCAGTGTATATCCGTGTATTACTGCACTTTTAATGCAGTATAGTTGAGTGCATTACTGCACATTTAACGCTGTATATTTCAGTGCCTTACTGCACGTTTACCACAGTATTTTGCAGTGTGTCAGTGCAGTTTTACTGCAGTATACTGTATTGTGTCAGTGGAGTGTGTCTGTGTAGTGAGTACTCACGTTAAAGTGCACCAAACACCACTTACCATTGATTAAAGTGGATCCACGTACACATTTCCACGTCTTTATTACATTTTGTTAATAAGAGCTCCTCCCATCATGTCTGGGAGGCCAACAAGGAGAGGCAGACTTTCACACGGCATTGTGAGGGGGCCAGCAACATATCTGTCCACAGGCAAACGTGGACCTGGTCTGCCCTTAGGCAGGGCATTATTTTCTTTGTTTAGTGATGTTGCCCATGCCTTCCAGCCACAGCATGCAGAGGAGGTGGTGGACTGGCGAAACCATCATCATTCTCCTCATCCTCCAACACTCAAGCAGAGACTAGTGCACCGTCCACTGCAGCTGCCAGAGCGGCTTATTCTGCCTCCTTGTCCACAGCTACTCCTGCCATAGCCCCAGCATCAGGCATGGGGGAGTCAGCTGAGTTATTTAAGCACAGCCTTAGCCACTTGCTCCTTGACAATGCACAGCCATTTTTTGATTCAGATCTTTTTTCTGAGGTTAAGGAAGGTAGGAACATGAGCCTACAGAGAGGGGAGAACACTGGTAAACAACAAATTGGCAGTCATGTTCCCCCAGCCCCACTGTTGCGACTTGGGTGCCAGATAGAGCAGAGGAGGAAAGTGAGGGTGAGGCACGAGCCTAAAAAGGCACCCATCATGGAAGAGTAGAGAGCAGAGCGCCTTTCCGGTCTACCACAGCTAAACCTCATGACCTCTCAGCAGCCTCCACTGACAGGGATGATGGTATAGCTCAGGGTGTCCTAGGTCCTTGCAGCATGTCTGCCAGTAGCACACCACCAGCTGTAAACTACAGCAGGCAAATGTTTCTGCCCAATCTGCTGCAGCAAAAAAAAAAAAAAAACAGTCACTGCCACCCACATGCCCAGCGTCTAAATTCAAGCTTGTCAAAGCTGCTGGCTTTACAACTCCTGCCTTTCCATTTGGTGGATTCTGCCCCCTTCCGAGAATTTTTGCAGATCATGCTGTACCAGAATGGCAGGTTCCCAGTTGCTATCTCTTTTTACGTAAGGCTATTCCAGCTCTCTACCATCATGTGGAAGGCAATGTTGTGGCATTATTAGTCAGCCGCAAGGTGCGCGTTACTGCTGACACATGGTCCAGCAAGCATGGTCAGGGATGCAATATTTGTTCACAGCACACTGGGTAACTCTGCTTGCAATTCGGAAGGATGCAGGACAGGGGTCAGTGCTGCAGCTTGCTATGCCACCATGTCTCCATAAAGCTAGTGATGATGATGGGGGATTTGTCAGCTCCACCCCCTCCATCTCCTCCTCCTCCTCCATGTCCTCTTCGGCTGAATTGTTCCATGAACTACAAGCACACCCTAAACATTTGAGGGACTATTCAATGAGTCAGGCTGAAAGGTGCCATGCAGTGCTTCAGCTGGTCTGTCTAGGGCACAGGAGCCACACCGGAGCAGAGATCCTGGCAGCTCTGCAGGGGCAGGCCTAGAGGTGGTTCATGCCATGCCAGCTGGAGCCAGAAATGGTGGTGTGCAATAATTACACAAACCTCCTGTCCACCCTTAGACAGGGAAAGTTGACACATGTGCCATCCCTGGCACATGTTCTCAGTTTGGTGATGCAGTGTTTTTTAAATTGGTACCCAGGGTTGGAAGATCTGCTAAAGCAGGTCAGAAGAGCCTCTAGGCATTTCAGGCGGTCGGTTGGCTGAAATTCAGCGGGAATTCCACCTGTCCGTAAACCGCTTGAATTGTGACATGCCCACCAGGTGGAACTCGACTTTGGCAATGCTGCAGTGGCTGCACATGCAGCAGAGGGCCGTCAACAAGTAATTTTACATTTTTTCCTTCCTTACACTGGCCTACTCTTATGTTAACATTACACTAACAATTTACACTTACAACTAACACTTACACTAACAAAAAACAAACTGTTGTTCAATCTGCATGGATTGCAATTGTAGTGTTCAAAGGGTATTAAAGCTCTCCTGAGAGTAAAATGCCTATGTTCACTATAAGCTTTACAATTCCCCTAAACGTAAGTCACACTAACATGAGGTAATTTTAAGTAGCAGAGTTTGCTGATTATATTTTGCTGTAAAGAAATGGTGGTGTGGAAATTCCGCAAATGAAAAAATACAGGGAAATGTGTTACTGCAACATACACATCATTTCCCCTTTAAGTGAAGAAATAAAATAGTGTAGTTCAATCTATTCTTACAAGTCATCATACAGTGTATGATCTTCCCTATAATCCATACAATCTGTCCGCATTAGCGTTCCATATTTTTCAATTATAGATCTGATGAGAGTGGATCAAGTTACTTACAGAGCAATTCTTCCGCTGTACACACCATCATGATCTACAAGTGAGAACACAGCATGGAGCAGAATTATCAAAGAGTAACATTTTGGTATCCTTAAGTTCCATTACCAGTGAGAAGAGATAAGGAGTGTTATACTTTATAAACCCTTGCAAAATCTTGACCCAAGTGTTCCGCATTATACAGTCAAGGTTTGCTAGCACTCTGCAGGTGCTCTCCTCCTTCTTCCTGAATGTGCCAGACTGATATAGGTTGAGATGATTCCGTTACATTTTTACTTATTTTCACTGGAAAGATTGTAAATTTCTTTCTGCAGCCTACTGCACATAAATATTTCAGCAAACTAGCATCTCTCAAAATTGGGTTTTTCACCTCCCTCTCTCTCTTTCATACTTGGATGCTATGCTCCTGTCTATTTATTCAGCTTAAAATACTTATCTACTTCCAAATACACTTACTCCTATCAACATGAGACAGCTAAAAAAAAAAACCTAAGGTAGGACAAGCTTACCAGCTATATCAGCAAATGAAGTGCTGTCAAATCTTCTAAAATGTAATATTATTAGTGTATTGTTGGGTAGAAATAAATGTGTCAGTGACAGCATCTAACGGTTACCTTATGAAAGGCCAAATGGAGAGGTAGGTGATGACAGACAGAGCTCAGAGCTTTCTGTTTGGACATACGAAATTGCAGTGAAAACATGGCCATTGAGTTGATTTGACAAGTATTACTTTTTTGTAAATTAAACTAGGGGTATCTGAGTTTATTTTTTATATATAGATTAGTTCCAGAATACCAAACAAGAAAAAATCTGCAATGTGGAGGAGAGCAAGGTGGGAGAGTTCAATGACATACGAATGTGATGTTTAGGTTAATATGCCAAGATCACAAATAAGGTATGTTTTTTACTGAAAATGAAAATGCTGGTGTTAAAGGTAAATTCTAGTAGTAAATAGTTTGGGGGTTTTTTTGCACATTTATATATTTTTTTTAACTGTGATTTTTTTTTTTTTTTTGCACAAATAACAATTTAATACACAGTGCCCTCATGACATCAGTGTCACAATGCATTATAGGTTTTGCAAAGGGAAAATGCAGGTTTTGACTTTCTCTCTCTAACTTCATACCATAGAGTGTTGGGAACTCCTTGGTGCCTTAAAGGACTTACTGTATTTATTTATGTAGTCAGGTGCTGGACTACAGAAACACGGAAATAGATTGTAAAGGGGGAAATTTCTCTGTTTACTGTTCCTTTCTACTGAGATACTGATGTTATGCTGCACCTGCCTCCTCTGGCCACTTTGGGAAAAGCTAAAGCCAAGCAAGCCCATAGACTTCTATACAGAGCATTGAGGGAGTTGTAGTTTGGAATGGCAGCCATATAATGGGACCCATAGTGTTACAGTCAAGGGTCAGGCTTGGAGACCAGTAGCAAGAGCAATATAAAGGATCCCATTGAGTAGCTGGATACGTGCACAAGCAGGTCACCTTAGTGGAAGACCCAGGGACCAGGGTCCAAGCACTAACAAGTTTTAACAAGTGGTAGTGAAGATATGGACAACAGCAGGAGAGGCAAGAGCAAGATATTGGCTGGTAGACATGTGCAAAAATGTGTTTTGTTTCAGATAGATTTGTTATGTTACTAATTTAGTTTTGTTAATTCATTCTGAAATTTGTTTAGCTTTTGTTTCAATTAATTTTGTTTCGTTCATTAACTTTCTAATGAAATCCAAATTTTTTGAATGATTCGAATTCGGGTCAGTCAAAAAAATGATTGACCAATTTGAATTCTGTGTAAAAAATAGCTGGTTCTTAAAGAGCAGGCCAGGAAGCTGGCCGCTGCGTCCTTAACAACCAATGACTCATCAGCTGTCAGCGGGCTTCCCCACTGACAGCTGAAATGTGAACAAAAGAATACCGGCAATGAAAAATTCTGAAACAAAAACATCATGGGGGTCCCCCCAATCCATACCAGGCCCTTCGGGTCTGGTATGGATTTTAAGGGGAACCCCATGCGAAAAATGTTTTAAAAAGAAAAATCCAAAATCCATACCAGACCTTTATCCGAGCATGCAGCCCAGCAGGCCAGGAAAGGGAGGAATGAGTGCCCCCCCTCCTGAACCATGCCAGGACACATGCCCTCAAAATAGGGGGGTGCTTTGGGGCAGGGAGGGCTTTGCCCCCCCGCCCCAGAGCACCTTGTCTGGGGACAAGGGCCTCCTCCCCACAACCCTGGTTGGTGGTTGTGGGGGTTTGCGGGTGAGGGCTTATCCAAATCTGGAAGCACCCTTTAACAAGAGGGTCCCCCAATTCATGATCCCCCTCCCATGTGAATGAGTATTAAAATGTTAGTAAAGACACAAGACAAGTTTTTGACAATTCCTTTATTAAAAAAATAAATATATAATGTACTCCGGTATAGATCCATCATCAATCGTGATGCCCACGCCCCGGGACTTGGGAAGAAAAAACCCTCTAGTCTTGTTGAAATCTCCCATTGTCTGCCTGCTCCGCCATCTGACATTTCTTAAATAAATAAGGCTTGGAGTAACCCGAAGATATCATCGGGTGACCCCCACCCCCTTGTGACATCATCAACCTAGTATGCCCCTGTCGATGATTTCACAAGGGACGGGGGTCACCCGATGACATCATCAGGTACTCTGCCCCTTGGTTATTTAAGAACTGTCAAACGGCGAATTAATTTTTCAACAGATCCAAATTCAAATCATTCCAAAAATTTGAAATTCATTAGAAAACAAATATACAAAACAAAATGAAATGAATTCCAATTAAATTTGTTGCTGTTTCGTTCGGAGATATCTCTGAATAACCAAAAATTTGTCCGAATTTATATTCAGACCGAAACAAATTGCACATGTATATTGGCTGGAGAGAGCACAATAATCTGGAAAACAGAAAGTGCAAAGTCATGGCTTTAATAGGAAGTTCACGGGAGGAGCAAATAGTTCAAGGTTCAGGACAGACAAGACACGAGGCAAGGTTATCTTAAAAAATAAGACAGGGTGCTAACCAGGATCTTGGGTGGCTCAGCAAGAAGAAACATTGCTAGACACAGCAGAGGTTGCAGGTTTAAACCCAGGTCCTGACTGTATGAAAGATCCCAATAGACACAGTGGAGAGATGATTTTTACTAAACTGCCTAGGAAAATTCTTCCTCTTGGTGCTGAAGTGAGGAAGAGATCAGAGCACTTCTGTTTGAGTATTCACCAGCCAGTGAGAATGCTATCATGAGCCTGAGACTGTGAGTGAGGACAGCCGGGGGCAGTGTAGCACTGTCCACATCACAGATCCTGCATCACTGCCACAAAGAGACTAGTGTGTCCACTTACCCTCTGTTTCCCACCACTGGGTAAAGTCTGAGGGGACCCCTCTTTCTACAGTGAGAGGTCACTGCAGCATCCCGGGGACTGGTGAGAGGGCTGTTTGCCCATTGCTGATACTGGTAGCAGGAACTGGGCCACTGAGTGCAGGACACCAAGTGTACCCAATCCATACCACACCCATACTGCACTCCATACCGCACTTATTCTAAACTGAGACAGCACCTAAACAAAACCTACTGCATTATACCATTCTTTATTGCATCTGAAACACATCTAACTTGTACCTGTGTCGAGACTATACTTTACCTATACTGTACCTACAGTATACTGCATACAGGTTCACTGGGACTGTTGCTAAGTGCAAAGACGGTCTTAAAGGGTCTCAATGATAGCCTACAGAAGAAGAACATCTCAAAGGACTTCCCCTCCCATAATAATTATTCTGCAAGCCCCAGTTGTTCCCCTGCCCCCTGTCAAGTTCTCACGTACCTGACTGATGAGCCCGATAGTGCAGAGGAAGGCCTCCCTTACGTATCTGACTCGCGGCCCCTGGTAGAGAAGACAGGTGGCACGGGAGTGCAGAATGGTATGAGTGCCTGGCAGGATCACCAGCAGATGGGTCAGATGGCCGGCACAACAGACAGGACCAGCAGGCTGGATGGATCAGCAGACAGGTGAGCAGACTGGATGGATCAGCAGACAGGTGAGCAGACTGGATGGATCAGCAGGCAGGTGAGCAGACTGGATGGATCAGCAGGCAGGTGAGCAGACTGGATGGATCAGCAGGCAGGTGAGCAGACTGGATAGATCAGCAGGCAGGTGAGCAGACTGGATGGATCAGCAGACAGGTGAGCAGACTGGATGGATCAGCAGACTGGATGGATCAGCAGACAGGTGAGCAGACTGGATGGATCAGCAGACCGGATGGATAGTCTTAGAATGTCAGGCAGGCCGGGTCGATAATCAGGCTGGCAACAAAGGTACAAGAGGAGCAGGCAGAAGGAATCGTCAAACAAGCCAAGGGTCAGATGCAGGCGGATAACAGGAACAGTCTCAAAACAAGCCGGGTCAAACAGGAGCAGATATCAGATCTTCAGGAAACACATACACAGAGCTGCAGATCAAACAGCAAGGACACAGAACTGCTGAGGTGTTTAAATAAGGCAGCCTGTTGCCAATCACTAAAATCAGCCTGGACTAAGTTAACCCTTAGGTGGCAGATCCATGACATTGCCCCCTCCTAAAGGGCAGCCTCCGGATGCCCAATTGGGCCAACTTCACATCATGGGATCTCTTGAAGGATTGCATTAGTTCTTTAGCATGAATATTGCTTTCAGGCTCCCAAGAGTTATTTTCCGGCCCATACCCCTTCCATTTAATTAGATAATGAACCTGATTGTACCTCCTTCTACAATCCAAGATTGCCTCCACCTCAAATTCCTCCTCTCCATTGACTATTACAGGCTCCGGTGGACCAGTACTTCGTTCAGGGAAGGGATTCAGAACCGCAGGTTTCAAAAGAGTCACATGGAAGACGGGGTGAACTTTAAGTGAATCGGGTAATTCCAGCTCATAAGCTACGTCATTGATCTTTCTCTTTACAGGGAAGGGGCCCATAAACTTAGGGCCCAATTTTCTTGAGGGGCAAGCCATTTTCAAGTTCACTGTAGACAACCATACCTGGTTGCCGGGTTCCAGAATTAGTTCTCCTCCTTTTTTCCTGTCAAAGATCTTTTTATTGTACTCTTGTGTTTTGGCCATGGTCTCTTGTAATAGTTTGTTGTTTTTAGAGAAGAAATCTATCGTTTCAGAGACTGCAGGGATTGAGCATTCAGGTATGGTACTAGGCAAGAAGGATGGGTGATAGCCGTAATTTGCAAAAAATTGAGTTTGTTTGATGGCAGAATGGGAAGAGTTATTATAAGTGAACTCGTCAATGGGGAGTAAAGCGACTGTCAGGGATCTCTCAACACCAGACCGGGACATTTGCGTGCGCCTATGCACTGGCGCGCCCCTGTCCAGACGCAGATGCAGCAATCCCCAGCTGTTACTGTGCGTCAGCGCGGCACGTGTGTGCGCGCACGCTGGTGCCGTTTTGGCACCAAGGAGCGCATAAGAGTCCTCCTGCTGCAGGGGTGCACTGCTGTTTCATCTCAGCTCTGTGAACCTGTTAACCTGCACCTGATTGATCAATTATCATATTGACCCGGTTTGTCTGACCATCCCTCCTTCTCCTATCAGACCCGGCCTGCCTGACTCTGCTGCTGTTTCTACCAGTACCGTTGCCGACCACTGCCTGCCTACCGACTCTGCTTCTGTCTGCCGTTATTACTCGTCTTGTCTACCTGCTGATCCGGACTGTCTGACCTTGCTTTTGCCTGCCATTGCTTCTGTGCTGTTGTACCTTCAGCTCCAGCTCCAGTGATCCCTGCATCTGCATCTTCAGTGGTGCTGCCTGCTGCTCACTGGTCTCCACCTTACCCGCAGTCCAGCCATCCCTGGAGGGATCTCTACTCGGCTCCAGCATCAGAGGCTTCTACCTCAACAGGCACTCCTACCCCACTGTGCTCATGAGTCCACTGTCCCCACTCCAGTGGCTCCTGAACCAGCGTTGTATGAGAGGTCTTCTCCTACAAGTCAGGCTCTACTACCAGGTACCTAACAGTACGAAACAACCATGACTGAGCCTGCAGGAGAGACCTCCCTGATGAAGGAGATCTGCACGCATCTTGCGGCCCTTACTCAAGCAGTGTAATCCCTTCAGGACAATTATACCAGACTTGAAGGACAAGTTCAGAATCTTGCTGGGCCTAGTCCCATGGCTTCCTCTTCAGCCCCAGCTCCAGCACAGCCTGCTCCTTCCATTGTGATGCTTCCACCTGAACCGAGGGTCCCTATCCCAGAGAGGTTTTCCGGAGACCGGACTAAGTTTCGGGCCTTTCGCAATGCCTGCCAGCTATTTTTTGCCTTACAACCCCAAACCTTCTCGCTGGAAGTTACTAAGGTGGGGTTTGTGATTTCCCTCCTACAAGGGGAACCTCAGACCTGGGCTCACCGTTTACTTGAGGGGGACTCAGACTTAACCCAATCTTTACCCTCCTTTTTGAAGCCATGGCTCAGCTCTATGAGGACCCTCAGTGGACTGCCACAGCTGAGTCAGCCCTGTTCGTGCTCCAGCAAGGCCGCAGACTGGCCGAGGACTATGTAACTGACTTCAGACGCTGGAGCGCAGACACGCAGTGGAACGATGCGGCCCTACGTCATCAGTTTCGCGTGGGCCTATCTGAAAGATGAACTTGCTCGAGTTGGCATACCAGATACCCTTGAGGCTTTGATTTCCTTGGCAATCCAGATTGTCCATCGCCTCCGGGAACGTCAATCCGAACGCTCCGCTCAGCAAACCCGCCCGGCCTGGATGACAGCAAGGGCTCCGGTTCCTGCAGTACGCTACCTACCTTCACCCAGTGTGAATCTAGTCAACGCCACACCTGACACTTCCGAACCCATGCAACTAGGGCTGATGCGACCTGCCTTGTCTCCTGAAGAACGGGCACGTCATCGTCAACTGAACCTATGCCTCTATTGTGGTGGAACTGGATACTATGTCCATAATTGTCCAGTCAAGATAAGTAAGTGCTCATCTTCTGTGTCTATCAGTCTCTCTGCTTTGTCTGCCAACTCTACCCACCTTGCCATTCCTCTCGTTACAGCTCCGGGAAGAGATAATTCCAGTCAACACTATCATTGACTCCGGAGCATGCAGCTGTTTTATCGACTTGACCTTTGCCAGCCAGCACAACATTCCTTTACGGACTAAGACTCATGGACTCTCTGTTTTCCTAGCTGATGGCTCCCGCATTAAATCCGGACAAGTAACTCATGAGACTCTTCCTTTGCCTGCTACCGTTTCCTCCCAACATAGGGAGCTGCTGACCCTGGATGCCATTACTTCTCCACTGTTTCCAGTTATCTTGGGCATTCCCTGGCTCCAAGCCCACAACCTGCACATTAACTGGGTCTCTGGTGAAATGCAGTTTTTGTCGTCCTACTGTCAAGAACACTGTTTGGTGGAAAATCCTGACTCCTCAGCTACTCTGCTATGTCTTGACACCGACCAGAAATTATGCCAGTCCATACCTAAACAATACCACGAGTTCATCAATGTTTTTAGCAAGAAGGGGGCAGACTCCCTTCCGCCTCATTGCCCCTACGACTGCCCAATTGAGTTGCTGCCAGGATCCGAGATTCCATTCGGACGTATCTTCCCTTTATCAGAAAAAGAGCAAGAGGCACTAAAGTCATATGTTGAAGAAAACTTGGCCAAGGGGTTCATCCACCACTCCACTTCCCCAGCAGGTGCCGGAATATTTTTTGTCACCAAGAAGGACAAGACTCTCCGCCCGTGTATAGATTATTGAGAATTGAACAAAATTACGGTTAAAAATCGGTATCCCCTACCCTTGATACCTGAACTATTCCAAAAGTTAAGGACTGCTGTTGTCTTTACTAAACTCGATCTGAGAGGGGCCTAAAACCTGATCCGCATTCGGGCCGGGCATGAGTGGAAAACAGCTTTTCGGACCCGATTCGGACATTATGAATACCTGGTCATGCCCTTCGGACTCTGCAACGCAACTGCGACCTTCCAGCATCTGATTAACGATGTTCTCAGGGACTTTTTAGACGTATTCATGATCGCATACCTGGACGATATCCTGATCTTCTCGGAATCTCTTGATCTGCATCGAGAACATGTCTGCAGGGTGTTGGGCCGTCTCCGCTTACATAGACTTTATGCAAAGGCAGAGAAATGCGAGTTCGAGCAACAAAGCATCCAATTCCTGGGGTTGATAATCTCTCCAACTGGCATCAAAATGGATCTCCAGAAAGTATCCGCTGTTCTGGACTGGCCGGTACCCCTAGACAAGAAGGGAATTTAGCGGTTTATCGTTTTTGCAAACTTTTATAGGAAGTTCATCAGGGGATTCTCGGCCATAATTGCACCCATCACGCAGTTGACTAAGCAGAATGCCCGTTTTTCCTGGAATCAATCAGCCCAGGATGCTTTTGAGAATCTCAAGAGACTGTTTACCTCGGCCCCAATCCTCAGCCATCCTGAACCGTCATTACCGTTCATTTTGGAAGTTGACGCTTCTGAAATAACGGTGGGTGCAATACTCTCACAACATAAAGGCAACAAAGATCTAATGCATCCTGTGGGGTTTTTCTCCCGTAAACTTTCTTCTGCAGAAAAGAACTACGATGTGGGTGACTGGGAGCTTCTCGCTATTAAGGCTGCTCTGGAGGAGTGGAGGTACCTGTTGGAGGGGGCTTTGCATCCAGCAATAATTTACACTGACCACAAGAACTTGGAGTATTTAAGATCTGCTAAACAACTGAAGCCTCGGCAAGCCCGCTGGGCTCTGTTCTTTTCACGTTTTTGTTTTCATATAACTTACCGGCCAGGCTCAAAAAATATCAAACCGGATGCATTGTCACGTATGCATGACAATCCGAAGGACTTATCCATTCCTGACACCATCTTGCCCGCAAACAATTTCCTACTCCTGCAAACAGACCTACTCTCCCAGATTAAAGAAGATTCCTCTGATTCATCTAGGCCTACAGGGACTACTCTGACGAGCAGAGATGGATTGTTCTGGAAGGGGAGCCAAATTTTTGTTCCTGAGGAGGTTCGGGTTAAGGTCTTGACGCTTCTTCATGATCATCCACTGGCAGGTCACTTTGGGGTCCGCAAGACCCTGGACCTTGTGCAACGCACATTCTGGTGGCCCAATCTGAAAGACTTT
Source organism: Aquarana catesbeiana (assembly GCF_042186555.1). NCBI lineage: Eukaryota > Metazoa > Chordata > Amphibia > Anura > Ranidae > Aquarana > Aquarana catesbeiana. The sequence goes on along the minus strand of NC_133326.1, from coordinate 482,351,803 downwards.
TGTGAAAAATACGTCAGCTCCTGCCCTATCTGTACCTAGAACAAGACGTCTAGAAATCGAGCTTGGGGTCTGTTAAAACCTTTGCCTGTACCTGATAGACCCTGGAAAATGATTTCCATGGATTTTATAGTAGAGCTTCCATGTTCTGAGGGGTGTTCAGCCATCTTCGTAGTGGTAGACCGTCTAACCAAGATGGCCCATTTCCTTCCTTTAAGGGGAACTCCATCTGCCATCGAAACCGCCCGCATATTCATCAAGGAAATCATCAGACTACATGGAGTCCCTGCAAATATAGTTTCTGACAGAGGGGTACAATTCACCTCACGTTTTTGGATAGCCCTGTGTGAAATCCTAAAAATTGAACTGGCCTTGTCCTTGGCCTATCATCCTTAAACTAATGGGCAGACAGAAAGGACCAATCAGACCCTTGAACAGTACATCAGATGCTTTACATCCTTCACACAGGATGATTGAGTGTCCCTGCTGCCCTTAGCAGAATTTGCATACAACAATGCTAACCATTCAGCCAGTCAATCCCCTTTTTTCGCCAATTATGGCTTTCATTTAACCTTTCTACCTGATTTCCTTCCAGAGTCTTCAGTTCCGGCAGTACAGAATACAGTGGACTTCCTCAGCCACAACAATCAGATGTTGCAGGAGGCGGTGTCCAAGGCCCAGTCAGACAGCAAGAGAGTCTTCAATTGAAGAAGAGGGGAGTTGAATTTACAGCTTGGTGATTAGGTATGGCTTTCTACCAGTAATATCAAGTTAGCATGTCCGTCTAAGAAGTTGGCACCTAGGTTTATGGGACCCTTCCTGGTTAAGAGGAGAATTAATGAAGTATCTTATGAACTGACCTTGTCTGATTCTCTCAAGATTCACCTGGTATTTCATGTGTCTTTGCTTAAACCTGCTATACCTGATCCCTTCCCTGATAGAGGAACTAGACCTCCTGAACCTATCTTAGTAGATGGAAGTGAGGAATTTGAAGTTGAGGCTATTCTTTTTTTTTAACGTATAATTTTTATTGAGTTTACACATAGGTTACAGAAATGAAAGCATGTAAGTAAATGTCACATATTAGCCCATAGCCAAGTAAAACAGTACATCATATTGTACGACATTATAAGTACTATAACATAGTATGAACAAAAGAACAAGGTAGCTACATTCAGAGATTTTGTAGGTGGTTTCCTACGCAGCGGGGGAATAAGCCTTGAGTTATGGTAAAATATATCTGTGAGATTCCCTTGTCGTTAAAATGCATTGCCAGTTTGGTATGAGAAGATGTAAAAAAATAAATAAATAAATAAATAAATAAATAAATAAACCATCAAAAATAAACCATAGTACGCTATCATCCCAGACGCTATAGGTATTAATGCATTTACATCTACATCTAAGGCAAGGTGTGAATTATGTCAGTACAATGCAATTATATCTACATCCAAGTCAGGGTGTGACTTAAGTCGTTATAATTGGAATTTAAAGTATTAATTTAAATGAAAATCGTTGTTAAAGCGTATTGTTTTGTTTTCAATTAATTCATATCTCCAATTCCTCCTTTCTCTTCTCCTTATCATCCCGTCTGCAACCTTCTCTATTCCCCTGCATTCTTTCCTAAAGTCTTTCCTTATCCTTAACCGACCTTGTTTGCTCAGTTCCACCTCTGGGCACCCCTATTGGGAGCAATCTGTGCCCATTGTGGGACATATGAGGACAGAGAAGACAAAAGCATGTCGGGTCTGCCTAGTTAGCTTGAAAAAAGGTGTTACTGTGAAACCTATCAGGTCTCAGAACGGCAGCGAGGGATCATTCAGATCATTAGTGATCCCTTGGGTGGTAGAGAGGGTCCTACGAGGGAGGGGGAAGGGGGGAAAGAATGATGGAAGAACAATGTAAGCCCAAAGATAATTCCATGGATTAAGCAGTCGATTGTGTGTGCACTGTCTCCCCAGTCCTTTGAGGGGTGGGGTCAGTGGAAGTGTGCGGGATGTGGGTCGATTTGAAATGGGTCCAGCAGGCCCATATATGTTCATACTTGGATGGTGTATCATTGGATTGATGTATAAGGTGTTCCATTTCAGCTATTCTGTCTACTCTCCGGATCCATTCCTGAATAGTAGGGGGGGAGGTGTCTCTCCAGTGGACAGGGATGCATAAGGTAGCTGCGTTGATGAGGTGGAGAACCAGAGATTTCTTGTAGGTGTGTTGTGGAAGTGAGGTGTGATGAAGTAGGTATTGGGCCGGGGTGAAATCAGGCGAGTAAGTCGTAATCTGTGAAATTAGGCGATGTATGTCTATCCAGTAGTTTTGAATGAGGGGACAATCCCACTATATGTGGAGAAGAGTGCCCCTGGATGCGTGACAACGCCAGCAGAGGGGGGGGGAAGGTTTGGGTGGAATTTGTGTATCCTATCTGGAGTTCTGTACCATTTCATAAAGATTTTATATCTGTTTTCCTGTGTGGAGATATTGAGAGAACCCTTGTGTATATGAGTAAGGGCATGTTGCCAGTCTTCTGCAGTGAGGTCTAGATTTAAGTCCCTTTCCCATTGTAAAATCAGGCTATCGGATTTGATTTCTTGTGATGTGAATAAGAGTTTATATATAGACGAGATAAGGTGTCTTTGGGGCTCTGGGTTATTGCAAAAGCTTTCAAAGGGTGTAAGATCTCTGTGTAAGTCTGCAATAGGTTGGATGCTATTAGCGAAGTGGCGTATCTGCAGGTATTTATAAAAGGGAATGTGGTAGTCTGGAAATGTCCGAGTCATGGTCTAGAAAGACATGAGAGTACCCTGTTGGAACAGTTGGTGTAGTTTAAGGTTGGGGCGATTCATATCCGTCGTTGGGGTCTTGGTATGTATTCCTGGTACGAAGTCAGGGTTGTTTTCCCGAGGTGTCAAGGGACCCGGTGTGGGTGTCAATTGGAGTAGTTTGCAGGCTGCTTTAAAAGTGTTTAGAGTTGCATTGATGAATTGGTTATGTGTAGCCCCCTCAGGTATTTTATTTTGCTTAATCCATGTTAAAAGATTTAGAGGTATTGCGGTAAAAGCATTTTCTACGTGTATCCAGTCTTTGTTAGGCCTGTTATTGTGCCAGTCAACTATCCCAGCGAGGTGACAGACCCAATAATATTTTTGTATATCTGGTATGTGTAAGCCTCCTTGGAGTTTAGGAGACGTCAATCTGTTCCAGTTCAGTCTGGGTTGTTTGGAAGACCATACGAAGTTCCTACATGTTCTCTTAAGTATGCCAAAGAAGAAAGGAGGGAGTTGTATAGGGATGGTTTGGAATAAGTAGAGCAATCTTGGAAGTATGTTCATTTTTAGGATCGCCGTCTTTCCGAACCAGGAAAGCGGTCCCGAGCTCCATTTTTGTAGATCTGCTTAAACGGTTTGTAAGATGGGTAAAAAGTTTAGTTTATATAGGTCTGCCAATTTAGAGGGTATTTTGATGCCAAGATACGTGAGCGCATGAGGTTCCCAGTCAATCGGGAAGTTAAGTTTACATTGTGTGACTATTTCATCAGGTAGAGATATGTTTAGTGCTTTGGACTTAGAGAAATTTATTTGTAGGTTAGAAAGAAATTTGAAGTGAGTAAATTCTTTAAGTAGGTTAGGAATGGTAGTGAGCGGGTCAGTGAGGAACAGTAGGATATCGTCCGCATAAGCGGCTATTTTAAAGTGTTTATTGTCAATTTCCAACCCTTTGATGTTCGGGTTATCCCTAAGTTTGCGGAGGAATGGTTCTAGAGTGATAATGAAAATTAGTGGGGATAAGGGGCATCCCTGTCTGGTACCATTGGAAACGGAGAAGGCGCTCGACAGGCGACCATTCACCCTCACTTTTGCTGTGGGGGAGGAGTACAGTGTCATGATCATTTTGAGTAAATGTGGAGGTAATCCTATGGAGCGCAGGGTAGCTTCCATGAAGTCCCATGCCACTCTGTCGAACGCCTTCTCCGCATCGAGGGATAAGAGAAAGCCTTTGGAGTTAGAGGTAGTGATCCAATGGTGGACGTTTAGCTCTTTGGTGGTGTTGTCTCGGGCCTCGCGACCGGGGACGAAACCTACCTGTTCTGTGGATATTAGTTTGGGAAGTAGAGGTAATAGACGGTTGGCGATGGCTTTGGCAAACATTTTAATATCTACGTTTAGTAGGGAGATAGGGCGATAGTTAGTGACCATGGTTTCGTCTTTACCTGGTTTCGGGATAAGGGAGATGTGTGCTTCTAATGTGTCTCTGATAGTGGTATACTGGAAGGTGGAAAGTTGTTATACGCTTTAGCTAGAGGTGGGATTAAAATGTCAGTAAAGGCTTTGTAGTATCCTACCGTAAGTCCGTCTGGACCCGCCGGACTTTTGCCTGGTTTCATCTGTTTTAAAGCTAGTGTAAGCTCCTTTATCGTTAGAGGAGAATCTAGTGTCTCTGAGTCCTCTGCTGTGAGTGGGGTCGGGGCGTACTGGGCTAGGAATTGGTTGATAGCTTCCTGTCTATCCTCTAGGGAATTTGGCGTATGGGAGGGTCGTAAGTTATATAATTTTGTGAAGTATTGGACAAATTGATGTGCTATGGCTTCAGAGGTAGCATGACGTGTACCAGAAGGGTCTTTGATTGTGTGTATGGTATGTGCGGCTCTCTTGGCCTGCAATGCTCTTGCGAGGAGCTTTCCTGACTTATCACCAAATTCATAAAAACATTTCCGCTGTAAAATGTATTTGTGCTTTAATCGTTTGTGCAGTTCTTCTAGTAAATAATTTCTGGCTTGCGTTAGGTCGGTAAGTGCCTCAGAAGCTAAGGATCGCTTGTGTTTTTGTTCTAAATGCGCGATAAGTTTAGTCAATTCCTCTATTTTCGCTTTTCGAAGTTTGGTGCGTTGTGCAGCTGCAGAGATGAGTATGCCTCGTACCACACATTTGTGGGCTGCCCATACCACTTCAGGTGTGGACTCTCCCTCGCCATTTTCCATGAAGTACTTGGTAAGTTGATGGGAAATCGAGTTTGTGACAGCAATGTCAGATAGGAGGGAATTATCTAAACGCCATATTGGGGAGTGCATTCTTTTAGCAGGCAGTTGTAAAGTTAATGATATGGGACTGTGATCTGATAGGACCGTGGGTTCAATGGTGGATTTTTTGACCATTGGTAGGTCGCCTTGGGAAATGAAAAAATAGTCTAACCGTGAGTGCTTAGAGTGTGGTGGGGAGTAAAAGGTGAAATCTTTTTCATTAGGGTACAGAGTACGCCAGGTATCGTGCAATAGTAAGCCTCTCAGTTGCTGTTTTATGGCCCGAAGGGCTCTGTATGTGAGGGAAGAGTGACCATTGGATGTATCAAGGTTAGGGTTTAACGGGACGTTAAAGTCGCCTCCAAGTATTAACAAACCTGATCGAAAGGACGTGAGTGTCTGAAGATTGTCGCGGAAAAAGGAGACTTGTCGCGAATTTGGAGCATACAGGTTTGCTATAGTTATTGGTTGCTCATGTAGGGTGCCTTTTAAGAAAATGTATCTCCCAAGGGGGTCCCTATGGGTATCTGAAACAATAAGTGGGCAATTTTTAGATATGAGGATGCACACCCCTTTCGATTTGGCCTCATCATTAGATGCGTGATAAATTGTCTGGAAATGCCGGTCCTGTAATTTGGGAATTGTGTCTGTTCTGAAATGTGTTTCTTGGATCAGAGCAATATGGGTCCGGGACTTGTGTAGAGAGGAAAGTAAGAGGGAACGTTTTTCTGGTGTGTTCAGACCGCGTATGTTGATGGATTGAAGATTTAGAAGAGCGGGAGATAGCTCCTTGTCAGCTGGTGCGTGCTTAAGATCCATAGCCTTCAATCACAACAAGAAAAAAAAAAAAAAAGGGTTTTTGATTATCCGAAGAGATTACGGAGATAATCAATACCTTGATTATCCCGCCTTCTCGAGTCTAGAAAAGGGATCGGAATAGTACAGCGTGGGTGCAGCGCCTATCCCGTGGGAAACGGGTTATTATACTGCACCGCTGCTGTGCGGGGGTTGGTGTAGACCTTACACGAATGAGGTGATGTGTGAGTGAGAGGGGTGTAGGCCCCGCCATCACGTGACCATGAAAGTTAAATGAAGGAGGGGTACACTAATAGTTCACTAGCCATTGACGTTGGGGTTCACCGGGGAGGGCAAAAGAGGTGATGGTTGAATCACCTCAGTGACCCTGAAGAACATCCAGTATGTGCTTTACTCGAGATAGGGTACCATGTTTTCTTGTTCCGTTAAGAGTCACTCAGACCTCTGGAATCGCAGCATTGTCTGCGGGGATATGCAGCAAAGATTCCAGGGTGTGAGATTGAGCATAAGATATAATCTATATAGTATAGTAAATGAGCTTAAGACCTACTCTATGCTTAAGTCTACTAACCATTACAGTATAAGGCTGAACATACCTTTGAAAAACATTAGTTGAACTTTAGAATTTAGACAAAATGCAGTCCATACCAGTAGTGAATGCCTCAGGTAAAGTACTCTATGAGGCGTACCTGTAAAGAAAAAGGGGTTAGCGGAATCATCTGTAGTTAGTCAGCAGCTTTGGTAGTAGGCATCTTCGGCTTCGATGTGTGTCCTTATTTCCCAGAAAATCTCAATAGCTTGAGTATCCACTGTTATTCTGAGATCAAAGTGTGAAGTGGGATGTCCTTCAGCATTAGGGATCTGCAATCCATCGGCCGGTCGGTCTGGTGGTATCAGGGTTCCCATGAGATTAAGCAAGCAAGGCTGTAGGACATGGTGGTCATCTTTTCTTGGCCGTTAGTTTTTAGGTCCGGTACAAACGTGTACCGCGGTGTATGCTGCATTTGAGCCGTATATCGGATAAACTCTTCCCGAACTTCTTAGAAGGTGGCGGCTCACAGGGGGAAGCATGACTTCAGTGCATAGTGGGAATCCGGAACTTGAAGACCTATTGCCTTTGTTGAGACAGGGACTGTGAGGTGCGCTAATCAGGGAGCACTTGTTCTTTCCGCTGCCAGCAGGAGGGCAGGTGTTCATTTCCGGGATCAGCGCTAAAGGCATTATGGGGGTTGTAGGCAGCCGCTCATACCTCAATCCTTCTAGGCATGGGGTAGGCCACTAAGGGGGAGCATACAATCCCATTGGCGGATTCCATACAAGGCCTAACGGTCTGCGCTTACGCAGCAAATCTAGCCCTGTGATGACCGTTTTAGGAAAGTTATCAGCAGTTGAGCACAAGCACTCACTATTCTGTTTTAATAAAGATAAAGATAACTGTTCGCCTAACATGGCATAACTACGTGGTTGGGCATCTGTGACATTAGGCGCTTCTCTGACCTGTTATCGGTCCCGTCTGGCTCTTCTCGAGGTGGGCGAGGTTGCTGCACCAAATTCCCGAAGATGATAGCGGGAGGTGCCGTGGTACGTCGGGGCAGAAGGCGACCGTCTCCTCCTGTGTCCTGCATTCAGGGCCTCCATAGGTTCTTCAGGCTGGCGTTCTCTACGGACAGCCGAGCGGCGAAATTCCGCATACCACTCCGGTACCTCCACGACGGGGATGTTCAAGGTTTCACAGAACTGGAGAAGATCCTCAGGTATTCTGAGGAACGCTGAGCGCCCTTGCGAGGATGCCGCGAGGCAGAAGGGGAACTTCCATTTGTACGGTATGCCTCTGGTTCGTAAAGTGTCTAGGAGCGGCTTCAGGTCTCTGCGGTGCTGTAGGGTTATGCCAGAAAGATCCTGAAAAATTTGTACCGTCTTTCCTTCATGGACGATTTGCGGGATGCTCCTGGCCTGGCGTAAAATGTCTTCCTTAACCTTGTAGTCCACCAGACAGCAAATCACGTCCCTGGGGGGTTCAGTGGCTTTTCCTTTGGGTCTCAGTGCGCGGTGGATCCGTTCGAATTCAACCGGTGTCTGCTGCGGCCTATGCATTATGCCATTGAACAGGCTAGTTACTGAGGGCAAGAGTTGATCCCCCTCAATCGTCTCAGGGAGCCCCCGTATCCTTAGGTTCCGTCTTCTGCCCCGGTTATCGAGGTCTTCGAGATGCCTCTGCATATCCCTCATTTGGAGGGTATGTGTGTCTACTTGTCTGGTGGTTTTGCGGATTTGAAGGTCTTGCTGCTCTGCCGTTCGTTCTGTCAGCGCTACCCTGTAAGTCAAGGCACGGATGTCTAAACGGAGTTCAGATACGGCTGCTGCAAGGGCGTCTTTTATGTCCGTGGCGATCATCTGTAAGTCGCTTATGTTTAAATGATGCTGGGGGAGCTCTTCTGTGGCATTCTCCCCTATTTGGCTATTAGGTAGGGCTACTGATGGTGTGCCCTGTGAGGAAGATGCGACCTGGGCGCTTCTGTGGCGGGAAGACGCCATGTTCCTCTGCTCAATCGGAACATGTCAGGGATATTGTGCCCGGGGTTGTCAGGCTGTTCCCTCGGCGACCTGGAACGGGATGCGGATGTGTTCCTGGATGCGGTCCCCATGTTTTAGGAAGGTTGTAGCTCGGTTTAGCCTCCGTTATACTGATCGTAGGTCGTGTAATGGCGGGAGCTGAGGAGTTAAGCTGCCATCTTCATGGAAGGTCAGGCCACGCCCGAGGCTATTCTTGACTGTAGAAGAAGACAAGGACAAAATCAATTTCTGATTAAATGGAAAGGTTACGGTCCAGAGAGTAACTCATGGGAACCAGACAGCAATGTCCACGCCAGGCGATTAGTTCACGCTTATTTCTCTGCCCACCCTGAGAAAAGAAGGTGTGTGGGCATCCAGAGGCTGCCCTTTGGAGGGGGGCAATGTCATGGATCTGTCAGCACCAGACTGGGACATTTGCGTGCGCCAATGCGCCGGCGCGCCCCTGTCCAGACGATGCAGCAATCCCCAGCTGTTACTGTGTGTCAGCGCAGCGCTCAGGCGCGCACGGGTGCGTGGCACGTGTGTGCACGTGCGCGGGTGCGTTCGCGTTTGTGCACGTTCGCGTTAGCGCCGTTTTGGCGCCAAGGAGCGCATAAGAGTCCTCCTGCAGGGGTGCACTGCTGTTTCGTCTCAGCACTGTCAACCTGTTAACGTGCACCTGATTGATCGATTACCATATTGACCCAGCTTGTCTGACCATCCCTCCTTCTCCTATCTGACCTGGCCTGCCTGACTCTGCTGCTGTTTCTACCAGTACCGTTGCTGACCTCTGCCTGCCTACCGACTGTTGTACCTTCAGCTCCAGCTCCAGTGATCCCTGCATCTGCATCTTCAGTGCTGCTGCCTGCTGCTCTTTGGTCACCACCTTACCCGCAGTCCAGCCATCCCTGGAGGGATCTCTACTCGGCTCCAGCATCAGAGACTTCTACCTCAACAGGCACTCCTACCCCACTGTGCTCACGAGTCCACTGTCCCCACTCCAGTGGCTCCTGAACCAGCGTTGTATGAGAGGTCTTCTCCTACAAGTCAGGTTCTACTACCAGGTACCTAACAGCGACCCAGTCATCTTGTGAGAACGAAGAAAAGCAATGGAGGTACTGCTCCAGGGTTTGATTGTTTCTTTTTGTTTGCCCGTTTGTCTGAGGGTGGTATGCGGAGGAGAAGGCCAATTCGATCTCAAGGGACCCACACAGAGCTTTCCAAAACTTAGAAGTGAACTGGACACCCCGGTCAGACACAATGTTGGCTGGGACTCCATGGAGCCTTACAATTTCTTTGATGAATATTTTTGCAGTTTCCACAGCCGAGGGTGTTCCTTTCATGGGCAAAAAATGGGCCATTTTGGACAGCCTGTCCACCACCATGAAGATGGTAGAAAAACCCTCTGCCGGAGGGAGTTCCACAATGAAGTCCATTGAAATCATTTTCCAGGGTCTCTCTGGAACGGGCAATGGCTTCAGTAAACCCCAGGCTTTTACCTTGCTGTTCTTGCTTCGGGAGCAAGTAGTACAAGACTCCACATAACTCTTACAGTCATCTACCACCTGAGGCCACCAGAACGTGCGTTGAACCAGTTTGGCCATCTTCAGGGCACCGAAGTGCCCAGCCAGCTTGTGGTCATGACAGAGCTCCAATACTGCCACCCTTAAGTCCTTAGGTACAACAATTTTACCTTCATGCCACAGTAGGCCATCCTGTGCCTGTAAGCTGGTTTCAGAAGATGAAGCAACCTCAGCAGAAGCCTGTTTGATTCGGGATAGCAGATTCTCCTGTAGTATGAGAAAGTTTCCTGAGGGAAGGATGGTGTCTGGAAGTGTGGACCTCTCAGAGTCGTTGAACATATGTGAGAGTGCATCTGGTTTTGTAGTCTTCGACCCTGGCCTGTACGTTATATGGAATGAGAATCTAGAGAAAAAAAGTGCCCACCTTGCCTGCCGTTAATCTCTTTGCTGTTCTCAGATATTCTAAATTCTTGTGGTCCGTATAGACCAGAATGGGATGTGCTGCACCTTCAAGTAAGTAACGCCATTCTTCTAATGCGGCCTTGATGGCCAAAAGCTCACGATCTCCCGCATCATAATTTCTTTCCGCTGTAGATAATTTGCGGGAAAAGAAAGCAACTGGGTAAAGTAGGGCTTTAGCTCCTTGCCGTTGAGACAGCACAGCCCCTACTGCAACTTCCGAGGTGTCAACTTCAAGAACAAATGGTAAGGCAGGGTCAGGGTGCTTCAAGATGGAGGCTGAAGTGAACAGTTTTTTGAGGGCTTCAAATGCCGATTGCGCTTTTGGAGACCAGAGGAATCGGGTTCCTTGTTTAGTTCGTTCAGTAATGGGGGCAATAATAGCAGAGAACCCCCTAATAAACTTCCGGTAGAAATTGGCAAACCCAATGAGGCGCTGAACCCCCTTCTTGTCCACAGGAGCTGGCCAATCTAAGATGGCGGTGACTTTCTAGGGGTCCATCTTGATGCCTTCAACAGAGATTAACAGGCCTAAGAACTGGATACACTGAAGTTCAAATTCGCACTTTTGGCGTAGAGGCCATGCTGCCGGAGTCGGGATAGCACATTCTGGACATGCCTACAGTGGTCATCTACTGTGTAGGAGAAAATCAGGATGTCATTCAGGTACACAATGACGTACAAGTCCAGATAGTCACGAAAAATGTCATTGACAAAGTGCTGAAAGGTGGCTGGCGCGTTGCATAACCCAAAAGGCATGACTAGGTATTCGAAGTGCCCGAATCGGGTACGAAAAGCCGTCTTCCACTCATCTCCTTCTCCAATACGGATTAGGTTGTATGCTCCCCGGAGATCCAGTTTAGTGAAGATGACTGCGGTTCCCAGTCTATGAAACAGTTCGGGCACAAGAGGCAGTGGGTAACGGTTTTTGACAGTAATCTTGTTTAATTCTCGATAGTCTACGCAGGGGCGTAGTGAATGGTCCTTCTTTTCAACAAAGAAGATGCTTCCCCCAGCTGGAGAAGTAGATGGGCGAATAAATCCTTTCTTAAGGTTGTCATCAATATAGTCCTTCAGCGTGCCCAACTCAAGCTCGGTTAAAGGGAAAATCCTTCCGAAGGGGACTTCAGCCCCTGGTAACAGTTCAATAGGGCAGTCGTAGGATCTATCTCTCTGCACCCTTCTTACTGAACACGTCCAGAAAATTGTGGTATGCCACTGGGATTGATTGGCGTAATTCAGGATCTGTTTCAAGGCAGAGTAAGGGTGAAGGGTTGACTGAGGCCTCTTGCAGGCAATGTTGCTGGCAATAACTTGAAGGAAATTTTATTTCTCCAGTGGCCCAGTTGATGTGGGGATTATGGGCCTGCAGCCAGGGCATACCTAAGATGAAATGGCATCCAGGCGTAAAAGCTCTTGGTGATGGGAAGCAATGATAGCCAGCAAAGGGACAGTCTCCTGTGTGACCGGACCAGATTTAATGACAGAGCCATCAGAAAGACGTACGCTAGTCACCGAGTCTTTGGTTGAAGTGGAATGAGGTGTTTGGCTGCAAACGTCAAGTCTATGAAACAGCTGCAGGCTCTGGAATCAATTATGACAGATACCTGGATACTCTTTCCTGGGAGCTGTAACATGATGGGGAGAGCAAAGTGAGAGGCTTGGTTAGGTAAGACAGGAACATGCATTGAAGAGATTGAAGGGCACTTACACATCTTTGCAGGACAAGACCTCACATAATGCCCGGGTCCCCCACAGTACATACAGAGGTTATTGATTCGCCTACGCTGTCGTTCCTCCGTGGTGAGAGAGGGACGAAGCAAACCCAACTGCATGGGCTCGGAGGAATCCGGAGCCGGAGCAACTGGAGCGGAAGGAGTCTGGCTGGAGAAACTGGGAACTTTAGGTAGCATCCAAGCTGGCTAATATTGACCTATGGATCTTTCGTCCTTAGACGTCGGTCAATCTGAATTGACAAAATAATAAGTTCGTCCAGAGATTGGGGTATCCCTACTCGTGCCAGTTCATCCTTTAGAGGATCAGATAGTCCCATCCGAAATTGGTAACGAAGGGCCGCATCGTTCCAATTGGTATCAGAACTCGGCCACGTAGTCCTCTGCCACTCTGTGGCCTTGCTGAAGTGCATGTAATGCGGCCTCAGCAGTGGCAGTCTGCTGGGGTCCTCATAAAGTTGTGACATAGCGACAAAGAATGTGGTGAGGTTGTTTAACGATTCGGCCTTTTGTTCCAGCAGGCAATGTTCCCAGACTTGGGGTTCACCGGTCAACAGGGAGATAACGAAACCCACTTTAGTTGTTTCCAGAGAAAAGGTGTGGGGTTGTAGGGCAAAATAGAGTTCACAAGCATTACGAAAGGCTCTGTATTTGCTACGTTCACCCGCAAATCTTTCAGGCGTGGGTACCCTTGGTTCTGGTGGTAACATCACTACTGAAGGTGCAGATGAGATACCAGCTGAGGTAGCGCTTTGAGGGTTGGTGGGAGATGACAGAATTTGAACTCGTTCTTCCAGCCGAGTATATCCCTCTTGTAGATCTTTAACAACTTATATCAAACCCGCCAGGTGTTGGCACACTTCTTGTATGGGGGAGGTTCCTCGCTCGGGCTCAGACATGGCTGTTTGATACTGTCAAGTTCTCACGTACCTGACTGATGAGCCTGATAGTGCAGAGCAAGGCCTCCCTTACGTATCTGACTTGCGGCCCCTGGTAGAGCAGACAGGTGGCACGGGAGTGCAGAATGGTATGAGTGCCTGGCAGGATCAACAGCAGATGGGTCAGATGGCCGGCACAGCAGACAGGACCAGCAGGCTGGATGGATCAGCAGACAGGTGAGGAGACTGGATGGATTAGCAGACAGGTGAGCAGACTGGATGGATCAGCAGGCAGGTGAGCAGACTGGATGGATCAGCAGGCAGGTGAGCAGACTGGATGGATCAGCAGGCAGGTGAGCAGACTGGATGGATCAGCAGGCAGGTGAGCAGACTGGATGGATCAGCAGACAGGTGAGCAGACTGAATGGATCAGCAGACAGGTGAGCAGACTGGATGGATCAGCAGACTGGATGGATCAGCAGACAGGTGAGCAGACTGGATGGATCAGCAGACTGGATGGATAGTCTTGGAACGTCAGGCAGGCCGGGTCGATAATCAGGCTGGCAACAAAGGTACAAGAGGAGCAGGCAGAAGGAATCGTCAAACAAGCCAAGGGTCAGATGCAGGCGGATAACAGGAACAGTCTCAAAACAAGCCGGGTCAAACAGGAGCAGATATCAGATCTTCAGGAAACACATACACAGAGCTGCAGATCAAACAGCAAGGACACAGAGCTGCTGAGGTGTTTAAATAAGGCAGCCTGTTGCCAATCACTGAAATCAGCCTGGACTAAGTTAACCCTTAGGTGGCAGATCCATGACACCCCTCTGCTACTATCCTCATTTTCTTTTGGACAGTGTATACCTAGTCAGTCTAGGACCAGTATTGTGTCAGCACACGGTAGATTTAACTTTACTACTGTTTACTGCTACACATGAGGTGGCCCTGTTACAGTTTATGATGATCTGGAAGCCAAATGCCATCTTATGCTTAGTGCTTACTGGTAATAAAGTTGTATGCTAAGTTGTGTTATTACCATTGCTAATCTATTTTATGCTTGCCTAGTTACTAACCATATTGGGTGACAATATATTAAGTTTGCCTTTACTACCTGGTTTGTTGCCTGTTTTCTTTGATATAGCATTACTATTGGGTACTAAGCATTGCTTTCTGTGATTTCCTGTGATATTGCATGTTTGTACACTTAACCTGGTGTGTCAGAGGGGCTGAGGTTCTTGAGAAGGTTGAGGCAAGCCGCTCCTACAGAAGTAGCACTACATTTATGTATTTTTTTTCCATTGGTTGAGCTTAATAGACTGATGTTTTTTTTTTCAATCTGACTAACTATGCAATTGAATGTACTGTATGCAAAACCTTGTCTGAACAGAGGAGGCAGGGTGATGAGTCACACTTCTGGTTCATTCATTTTTCCATAAAGTTGGGCTTGAATCAATAAACTTTGCAAACAGCAGACTTTTTTTCAGCTAAGCAGCTAAGGTTAGCCTGATAAGTTTAAAGGAGCCCAAAATGTCTCTCTATGGCTGGATTCAAGGTAATATTTACTATTTTTACAATTATTTTGGAGGGGTGCTTTGGGAAAATATCTATCTTATCTTCGAGTCCCATGTTAAGTGTGTTCTTTGTGGGGGCGTGTCCAAGATGGCGACAGGAGAGGACGCTCAGTAACAGAGCTCCTGGAGTCCGGCCACTAATCCTGCCTTTATCCCGGTGCCTGAAATTTGTAGTGGAAACACTCCGAGGACACGGTGGAGACTCTGGGCCATGCCCAGTGGTAAATCCCGGAGGTCAAAGTCAGCAGCGGCTCCACTGGACAGGGCCAAGACCAGAGGCCAGGCTGCCATCACTGCCCACAAGGCGTCCCAGACAGAGGCCGCGGACTCCCCACCAGTAACGGCGGCAGACCTCGTGACCACCATGCAAGCTATCGCCACAGGCCAGGCAGTGCTGATGGATATGTTGGATCACCTGCAGATGAATGTGGACTTGACTCCGCCGAGATCTTGACTTCTTCCGCGGCCGAGTGGCGGAGGTGGAGCAATGGGTGTCGGCAACCAAATATACGGTGTGGGAACACACCGGAGATCTGCACACATTGAAAGCCAGAGTTAAGGCCCTGGAAAGCCGTGTGGAGGACGCTGAGAACCACAATTGGTGCAATAATCTGTGCATTGTCGGCCTCCCAGAGGGGTCAGAAGGTACCGACCCCACTGCTTTCACTGAGCTCCTTCTTAAAGAGCTGCTGCCGAGGGCGTGCTTCTCCCCCTTTTTCACTATTGAGAGGGCTCACCGCATTTCCAGCTACACGTGGGCCGCAGGGCTCTCCCCCCCGGCACATTCATCTTCAAGCTTCTGCACTTTAAGAATAGAGACATGGTGTTGAGGGAGGCCAAGGCACTACAAGAGCTGAAATTTGAAAACGCAAGGCTGATGATATTCCCAGACTATTTTATGGAGACCCAATGCCAACGCAAGTTGTTTGATGCGGTGCGCACCAAACTGCGGGCTTAGGGGCTCCAGTACAGCATGCTCTTTCCAGGAAGACTGCGGGTGGAAGATAGGGAGACCACCCAGTTTTTTACTTCACTCGCGGAAGCTTCATCCTAGGTTGAAATGGTATGCAGACACTGAAATGCCTTTTTTCACCCCTTTTACTGCTGCATAGACTGCCTTACTGAGATGACCTAAATGCCTGCCTGCAATGTGAGAGAGTCTAAACCGTATGGTGTGCACCAAACTGCGGGTTAAAGGGCTCAAGTACAGCATGATCTTTCCAGGAAGACTGCGGGTGGAAGGTGGGGAGACCACCCGGTTTTTTACTTCACCCACGGAAACCTCATCCTGGGTTGAAACGGTACGCAGACACTGAAATGCCTTTTTTCACCCCTTTTACTGCTGCATAGACTGCCTTATTGAGAAGACCTAACTGCCTGCCTGCAATATGTGAGAGTCTAAACCATATGGTGTAGAGTGGTACATACTTCTTTATTTGCACCCTGACGATATTCCATGCACTAGGCAGCTGAGCCATTTCTCTTGTCTTGCGGGCCTCCTAACAGGGGCTCTGACATGAGATCCCCCTCCTCCCTCCCTCCCTCTTCTGGTAAGGTCCAGGCTACTTCACCACTGACATTGTGGGGGATGCAGAGTGTAAGAGATGCACTGACTGATTTATGGCCTTGCAATGTCTGACTTTGTCTCCCTGGTGGCTGTGGATTCCCCCCTCCCCCTTCTGGTTTATGTTGCCTGGCTGAGCTACACTATGCCTATGCACATGTATGCCTACCTCACAGGACACTTCATCCTCAGACACCATGGGAGCGGGGAGAATGTTTTTATTCTGTTGGCAAGTTGTCCCCGAATCACTTAAGTTGGGTTTGTAACCTTAAGTTTGTTGCCCCCAGCTTAGGCTGGGAGACTGCACTGATTCTGAATGCCGGACTCTACTACCCGGTTAATGTACTGTACTCCAGAGGACGGGACTCCGGTGCCTTCTTGCACATTGCACCCCCACAGGGGCCTATTGCCCCTTTATTTTTTGGGAAGAAAGTCCCCTCCGGTTTGGGTGGGGGGTGGCGGGGTGGGTGTTTGGGTTTTTGTATGGTTTGTTCAATTCACTGCCTATCTGAGTCAGTTTGTTCTATGTACTAAATGTTTAATGCTTTGCACAGGGATTATTCTACAGGTGTTTGATCATGGTGGTGTGGTGGGAGCCCAGTGGGCCCCAGGGGTGTCTCTCCCTTCTTTAGAACGGTTTATGAAGCTCAATGTCTGTGTGTAAAATTGTGTCCCGGAACACCAGGGGTCTGAACTCTAAGATTAAGAGGTCACTGGTGTTTCAGTTTTTGCAAAGACAATCCCCTCACATTTGTATTCTCCAGGAAACCCATCTGACCGGGGGAAAGACCATGAGCCTACGGAGACCCTGGGTGGGCCACTCATATCACTCAACCTATTAAAATCTCGCAAGAGGAGTGAGTATACTGTGTTCTTTGTAAATTGGTGTGACATCTGTTAAACTACAGCAAGCATGAATATTTTAAACAATGGTACAGAACTCTCTATGAACACCAGCAAAGGATGAAAAAAATGTGAATACAGGTATTTTAGTTTAAAAAAGGCAATTTTCTTATGATATACAGTGCTTTACCAAACTAAATGTCATTCAGTTAGGGTTTACATTGACTTTAATTTTAGACGTCTGGATCTACAGGGCCAAAATTTAGCTACATACCTCCATAAGGCAACTTATACTGTGGCCATACAAAGAGATCAAGATCTCCATTAACCACTTGTTGACCAGCCGCCGTCATTATACAGCTGCAGGTCAGGTTGTTCCCGCGAATTGCCGTAACTGTACGTCGGCTCCTTTAAAAGCCATAGCAGGTTCCCACCTCACAGGGGAGAACCTGATGCGTGTGGCTGGAGGCCACAATGTCTGCAGGCCATCCGCAATCGCGGGCACGAGAGCCAGAACGACAATTTGTGTATGTAAACACACAAATCCCTGTGATGACAGGAGAGGAGAAACAGATCGTCTTTTCCTAGTAATTAGGAATAGCGATCTGTCTCCTCCTCTAGTCAGTACCATCTCCCACAGTTAGAAACACACATGATGAAACATGTTAACCCCTTCCCTGCCAGTGACATTTACACAGTTTACAGTGCATATTTATAGCACTCATCATTGTATAAATGTCAATGATCCCAAAAATGTGTCATAAGTGTCCGATCTGTCCCGCTAAAAATTGTAGATTGCCG
The DNA here is from genome assembly GCF_042186555.1 of Aquarana catesbeiana. Taxonomy (NCBI): domain Eukaryota; kingdom Metazoa; phylum Chordata; class Amphibia; order Anura; family Ranidae; genus Aquarana; species Aquarana catesbeiana. The sequence continues at coordinate 482,334,051 of NC_133326.1, read as the reverse complement.
CCATTACTAGTAAAAAAAATAAAAATAATAAAAATGCCATAAATCTATCCCCTATTGTGTGTGCAAACCAATTAATATACACTTATTGATATTTTTTTTTTTTTTTTTATCAAAAATATGTAGAAGAATATATATTGGGTTGAACTGATGAAGACATTTTATTTTTTTACTTTTATTTTTTTTGGATATTTATTATAGCAAAAAGTAAAAAAATATTGTTTTTTTAGAATTGTTGCTCTTTTTTTGTTTTTAGCTCAAAAAAAAATGCAGAGGTGATCAAATACCACCAAAAGAAAGCTCTATTTGTGGGGAAAGAAGGACATTAATTTTGTTTGGTTACAGCGTTGCACGACCGCGCAATTGTCAGTTAAAGCGACACAGTGCTGTATCTCAAAAAATGGCCTGGTCATTAAGGGGGAAAATCTTCAAGGGCTGAAGTCGTTAAAGAAGCACTTGGGGACAATTTAAAACCATGCATGTGTGTAGAGATTAATTTTCTTGTAGTGTTAGTCAAGTGAGCTGTCATGCGTTAATGTGGGTTTCCTTTGTGCACCGACATGCATTATTGACGTGCCTTGACAAGTACTGTCTTACTCTTTCAATGCATTTTTCATTTTAGGATTTGGAATGGATAGAATTAACTGTCACTGACCAAAACTTGTTATCACCTGTAGCCAATGCATCAACGTACATCAAAACTCATTGCAGCACCCTCCTAGAGTATATTTAGTGTGGCTTGCTCTGTAGCCAGAGGAGCTGTGATCTGCTGTTTTGGTCTGTTCTGGGCAATTGATTGATTCCCCCTGAGCTTTTTGAGAACTTTTAAGAGTTCAGGGTGGGGAAATTGAAATGCCCAGGCTGGGCTCTTACCGTGCTCTAGCCAAAGCCTGGGGAGGTGTACCCAGCTGGTAAGTGGGACCCAAGTAAATATCCAAGAGCCCAGTGAGATGTGTTCTTCCCCTGGAGGAAGGGGAACCATGCGCTTCAGGGGGCTGTTAATTACTAAAGCCCTCCTGACTGGTTGCTGAACTACTCCCTCCCCTTGAATGAGCCCATGGCCTTGCTGCTACAGGTTTTTGTGAGTAGAGCCCATTTACTGTGCTGCAATTTATCTATGGTCCCCAGATGTAGGTGTTATTTTCCAGTGTGCTAGTGTGCTATTCTATCTTGTGGTCTTCAGCTGCAAGAACCCAGACTGCTCCAGTCTGCTCCTAATAACTGCCCAAACCCAACTTGTGGTCATCAGCTGCAGGGAACTTAGACTGTTCTAGTCTACTTTCATGTCCTACCCATGCTCTAACATTCTCCTGGTCTACAGCTGGGGGTGAAAGGCTGTTTCTACTACATAGTAGAGAGGTGCCTCTGCTAATTCTGTGCCTAATATTCTTCTGGTCCACAGCTGGGAGTGAAAGACTGTGTTGCTGACATCTATAGAAGTGTCCTCTGCGACTTTGTGCCTGCACATTTTGGAGTATCCCATACCCCACTGTTCTCCCTAGTTACAAGTTTCTGCAATGAATGAAAAAAAGGCATCCACAAGACTGATTTCTGATCCAAAGTGAGTGAACCGTTGCTGTGTGCCTGAATGACTTTGCAATATTTTGGGAGAAAACCCTGTGGAATCCAGGTGCCCTTTCAGGGGTGAGTGCTACACTCATGTTACATGTGTTTTAATGCATTGCCCTTGACTTTTAATGGTCTCCCAATGCACTGAAACACAGAAGAAAATGGTCATGTTGCATTCTCTACAGAGATAGGAAGAAGCACTATTTTTGTCATTTTGAATGTTAGCATGTTGTAACGCATGCATTAACATACAACAATGTAAATGGGCCCTTACAGAAAAATACAGGTATATCTAAATTGGGTTTCATATATGCTTGTAATTAGAAGCTGGTTTTATTGTAGGATTATGGGCACGGTGTGATTGTAGGCCTACAGAAATGGACCTGCACATGTCTCTATTACAAAAAACATTACATGTTTTAGATATATTAGTTAAACCTTTCAATTTATAGATTACAGCATTTTGGAACAAATGCAACCTTTTTCTTGATAATCTATTCCTACATAAAACAGGTACAATTTCTGCAGGTGTTTAAATTATAAGTAGACTGAGAACAAGCTGCAAGATTAGTACAGATAGTGCTTACCTGCAAAGACAGAAAATGGTATTTGGTTTTTGTGTTTATGGTACAATAGTTTTCAGCTTGGAAATTTTTTTAAATGAAAACAAGATAAAAATAAACTGTGTCACTTAACATTTTAGACTTTTAATGGTCTATTTAGCAATCTTTTCACCCAGTTTTCACTCAGTATTTGCTAATTTATCACAAACGATTCAATAAGAAAAATATATGAACCTTGGGTGAAGGTTCTGTGAAATGTGGGTAAAAACATTGTGAAATGGAACCCTTAACCTATACTCAATGGTTAACCTATCAATAAAACTTAACCGGCCTATTCTGGAACCACAAAACTTTACACTTACATGGATCCTAATTAATCAATGAGACTCTGGTGTTAATTTACTAAGGCAAATAGACAGTTTGCTTTTTAAGGGAAGTTGAAAGGAAATTTTCCCCAGAGCTGAGTGCATGAGGTAAAGCTCTGCTGACTTTCATTATCAAATCATGTGTTACATAATTACATAGTCTGGTTGAAAATTGACACACGTCTATCTAGTTCAACCAATAAAAGAAAAAAAAAATCATGCAATCCCATATAAACTATCCTATACCCAGAGTTGATCCAGAGGAAGGCAAAAAACCCCGGCAAAGCATGATCCAGTTTGCTCCAACAGGGGAAAAAATCCTTTCTGATCCCCTGAGAGGCAATCGGTAATTACCTGGATCAACTTTCCTCATGAATGCTAATATCGAGTTATATTATGTACATTTAGGAAAGAATCCAGGCCTTTTTTAAAGCATCTACTGAGCTGGACAAAACCAGCTCTTGAGGGAGTCTATTCCACATTTTCACAGCTCTTACTGTGAAGAAACCTTTCCGTTTTTGAAGATGAAATTTATTTTCCTCTAGACATAAAGAATGCCCCCTTTGTCCTCTGTGATAACCTTAAAGTGAATACCTCAACACCAAGTTCCCTATATGGACCACTGTATTTATACATGTTGATCATATCCCCCCTTAACCACTTCAATACCCGCGTATAGTAATATGACGGCCACAGATGGGATCTCCCATCCTGGGTCCTGGGATTCCCAGCCATCTAGGGAGTGTGCGATGTCCGCCGGGCACCCGTGATTGCCCATTAACCGAGCAGGACCATGGATCTGTGTGTGTAAACACACAGATCCACGTTCTGTCAGGTGAGAGGAGACCGATCTGTGTTCCCAGTACAGAGGAACACTGATCAGTCTCCTCCCCTTGTGAGCCCCCTCCCCCTACAGTTAGAATCACTCCCCTAGGAAACACATTTAACCCCTCATCTCCCCCTAGTGGTTAACCCCTTCCCTGCCTGTCACATTTATACAGTAATCAATGCAATTTTATAGCATTGATCGCTGTATAAATGTGAATGGTCCCAAAAATGTGTCAAAAGTGTACGATGTGTCCGCCATAATGTCGCAGTCATGAAAAAAAATCGCAGATCGCCGCTATTACTAGTAAAAAAAATAAATAAATAATTTTTTTTTTAAAAATGCCATAAATCTATCCCGTATTTTGTAGACGCTATAACTTTTGCGCAAACCAATCAATATACACTTATTGCAATTTTTTACCAAAAATATGTAGAAGAATATGTATTGGCCTAAACTGAGGAAAAAAATTGTTTTTTAAAAAAAAATTGGGATATTTAATATAGCAAAAAGATAAAAAATATTGTGTTTTTTTTCAAAATTGTCGCTCTTCTTTTGTTTATAGCGCAAAAAATAAAAACCGCAGAGGTGATCAAATACCACCAAAAGAAAGCTCTATTTGTGGGGAAAAAAGGACATCAATTTTGTTTGGGTACAACATCGCACGACCGCGCAATTGTTGTTTAAAATGCAACAGCGCTGAAAACTAAAAATTGGTCTGGGAAGGAAGGGGGTGAAAATGCCCTGTATTGAACCTTTTAATCTCCTCTTCTCAAGAGAATAAATTTAGTTCCTCTAATCTTTTTGCATGTAATTTTGTTTTCCTTGAATGTGATTGGGTATTATTTGCAAAGTGAAATGTTGCTACATTCACAAAAGTCTGGAGAAAATTCCCCTGCAAAGTGCCACTTGCCATGCAAAGTGAACAGCCTATTTGATTTTAGTAAATCAACCCCATTGTCATCTACCCATTCAGAGTTACACTGTCTCCTGATGGCCCAGCCACTCCTAGCAAGGTATACTCACTAAGCCATGCTCCCCCACCATCTCCATGCTAAAGTGTCAGATGGTAAAAGAACTTCCCCATGTGGATGATGTGGATGACATTGCTGTCCACAACACATGAAAGTGTTCCAACCTAGCAATGGGTCACTCATGCCTAAGCTCTATCATATAGGGCTGTGTATGACCTGCAAATTGCTTAGAGTGTCAGTTCCTCTGTACAGAAATTCTGTGTTGTCAGGACGGACCAGATGGATTCTAATTGGTCAGCACCATCACAAGCTTTAACGTGTTAATGTCTGGTGACCCTCTCTTGACAGTCTTTGTTTAGGTACTTCCTGTTATGGCCTCTCCCAACAATTCTTCTGCATTATCACTTTGTCACATGCACCCCTAGTGGAGACACCAAGTACTCATGAAGACACACATGGCTCTGGTATGGTCCATCACTGTCACTCAGGAAGCCGGTCCAGAGGTATGTTATGTAGACGAAGCTGAAGAAGGTTCAAGTAGACAGGAGATGGCTACAAAGAGGCTACAGGAGAGCAAATGAGGATGAAAAAGGTGAAAACTGTATTTTATGAAAAACAAATAAATAAAACATGGCAATTGTTTATGATATGCAATGCTTTGTCAAACTTAAACGGTTCCGGACCAGCCACCGCAGATATTCTGCGGCAGGTTGGCCCGGTTGTGCGAAACATTGTAGCTATACGTCACATGCGCGGTCGCCGGGGGCGCGTGCGCGCGCCCCCTAGGCAGCTGCGACAATCGCATTGACTTCAGAACCGATAAATCCCCAGGCCCAGGCCAATGGTTTCTGGCCTGGACCTGGTGATCGCTCCTGGCGAATGAAATCCTTCCCTTGCATGTGTAAGTGTAAAAACAATGAAAGAACCCTATGGCTCTCGTATGGAGCAAAGAGTCAGTACTAGTGCCGCTCATCTTTCTGGTGAACTGGCAAGCACCAGCTGCCTAGTACATCCTGGTTGTACATCCAGCACTGCAGTAACACTTGGTGACGTGACGAGTCCCATAAGTGCAGTTCAAGCTGGTGGGGTGGTTAGCACAAGTAGTGTCCCGTAGCCACCAAGAAGAAGACAAACACCGGCCCATCAAGCCCATAGTGCCCTTCCTGCTGCATTTTCCAATCTAATTGGGAGCCCACCACTTCTGCAGCACCTGTACTTCCCCCATTCACTGGCTGACCCGGAATTTAGGTGGAAACAGTTGATTTTACGTCACTTGATTTTTATTTGCTGTTTTTCCTACAAGATCTCTATAGATCTATTGTGGACCAAAGCAATTTGTATGCTGGTCAATTCATCACCGCTAATCCCCAGTTGACCTTTGCCAGAGATTGGAGACCTATTACAGCCTCCAAATTTAAGACCTTCCTGGGCCTATCCCTCCTTATGGGCATAACTAAAAAGAGTGAGTTGCGGTCATATTGGTCCACTGACACAATTCACCATATGCCCGCGTCTGCCTCTATAACCAGGAAAAGATACAAGCAGATCTTGCGGTTAACGCACTTCAATGATAATAAACTCTGTCAGCCTTGGGGTGACCATGGATTTGATCAGCTCTACAAAATTCGGGCCCTCGTAAACCACTTCAACCAACAGTTTGCAGCCTTGTTTACTCCTGATCAAGTTGTCTGCATTGATGAGTCCTTGATTACGTTTTCTGGCTGCTTGTCTATCAAACAGTATCTTCCCAGCAAACGTGCCAGATATGGGGTCAAGATGTATAAGCTCTGTGACAGGGCAACAGGCTATACATATAGTTTTATGGTTTACAAGGGAAAAGATAGTCACGTAGAGCCAGAGAACTGCCCAGACTACATAGGGAGCGCTGGTAAGATTGTGTGGGACTTGGTGTCACCCTTATTAGGAAAGGGGTACCAGCGTGCCACTTTTTAGTCACCTTTTTAATTATGGAATTGGCACATGTAGCACCGTGCGATCTAATCACTGGGTCTTCCCCCAACGGCTTGTAGAATCCCGACCTAGACGGGGGGAGAGAGCCTGCTTGAAGTGTAATAATTTGTTAGCAGTGAAGTGGAGGGATTCACGGAATGTTTTTGTTCTGTCCTCCCTTCATGCAGATACAACAGTCCAAATTCCTTTGGTGACTGGTGTTGTGGAGAAACCCCACTGTGTCCACGAATACAACCTTAACATGGGAGGGGTGGACCTCAATGACCAGTTGGCGCTGTACCTAATTGCCCGTAAGGCCAGGAGCTGGTACAAAAAAGTGTCTGTATACTTATTTCAATTGGCTCTGCTGAACGCTTTTGTGCTATACAAAGCTTCAGGATGAACTGGATCCTTCCTAAAATTCCAGGAAGAGATTGTCACAGCCCTTCTGTTTCCAGACGGTGCTATGGCCCACCTTCCCAACACAAATGCAGTGAGCCGGCTGCATGAGAGGCATTTTCCGTATGTCCTTCCTGGTATCCCTACCCAAAGAACACCCCAAAAGAGATGTTGTGTCTGCAGAAAATGCGGATTTAGGCATTACACCTGCTTTTATTGTCCCTCCTGTCCTGACCAACTAGATCTCTACATCGGTGACTGTTTCAAATGCTATCACACACTAGTGGAGTATTAGAGTAGGGTACAGCACTACACAGTCCTAGGGCACACTAACACAGGGTCTCGAAAGATGAGATAGCCATCACAGTTTGAGAGACCCTAATCTGGAACGTTCAGTTTACAGTTTTTAAAAAAAGTGAAAAAAGTGGAAAAAAAACATACACACAAAAACACAAAAAAAAATATATAAAATAAAAAAGCCAAAAATAGTTGTGGTTTTATTTTTCTGCTCTCTCTCTCTATTATTCTCTCTCTTATGTTCATTCTCTACTGTCCACTCTATTGTTCGCTCACTATTGTTCTATATCTATTGTTCTCTCTGTTTTATTTTCACTATGTTTTATTGTATTTGCTTTGCAGCAGGGGCGTAACTACCACCATAGCGACCCATGCATGCGCTATGGGGCCCGCAGCCAAGTGGGGCCCAGTGAGGATGAGAGCACCGCCTGCACAGTCTCCCAGCCAGAGAGAGGAGAGGAAGAGGCAAGCTGTGACCTGTGCCCAGTGCAGCGTGACCTGTGCCCAATACATCGTTGCCTGTGCCCAAAACAGCCTGGTCTGCCTGTGCCCCATACAACCTCACCTGTGCAGAGGAAGAGGCAAGCCAGCCGGATCAGTGGAGAGCTGAATTGCCCGTCACTTGCGCATGTCACTCATGCCTAAGCACTATCATATAGGGCTGTGTATGACCTGCAAATTGCTTAGAGTGTCAGTTCCTCTGTACAGAAATTCTGTGTTGCCAGTACGGACCAGATGGATTCTAATTGGTCAGCACCATCACAAGCTTTAACGTGTTAATGTCTGGTGACCCTCTCTTGACAGTCTTTGTTTAGGTACTTCTGTTATGGCCTCTCCCAACAATTCTTCTGCATTATCACTCTGTCACATGCACCCCTAGTGGAGACAACAAGTACTCATGAAGACACACATGGCTCTAGTATGGTCCATCACTGTCACTCAGGAAGCCGGTCCAGAGGTATGTTATGTAGACGAAGCTGAAGAAGGTTCAAGTAGACAGGAGATGGCTACAAAGAGGCTACAGGAGAGCAAATGAGGATGAAAAAGGTGAAAACTATATTTTATGAAAAAAAAAAAAATAAAACATGGCAATTGTTTATGATATGCAATGCTTTGTCAAACTTAAACGGTTCCGGACCAGCCACCGCAGATATACTGCGGCAGGTTGGCCCGGTTGTGCGAAACATTGTAGCTATACGTCACATGCGCGGTCGCCGGGGGCGCGTGCGCGCGCCCCCTAGGCAGCTGCGACAATCGCATTCACTTCAGAACCGATAAATCCCCAGGCCCAGGCCAATGGTTTCTGGCCTGGACCTGGTGGTCGCTCCTGGCGAATGAAATCCTTCCCTTGCATGTGTAAGTGTAAAAACAATGAAAGAACCCTATGGCTCTCGTATGGAGCAAAGAGTCAGTACTAGTGCCGCTCATCTTTCTGGTGAACTGGCAAGCACCAGCTGCCTAGTACATCCTGGTTGTACATCCAGCACTGCAGTAACACTTGGTGACGTGACGAGTCCCATAAGTGCAGTTCAAGCTGGTGGGGTGGCTAGCACAAGTAGTGTCCCGTAGCCACCAAGAAGAAGACAAACACCGGCCCATCAAGCCCATAGTGCCCTTCCTGCTGCATTTGCCAATCTAATTGGGAGCCCACCACTTCTGCAGCACCTGTACTTCCCCCATTCACTGGCTGACCCGGAATTTAGGTGGAAACAGTTGATTTTACGTCACTTGATTTTTATTCGCTGTTTTTCCTACAAGATCTCTATAGATCTATTGTGGACCAAAGCAATTTGTATGCTGGTCAATTCATCACCGCTAATCCCCAGTTGACCTTTGCCAGAGATTGGAGACCTATTACGGCCTCCAAATTTAAGACCTTCCTGGGCCTATCCCTCCTTATGGGCATAACTAAAAAGAGTGAGTTGCGATCATATTGGTCCACTGACACA